>NC_089646.1:93535316-94222400 GCF_037042795.1 Molothrus aeneus
GCTATTCTCCAGTTTCAACACTTCAGTGGTGCAGCTCAACCAATGCACCTACAAGGAAACTACAAGAGACAATGAAAACCAAATCAGAAACCCAGAAGAAAGGAAATGGAACCAGTAGCATCTCATCTGGTGAATGTAACTTTGTGTGTTTTTAGTGGTCACTTTCCTCAGAGGCATTAATGAGTGATTTAGACAAGCTTATATGGTGTCCTGTCAAAGGGAGGCTGGATTTCAGCAGTTCTCTCTCTGGAAAGGGAAATGACTGCAGCTGTGTAGTCACAGTGCAGCTGTCTTGAATTTCACAATTCCCCCAGCAAAGATAGAAGTCCAACCTGTGTACTGGTCTATAAAAACCACCAAGATTCTCCTTGATTTCTGAGAAATTAGGGAACTAATCTTGGCAGAATCAGCAGCATCATAAATAGGCAGATGGTTCAGTAAGCTGCAGAGAGGGAGTATTGCTGCACTCCTTTCTTAATTTAGTATGAAAAGTGAGGGTTTTGTCTGTACTTTTACACAGATCCACCTGCATTCCCTGAATTGAAAGAAATATGCTCAGTCTCTTGATTTAAATTTCTACTACATAGAATTACTTTGTGCAGTTGCTCTCTAAAGCTCAGCAAACCTCCTTTTAAACTGAGCTAAGAATGTCATGTTAATGTTGGATCCCTCTTGCCCACAGAAGGGAAGCCACAGAGCACCTCCTCACTAGCATCAGCCCTAACAATGTACAAATCCAAAGGCTTCAAAAATCATTCAGCTAATGATGTTAGAAAATAAAACAATTTAGGAAGTTTTAAAGATCTTACATGCCTAATTATTTGAAACCATATCCTGTTCATAGACTGATATTGGAGGAAGTTAAATAAAGTTAATAAGCAGGTATTTTGGCATTCTGCTCAGTTTAATTCTATTGCTACATCCTGCAAGGTCAGAGTATCCAGAGGTTAGTAATGAAAAAGATTTGGAAAATTCTGTCTTGACTGAGTGGCTGTCATGGGGAATTTTTCTTACACCATTGCTGTACATAGTATTTTGCAAGTTACCTGACCAGACTTTGCTGTCAGAGATGCAAGTAGTCACTCAGCCACATTGCTAAGGTGGGGGATAGGAGCAACACTTTTTTTATTATTTGATTACTTAGAGAAAACAACAATAAAGCCACAGCCTTTGAGTGGTATTTTGTTACCTGACTCACCTCAGCCTCTTAAGCTGCGGAGGAAGAAGTGCTTGCAATGACACAACATCCACCAGGAGATGGCCAGGATCTGTGTTTCCAGGTAGAATAATGCTGTAGAAATACTGGCATATCAAGCCAAGGGGGTGACTTCTTAGGGAAAATGGAGAGACTACAGTGTGTACACTATACATATACAGTCTCTGGAGCAGACAGTATGTCTGATAAAAACAGGTATGAGTACTGTAAATCCAAAGGAACATCTTTTTTGAAAATGAAATCTCTCTTTTGGGTACTCCCTAGAAGCCTGATGCTAGATTCCTGAATGAGTTCACAGCAGGCTGAATGAGTTCACGCAGACTCCCATGTTAAAAAGACTGAAGCACCAGCTATGTTGGGCTCATCCATGTTTCAGCTTTGCAGAAGCACCAGAAGCAAATGGTGTAGACTTGTGCTTTCATCAGGCATCTAAATTTATGCAGTGGGACAACTCTGCTAGAGAGCAGGTCCCCACAGCCATGTGGGTCTTATCAGATCCCTCTCTAACTGCCCATTGCAGGAATTCCCAGAGAGCAGGAATCAATCATTCTGTGCCAGCAGTCTCTGGACAAGTCCTTCACTCACATGTTCTGTGTAAAGCCATGTTACAGTTCCTTAAGCTTCTTCTATAACCTGCTTGATAAAGAACTATGCTCTCTTGGGGATAGGTGCTTAGGAACATGGTTTTATATCTCAGCCAAAAGACAAATCCAATTTGCTTTGGCTGGTAGGACAATCTCTCCCATAGGATCAACTACTTTAAGGACAGTAGTTATCCCCTCACTCAGGGGTTATTCCTTCTCCTAATCCAACCTGCTTCCATCTCTCACTTGCCCAATAACCCACAGGATGCAAAATGAAAGCCGAAATATCCTGCAGAAGGACAAACTAATGCAAAAATCCCTGAGTGGCAATGCAATTTCATTCCCTGATAACATTGCTTTAAATTTCAAATCTATCTTCCAGTAGAACAAATGATTTTTGCAGGATGAAGCACCCAGCGCAGGAAACATTACACCAGCCCCAGTCTCCAACTCCATCAGCCTGACTTCTTCACTACTACCACAATTCATGGTTGACCATGCATCTGACAACTTCATGGCCTCCAGTGGAGCTGCATTTCTTGTTCCAAGGCAAAACCTCTTCCTCTGTACATTCCTTTATTTTATTGTGTGTTGGTAGAGCCTCCTGCACTGGAGGAAGTGGACTCTGTTCCAACCAGAGCTCCAGAAATCTCACTAAAAACTTTCTTTGTTATTCTGTGTTAATAGATGTTGGCATGCAATGGCAACATAGCACAGCGGAGGCAATGTGTGATTCTGGAGATAACTAGTAATATTTGCTTTCACATGTTTGTGTGTATAAATGTGTATATGCATGTATATATCTTCTTCTAATGTTTAAATGTGTCATAGACTTCTCATGCTTTTGAGCCCCTGTGTAGGAGCTTTCACTGAGGATTTTTCTGACTATCCCCAAGCCTATAGAACACAGGGCTGTGGGAATTAGGACTGATGAGGAAAAGGGGCTGGGAGAAAATCACAAGCTGATCTTTCACGAGGAAACAGCCCTTTTGTTTTTCTCCTGTGTTTCAAAACACAACAACTAAATATTTTAATCTGGTTAATATTATCTTAGTAATGGGTGACCCATATTGGTCTTATTTTCTATAATGGTGTTCTTACAACCCTCCACTCTTTGCACACATATGCATAAATCTATGGAGAATTTTATAAGATCTGGTAAAAAGCACTAACATCACTACCACAGAAAATGAAATCTTGGTTGTCAAGGGGCTCAGATTTAAACTTTTCTTTAGCAAGCAGAAGTACTGATAGATCTCACATTCATTTCTGGATCTTAATTCTTGTACTACATGCCTTTTGAGTGATGTGCTGTACTTTTGAGGGTAAGCATATCTTGGGGGCTGTGGTATGTTTTTTAAAGTAAATATTACACACTACAGTCATTGGATCTGCATAATGTTACCAGAAACATCTGGAGATTTTCAATTCCCTCTAATCTTATTTTCCTGACAGCTATAAACTTATGCTTCAAAATGTAATATGTACTATGGGCAAAAATGTTTCTTCTCACCAAAGAGAATTCCTCTGCCAGAGAAATAGTCCAAATAGTCCACTGACAACATCGGTAAGGCAGGGTTTGTGGGGTTGCTGTGCTCAAGAGGAAATAGCAATAATTTGTAATTCTTGTTAAAGTTTCAAAGTCTCAGTCCTCTATTGTGGCCTTTCAGATACCAGTGGGTTTTTTTCCTAAAAGTCCTCAATGGTTTGTGTCTGTTTGACTGTAGCCTCACAGGGTCATTGTTTCCTTTGCAGCTGATTCAGAAGTCAGAATGCAAGGAAAAGTCATCCACTACTGTAACCATGTAAAATCACTTCCACGTGTTTAGGTGTTAGACTGGCAACATATGTTCTTAGAATATTTGGACTCTAACAACTAGAAAGCAGCTGCAGATGCTGTGGGATAGCCTCTAAACAGTGTAGGTTTGTATGTTCACACATGGTCTGGAATGGCTCTTAACAACTTCAGCCAGTTGCAAGAGCTGGTAATTCTATCATGAGAAAGAACAACTTGGATAAGTACTACCCAGTGGTGAGATTAAGTTTGTGTACTTATTTACCATAGGTAATCTAAAATTCTCATCCTTTCTGTTATGCAGTTATCTAACATGACTTGTGTTGTGTTTTTGTTTGCTGACAACCCCTCTTTCTTGCCTACCTTGGATCAGAAGTGACGTTTAGTTTCCGACATGATGCAGTAAGATGAGAAGGAACTGCCTGATAAAGCTATTGCTGGCAAGCAGAGAGATTGAAGGAGGTTGCACTGCTTCATGGGCAGTCTGCACTTTGAAATGTTCCTATCTGGTCCCAGAGCAGGAAGTTTTAAAGTATTGCATGCCATGCACAAGACTGCTGAACGACCAGGTTGTTGCAGTCTAGTGAAAATGTATACTTCACATTTATGGTACCGGTGGGAGAATGAAGAAAAGTTTGTTACTTTCCAGAATATGCTAATTCACTGCTCTTAAATAAAATGTGTTACATGTACAAATCCAAGTCTTCTTGTTTTGCCAACATCTCCAGTTACTGTTTCAGTCTTGCACTGTTCATCTAGATTCCCATTTCTCAGTAGACAGGCATCATCTTCTGAGCGATTTAATAATGGCTGTTAAGCTGGACCTTTTGCAACTTACATCACTTTCAGAAATTTGAATTAGACTTCATTTCTAGCTTGATAAATTCAGTTGGGTTTACCACTATAATATTTGTTAATTCAAAGTTAGTTTAATTGAAACTATGGAGAAATATTGCCATTGTATGAAAACTTTATCCATTGAAGCCAAACTTCTAAAAAGATGTATAGAGCAGTTTTTAACTTAAGTGCTGGAACTAATGATTGAGGCTGAATCCTATGCAGTAAGTAAAAAAAGATTGTTATGATAGTTTTTTTCAGTCTTAGTCTCAAAAATTAGTCTTTCATTCATAGTGAGACAAATGCAGAAGCTCTGTCAAAGTCAGGCAAAAAATTATTTGGACTGGAATTTAAAAGTTTGTTGACAAATATTTAAAAATAATGCAGGTTGAGCATTCAGCAGATCAAAGGAAAACTGAAGTAGGGTAAAACTGCTGAGTTTAAAAGCCAGTTTCACAGTAAGTAGTTCAAGTTCCCTGAAAGCAATTCAAATGTTCTGAAGTTTGGGAGCACAGCTGCAACCATCCTCTGTAATATAAAGAAATGCACTTTCTCTCCCCCGAAAAGGGTTATCATTAAATCCTCTAAACAATCCTCTATGAGCAAAAGGGATGCTGACCAGGCCATGGACCAGCAAAGTTATAGCAAAAGAAGCATTTTCCTCAGCCAAAAGAAAGAGAATTTCAGAGGTTTGTGTTTTAAAGGTGAAAGATTTCTTTTCTACACTCAATTGGAACTTGAGCAATATGTATGGGAAGTGAAATTTTTTTCTTTTTTTTTTGCTAGCTTTTTTGACCTATTTATCAGAAACTATATGCTTTTAAAGTCAGATATAATGGCTAAAACTTGAAAACATGAGAAGCAGATACAATACACCAGCGAAGAAGTTTCAACATGCTTCAGTTCCTGATTTAAGTTATATTTATATGCTGTGCTAGTAGAATAAAAAGATTAGAAGAAGATGTTAGTTGAGACAAAATTATAGAATATACCAGGCCTGGCTGTTTGATTAGGTTCACTTTACAAGTCCTAACTTCCATATTCACACCCATTCTTCAAGTGTAGACAGGTCTTTCTCCTAAACTTAGAGCCTGCCAGCTGCAGATAGTAAACATGAAATAGTGCAGTACTGTGATGGTGTTCACAAGGGTTTTCGGATGAGGGAAGAGACGTAGATCTGACTCCATTTTTCAGAAGGCTTGATTTATTATTTTATGATATATATTACGTTAAAAATATACTAAAAGAATAGAAGAAAAGGTTTCCTCAGATGGCTAGCAAAGCTAAGAATAGAAAGGAAAGAATGATAACAAAGGCAGCTGTCTCAGACTCTCTGTCTGAGCCAGCTGGGATGTGATTGGCCATTAATTATAAACATCCAAGATGGGCCAATCACAGATCCACCAGTTGCATTCCACAGCAGCAGATAACCATTGTTTACATTTGGATCCTGAGGCCTCTCAGCTTCTCAGAAGGAAAAAATCCTAAGGAAAGGATTTTCCATAAAAGATGTCTGTGACACAGTACTTGTTACAAAATGTGAAGGTACTTCTTTGAGGCAACACCATGTGTTGCCTTGAACTGCTTGTGTTAGACATCTCTGAATTTTGACACAAGTAAAAATTCATCTGGTGAACAACAAGGTCCTTGCTACTTCTCTTGCCTAATGAAGTGAATTACATTTGTTACATTTTGCATTGTGTTATATTTAAAGTCCCAAAAGTGTTTCAAATTTTGTATTGTAGAGTGCATCTGGTTGACAACTCCTTTTGTCACATTATAAGATCCATATAGACACCAATTCCCAATAATAAGTTGCTATGAGGGCAGAATCAAATATCTAACTGACTGTCTTGCAGAAGAACTGTTTGCTTAAATTTAAGTGCTGTACAAGAGAGCTGCTTAATGCAGTAAAACCAAGTATGGAAACAAATTGTATGTTTGCATCTTAAAACTTAGTAAGTTTATGTGAGAAAAATGAGAAGGAAAATTCTGAGTCCATCGTCCTTTGTGCTCTGGCAGCACACGTGCATGCTAATAATCAAATGGCAATGGAAGTTTCTAAAATGCAAGTGGAAAAGGCCTGAAACTTGTCCTTTTAGACTTTTCTACAATGTTTACTGTAATTCTTTATCACTTTTAGTAAAGCAAGTCATTCCGGCTAGAAATTTCCATTCCTTGTTTTTGTAACAGTTTTTTTTCGGAGGGCTTGAGTAAGATTAGTTGTGCAGAGACTGGAAAAATGAAAATGTGGAGTTTTCTTGCTAATGTTAACAAATAAAGCCAGAAAAAAAAAAAGCTCTGTGACAATAATGTCCAATCCTATTTGCCCTGAAGTACAACACTGTGAAGGCACTGCACTTTACTCTGTGGGTTGAGTGACAGAAAAAGCAGTAGCGACCTCAGAGTTTTTGCAGGAAGCAAATACCTGTGGCCATGAAAAGCTCTTGCAGCTGTCACTGTCATTCTTGCAATTTTGGTAGAAGACTGTACCAATCTTGACTGCTTTTCTTGTGGGCACACAGTGTGCTAGTTACATGGTATGATAGTTTATATAATCACACTGTGTTTGTTCACTGAAGCGTGGTTTCGCTAAGTGAGACGGTTAAATGCTATGGGCTGAGTTGAATTCACTTCTGCTGTTCTACAAGCACAAGCTAAGCCAAAGAGACTCTGGCTTTTTTGCATTCAAAATGTGACATTCCAGAACTGATTAAATACTTTGAAAACAAGCTATACACAATTCAGGTTGGGTACATAAATGAATAGAAACATTTGTCTTCAGTTTCTGACTGTATTCTCTCCACATATTAAGTGAGCTGTGAAACATCCTAGTGCTGTTTTTACAAACAGCATAAAATAACATGAGAAAATAAAATGTTCTGTTTTTAGAATGGTATTTTTGTAGTTTAGTGTATAAGGCATAATAATGCATTACCTGAACATTTTGGGGAAAAGATCACCAAAATACTGAATTGCTGTCTATCTGCAGAGCACTACTCAGCTATGTGCTGAAGGAGGCAGGGGGACCACTGGAAAATGTCATTCAGTAATGTGGTTGGACAGTGATGGCCCTTATGTTTGCATTTTTCAACTATGTTTCCTGTCTGCAGCTGGTTTGCAAGTATTATGCATTCAAGGAATAGCAAAGTTTTTGTAATGTGGTAAACAGCAATCAGGAGAGTTCATATTTCCTTAACTAGCAGTCATAAAATAATGACAGAAAATATGGAGAAAGCCTCATAAATGCTACAGTAAAATGTAAATACTTTGCAGCTTTATATAATTATTTCCACTTTTTTAATCTTTTCCATGTTTCTGTCAACATTTCTTCAGACTCTGCTTCTCTATCCCATGCTGTCACCTGCACTTCAGCACAGCAACTGCTGAAGATATAGATGAGAACAACTATTTCCAAATTCTTTTTATATTTAGATATTGTAATAAAAATACAATGGGCCTTCAGCAAGTGATTTGCAACATCAGAACTCTGGTTTTCACTATATAAAATATACTCAAAAGTGCCAAAACTCCACAAATAACAAAAACAAAAGAATGAAAATTAAAAGGCCATTAAAATTTTTTACTGTACTAGTATCTACTAGCATTTAGCATTTAGATGTTTTTCATTCTAAAAGTGCCTTTTTTTCCCCTTCAAATTCTGTGCTAAAATACTGCATAAATTCCTGGCCAGTTAATTGCTTGTCTGCAATAAAATAGACGAACTTGTAACTAAAATGCAGTATGAAGTGTTAGGTTAAAGGTTACTACCTTTAGACATGAAAAATTATATATAAAATAAACTGTTATCTGTAGTGACAAGATTCTGAATTTTTCTTTTCTCTTCAAATTCAGAAATGGCTGTGAGTATTGCTCTCAGGATTGAATTGTTAGCTGAATTCTTTATGTAAATCAAATCAATGTAGAACAATTTTGTAAAATTGTTTATATCCTGAGAAATTCAGTAATTTCTTCCTAATTTATACTTGGTTTCAAGTCATTGCCCACTTTAAATTTTAATAATATAATTTAGCACTCAGATGCAATAGCAATAACTTTTCTGAGCCTCACATAGATCAAAACAAAAAAATCTTTGACAGCCAACCTGACAACATCATAAATGTAAGTCATCTGATTGTAGGCAAAATTCCTCTCATTTCTATGGCGTCCTAGTTACTATAAATTAAGTAGACTCATTCAATACAAAAATAAAGGACAAAGTGTAGAGTTGCATAAATAATCAGTTGAAATTGTTTAAAGCTGATAAATAATTGTCTAGCTTTCGACAAATGTATGCCACATCTGCAAAAGATCATGATCTAACATGTATTTAAATATTCTGCTGGTTTAATGTTATTAAGTGCATGAGCATCAGTGCAAGATGGAGAATTTAGGAGGAAGAGAGTTTAACAATACCTGTATAAGCTGCCAGTTTCCTTTTATTCAGGAAGGACAGTACCTACACCAGCATTATGTTCAGGTACACCTTTCAGGAGAGTAAGAGCATAACAGCATTTAAATGTTTGTAGAACTGATGTGTGACACATTTCTCATCAAGTGCCACGAGACACCACAGAACTGCTTAAATAAGTAGAGAAAGGGTTCAGTGGCTGTCAGATGGAAGACCATATCCAGGAAAGGCACTAGGTGGCACAGAGATGATTATTTAGGGCAGTGCAGAGAGTGGTAGGAGACCTCAGAGCTTAATAAAACAGCAGTGATTAGTAGCAATGTGAACTAATCCTTTTTATGCAATTTGCCATTGCAGACATTTAAAACTGAAATTCTGTGGTAGCAAAAGAATATTGCCCATCACTTTTAATCTTGAAAGGGTCAGGATTATATGAAATAAATTTACTGCCATGACAAACCAGAGGGACTTGTGAATTTCCACTTTTTCTTTCTGCTCAGAGTTTGCTTTCTCAACCTTTTACCGGAATTACCTGAACCATTTGGAGTTACATCTACTAATGGAGCACAGATGCCTAGGAGAAAACCTCCAGTCCCCCTAAGATGTAACTCTGACACAAAATGGGTGCTAAAGATTATTGTATAAAATGGTATTGTCTTTATAATTCATTCCTAAATCAGCTGTTGGGGAACAGGCCAGCAGGTCTCCAGGCTCTTCTCTCCAGAAGTTCCTCCTTTTTGCTATGGCTCTCTTAGTTTCCTGCTCTGGGAGGACTGACATTAAGGATAATGAATGTACTGACTCACACTTCTGTTAACAATTCAGTCATATTAAAGATTCTCCCTTTGTGTGGGCAGAGGAAGCTGGGCCTCATTAAGGGTTCAGAAGGAAAGATTAACATTCTAATGAATGCACTAGAAAATGACAGCCAAGACCTCTGGATCTGATTTCAGGCTGTGGTCTAGCTGCAATATCTCATCACACTTCTAGATGCAGTCAGAATTTGTTCCATTAGAAGATTGTTCATATTGACAAATTTAAGTAGGATTTCCCATTGTTAAATATCAATGCTGATAGTTTCTATTCCTCTGAGAAACACAACTTGTGTCTCTTCACCACTGTGTATCATTGTCATGGCTTTAGCTAACTCAGTGCAAAATCTAAGGTGAAATCGAGACAGAATCATCCCCCTTATTCTTGTAGTACTGTAGACAAAAATAGATGTATTCACTTTATAGTTACCAGCTTGGATCAGGAAAGACTCATCAAATTATGATGAGTCTTATGAATGCTCCTTGTCTTGGTGAGTAAATAGAAAAGGTAATTTTATAACTCTCATGCTAGACAAAAACTTTTTAGTTGCTCATTTTCAAAACTTTAAAACCTTGTATGAACAAAGATGTTGCTTTTTGAACTGTGAAACTTCCTCAGAGATTATAAATATTGGGTGTATGGAGGATTGGGCTTGTATTTTGTTCTTAGCAAAGTGTTTACACGGGCAGCAAGGAAACAAAAAGTCATGTGGCTATTATAAACTACTATATTTAGAGCCTGGTGCTCTAAATGTCAGGTAATTATCAGTGTCTCAAGAAGACTTCCATCAAAATGAGCTATCCCTCCTATTTGTAAAGGTTTGTATTGTATTTCAAAAATGTTTGCATCTCCCACTAAAATATTTGGAGGAGGGTAATAGAAAATAAAATAAAATAGAAGTGATGGTAATTGATTCAACATATTCTGAAATCCTAAGCTTATTTACTAGTATTTATTTTACATTATATCACTTTGAGGGTGTCAAATTAAAGCTGTAAGCTAAAGGAACCAGCAAGGGAATTAGAAGCTGGCTAGAGACTTTATTGTATTCAGACATTCATTCATTTGACTTTTAAATGCCACTGGCTGCTCACTCTTCCCCAAGCTTCCTATTTCCATTTTTCTATAATTGTTAAATACTATTTTAATGCACAGGGTTTACCTTTTTGGCTTGATCATGAATGACTGTAGTCCACAGAACATGATAAATACAGTTGTCTTTCACTTGGTTTTGTTTGTTCACTTTTATCCTCCAGTTCTTGCCTTTCTATGATATCTTCAGATCATAAGTTCTTCCAGGTGAAAGCATTATATTTTTCCATACATTCACTTGGTTCATTTTCATTAGGTACACTTTAGAATCATAGAATTAAAGTTGGAGAATACCTCCAGTTTCAAGACTAACCTTTGATGAACACCAGCATTTCATATGGCAAAGTGCCACAATTTTAATATATATAAAATTTCAATGTATTTTAATTGCTAATCACAAGACAAGAACTTTTATCATTTTCACCTGTAGACTTGTTTGCAAAACACTCAGCTGAACATTTTTTGAGATTTGTCCCCATACAATTTTTTCACCTTAGAGAATAACTGCTCAAATTGCTGGTTATGCTTTGAAACAATTCACAGTCTGCTATGCCTGTTTCTAAAATTCAATCTCATGTTTAATGATTCTCATTGGAAAAGAAATAATTGCTTAGACCCCATAATTTTAAATGTACTTTGCCAAGAGTTGCTTATGACACAGTTATTCCAATTCTGTTCTCATATTGTTAATCTCTGAGTGACTGCAAACCCCAGCAAGAATTCTGGGACACGTAATTAATGAGTACGCTTGGTTAAGGAATAAACATTAGAGACAGAATAAAATGTCCTCTGGTGAATATCACTCTTGTATCCAAGGAAAGGATAGCTGACAAGCCTGGGTGGTGTTCCCTTTAACACTATTTAATTCATTGCATTTGGAACGGATTTTGCTTTTCTTGTTTGGAGCAAGAGAGGAAGAATGTTTTGTACTCTGGTGTAGTTATTTACAGGGTCCTTTCTTCACCTACTGTGTGTTACAGTCAGTATTTTCTCTCCACCCTTCCCATTCAACATTTCAGAGTATCACAAGCAAGTAAGGTCCTTGGTGTAGTAAATGAACGCAAATAATCTAAAGTGCTGTGAATATATTTCAGATGGGACACCAGGTTTCACACTGACCCATTTTCTCTGTCTGAGCTGGACCAAGAGCCTCAAAAAACACACGTCCATCCCTCTGCTCAGCAAGAGCAGCTTGACTTCTCATTCTATTTTTCCTGGGCTAGACAGGAATGGCCAAGGTAATGGCACGTAATGGCACTGGCCCATGACATGGGTGTTAAAAACAAATATATTGTTCCAGCTTGTTCTGCACCAGGAAGAAAACACTGTAGGTGCATATAAGACCAAGAAATTACTTGCATTGCTGGAGATGTTCAACTACAGGTGACTCCCCAGTGACCAGATGGGAGAGCGCACAGCCATCTGTCAGTTGCAGAGCACAGAAAGGTGGCACCTGTGGTGGAATGGTATTCTCTCTTTTAACATTGCAGAAGGACCCCTTTCTGGCAGAACCCTGCACTAGAGTGAAAGGAATGTGTTAAAACAGGTGAATTTCCACAGGAAGAAGAGATTTGGCCAACATGTAACTTTTCTTCATCCCAGCTTGCTTATGTAGCAGTCCCACTGTGTTACAGGCAACAGCACTGAAGTGCAGATCAGACAAGGCAAGCATTCCTCACTCTGCCAGTTCTGTGCTCATTATATCTTGCACTGATTTTGGATTATTACTGAGGTAACTTTTTGTAATACCAATACTAACACTGTTAGCTAAGGTGCGTTCTTGTGTTTCACCAAGAGTAGAGAAAGTTGAACTTGTTACCACTCATCTAAGAGGAATTCCAAAGTTACCAAAGCGGATGGTGATTCTCAGTGTGGTCATCACATGCTTCAAAACAGCATATTGGAAAAATTTCCTAAAGTGAAAGTCTCAGACCCCCAGTTTGTTCCCAGATCATGTCAGGAGATTTGTTTTGCTAGACAGGTTTGACTAGATTGGTTTGGCTAGAGGTTTTGTAACCTGTCACAGTTGGATATCACCAGATCAAGCAATAGCAGTATGTTAACTTTAGAAAGAAAATAATTTAGATTATGCATATCCACCTAGCAGAAAAAAAAATGTTTAAAAAATCAAAATTATTTTCCTGTTGATCTGCTTTGAAGACTAAAACCAGATACTGTATGCCAGACAGTAAAGAGTGTACAATTTCTTTTGGGTAATTTTATTTTTTTTTAAATGAAAACCTGTGACAGATCTTGTTTTTAATTTATGTCTTTACCTTTCCACCCACTTTTCTAATAGTAATATTGGGGTTTTAAAAAAGAAATTGGACCACATTTCCCAATTACCACTCTCCACTGGGAGACTAGAGTTTCTCACAAAATAAGTAGGCAGGAGTGCTTTATACTGTATTTTCCAGCTCATAAAGTGTAAGGAATGGAGAGAGCTATTCTCTGTTGGTGGCAGGCCCAAGGCTTTTACTCCTCAATCTTTATAGATGTACAAGCCACATATTTGTCTGTACCAAGACAAATATGCTGGGTTTTGACTGCTTCTTGGTGAAGTCTATCTTGGCCCTATCCTTATTGCATAGCACTCAAAATTAAGTGGGGAAACAATTTTTTTGAAACGTTGTTGAATTTAATGATCTGTTTTGTTCATATGCTAGAACATGTAGGGATTTTGGCCCCAGGATCTGGTGTTTCAGGTGATGTATCTTCAGAAGGTACAGGATAGATCTAGGAATTGTCTCGGTTAATTTTTCTGTATTTCTATATTTCTATATCTATCAATATTTCTGTAATTTCTATATTTTATCAAGAGTGTTTAATGTTCCCTACCCACACAGAGTTGTTCAAGTTTCTTAGCACATTTTATCCAGAGTCTGCCACAGTGCCTTACTCATGACTTGAGGCATCAGCTAACACTTAGGGATTATGTAACACATGATGCTTTCTCTTCACCACAGACTATGTCCCTCAGGGACAATCTCCTTATAGAGGGTCATCTGATTCACAGATTATTTTGTCTGTAAGCTCATTTCTGTATATTTTACAGATTTCAAGATCTGGGGACTGATATCACTAGGCTGAAGGGAACTAGTGAGGAACAAAGCAGCAGTTTAACAAAACAAATAAAACAGATGAATGTGGGTTGTTTCATGGTTTTAGTTTTTCCCCAGACAACATTTGTGTGGGACTTTGTTTTGTGAAATTTGGCTGAGATTTACTGCAGATTTCAGATTTGTGACCAAACTTTTACAAAACTTGATAGATTGTTAGGTCTGATTTTTTTTTCAGGAAGAGCCACATTTTCTACAGCCACTGCCACAAGTAAACTGCGTATTTAAGCCAACAATTTCATCTCTCTTTGCATCCATTTATTCCTTGATTTGGCTAGTTTGTCTTCTGAATGATGACCCTCAGTGTGTTTTTCAACTCTGCTGCTATAATTGGCAAATACAATCTTGGCAGCATCATGCAAGAAATATTGTAATAATAATTAAAATTTTAATAAACAATATATTGGTTTGTTTTATAAATTATTGCAGAACACAGAAGTGTTTAATAAAAAGCCTTTTCTTTGTGTTTCTGAGCATCAGAGATCTACACTAAAGACTACACTTTCAGGGAGGTACAGAAGTCAAGGCAGAGTAAGAGGATGGAAGAGCAATTCCAGATTATGGACTCACATACTACAGATAAAGGTGAAGTCCAAATGTCAGCTAAATACATTGATTTTCCCATTTTAGTTTTGAATGAAATGTCTTCTCTCTTCCTTTTACATAATCTCCTGCTTTTGAAATTCATGTCATTCCACTGTTCAAAAAGGAGAAAACCCCTGGGGGCTTTAAGAGCGATGCATTGCAAAGCTTTTGGAAAGAGCTTGCTGCATTGGAAGGTCATATTGTAGTTTTACTGATTCATTAAAAATGTATGCCTCATCTCCTATATAGTTTTCACTCCATAGTTGCAGAGCAGCTTGTAGAGCATGTGGCTTTGTTCTATTTCCTAAAAGATTCTTTCAGCCTTTAATGCAGTGGAAACCAATAATGACACTGACATTTTCCCTGCAAGCCTTCACATTTAACCACGACTTTCTCCTGATGTCTGGGGTGCAAACTCTCCATCTGACTGATGTTACTGAAATGTCGTCTGTTCTGTCACCCTCCGAGTACAGGAAGATGTACTAAGGAAGCAGGGATTGATTGAAGTAACCCAGTACATGGATTTTTTTTAGGTTACCAATGTCATGCTGTTCCAGTTAAAGTGAATCCGATTCAACCTCAGTTACAGTAGGGTGCAAATACAGGCATTCATTCACAACATCCCAAAGCAGCACAGTTACAACTCATTACCAAAAAAGAGATATACATGCAGAGGTGAAAGGGAGCCTTGCCAGTGTACCTTGGGCAAGGTTATGTAAGAAAAACCTTTCACCCTTATTAATGCAAATACTAATGCTGTTTTTTATTTGTGGCTTGGTTCTTTCCCTCCTGTCTCATACTGCATCTGCTCAGCAACCTCCACCTAAAATCTTGCCCATCACTAAGCTGTTTTTAGCTTCCTATGGGGAAGTACTTCACAGTGCATCTTCAGCTATGCTTAGATCTCTGCTTGTCCCCTTCTCATCCTTTGTTGGAATACTAGCTCTCCTTCCCTTCAGCCCTTCAAGGACATCCACATGAACTTATTCTTTTGCTCCAAAACTCATGTTAACCCACATGAGCTTATACAGGAAATAATCAGCCCATTCTTCTTAATGAAAACCAGGATTGTTTGCCCTCATTCAATATGTATATATTGCTTGCAGCAACCCTTTGGCCAAGGTCTATATATAACTAACTAGTAGAGAAAACTTTACTTCGGTGAGTAAAAGTCTTTTGTTCCCCTCTTTAATGACTGCTTCCCATGTTTCAGTGTGGAATGTAGGTTTCATTGCACTTTTATTCTATACCAATCTGTACTTTGAAACCGTAACCGAGATAATTACACTTAGGTGCTTGTCTGCCTCTCATTATTGGCTGAGTGCTGCCTGGGCTGACAGTGAATTTTGGTGACTGATCTCCAACCTCCCACTCCAAAGCATTCAATTTGATATGTTGATGGTCTTAGGACAAAAAAGTTGTAAATGTAATTTTTTAAAGAAAAATAACTGAAAAGGCATTTTTCTACCTAGTCAGTAGCATCTCAAAATTGAAGCTTTTGGTCAAACTAGGAGAAGTCACTGTGTGATCACTGAGTATATGTGCTTATTGACCTTGATTCAAAACACCACTGATATTCAGCTTAAAACACATGACTGAATCCCACTGGAGTTGCTGCAAGCATGTGCTTGAGTGTCTCTTATGAGTAAAGATGGGCAGAAATCTTGTAGATCTACATTCCAGGCTGTGGGCCTTTTTTCCATCCTCCAAAAATTAAAATCCCTATGGCTGCTTCAGTCCTGAAAGAGTTAGAGAGTTCCAGAAGATTTTGTCTTGTAGATAATGTTAGCTTGTCTGGGAATGTAAGTCCTCTACTTGAAGCATAATTCCTAGAAGAATTAAGCTCCTGACAGTGGCTGAATGAAAATTTGGATTTTATCCGTCACTGCTGAGCAATTTACTGTATATGCATGATCCTTTCCAGTAATGAAGAGAGAGGTGTGACCAATGGCTGGGTTTGTTAATTGAACTCTGTGCCAGGACTATGACAAGGCTTAAAGAGCCCTCTTCATTGTTTTTAGGACTCTGAAAGGTCTCCATCTAATAAATGTGATACCTCAAAAGTGAATAGTTTCACTTCAGGCTTCTTGGCTCCTTGGGATACTTTTCCCAAACGCTTGATGGGAAGCTTCAACCAATAATTTCTTTGTCTTCACAGTAGAGGAATATGGAAAAGTTGATGTGTTGGGAGTTTTTAAGCTTGATTTAATGCATTTAGGAAGCATTGGCAGTATTTACACTATTCTACTGCTATCTTTTTATCTTATTCTGCACAGAGATCAAATTTAGCAATTTCATTAATCTGGAGGGGGGAGGAAACAGTTTTATAATAGACAAAACTGATCTTCTGCATCAATATAGCTAATGGGCACATCAGGTGCCAATAGCATCAACTTTATATCAGCTGTCATGATTATTACATTTTCCTTTCCCAAATTGTTTGCATTTATTTCACTATTACAGCCTTTTCATCTTTGAATAATAGTAGGAAAAATGAAGGAAAATAGCTGGAGTTTTTCCTCACTGAGACTAATATTTCAAGAGCAAAAGACAAATTACATATTTTGTCAAATAAAAAAAACAAACAGAATAAATAGATCATCTCTAAGTCCTTTCCAACCTAAACCATTCTATGATCCTATGATAAATCAAAGCCTGCTTGCCCCAGAGAAGTGTAACATCCACTATTTTTTCTCAGTAGTTCAATCTGAAGGCTTTTCTGACAACCGTAAAGTGAATTGTCAGTGTAAGCAGAAGCTCAACACTGAATTGGGTGACAACAGCTGGGAACTTAACTCTCAGCCTGAAAATGGAATGGCTGTGACAGTTTCTTTGGAAAAAAGACAGGTGGCAGCACATCTATATTAGATATTTTTTTAATCATGCCTACAGACAATGACACTTTTAGAGACCTTACAGCGCAGCACCTCCCTTGAGCAGTACATCCACATGTGTTAAAGGCTCCTGATAAAACAGGTCGTTGTATAAAAGGCAAATTCACCCACTCTGACCCTTCATACAGTAAGGAAAACTTTGTAACTAATGTCACTGTTTTTTAAAAGTAGTACTTGTAAAAAAAAAACAAAATAACTTCATGCCACATCAAGAATTTGCAAGATTTAACCTTAAAGTGAGATTTGTTCCTAATACAACTATGTAATAATGGTGCACTGTGTCACTATTCTCAATATTACTAGATAAAGCAGAATAATTTATTTGCTTTATGATGTAATATTCAAGACATGGATACAGAGACAGAGAAATTGACAACACAAGAATGATTTTCTTCTATATACATTCATTTGCAAAGGAAATAACAGAGAATGTAAAATTGATAAGTAACAACCTATTACTGAAGAAACAACTGCATTTATATGCAGTGCTGAGTGACAGACTTGTGGAGTATCCATAAATACCAGTTTATGCTTGAGATATTTTATTTTAACCTAAATGTTCCACTTAAACTGTGGCCTTATGACAGAAATTATAATTAAAATACTCTCTTCTCTACTTAATAAAATGAATTCCGGGGGGTGATGGTGTTATCTTTTATCACCCTGAATTACATCTCTGACAGCGAGCTAGATTCCACATATCACAGGAAATTCAATTCCTCTCCCTGAAGAGCTTAGAGTCTGATTAAGCTGACATTAAAGTCGATGTAGATCTGCCCATTAAGTTAAGGGAAAGGGACTGATTGCATCGGCCCAGATTTGGAGTTAAGGATAGCAGACACATTCTGCTTTGAACAGGCAGCTTCAGTGATTGTAAGTGCAAGATGACATTCAGCAAGCTGTTCTTTGCAAGTGGAACACCCATTGAAAGCACTTTTTTCCTTCCCCACTCAAAAGATGCTTTCCACTGAAAAAATGGGACCATTTTCAGTGCCACTCCCAGCACTCAGCACAAGCAGAGCAAAGCACAAAATTTGGTGAGGCAGCAGAGACTGTGCTCAGCTTGTTTGGCCTTCAGGATCAGCAAGAGGATCACCTTTAATTGTTGCCATTTAGTTTCAACAAAGCAATCTTAATTTTAGAAATGTAATATTTCTTACACATATTGCCAGTTTTTGAAGACATGCATAAGGTTTGAAAACAGCAATTTATATCATTTCTTTCCCATTTGATGGGAAAACCAGGAGCCAGTTAGTTATGAACTAAGCATGTTTGGTCATTGCAAAGACACGTATTTTTCCCCATTTGTCTGCAAATTAGATTGTATTGGGGCCCTTGCTTTGTGTCAAACCAGCAGGAGGTAGGAATTTTCATTAAAAAATAGGTAGTACAGATTCTTCAAAGATTGCCATGAGCTGCAACAACACAGCATGAGAATCTGATGTAGCCAAATGGAAATAAAAAACAACCAACGCCCCACACTATAATAAGAGTGTTTTAGCTGCAATTGTGTTTGTTAATGTCATGGTGAACTTGAGGCCTTTTCATGCTAAATGCTGCTTCAAACGTGGAAGCAAAAGATGGTGACTATTATAAGGACCTTGAATAATGGACAAGGCAGCAGATGGGCACAGGCAGATGGGAAGCAGCATAACCAGGCAAATTCTATAGGTCAGCTTGCCTGGCATTTGTCTCTGTCCACTGAAAGCTTAACTGCAGTCGTGCTGCAGGTGGCTGTGCTCATTTGGGCAGTGGGTGGGTGAATTTTGCTTGTGTTTTTTTTTTAACATATGCATTATTAGAATTGAAGGTATTAAAGCAAGTGGAGGGAGGATAAAGTCAGAGCTCTGCAGATGCTTACAGGGAAAATTGAGGGCGCAGATAATCTGACAGTGTCATGTCTACCTTCCCCTGTAAAGATTTGTGCCAGTTTTAGTGGGTTGTATATACTCAGTAACAAAATAACTGTCTTCAGACCTTTAACTTCATAGATTCAGTCAACTCTCATTTTGGTGCAGTTCAACTCAGAGAATTTTATTGCATCAGATTTTGGTAATGGGGGTGAACTGTATGTTACCTGTAAAACCAAATGTTATGTAAAGAGGTATTCAATTTAAGATCCTTGTAGTATTAAATATGTACCTGATTTAACAACGATTGATTGGCTATTACTGTCATGAAAATCACATTTTTCCTTAGTAGTCTTTCTACAGTAGAACTCTTTCATATTCTTCCCTCTGTCACGTCCTTTTTGAATACATTGTTTTCTCATGCTGTGAGATGCTGACACTTGAGGGAAAAATTATGCACCAGCTACATTGTTAATAAAAAACCCACAATTGTCTTCTGCTGTTTTTTGGATATGCACACACACCAGCACATGCTCCAGCACAGGCTAATTTACAGAAATAAACTTCCACAAAACTTATCTTAGAACAAAATTAATGTGAATTTCCAAGTATAGTGAATGAACATTTTTTTTCTAATCATTATCTTAAAATTCCTGTTTAGAAATTATTTTAGGACTTATCATTAAACTTATTGATTTGAATACTGTTTAAAATGTATCTAGAAAAACACTCTTTGTTTTATTAACTTCTAAGGACTTTTGGAATATTTTTTAGGTTTTCAATGGGCTTGATGGAAAATTGTGGAAGAGGAACCTAGCCAGGGCCGACAATTACTCTTGTAACAAACACCAACTTTAATGAAAGAGGTGCAATGGTTTATGATATGTGAAAGAAAGCTTACACAAGGTTGAAAACAACATATGCACAGTTTGCATTATAAGTATGTCTAAACCAGAGCTATTTTCAGAGAAAGACTTCCTTGGGCTAAAGCTGAACCACAGATAAGTCTAGTCCACAAAAAACTCCTCACACTGGCATTTTTACTGGGATAGTTTCAGCCACTGGCAGCTGTTCAGCTCTGATAAATTTTTCCAATAGTTTACACATATCACTATATAATTGCTATTTATAACCATAAATATTTGCCTTCACAGGTTTATTAATTTATAAAGACTTTTTCCAAGCAGTTATGCAGGGCTCAATGTTCTGGGCTGAAACATTATGATTTGACTATTTAAATAAAATTATTAAAATATTCTAGAATTTATTAATGTATTCACTTTAATTCCAAACTCACTTATTCATTGAATTTGGGTGTTTCCCAATGAAGGTGTTGACAGTAAGTTTAAAAAGCATTCACAAAAACATCTGTTGGGCTTTCTTTTACTTTGTTTCTTCTTGGAAATTCAACTTCATGCAGACAATGAACTAGCTTTTTATTTTTGGTCCTGTTTTCCATTTTAAGTATTTTTTTTCCCTTGAAATCTGCCATGTTTCCAGTTTACATCATTACTCTTTCTGATGCATCAGATTCCAATCTTTCCACAGCAGTGTAAGCTGTACAACAATGGAGCGCAATTCACGCTTTCGTTAGTTTAGAAAAACTAAAGCATTCTAAAGCATTGAACACCGGATGTTTCATCCCACTAAACAAAAATTCTACAAATCCGTTTGAGGACTACAGAGGCCTGGAGAAGCAGCCCCAGGAGAGAGCACTGACTGCATCTCACAGCGCTGCAGACAGAACATGTCTGAGGCCATTGGAGCTTCTTCTGGTTCTTCACCCCATGCTTTTATTTAGTGCTCACCATCTCTAAACATTTTTGTTACAAATGAAACCACCTTCTTTCTGCTCTTACCTGACCTGCTTATAACAATCTTTCATACACTGGAAGATTTACAGGGTCAGCCCTTGTCTAATAATGTTATACGTGTAAACCGCAGCCATTTCCTAGAGTACTGCTGCCTCCTCTCATTAGTATTAGTACTTTAATTTACCCTTTCATAAAGGCACTACCTAGGAATAACTTAAAGTTTCATTTCTTCAATATTTTAATTTTCACCTTGTCTTATTAAATTACTTGCATCCTTTCTCAGCTGGCTCCTTTCACCCATTTTATGGCCATCCTTTCTCCTCTAGCTCATATCAAAGAGGAAGGGATCTCGACAACTGTAGGGTGTGTCCCTGTTGAAATGCATCAGGGGCCCAAACCTTCCTCTCCTGTACCTCCTCATACTGACACCTTCTTTCATACTGACTAGTTTTTTTTTTTAAATTTCCCATTTATTAACATTTTTCTCTGTTAATGAAACCAAAGTTTTATACTAGTAACTAGAGCTTATCAGAAATAGAAAAAACAGGAATATGGTAGACAACTGCTATCTCTGAGCTGCCTATTCTTTTACCTTCAAGAGAAACCTTTAAGATTTTAATCAACTAAACACAAAGAAGTGGCATCATTTTCTTTATGACGGAGATCAGAGAACCTTTTAAAATCTATTCAGAAGTGTATTTTGGGAAATGGATATATTTAGCAATTTCATAACTGCATATAGTTTTTTGCAATACATTTATATCAAATACCTTATAAAATACCTCATAATTACCAACAAAACAGACCACAGACCCACCTGGAATTATTGGTAGGTGGTTACTACCACCCATTGGACGACTCAGCTTTGGACACTTAAAATTTTGTCAAATTTCAGTGATTTGGGAAAACAGTTAATTTGGGCTATGCCCCTCCCTAAACCTCAAAAACATTGCCTAATCTATTTCATATACTAGGATTATACAGAAAGTTACTTTCTTCATGTAGAAACAAGCAAGTAAACTTAGATTTTGCAATGTATGTCTAAAAATCCACATGGCTTGTTAATATTTAGAGTTTAGGTCTACCATGCAGGTTAAAATGAATATTAAGTAGCACCATCCTATCATACCTTACACTTGTTTTGGCCAAGGAATAGAAAACTTGGCATGGTCAATTCCAGAGTTATCTCAGGTGAAGTTTCCAGTATTGACTGTGGAGGCATAAGTTAACAATTACCCCGCTCAAGCTCATTTGAAACATCCAGGATAGCCATGTATTGTCTGAAAGTTTGGGGGCTGTGGATTTTCAGAGTTGAGAATTGTTGCATTGTGACTGTAAAGAAGAAGGGAATTGAAAACAATGCTGTTCAATCTACCATTGTTCAGGAACACAAGATCAGAACTTTATTGACAGTGATTACTGAATATTGTATCTTTTTTGATAGGTTTAGATTTCTCCATCATTCTAATTTTTACAGGTTTTTTTCACAGCCAGTCCAAATAACAATCTTTTATTATGGTTAAGCTTATTAGGTGCATAAATCCAAAGCACTTTTCTGATTAAATTTGATTCATCTTTCCATCCACCATGTCTGAATCTGGGGTAAACTCAAGTATTAAGCAACGCAGCACATACAGTAAAGGAATGAACTGCAGCTGAAAGCCTCTCTCTTTCTACTTGACTCTTTGCTTATCCCACAGCATAAGTCAGTCATACCTGCCAGTCAGAAGAGATCACCAAGAACAGGCATTCTCTGGCACAAACTGGGATACTTCTGGGCTAATCATTAAAAATGCTACTGACATCCGTGTTTTCTAGACCTCTTCCTTTGTAGTGACACCCTGAAGGAATACTGTATCCTCCTTTCTAAAAACAAACTTCACAGGTGCAAATAATATCCTTTTGTTGCTCATCTTCAGTTGGATAACTTGCCCACTTTGCAAATGTAGAATTAGGGGGAGGGAATGTTACACATTGACAACTCGAGCTGAAATCAGTAGCAGAAAAAAGTTATGTGCAGTCCATTAACAAGCACTGTAAGCATAGCTGATAAAATTCTTTCTTATGTATACTGCACTAGCTATTTAATCTGCTAAACTGAAAGAAAAGATAAAAGAGTGGTTAGCACAGTGCCATGTATGAAAGAGAAAAGTATTTCCCAGCAGGGAAAACAGAAAGCAGTGCAAGCAACTACATGCCCTATAATTGTACACTTTGCATAGATTTGTACAGAAAACTGCTCTTTTTTTTCAGATCCCCCTAGATTATGCAACAGCAAACTTGAAAAATTGCATGATTTCCTACCCTACAAAGCTAACCCCCAGCTGCAAAATGTGATTGTTTTTTGTAGTAGGGGATTATATTTTGTAGTGTGAAGGGGAAGGCCCCAGTTCAGTTATCAAAAATGTTTTCTGCTTTTTCTCTGCTGATACTGCTGCAGCTGTGCTAAGGCATTCTGGAGTAAGTTTTATGTGTGAGGCTGGTTGACTTCCTCTTGTTGGAAAGGCATTGAATTGCAATAAAGCAGAGCTTTGTAGATGTCTGCCCACACAGAGAATACAGCTTCTCTCTTTTGCAGCACGAGAAACTATAATGATGGCTGTCATGTTTGAGTTTTAAGGAGTATGTTTTACTTAGTGTAAAACTGATCTCAGCACACATTAGATTCTCCTGTAGAGACATATCTATATTCCGTGATTTAAATTGCACTGAATTCAAGAGCTAATGGTCACAAATTGCATGTAATACAAATCTTAGCCTTTTACAGATTTTCTCTTCGAGGATTATGCTATAATAAACAAAATCATATTGTTATTAGGTTTTATCATGTATTTTAATACCCCTTTTATTACAAAAATTTACTTGGAAGGTCAAATCTTATGATTTTATAGAGAATAATAAAAAGTTGCTTAATTGTGAGTGCCAGGCGATCATTCCTGTTAGTAGGCACGCTAAATCTGTCTTTATGTTCTAGGCCTGGTTTTTTTTCCAATTACCCCTTTTGGAGACTTTCACTCTGGTACTTGTAAATCTTCATTATTAAAACTGAACAAAAGCATTATTCCTCTTTTTTTCATTTCATGACAAAAATGCAAAAGGACTTTTAGCTGGACAGCCTTGCCTGTTACATTTGTTTCCAAGTTCAGTAAGACTGGAAGTTAGATATTTCATGTCTCTGAAATAAAGGTAATTTCTCCAAATGGCTGGAGAACTGGCACTAGAAACAAACCAGTACTTCAACACACTGCAGGTAATGGATTGAGAAAACGGATGGAGACAGAACTTCCTCTGGCACTGAGCTGAGTGAGGCTTGTTATTTTAAAAGCATCTAAACTGAAATAGAGGAAGTGTTGTGCTGGTCATCCCAGAGAGAAGTCCCAGCTCTGAAGCACATGCATAAGAGCCAAGGTGTAATAAGCAAAAAAAGGGAAGGTGGGAAGGACAGAGGTTCACAGTAGGTAGTCCTGTACATACTAATTTCTGTCTCTCTTGAAGTTAACTTTCCATCTGCCCGCAGAAACCTCTAAACCACTCTAGCGTGTGTTGTAAAAAGAGGGATAGAAATGGATCAAATTTATGTGTATCTCTGTGTGTGCATGCATCTGTAAGTAATTACTGAGAATACAGACACTTTAATTTGTATAAGTGAAGAGGTATTTATACACAGGCTTGTTTTCTACTCATTCATTTGTAAATTAACTGTACACAGCAGGCATGTTTTCTCTACTGATGAAGTGAAGAGCAGAAACATGGGAATGTTCTTAACAGCACTTGAACACATCAAATATTTTTGACAAACTTTTTCCATTAGCTGGAGTGTTCAAGTTAGAAGAAAAAGAAGAGTAAAAACTCCTTTTATCATAGGACTTCCTTGACCTATATTGCAGCAGTACATGAGATGTGTTTGAAATAACTTGCAAGATGATCAGTTTCACAGAAAACTGGGTTGTCAGAGGCAAAGATTAGACAGAGACAAAAAAAATAGAAAACTGAGAAAATGAGTTTGGTAGCCTGCTATGGTCATCTTCACTGTCCTGTGCTACTACAACTGCTTTTCAAAGTTTTCCTGCAAACAAGGTATTGGTGGTGTCATAAAAATAATGCTCACCTCGAACAATGCTTTAGAATCTGAAGACAAATATTTAGGTCAACAATTTGGAACAAAAATTCTTGTTTGATCATTGATAGGCTATTTTTGCTCTAAAATACAATCACTCAGCTCTTTAAATGCCAGTATTTCTGTAAACAATTGCTTTTCTTTCTCATTCAGGCAAGGATATATCACATTTGCAAGGACTGTCAATATCTATTATATTGTCCTTCATCCACTGCTGATTCATCCAGTTGGTAATCACAATTTACCAGTAGAAAGATTTTCTTTGCAATGCCTTGATACCCACGGCTAGTAAGAAACTGTGAGTTCTGACAAGATTTTTCAAGAGGGTCTGTCCCCTTGTGGCTGCAGAACACCACCCCAATTCTCAAGGTTCATTGAGAAAGCAAAACTGAAATTTTTTTAAGACTCAGAAATGGTGGGTTTTTAACTGCCCCTTTCACAGGTATTTACTGAAGAAGGACACATTGAGCCATTTTTCTAAATATTTGGCAGAGATCTTCTAAAGTTTAGTCACCCTGACCATATAGAAAATTCCTAACTAGGAATTCTAGTCTAACTTTGAAATATATTGACTGCTAACACATAACTCCCAGTCTGTAACAGTTCTCAGCATCTGCAGGTAATGGTGTTCTGTTTCCCTATATAAACAGTCTGACATTACTCAAAAACTTGCTGAGACAATGCTCTTGTATCAGAGTCTTCTTGGGAAAAAAAAGTATCAAGAACTTGTGTGATTCTACTCATAAAAATAGGGTAAGCATTGCGTTGTTATTTTTAAGGACTCACACATAACAAAAGGTTTTGTGAAAATACAGCAACCTCCTAAGTCTTTATAATCAAGATTTGATTCTAAGACTTAAATTAAACTATTGTCATCTGGAATTCACTGATGGTCCATTCATGAAAAATTTCAAATGAGTCTTTAATTAGGTCCAGATTATGTTTCCTCTGCATGTAGGGCTTGATATCGTTAATCTTGCATCGGCAATCTCCACTGTCTCAGTGATGGCTCCTCATTACAACATTTGCCATTTTCAATGCCTGAAAGCAAATAGCTGTTCTTTCATCTTAATTCAATAGTGCTCCATGAATTTTAATTAAATCCTTCTCTGAGTTTGTATGATGTTGGTCATTATGAGGCTATTGCACACAAACTATAGTTTTCCTACTAAGGCCAAGCCATTGGCCAGCAAGGTCAATTGCTTCTCATTAAGAATAATAAATGGCAATTCTAGTATAAAAGTACATATGAAAGACTATGCAAATTCTGCTCTCCTTCCATTGCCTTTCTATGATTTGCATAAAGGAACATTTCATACTTGACTCAAGCAATTTTTTCATGGACAGTGAATGTCAAAAAAAAATCTCAAGATTAATTTTCCTGTGACATTTGTTTTCATACTGTCTTTTATTCAGATAGAATTCTTTACAGTGGCCCAAAGACCAGGGGTGAAATAGCATGTGGAGTATTTAAGAAGAAGGTGACATTTTTCTTTTCTCCCTGCAAAAGGAAGCAAACAAAAGACAAAATGATACAGGCTTTGTAGATGTGGGCACATTGCTGCTGAACATATGCACTTGCTTTCATCATTAAGTGCTTCCAGGAGCTGGCATTCATTAGTAGCAGAGCTACAAGGAACAAATCAGAATGTCTACATTTCTAGCTAGCAGTGCTGTCGACTGATTCTAGTGTTTTTTACAGAAGTTTAATTTGTCTATGCAATTGAGCATACTGACATCTGCTTACATACAAAAATCCTGGAACAACAGAGGAAACTACAAACTGAACAGCAGGGAGATGTTCAACACACTAAGAGAGAGATGTTGCAGCTATGCCAGGTAACACAGCTGTGCAAGGGCAGTGATTTCTTCAAATTTTTCTTTCCCATTTACTGTATGACAATGCACACTATGCAACTGTGAGTCTCCTCATACCTTCATAGACATTTAGGCCTCAACAGAGTTAGTACACATCCATAACTGAATGTAGAAACACACACACATATATAAATATATATTTTTTGTATGCACATCTGTAGGTAAAGATGTTGACATGTGTAAATACATGACCCACTGCCCAAAGGGTAATTATTCTAGCTCAAACCTACATATAATATCAAAGAAGGGAAGATTTGGGTTCTAAACTGATTACCATAATTTATTCATCTGGGTTCTGAGGGTGTGATCAGATGAGATTTTTGGATCCAATTCTCCCCTGAGATTTTTATGCAAGAAAAGACAGAGATGACCACCCAAACTCTGAAATTGAGTGTTGTTTCCTAAAGTTGTTAAATATTGGTTTCTTTTATCATGCTTTTTACCAAAGTTACTGTTTAAAACTACACAAAGCTAAAGTATCAAACTCATTTAGTATCTTCCTCAAATTTCCAAGAAAAGAAGTGATACTTTTCTGCTAGTGAAGAAGTGTGAGGAGAGAGATGATTCAAAGCAGTATTTCATGTATCCTTAACATAAAATTCCCAGACTTTGAATTGCTCATAATGGTGATACTCCGCCTCTTCATTTCCTCTGCAAACCTTCCTTCCTTCTGTGACCTTTTCTAACTCACACTCCAGCATTTTGTCTGCACAGTACTCTACAAATTCAATAGAGACTAATGTTGTAAACTTCTCACTTTGCACTGTAAGGAATTAGGAAGCTAGGATGAACATTTTATACAATGGAATTATTTATACAAATAACTGTTTATTCATGAAAACATAGAGTTTCTAATATGGCCCAAAATATTTTTCTAAGACCTCCTCCATCTTTAGAGATGAATAGCAAGACAAAAAAAAAAGTCTACATAATGAGAAATTGGTGTATAGTTATAAACCTCGGTCTATAGAGGTTTAAACATGGTGCAGGTGCAACAGATATGCTTATCAGCGATGAAATTTCCAAACAAAAAAAATTACAAATTTACTTTGTACTTTTGCATCTTTGAACTGAATGGAAACACTGCCTAAAGTATTCAAGCAAGAGAACTGCCCCCAAATGCTGGATGAAACGCAAAAGGCAGTTTCTCATCCCTCTGAACTCCCAACAGCCCGACCCCCGGGGGTCGCGCTCTGGAGCTTCATTCCACGAAGGTGGCTGAAGTTTGCTTGTGCCTGGCGCTAAAGTCACAGCCGGTCCTGGGCTCCGGGATGCCCATGGGGCAGCGTGGAATTCCCTTTGGAACAGCGAGATGGGCCGTGGGGCTCGGGCTCGGCAGAGCACGGCGATACCGAGTCTCTGTTGCGGGCGTGTGACTTGGAGTTTAAAGCTGCAGGTCCCTTTGCCTACCCCTCCCGCCAACCCCGGGCATCGGATTTATCAGGATGCCAGTAAACCCAGTAATAAGAGGAAGTTCCCGGCCCAGGGCAGCCGGGCCCGAGAGGGCAGCCAGCCCCGGCCGGGCAGGGCAGGCAGGCAGGCAGGCAGGCAGGCAGGCAGGCAGACAGACAGACAGACAGGTAGGTTGCGACCGCTCGCCTCGCTGAGGCCGTGGCCGGACGCAGCTCCCAGTGGTCCAGAGCCACTCGTGTCCCTTTCTCAGCTGGAGCCCCGGGGGGTAATGGGGCCTGTCCCTCCTTTCCCGGGGTCCCTGCCCTTCCCTGCCCGCCTCCGGGCGCTCTCTCCCGCTGCTCCTTCCTGCTGGCCGGCGGCTGCCAGGGAGGGCGGGCGGGGAGCGGCTGCCGGGCGCACCTCCCGCGCAGGTACCGGGGGACAGCCGCCGGGCTTCCAAGGGGAGGGCTGGGGTCGGGAAGGAGCAAGGCAACAAGCCACACGGCGCCGACACCGAGCGGGGGCAGCTCCCGGCTCGCCCGCCGGAGGAGGCGCGGCTGTGTGGCGGCGGGAGGGACCCACGCGCGCTCCTGAGCGCGGCGCGGCGGTTCCCTCCTTCCTGCTCCATCCCTGCCTCTCCCCTCACCTGGCCGCCGCTCCCGGTGTGCGCGCGGGTCCTCGCACCTTGGCTGCCCCCGCCCGCTGCATGCAGCCCCTGGAGCGCCGCAGCCCAGGAGGATACGCTGGGTGCGTTAAGATTAACTCTTTTTTATTATTATTATAATTATCATTTTTAGAGGTTTTTCTTTTCTTCTCTCCGGGCGCTTCGCGGAGGGGAGGGCAGAGGGGCAGCCGGGGCCCCCCCGCCGCCGGCGGCCCCAGGGCTGTGCCCGCCCCGCACGCTGCGCTCCGCTCCGCTCCGCCGTGTTTGTTGTTGTTGTGCTCCGGGGAGGGAGGCGGCCGAGCGAGCAGCTCCCCCAGGGCTGCGGAGGGCGGGCAGCCTCTCGGCTTGTTTCTCTTCCTCTTTGCCGTGTGAGCCCGCGTCCTGTCCTGCTCGGCGGGACAGGCGAGGGGGCTCGGCGGAGGAGGTGCGGCGCTGCGGGACACCTGGGGCAGGTGGCAGCGGTAGGTGGCCCCGGGCTCCCTCGGGGAGGGATCCCGCCCGCGGGACGGGTGCCTGAGGAGCGGGCCAGCGGTGCTGGGGACGGCGGGGAGGGCAGGCGCTGCTGCCCGGGCCCCGCAGGTGTCTGCGAGGGGCGCGGGGCTCCCCCGTCCGTCGGGGCGGCCGTGCCTTACATAACCGGGCGGGAGGCCGGGGAGCAGTGGATGCCGTGCCTTCCGGTTTCACATCGCGGCCGTGCCCGGAGCCTTACACCAGAACGGAAAACTTCTCCTTTTTCTGTTTTGTTTTGTTGGGGTTTTTTCGCCCTCACTTCGCGGGGCCACGGCGCAGGACGGGCGCTGGCGGAGAGCTGAGGAGCGGGGCAGGTGCTGTCCTCGCCGCGGTGCCACCGCTGCCCCCGGCACGGCTGGGCGCTCACCGGCTCTTGCCGGGATTTCCTTAAGTTTCCGTGGGGAAGGTGTGCACGGGGCGGCTCCGAGGTGCCGCTGGGGCGCTCCTGTCCAGCGCCACGGGACCCGGCACCTTCCCCGCCCTCCGCGGCTGGGCTCGGCTCGAAGTTGCCGTGCTTCTGATGCTTGCCACGGCTGGGCGAGGGCTGGGCAGGCTTGGAGGTGTTTGAGGTAGCTGTGTCTCCGTGTGTGATGAGCTGTGGCCATTGCAAAGGCTGTACTTCTAGTGCCTTCGTATGCTTGTGGGGACTTTTTAAAAATCGCTGCATGATTTGCCTTGGGAAGAATGTAAACACGCATTTTGTAATTTTAAGTAGGTCCATCCTGATAGTATTTCCTGTGTGCACTGCCTCTGCCCTTCAGTATATCAGATGCTGTGTTTGAAGTAAAGTTGATTGAGATAATATGAAGACACTGGGAAAGTAATGAATTCTTGCAGAGAAACTGAAGTTTTCCCCCTCTTCAGTGGAAGCAGAATTGAGTCTCACGTGATCAGGAGTGATAGCATGTATATTGCACAGAATTATTTCTATTATATCCACTAATCATTTCTAGAAAGCTGAGACTAATGTCATGTTGTTAGTGTGGATTACTGCCAGTTCACAGATGCAAACAAGTTAACCTTGGTAGGTTGTGGTTGGTTGTGTACAAAGGCTTGAAACACCTGGCTGGAAGGATGATGAAGTGCTCCCTGTCAGTCAAGGTAAATAATAACAGAGTAAGGGAACAGTCTTGGTTTGTGTTAATGATTTGATTGCTCTCAGCAGTCAAGTAGGAAACAGTTCTCTAAAACCTTTAAATAGTCTTAGGGCACTCAGTAATTACTGGTATGAGTCCATCAAAGTTCTTGAGCATCGTGGACTGTGGGTAACATCAGCTCTGTCTGTCACGGATTGCATTCTGAATCATTCTAAAGAGCACCAAGGAGAACATTACCAATGCCATACCAGGCTATACCCAAGCTTCTTCTTGGGTATAAGTGGAGCCTAGTGAGGACTAGGAAAGGAAAAGCTTGCATTGATGCTTCCCTAGAATATTCCCTCCAGGCAGCTGTGGCTAAAGCACTCCCATGGGTAGAAGTGTTGCCTTTGTTCTTGACCAACACAAAGTTTGTTGTTCCTTCTTTGATTCTATACAGTAGTTTTTTCAGTCTCTGAGGAAACAGGCAACCAGATGAAGCATTCTACAGACATTATTAATAACTGATAAGATGGTCAGAGGACAAGTTCTTGTTTGCAAAGGCCCATGCACAGGAGTTATATTGAGGGATATTAATTTTCCAAGTGGTGTTCATGCATTAGGCTCAGAGATAATACATTTAAAATAAAGCTTGATATCTGTAATGAAAAGAAAAAGGCAAAGGGGTGGTGCCTTAATGAAATGGATTCAAATTATTTTTCACTGAGTTGGGAGAAAGCCATGAATCCAACATATAGTCTGCTTCACTGAATTTGTAAGTAGAGAATTAAGAACAGAAATTGAGTTTATGCCATTCTGTACAGCTGAATAATATTCACAGACTTTCAAAGCCCCTGTTCTATCACAATAGTTAATATAAATAAGGTAGTGAATGTTACAGTCACTATTGGGGTGATAAATTTCAGCTCACCACTGACTCTTAATGATAGAAATTGGAGTATGTTAATTAAAAATAGTTTCATATTTATAATTACCTAATTTTGTGCCTTTATGAAAAATTTAATGACAGAATTGTTCTTACACTGGGATTTGTTTCTCATGATGCCAGCTCCCATATGACACCTAGAGCCTTACATCCTTCTTAAAGCTTGTCAGAATTCTAGAAATAATCAACTCAGAGTATCCAGCACATGCAGGGGAGGATTATATCTGTTTTCAAGTCTTGAGAACAGCCAAGATGACACTGGTCACCCCATTAATCAATAGCATAAGTGAGACATGATTCCAGTTCTTTTCAGTTCTGAAAGTTGGAGAAGATGAATGTCCGTGGTGTGTTTGATTACACGTGAAGGTACATGGAGTGGTACTGGTGGGATGAGGCAGGAGAGCAACCCGAGTGAGTGTCCCTGCTGTTGTGTATCCAAAAATTTCTTGTTTGTTCTTTTTGTGATTTTTTTTTTCAGTACTTCATATAAATTACCCATATGGTTGAAATAGCCACTTCGGTTATTTATTCCATTAAACACAACATATAAATTTAGGCTCTAATTGCTCTGCTACATGATTTTTGTGTGATGAAAGAAATGCATTATAAACTGTGAGAGAAGGCTGAATAAGCTGAAATAAACATCTCATGCTTACTTGAAGCATAAGTACCAGAAGTCATTCAGTGTTCAAATGCTACTGTTTTCTGTTAGCATCTTACCTGTCAAAAGGAAGAGCTGTGAAAATACAATGGTGCTCATATATTAGAACCTGGGCCATTTCGCTCAAACTTTTACTTACCAGAACTAATTAATTTAATTTACTTGAGAACATAACAATTTTTGACAGTCAGCAGTGTTATTGGACTAATATGGATGAAATCTGGTATTTATTGGCTAAAACACTTAAACCATAACTCGTGTTTAATGAGGAGAAGGCTGGAAGGTTTGCAGTCTAAGACTCTTGCATACAGGTTTGAAGTATAAACTCTGCCACAGATTAAAGGACAGCAGAGTCTTCTGGATCGTTGGTAAAGTGCCCTGTCCTGTGGTGTTTAATTACCTGAATATTTTTTCTTTCAGGCAAGATGTCAGGTTGAAACTGTTATCTGTGTTTCTGAGGTGAGGCTCTTAAATAAAGGACAGCAGTGATGAAGAGCAGCTGGTCAGGAACTGCTGTTTTAAATACAGACAGCTGATAATCTTTCATAAAACAGGAATTTTTCTGGATTCTTTAAAATACCCTGTTGAAGACAGAAGGGTGTCCAGAATTGTTAGATGCTTCCAAGAAGAAAATCAGTGGGACATAGTAATTTCTGAAGAAGCCTGAATTTATGTGTTTTAAAAAGAAAAGTTAGCAGCCAATGGAAGAAGAATCAGAAAAAGGGTATGTGCTTTAGAGCTTGACTGCTCAAATCACTTGTGCAACTGGAACTTCAGACAGATAACTCTAGGCTCCAGTACTTTATTTGCATATTTCTTGTGTTAATATCCACTTTCCAGGCTGTCCAGCCTTCTGCACAGAGTGCTTGATTTGGACCTAATGAAAGAATCGATGCAAAATGAGCAGGTTCCTCTCTGAGAGACCAATGCAGTTGCCCAAGGCAGTGGCTGGCTGCAGTGGAGATGACACTGGAGCTGTGTTACTGCAGCCTTCAGTCCTGATTCTGGCTCTGGCTGTGTGGATCTTTCTGCAGGCAGGTTGTTCTCAGCCTGAGGATAGAACCTATGAGTGCTGCATTTGAGCTGGAGGAGCACAATATGCTGGTGCTGACTGAGCCCTAAGTTAAGATGCCACACATCTTTATTGAAACACAATTCTCTAAGGGTTTTGCCAATGTGAGAATTTAGACAAAATAGTTATGCTAAGCTGTGGTGGGAAAGAGTTGCACAGAACTTCATTGATTGCTTTCCCTTAGAGAGACAGTGATGGTGCCTATCCTTATGTATTCAGTGACAGTGAATAAAGGCTTTGTCACAATCAGTTTTAGATTTTCTTTACTTAATAATTTCATTCAGATGACTATGGATTTTCTATGTTCATTTCTCTGGTTGTTTTCTTGTATTAGTAGCACATGAAGAAATGTCTTCTTCAGTCTAACCACCACACATACCAAATGTTTTCCTACTTGAATCCTTATATCACGTGAACTTTTTGATCTAGTATTAAATAATTTCTGATGTTATGTTTATGATTGACAATCTTACTAACTTCTTTAAAGATGAAATTGTACTCACGTTTTCTTGCTTTGCCAGCTGTTTTCAGAGTTTGGTTTTTGGGTTTTTTAAAGCACTTTTTCTAGATACGGATTTTTAAAACGTGTTTTCTAGATGTTTGGGAAACATATCAGTCACTTTCATTAATCTCCTACACCTCATCTTCTTGAGACATTTCCAGAGACTGACCCTTCTGTAAAAGGTTGATCATCCTGGCTTTAACTTTTTCTTGTAGAGATTGACACACAGGTTACTACTATTTAAAGGATTCAGAATCTATTATGATCATTTATTAGTAGCTAAAGAATTTCTAAATAGCAAACACTTAAACAGTTCCTGACAACAGGATTCAGATTTTAACGTTTTTGGGCTTTCATATTTTGAAAGAAGCTTTATGCTTCTCAAAATGCTCTGTTAAAAATAAGTGGAGAACTCTGGTTAATATAGAGTGAGATAATTCCTATGAGGCTTCTTGCATCAGTTGCAGTAACTGTGAAATCCCAGTTCTGTTGCTTGGAATAGCTGTAAATCTTGGACATAACCCAGGAAAGCCCACACAAAAGGCACGTGAGAGAAAAACAAAAAATAACATGGACAGTTTTTTTTTTTTTTTTCTCCTTCTGTCCTGAAGTGAAACTCAGTGCGGAAGTTAGTTTTCTAAATATTGCTTTTTATTTTACTTTTATTTTTTTCCTGGAGCTTTTGGAAGGCCTTTCAAAGAGGAGAAACAAGAAAATTTTTTTCTTTTCAAGTCTGAAAAGACTGATCAAGTCAGAGCTTTTTTTTTTAATAAATATACAATGACTGAAGGTAAAATAGCAGGTTTTATATGAATTTTTCTTAAAATTTGAGCAATTTTTGATCAACGTATCAGCTGTACTAGGTTTGTTTTGCATGTTGGAAGGAAAGAGGTTTTTTAATTCTGACTTTTTTTGGATTTTGTTCCTACACTTGTAAAATTTCTTAGTGTGTGTAATTGAAATTCTTAGTATTTATTTTTTTGAACACTTGAGAAAGCTTAAACATTTGGAAATGTTTGAATTCAGGTTTTTCCAGGTTGGTGAAGTTAACAGCTGTGGGGATCTAGTGTTTAACTCTTATGAAAGTGGGAGGGAAAGCAAAATCAAATACAAACCAAGTTGTATTTCTAAAATAATTCAGGCATGTAGTGTGTTTTTTTAATATGTTTAACTGGTGCATTATCTTTGGCTTCTGCTAAAGAGTTGCAATTGCAGGACCACAACTGTAAATCTGTTTGTTCTTATCTTTGTACTTGGAAGTCCCAAAATTCAGGTAAAACGATGCAGTTGGACAATTCGTTGCTATACTTGGAATTCAGATACTTATAAAAGAGGCTTTTCAGTATGAGAGATCAGTACTACCAGACACATATAAAGCCATTCTGGCTGCATTTTTGAACCAGTTTTTCTGATTGGTCTTGTGAATACATGAAAGACCATGAAAAATAATGGTTGTATGTGGATTAAGTTAGATCAAGGACTCTTGTAGTGCAATAACAGCCTGTCATCTCAATGGGCATGTATTTTTTTTCTCTGAAGATTGGAAAAGTCCTGAAATACAGCCGTTGCGTTGTCTGTGCCCTGCCAGTTTTTTGGGTTTTTGTTTCTTTTCAGTTACAAATTGGGCTGTGATACCTTCCAGATGAGAAGGCACTTGTATTCTGGTTATTCAAGGGCCTTCTAGGGGACAGTGTACAGCTGCTTCATCTGTTCTGGGCATGGTCTTGCTGAAGTGTGGTATGGTGGTAGAAGGCCAGTCATGAGGTTTGTTCATCTTTGGACTAAAGGTGTTAAAACTGCCACAGTAAAATCAGAGTTTCCAATATAGCCTGTAATTTTTATCATTGGCTTTCCTAGATTGCCTTGATAGATTTCAGATGGATAAACTGAAGTGAGGTAGGGTGGCTTCAGGCTGGTTGGATTAAGTGGTAGAGGTGCTCTTTGCTGTCTTCTCAGATCTTCTTCCTCACCAACCTAACAGTATCACTTTGTATCCCTTTCAGCTTGTCCGCACAGGTGGCCAAATCTCTCATTCCTCAGGCTGGTTTAGTGCCTTGAAGATGAAGCCTAGAATTTATTTTTTTTTTTTTTAATGCAGCAATTCTGCAGATCCCAGTGACAACTGTTACTGTCCTCTGCCCTTCAAATCTGTACCTACACCTGTGTCTCATCAGCATATCCCCTAGCTTGTTGCCATTTCCTCCTGACTAATATATGTAATAATATGTGTGTATATTTAGAACTTCTATTGGCTTCCTACAGTACTGACTCCCAGGAAGCATTCCTGCAGTTTGTGACAAATCCCTCAATTACACAGACTTTCAGTTCATCTCGGAAAAGACTCATCAGCTTCTGGGGGTGGCAGTTCCATATCATCCACAATACCTCATGGTTAATAGCAAAACATTGCTTTGTGATGTTTTCTAAAGTATTGTAATGCTTTTCAATTATTCTTCTCCAACACTGTTGTTTCCTGGATGTCAGCATTGCTCTTCTCTTCTAATTCTAAAAACATGAGTCCTTAGTTAAACTCTCTTGTCAGATCTTTTTATTTCTCTGGACAAAAAGTAGTGTTGGAATATTATCTGACAGAACTTACAGTGATTAAAATAAAATACTATACTTGTCCCTTAGAGCGTTAAGAAGGTACAGAAGAAATTATGGCAGATTTATGCGTGTGCTGGGTTTTTGGTTTTTTTTTTGTGGAGGATGGCTGTACAAGTTTGTGTCCAGAAAGGACCTGTTATACTGAAAATTATGACAGCAAAATCTGAAACCAAAGGAAGGAAAATAGCTGGCTTATGTTTCCAGTAGTTCTGTGGTATAGGATAAAATACTGTTGAAACAATACAGAGCATAACCTTGGGGATTGGTGTGTGCCTTGTAGCTTTATCCATAAAGAATGATATAATCATTGTAATAGGAAACTTTTGGATCCCTACTGTGTTGCATTTGGAATGTTTTGATAGCTCTCACCATTCTAGAGAGCTAAATTGGAGTAAAACTCATAATCCCATGAATTACTAAAATCCACTATCAAGTTACACAGTGATCCCATTTTAATTTGTCTCTTCAGTGAAATGGTCACTGAAAAATAGTCAGCAGGCATTTTCATCTCTACGTTGGTTAGCTAAAAAGAAAAAAACAGTGCCTGGAGGGCTGTGTGAAGAACAGTGGCAAACTGTTTTGAAAGTAGCTGCCTGTTGTGCTTCATATAGTAACAAAATTGGTGATACAAGTAGAACCTTTCCACATTCCTTAAGTCAGCCTTAAAATTAAGTCCCCTTTTATTTTTCTGAAAGTAGAAAGAAGATGGATTTTTTTCACAGCTGTTTTTTAGCTTAATATACATGCTCAAATAATTGGGACTGACTTAAAGGAGAACAATTGCAATTATCTTCTGCTTTGGCTCTTGTTGAGTCTTTCACTATTAGATTCTTTTCTCAAATACTGGAAACTACTGAGGGACTTCTCACTGAAATGTGGAGCTTCTACAAATAGAAACTCCCTGACTTGTATTTTGTGTTATCTTTTATCTGTACTATTACTTTGCCCTGACTTGTTCCTGGAAAAGAGATGCAGAAGTTTCTGCACAGCTTTCACAGTTTCAGCATCGTCTGACTCAGTGCTGTTCACCTGGAAGCTAGGCAGTAATTTGGCTTTGGTTTTGTACTTCAGAAAGATACTCTTGTCAAATGGGAAATAGGCTCACATGGAAAAATTGTTGCTTTAATGGAACTTTTAATAGGTGCTTTTCAACTGAGTGCAGGGCTGTTAGTGTTGAAAAGCTAATCTTAAACTTTGGCCAGCCTGTAGGGTAGGTTGTGAAATACTCCATTATTCTCCTCCTCCAGTGGTAAAATACTTTGTATGTGGTTTGGTTGTTCGGTTTGGGGTTTTTTTTGGTTGGTTGGTTTTTTTCCCCCTCTTAATTCTAACTCCTGAATGCCACAACCTTCTTTATTAATGAAGACACCATAGGAAGATATTTGATTCCAAGTGAAGGCTGAAATTATAGCCACAAGTAATAATTTTTTTATTCCCCTGGAAAGAGTGAAAAAGAAGTAATGAAAACTACTTTGCAACATAATTGGCCTTTTATTATAAATGGCTTACATATTTCATCCCTGTGGGTAATATTTTGTCCATTAGGCCTTAGCAAGGCCACAAACAGCATACAGCAACAACAAAAGTATGCTCCTTGTCTTAATGGAGTTGTGTGGTAAAGCACTGAGTAGCAGCTACTCAGAATTCTTAACTGCAGTTTATATTCTGTCATTAGGGACTGTGTTTCTTTTCTCCTTACCTAATACATATTTACAGCTTCCCAGATCACAGCTGATGTTGTTCTGCACCCATGCACCTTGCCAAAAAGCCTGGCCTCATCATTTTTGTAATTTATTTTAGGTATTGAAAATTTGATACTATGTGCTCCAAAGCTTTCTCTAGGCTGAACAATCCCAGTCTTTTCACCCTCTCCTCACAGGACGTGTGTTTCAATTGACAGTTGTCTTTGTGGCCTTCCACTGAACTTGCTCCTGTTGACATTTCATAATGTGGATCCAAAAGCAGACCTGGTAGTGCAGACACCAGAGAAGTGGATTGTGCATGAAGCAGGGCAATGGCTTCCCTCCGTCCACTGCCTGTTCTTCCATTTCCAAAGCCTGGGAAGCTGTTAGCTCTCCTTGCTGCCAGCTGCAGGGCTGATTCATGGCCTGCCTGGACCTCCAGCTTGTATTCAGGGGAGCTGCTCCCCAGTAAGTTGGTCTTCAGGCTAGGGTCTCAAGACATTTTTGTTGGCCATATCTAAGTTATTCTGAATGGCAACCCTGCCCTCCAGTGTGTTTTCTACAGCAGTGTTTGCAGACTTGCTGTGTGCTCTGCCAGGTCACTGTAAAAGAATTTGAACAGGATTGGATCCCTGACCTATTCACTTTGTAACCATGGTCAGATTGTGAACCATCAAGAGCTGCTGTTTGAGCCTCATGAGAGAGGCGTTTGGGCTTTTTTATCAGCTGGTAATTTACCCATCCATGCTGTAACTTGGATCAGGTTAGGTGCAGTGATGCTGCAGGAGAGATTGAGTATTCCTGAAATCAAGGTGGGTGACACCAGTGATGTCTCATCCGCAAATCCTGTCATTTTATGGCAGAAGGCAATCGTATTGGTCAGGCATGATTTAACCTCTGTAAATCCATCCTGGTGATTCCCAATGACCATCTTCTCCTTAATGTGCCCAGAAATGACTTGCAAGCAGGCATATGTCAGAACATACTGTGGGAGTAGATAAACAAACAATGAAAGTAGGCTTGGACTGTGATGTTTTATTTCCTAGTGATCCCTCAGACTTGGTAACTGGTAACCTGTGCATAATCCCTCTCCTGCTCTTCTTTTTTGGATGCCTAGTTGCTGTCCATCTGTAGGTGGTGAGTGCATGCTGGTCACAGGATTGAGCACCTGCATCTTTGGGAATGTGGTGATGAATAAGCTGGGACTTCATGTGACCTGGGGGAACAAGTTTGTTAGGAACAGGATGTTGCTTCCAGAGTGATTCCTGCTCCCTCTGTGTGTGTGTGTGAGGAATTTACCAGATAAGAAGGTGACAGCAAAAGTGACAATAAGTTTAATAATTATTTTAGCTTGATCTAACGCATGTTAATGATTATATTGATGATCTGCTTAAAGCCAGTGGGCTTTGCCCTGGGTTTTCTTTTGTATTGATTTAGTTCCATTATCTTGCCATTTGCTTGACAGTAAAAGTATTGAATATGCAGTACTTTTACTGTGTCAGGATGTGTGAAAAATCTGTAGTTGCCTTCTGATATGCATTTAAAGCTTCTTTTTTTTGGTAGTTGTTTGCTTTTTTTTATTTTTTGGTTTTGTTGCTACTGTTAATCTACTTTTACATCTTCTCTAATTATGTTGTGGCTTTTTTTCTGATAATCATTATTTTGATATTCCCTTATTACTCATAATTTTAGGTGGTCTTTAGAAAGCACCAGCACCTGTCAAATGCAGTACGATCCACAGTAAAACTGAGACTTGCTTGATTTGCACATAGTAAGAAGCAAAGAAATTTAACCTTATTGTATGATGCTGAATAGTGAGTTCACAATGACTTATTGGGGAATTCAGTGTTTCTCAGATCTTATTAGCACCACTTGCCTTACTCATTCAGATGCTTAATTTTCCAACTTCTGTTACTGATGAACAGTTATTACTCTGTAGAGTTCATCAGGTATCAAAAAATTTTGTCACGTGATGATAGTTGTCCTTAGTTTTTTCCTGTATAGAACTATACATTTAGATACTAATTTTGATTAACTGCACTATTTTTTAGGACCTGAAAAGTCCCTTCAGAGTAAGGTTACAAATATATTTAATAAAACATTTCTAAAGGAGCAGTAGCTGAACTGATTTTAAGACTTAAATTCTACAGTTTAGAAATGTTCTAGAAACCATCTCATCAGCAGTGAATTAATCAGAAATAACAGTATTCACAAAATGTTTTGAATGGCAGGTGTAATTAGTTCATTATTTTAATGCTTCCAGTAGTGTTTAATTGCAGTAAGACTTTACTACTTTAGGAAAAAGATCATAATAGTTGGCAAATCATTGTCAGTATTTTAGCTCAATCTTACGTGTATTCCAAAATCATACTGGCATTTTCTAAACAGAGACTGAAAAAATCATGTAGGGGAAAAAGTCAAATGCTAAATGATGCCTCTATAGTAAATCTTAGATATCTAAGTTCTTACTTTTTTGTATAATGTCTGTCTCTCTGATATTTTAAGAACTGGTTTTATGCTTTGTTGTGAAGTGTAAAATCACATTTTCCTTGTGTTCAGTTTTTTCTTGTTCAGTAAATATTTTATCTTTTGTAAATAAAAGATTAACATGCAAGTACAGTATTTGTAGAATATTACATTTGGAAATGGACAAATGATTAAATGTGTTTCACAATCAGATAGCTCTGTACTTTAACCTAAGAGGAATAACCAGGGCTTTGGAAAGAAGGCAGTTAAGTAATTTCATAATCATTCATGCATTACAGCAATAATACTGGCACACACAAGCACAAAAACTGGTTTTGCAGTGTCTTCCTGATACAAAAAAATAAAACAATCTTCAATGGGCTTTCTTGTATAAGGAAAGACCACCTAAATAAGTAAGATCAAATGAAAGCAAGATTTTTAGACATTAAGGTTTGTTGCCACACTGATTTTAAATAGATAATAGATAAAAAATTATTCTTTATATGTCCTTTTGTGGTATTGAGTTATTTCGTGATTTTTTTTAATTGATTGAGGGAGGTGTTGACTTAGAGTAGGTTGACTCAATTCCAGCTTATTTTATTTGTATAAAAACTCCTGTAGTGTCAGTTAAATAAGTTGCCTGTCATGTAACTTCTTAAGCATTTTAAGTTTTCTCAATTTAAAGATTGCTGCAATTCAGAAATGTTGGAAGTTATTTGTATTTTGTTGGAAGGCAAGACATTATAGTTCATATTGAGGAGAATGTGGAGTAGCATTGTGGTGGGACATACATAGCGAGTTTCTGGCCAAGGGAGAAGATCTCCTTCTGCTTGAAAATTCTCTATTTACAATATAGGATCAGGCAGGTTGTGGGGGTGGAGCATGAAAAAAGCTCATCTGTGAAAAGATCATATATTCTGGATTATATTTGGGTATGGACAATTTTCAGTGGGCAGATGGGAAGCAAGTGATGGGCAAGATAATTGTATTGTCCGAGTGCTATGACACGAAAAGAGCAAAATAGTAACCTGTACAAAAATTATGAGGTGCCTTTGTTTCTGTGGCACCTTTTCTTCATCAACTTGTACATGTTCCAGTCCCAGTGGACCTGGCATCACTGTGCATCTGATTCTGTTACTGTCCGCTTACACCTTTTCCCCATGTGGCATTTGAGAGAGCATTTGTGGTATGATCTGCAATCCTCCTCCATGTTAGCAGACCACCAAAATCTGGTGACATTTTAAGTGCTTTAGGACTGGCTGTTTATATTATGTAATTGGCAAGATAAAGGAAACTTCTGTGCATGACTAATTGAATATAAGAGTGAAAAAAAGTGCACTCTGATTTATCCAAACTGACGTAATGTTTACATGCAGCTATGTTTAAAAAAACCCCAAAACTGTTCTGGTGATAATTGCCTTCCAGTTTGCTTAACTTCAAACATACAGAGTCTGGAGTGCTTTTAACTTATGTTTTTAAACATCCTTGCTAGATGCTGTGAAGCCTGTGGTTTTGGGGGTGGAGCTGTGTTTTTATTCTGAGTGAATATTGTGTGCTTCAAGATAGTAAATGGGGAAAACAGTTATGGTTTTTTGTTTTGGTTTGGTTTTGGTTTTTTTTGTTATTTTTGTTTTTGGTTTTTTTTGGCCCTAGCATTGCTGTATTTTTGTTTTGGAAATTGACATTAGATTTGGCAGATGCTCAAATACCAAACTGAGAATGGATTTACTAATAGATACTTACCTATAAGCAGTAATGCATTAGTGTTATTGGTTAAACAAAAGAAGGTAGTGATGAAAACAGTAGCATTAGCTTAGTAAAGGCTGGTTTGGTCATTCAGAATTATTTATGGTCTTAAAATGCCACAGACTAAATATTAGGGACCGCAGTTGAGCAATGTTGAAATAAAGAAGGGATTATTCATTTGGGAGTAAAAGATTCTAGCTGTAACATCTCAAACTTATCATAACTGTTAATTTAAATAGCTGAATTTTCACTTAAAAATGTATTATAAATCAGCTAAATCCTATTGGTATACCTTACTTGCTTGCAATTCAATAAAAACTGGTTTAAGTATGATGCTATGTTAATAAAAGACCCATTGCTTTCACTCATAGCTAACTCATGTGAATGTTAAATGACAGGTTTTGATTCAAGTCTAGTAACTTGTATTAATGACTGTATTTATGCCATGAGTAGTTGTTTGAAGGGACTGTAGGTGAGTTAAGCTGCATGGTAGTAGGTTGGGTGGAGATATTCTTTGGGGTAAGAAATAAATAATTTGGCCAAACCAGCAGCTAAGTATCTCTTTTCTGAAAGGTTTTAAGTCTGTTAAGGTATGGAATGCAAAGCACTTTTATGGATTGAGTCAATGATGCACAAACAAATTGCTGGAACCGTTAATTAGATAGTTTGTTCTGTGCATATGTGCTATAAAGCTTCAGTCACTGACTGTGGAAATGTTACTCATTATTGCATTTCCATGGAGCAGTGTTTACTGCAGAGTTTTTGAGGAGGGGATTTTAGGGACTCTTTTGGAATATACTCTTAGGGGAATGTTATGAAAAGAGCAGTTGGTTTGTAAATGGTGTGGGAAATAGAGGTGGAAGAGACTTGATGAGCCTTGTATGAAACCCCTAGTCTATCTAGTGCTCAGAATCAGATGTCTCAGAATATCACCCAATGTAACCAATGAGCAAAGGCTCCTGAAAGTCAGTATCCATCCAAACAAAGTGTGTTTCACTGCTGTATCAGTTCCCAGAGCTGTGGAGGGCAGAGGTGGACTTTGTGTGTGTCTCACAAATGTTTCCTGAGAGCCACTGCTCACAAACTTGCAGAAGAGCTGGTTAGCCAAGACCCTGCTGTGCTGTGGTTGGGATGGAGATCATCTCCAGCTCTTTCCCCAAGGGCTCAGACCTGTGTTTCCTGCTGCAAGGAGCAGGCTGCCAAGGTAGAGGCAGTTGAGCAGGAGTCATGTTCCCTTTCTTCAGTGAATGCATGTCTTGGTGCAGAGGGAGTTACAGCTCTCCCATACTTACACTGATCCCTTAAAGGATAAAGTGGATGAGCTCAGAGTGGGGAATAAAGTCTGTTTGTCTAATATCCTACATGCCAGTGAAGTCCAGCTGGCTAAAAGCTATCCTATTTCATTTCTGTTCCCCCTTTCCAGAGTAGTGCTGGTTTTGTGATTTCATTTTGTTTGGGGCTTTGATTATTTTATCCTTTTTTACAGTCAGTTGTCATTGTATGAACAGGTGCACAAAAAGGTAGGCCCTCTCTGCCCCCTGCTCCCCCTGCTTCCCACCCCAGTGCTCCAGGTACACTGTCCAGAAACACAGATTGAAATATTCCCAGGCCCGAGGAGTGCCCTGTGTCATTTGGGGCTGTCCCGCCATGGTAAGAACCACACCATTCATGCAGTCCCTGAAATACAGTGGTCAGACTCTGTCTTCAGCACAGCTAGGTATTCTACACTCCTCTGGTTCTCCCAGAGCCCTGCTCTCCTCATGTTTAGAAATATTCTGACTTTCAGTTTAGACTTATATGTGGGCAGTGTCTATTTTCTCTTCCTCCAACACTCATTTAGCTTTGCTTTACTTAGGCTTGACATGTTATGAGCTTTTAGCCTTATCTCTGTCTAATAGGTTCCTATTGCTCCCCTCATCTTCACATCTGTTCTAGTAAAAAATTCATGTTGTTAGCTACAGCTGACCAGAATTGTACCCACTAGCTGATGTTATGCTAATGGCTGGTGTGATGACTTTAATTCTTTCCTGTTTTAGCTGGAAATACTCCTTCATGTTACAATGTAGGTCTGTTTGTCTGGTTTTTTTAATCTATTTTCCCCTTGCCAGATCACACTGGTGACTCACAGTTATCCTGTGATCAAGCCAGACTGATCTTTCCCTTCAGTGTCGTCCAAGACGATCCCTGGTTTCCCACATCCTGTGTGAGTGTGCTAATCACAAGCTTATTATCTCATGCTATAGGTGACCTTTTGCCATAGCTGCCTAGAAAAAAAAAAAAAAAGAAGGCAGGGAGTGGGTTGTTGCAGTGGTTTCCACTCTGTCTTGTGATAATCTTGAGTCTGATAGTTCACATTTTCTGTGTTTGAGACAAAGTTGGCTGAATGAAGCCCTGGGATGTCAGAGAAATAACCTCATTGTATATTGATAGGGTTCTGGTGTAAAATCATGTGAAGCTGCTTGGCTGTGTCATCGCAGCTGGAGTGTTATTTTGCATGACTGATAGCAGAACTTGAAAGCCATGGAGCACTTATAAAATAAGAAGGGAGGTGTGTGTTGTGAGTACAAACCCTGGCATTATGAGTAGCTGAGAATGGGTTTTCAGAATTACAACTCTGGATTTAATTTTCTAATGTCTGCCAAAGCTTCTCAAGTGGGTTGTAAGTATTTTTTTAGTGTATTGTCCTTAACTTATCTCTGCTTTTGCTCTATATCTGTAATATGGGAGGAAGGTTTTCCTTCTGGTCATGTGTTTTGTCTACTTATGTTGCAAGACCTTTAGGGAAGGAACTTCCTCGCTATCTCTGTATATTGTCTGGAAAACCCCTCTTGGCTGAAGGCTGTGGACCCTGACACAGATGATGGCATTTGCAACACTTTCTTTTTTAAAAAATATTTAGTTAACAATAAAATAGTTTACAAGTGCAACTTGTTCAAGAACAAGATATTCTTATGATGGGTGCTGCAAATATTATATACAAGCTTACTTTTAATTATAGAGTGGATTTGAGATATATTTTGGTAATCATGATTGAAAGTGAATACACTGCTAGTCTCCTTATTAAAACATTTATTTTTCTCACTCCATTATTTTGATATGTTGCCAGATTTTGTTATCTTTTTCTTTTGTACACTGATAAATAGTGAACTGCACTTGAAAACCATACTGAAAAAAAGAGTGTTTGGCCTGTCACATGCTTTTGTCTTCCTTTTAATGTGGAATAAACAATCTAGTTTTCTTTTTAATAAAAGAAGGGGAGATAATGGTCTTGTGTACATTTAGAACATTCTCATGTTCAAATGGAAATTTTCCCCTGGGTCTATCATTGTTCTCTTCAGTAGTTATTCAGTAATGACTGTTTCTATATTGGCTTTAAATGTACCTCTGATAAAGATTGGGAAAACAACATTAGCACATGACATTTATGAGTTACATAAAATGAGACGATATTCAAGTATGAGCCACGAGTTCTTGAAAGCATATTTAAAGAAGCACACAAGTACAATAATTATGTCAGGGTGATGTTCCTCATGCAGATTTCAGCTGCTGTTACTCATTAATTTTTTAAAATTCCAAGTGCAACAACTCACAGCTTAGTGACTGTAACCTGCTGAGCTTATGACCAAAACAATTAAAGCCAAAACATCTGGATTAGAATTCCATTTGAAAAGAAGATAAATTGATTATTTATTTCTCAGCTATGCAATTATCCTTTGCAAAAAATTAATTTTGCTTTCTCTTCTGAGACAGGAAAGTAAATCAGTGTGTCATCCCCAGAGAAAATCTCAAACTGGGGTCAGAGTATCTGTCTTTCCAGATAATCATTTATGAGCCCAGAAAAATTGCTTCTCTACAGCTTTCTGAGTTACTTTTTTCTTAAATTTATTTACAGATTTCAGAGAAGAGGAGCATATAAATCTTTATTTAAGCTTCATGAGGTGTCAGTTGCAGCTTGCATAGCAAACCATTTCTGACTGGAGAAATGTCTTATTTGTGTTAATGGACTCTGGATAATGGTGACCTTTTAGGAGGCTGCCACATGAATTTTGAACGTTCTTGCAGGCTTCAGCATGCTTACAAATGAAAATACTGAGGATTGAATCTTCATCAAATTACTTTAGAAAACACTTTAGGATCATGATTTCATGTATGAATGCTCATACAATACAGCTAGGCAAAAGAAGGCAAAAAGAAGTGAGAAACACAATGCACAAGAAGAGAGAAATACAAGCACAGAGTTAAGGATGCATTTTTTCTGTGTCAGAGAAGAAACATTGGGTTTTGTGCCTCCTTGGCAGTGTGTTCATGGGGAGGAAGGGAGGGAAATGACTGCAGAGAAGTAGATTGGGCCGAAGGGAGTAAACTCGGAGTATGGTGAAAGTCAGACCCTTTCGCAATATCAGTATTTATGCCAAATGTTACAGAGGAGAATCTGCAGGAAATCCATCCTGTTGGTTGATATGTTTGCAGTATAGATAACATATATGAAGTCAGAAGAGAGAGAGAGAAAGATCAGGGAGAGAGAGAGAGAGAGAGAGAGACTTTTTTTTTTCCTGTTAATTGAGAAGGATCTAGTGATTCAGTGTTATCTCACAGCACGGTTAATGCTGTCTGAAGGGGGTGAATCATCTCCTTGTCCCATCTGTCAGTCTGCTGGATATGAGAAGAGCAGGCATACAGCGCCTTTAATTCATGTGTGTTTAGAGCTGCAGGTGTGCATTTTGTTGTCAGTCTCTACAAAGTGTTAATGAAATACTGATCATCAAAGTGCCTGTGTTCTCTGGGAAGCTTAGGTAACCTACCTCACTTTGAAAGGGAGAATAAACCACTCAACATTTGGAGAGGGCTGGTTTTTCTAAGCAGAGAACGGGAAAAAAAGTGAGTTACCAAATATATCTTGGTTTTATTCTCTTGGCATTTTAAAATTTTTATCAGAATAAAGGTGCTAGATCTTGCCTGTTTTCAGAGTACCTTAATCTCAGAAACTGAAAGTTTTCAAGTAACAAACAATTATAATTTTCTGTATAATTTCTCAGTTGCTTTTATTTTTGTCCTCTGGTACTGTTAAGATTGTTACTTTGGCCTGAAATTCTCAATGATTTGAATATGAATGTCATTCTTTTTTTCATTCTTCTGGTTAATGCTGCATCTGAGTTATATATTCTTGTGTGGTGTATCCTATTTTTCAAAACTACCTAAGAATCTAGGACAAATGTCTTACTTTTTGTTGTTGATTCACTGAGGCTGATTGTTGAGTTTCACAGCTGTGGAGGTATATTTGTAAAGGAAATATGGTACTTTAGAAGCCATGATGGTGGAAAGCACTGCTCTTAGGAGTCTTCTGCATATCTGCATAGAATGAGGCTATGATATGTCTCAATTCTTAAGCTTATTCTTAAGCTTACTAAATTTCTCTGTCCCTTTTTTTTTTCCTTTTTTTTTTTTTTTTCTATGAGTTAATGTATTTTACTGTAGTATCAAATTATTTTGTCTCTGGAGCACCTTGGTGCTGAAAAAAAAAATCAATGAATATGTGTCTGATCCTTCCAGAAAGCTGGGAAAAGTTGGTCCTAGCTCCGAGGTGTTGTATGCCATTCAGACATAAACCTATGAAAAAGAAAATAGCAACACCCAGCCTGTTTTGTTGTGGTGCTGTGCATAAAAGACAGCATGTAGCAAGTGGACCTTTTCATATTAGCGACTGAGATAAAAACAGACAAATCAGTCTAAGTTTCATAGGAGGGCACCTTTTTCCTTTTGATACATACATTCAAGGGAGGTGTATGAGTGGCCTCCTCTGTTCCCTAGACTGGGAATAGCTGAGAGGCACAAGTATCTCAGCAAAGTCACAGAGTACTTACAAGGAAATCCATGTTTAGTCAAGACGCAGTTGTAGGTACAGTGGTAGAAGCGCAGCAGGCAGAGGGGACGGAGCTCAAACATGCGGGGTGCTCAAACGTGCTGCTGCACCTTGCCCCAGGCCTTTGGGGTCCTACCTGGCTCAGGCGCACCCTCCTCAGGTGCACTGCAGCTGATAAGGAAATTTCCTTATGACCCTGCAGGTGGATTGGCACAGAGTTCACAGGGCTTTGCTAATCTTAGTGTTTTGAAGACAAACAGTAAACATGTGGCTAATGCCGAATGATTGTGGTCACCGATGATTTCTGGTTGCGTAAAGGAGTGTAGGTACCAGCATGTGCTACATGACCTTAGGGGAGCATTTTTCCATTTGGGAAGCAGAAGAGCCCTGTTGAGAAATTTTCTTTTCCTTAATGGACAGGGTGGATGGTGCTCTAGCAAGGAGAGTGGAGTGGGTTGAAGGAAGAAAGGAGAGAAGAGCAAGAAGAACCTGTGCTACAGAAAATAAATGTCACTTAGCAATTTCATTGTAATCTCACTGTAGTCTAGAATCAAGTTTGGAATATGCTCAATGTGCTGAGGTGAGATTCCTGGAAATCACATGCTTCTGTAAAAGATAATGTGCAATATCCTTCTTGTTGGCAATAAAAGAAAATGGTAATCAAAACAGTCAGGAAACATCTTAAACCTTGGACGTCCTTAAGCAGGATGCTTACCCTATGGCAATTTTAGGAAATAGTTTGCAACAACATTTTTTCACAGAATATATTCTCTCTCGCTGTTGTAGCCTTTCTCATGTGCCATAGTGTTGCAGAAAATTTTAGAGAAAATGAAATAATTTTGGTGTCCTTTGGAATGATACATGAAGTGTGTATGAATTACTGAGCAACTGTGCTAGCACTGGGGAGTACTTTCTCAGATAAAAGTGTTTCAGAACTTGGCCAGTCTCTCAGAGGAGTGGTTTTCTAGGCCTAGTGTCCTTGGTAAGGTACGTGCAGTTATCTGTAAACATCGAAATTGCTGTAATATCTAGATAGGTCAGGACTGTGATATGCAAGACACTATACAAGCATGATTAAATACATCTGTAAGTACTAAACTCCTGTTGACTTCTCTGATTTATAGACTATGGTCACCTCTGAAATCTTGGTTTTGATAATTCATGATGGAAATATGTCTGGAATAATGTGTTTTTCTTTCAGAGAAATATAATTGTGGAAGTCAAAAGTGAAATAAAGTTTGATTTAGGAAGTATTGCACTCTTTCACAATAATGAAAAATTATACTTGTGTTAAATAACAATGAACTTTGTAAGGGATTTAAGACACTATATTTTATGAACTGATTTAACAGTTGAATTAAGAGGGTGAGACTCCTGTGGAGCAGTTTATCCATGGGGCAGGTTACTTTAGTTACGTGGTTGCTCACATCTGTCTATCAAGAGTCTTGACTGTGGCTGCTGATGGATTTAGCTGCAGGTCACTCATTCGTGCCTGCTGGAGGTTTTCTTTCTTGGTGAGCTGGAATATTTGGTTACCACAATGAGGGAATTCTGAAGAAACAGATGAGGCATGCCAAGTGCCTCGGTCTTGTTTTGAAAGAAGATGAAGTGAAAGGCTTCCTTGGAAAGCTGTGTATCACACTGAGAGCCTAAAAAAACCACTCAAAGATTTCCATCTAGCTGGCAGCCACTGCTGTGCAGTGTGTCAGCTTGCTTCCCAGGAAGCTGTGTAACCAGGGCCTGACACTACTAGAAACAAACACAAAAACCAACCAAACAAAAAACCAAAAAAGAAAACAAAAAACCCAAAAACCAACCAACCAACCAACCAAAAAAACCCAAAAAAACCCAAACCAAAACCCAACAACAAAAAAATACCACCAAACCTTGGGTAAGTTTGTAATTAAGAGTTTATGTTAGGAGTCTACCAGAATTAGAGAGAACTTGCGCATTTCTTAAAAGAAATTACCTTTTTTTTTTCTCTGTTAAGACCTGTATATAGTAGTAAAATGTATAAGAATAGTTGTGAATTTAGCAGGAAGTTTTAAGTAAATTCCTCAAATATTTTTATATTCTATGGTTACCCTTCCCATGTGTGAGTAAGGCTAGGAGCACTTGTAGCTCTGCACTATTACCCAGCATCAGTCTGTGATGAATACATATTCCTAGACAAGGTAGTAATTATGTTCTGATACCTGTAAATATGTAAGTCCTTGCATACCTTTATTATTACATGTAGTTCTGTTGAGTCATAATTAACGTGTGGGAAGAGGTAAGATCATTTTTTAAAATCCATTTTCAGCATCAGGTGATACACATTCAGTAGTTTATGCTTTTTAATTTTAAGTAACCAATAGTGTTCAATAAAAGTGCTCCATGTGGATTGGCTTACAGACTGTTTTGACTCCTCAATTACAATATCACTTATTTAAAGTCTGATGACTTCATGGGTGAACTTTTTTCAGGCTCCTGTGAGTAAGAAAATGCTATTTTGCAGTTAAAACTGCATAACCTGCAGAAAGTAATTCCATTGCATTTCTTGTTATATTCAGAAGGTTTGGAGAAGTGTTTTTCTGCCTTTCAAAGGTAATTCTAAATCTTCTTTATAGGACAGTGGGTGTGTATGGGAAGATCACTAGAATGACTTGTTTAGCTGCAAATATTGACAGGCAGACTAGAAGGGGCTAAAAAACACTACAATGATATATGTTTCTAAACCCCTGTTTTTAATTAACTGCTCAGGTGAAGATAAATTACATGATGCCAACCCAAGTGTATTATTAGAGGTATGTGTTGTGTAGAACAGAGTTTTTCCATTTCTTTTTTTGAATTTTGGAAAAAAAAGTTTTTGTCCTTGGGTAAGGCACTGGCATTTCTGTAGTTGTTGCTAGTTGGAATATGGGTTCCTGCTGTGAAGAGAGTGGGAAAGCTGCTTGGGGTCTAGGCTTCCATCAGGTTATCTCTTAGTCTAAACTCTGTGACAAGGTGAATTGATGGGAGGAGATGCTTAATTTCATTTCCCCAGGCAAAATCCCTCCGCTGTTTTTGGAATTACTCAAAGCAGCTGGCATAGGTGGAGCTACTGCTGTATCAGTCATGGATTGGGAAGTGCCAGGTCATGGCAGCAGAGCTGATTCAGCTCAGGAGCTGGTTGTGGCATGGTGCTGAGGCAGCTGGATAGCTCTGCTGGTGGCACCTGCAGTGGTGGTTCATAACTTCCTGCCCCAATTCACTCACTTCACCCTAAAGAGCTTTTAGGTAGCAGAAGCGTTTTCAACTTTTAGTCCTGTTAAATCAGTTTAGTCGTGTGGCCTTTAATTTTCTGAGCCTCTCAGATGGTTTTAATGTGAAACCAGAAACACTTGATGGGGAGTTTTATGGGGGAGCTGGTGATGTAACTCCGTCCACTGCAGGCAAGTGGGGTGTCCCCTCTCATTTGTGACTCAAGCTCATGTGCAAAATTTGTCATCTCACTGGATTTACAAAACTTGCAGGGTTTCACTAGGAAGCTTTTTGGCAAGTGCTGTTGTGGTCATAAGGTCGATCCCATGTGCAGGCCTGTTTTGGCAGGTTATTGTTAGGTGTGATTCATGTGAGATTCGAAGAAGGTATTGCATTTCCACAGTACTTGTGTTTCTTCATTGCTTGGAGCACTGTGACTGTTCTTGTGGCTGTTCATCAGTGCTGAATCATTCATGGATTCCTCGGCAAAGAGTGCTGTTCAGTTGATGGACATTGTTAAGAAGTGTAAGAAGCTGTGTCTTCACTTCATACAGAGCTGCTTAGTCCAGCAACCTGTACATTATGAAGTTGACTAAAAAGAAAATATGAATCTTTTTCCAGCTGAGATGTTTAGAATAGTTGGCTGCAAGTTCCTACAAAGATTTGTAAAAGTGAGTAATCCCGTTGAAGTCAGTGACTCAACTCATTGCATAACGATTGGCGCAGGTAGAAACTCTGCAGTGTGGTCTCCCTCCGGACAGTAAGAACCAGAGTCAGTGTTTAAGTCTCAGTGTTTGATCCTGAGGTGAAAACAACCTGTGTGCTCAGTTTTTAGTCAAGTAAGGCAGATTTCTGCTTGAGGCTGCAGTGAAAAATTAAATCTTTGTTGCTATAAATGCTTGCATGTATGTATGGCTTTCCTTCCTAATCAGGTATCTACAGAACAGCTGGCACTATACAATTTCTTTCATAATTCATATCAGATTCTTGGAATCCTTTCTTTGCCAAAGGATTACTTAGATTTCACTGTTTAATAGGTAGCATGAAGAAATCTGTAACATTTAGGATACCCTTGCAGTGGCTGCTTGCTTTTGTCCCTTTAGCTGAAAAGTAGTTTTATTGCTATGTGAGGAATTAATAGCAGTTACCTGTAGCTAACTTCTCTTCAGTTTGAACACCTGCATTCATTTATGCATGAAAAAAAAAAGATAAAAATAAAATCTAGTTGTGGGTGTTTTATGGGTACCGGGTGATTGTTCCTGGGTGTTACTCCAAAGACATGAGGGAGGCTAAGGGGAGGCAGGAGGACAGGATCACAGATCTGGTCTGCAAGTGTTATGTGGGCTTCATCATCTGTGTACTTAGACATATGTGTGTTATGTACCAAATTTGATAGGTATTTTTTTGATAAATGAGTGGAAAAATAACATTTAGAACATTTGCCTTTATGTTCTGCTGTAGACATGTCTTAGAGTTTTGTATTCTGCTCTGCCTTCCTTACGTTGGAAATTCACCAATTCCTTGTCACCTACTTGATGAGGAATGAGCTGCTGCTCATAATTTGTAGAGCAAAGGCCGGCTTGAGGAAATTCAGGTCTGATACCCAGTGTATATGAATTTATTGGTATTTTTCCTTAAAAAATTTTAGAATGTCAAAAATGGGTGAATTGATTGTGCTGATCTCACAGTTGGAAAGTACAGGGCTTTTTGGTTTTTGTGGGTTTTTTAATCTTGTATGCCATAGATAGGGCTGGTTTAAAAACATCTGTTTTCAATTTAGTAATAAATTCTAACTTGAGTGCACTTACTGAGCTTGGATGTTTTTAATTTTGATTTTGTGAGACCTTGAAAATGGATTTTTTTAAGGATTTATTTAATTGGATACAGTGATAACATGGAACTTAAAGCAAACTGAATTCAGTGAATCGCCAAATAAGCACTGTAGACCCTCAAAATTTGAAATTTGTCACTGGGGGTTGGGTGGGGTGGTAAAGTGTGTGTGTAAATAAATCTATCAGTCTCTCTAAAAGTTGAAGTAGAGATACAAAATTAGATTGATTACTTATGACTGCCCATCACAGATGTGTACTTTGTCAAGAGCAAAGTTTCTGGCTTTAGAATCCTTTTGTACACAAATCAGTGCATGTAGCTGGGGTTATAACAATATATGAGTTTGTATAGCCTATTGCTTTATTTCATGCATGTAATTTTAAGTCATGCATGTAATTTTAAGTCTTATGACTCTAAATGCTGTGATGAACTGCATTCAAATCATCTCAAGGCAGCAGCTGCAAGGTCCTGTACAGACACCTGCTTCTATGACAAGAACCATGTGGCACAACCATGAGTGTGCTCTAAAAGCTGAAATTTGCATGTTGTTTAACCTTCATAAGCTCTGTTAAGCTGAGATATGGTAGGATGAGCCAGAAAATATGAAGAAAGAGTTGGCATTTCTTATGTGCTCATCATGAAAGTGGGAGCTGTAAACAACTTACATGTTCTAACCTTCACAGCAAATTGTTAGCAGTTAATGTGGTGCTTTTTTCACTAATTGCTGTTTATATAGTGGTAAGTGTGAATTCAAAAGAACTTACTTGAACTATTATGGAAGTTTATAGTAACAAATTATTTGATACATACTGCACTGTTTGTTATTAAAAACATAATATTGATAGGGCCTCTACCAAATCTCTGATCTAGTTTTGTTTTATGTGCAAATTTCAAAAAGAGCATTTTATTTTTTTCCTTCTCTTTTATGTCTTTTTTAATAGAAGTAGTAAAGCTTTCTGATATTGCTTAAATGTGTAAAATAGACCAGATAAGCATGGAGGTTTTTTTTCCTTAGGATCTTACCTTGGACTGTAAAAATTCTTATTGAATATGAAAATTTTCTTTGATATGTGTCAGGTTAAAAATTTATCTGTATTTCTTTACAAATGTATTGGTTTCAAAAATGTTGTTTTGTTTTTTATCTTTTCAGAATTTAAAGTTTGGTGATCCGTCATGGGGAACCATGTAGGAAAACGAGAGCATAGCACTGAGAAGTCAACCAAGGTGAGTGTAGAAAATGGAAGAGAGAGAGCCACTTGGGAAATATGTATTCTGTGAAATACCGGGGATTTTTAGGACAGTAGTTGTTTACCAGATCACTGTTACCATTACTATTTTGTAGTTTACACTGTAAAGTGATCATGTTTTTAAAAGAATTTCCTATGAGATGTGGCCAAATGAAGATTTTGTTGTGCTGGATTTAGTGAGAGATGTGATGTTTGATCCATAGTTGATAATAATCTTCTCAGTCATGGTAGTAATGAATGAAAGGGCCTTAGAATCATGATACTGTAGAGTATCTTTTTTAAGAGGCAGTAAGCAGAGTTATATTCTGTGTGTTGACAATTTTTCATTTGGGCAATAAAATTGGCTTTATCCATAAGAAAGACACTGTGAAAAAATAGGTAAAATGAGAGGATTTTTAAGGACAAGAGTGTCAATCCAAGGAGATACAGCTTTAAAAATCTCCTCCCTAGGGAACAAAAAAAAAAAGGGAACTGTCAATATGTTCATTAAAAGTTAGTATTCGATTCCTAAGCATCTGCTGACACTGTTGCGTATTCTGCACATAATGTGGTATTCTGTTTGCCTTGTGATAATATCTTGTTTATTTGTTTTTCTATGTTGTACCGGAAGAGATTTCACAGATCTTAAAACAGAACATCTTTCTATATTTATATTTAAAGTAAAAAAAACCCCACTGCTTGTTGCTAGCTTTTGCTATCTTCCCTCCACACACCCTCATCCAAAAATAACAGTTTGCAGTCTAAGCCCACACTGTATAAAACTATTGCCCTTTGCATTGGACATAAGCTGTAAACAGATAGTTTGGGCTTTATCTGGAGCAATGTGGGTATTTTGCTTTGCTGTGGCAGATTATCAGCTATCCCCAAAAGGTATACATACTGGAACTCATACATTTATTAGTTCCTTGCAATCTCCTTTAGGAAAATGCATAGTCACACTGGAAGGGATGGGGAGAAAGCCACAGGAACAGAGGACAGCTGGCTACATACAGTTTTGTTTTGTGTCAGTGCAGTATTTTGCAAAATATATTTTGTGACCCAAAGTTTCAGTTTGAGTACAAATAGTATGAATCCCAAGTTGCTGTCTTGTGGTGCCTGGTCTTGCAGACTTGCCCTTTTGAAAACTCAGTTGTGCAGAAATGTCTAATGCACCAAACAGAAACATTTAGCCAAATATTTTGATCCTTTCTGAGTAAGCATGTGAGATCCTGCAGGTATGATACATTACGTTTACAGAGCTTGATGGGCTTCAGTGCACCAAATATCCCCTTCTTTAGTCTTTGAGGATAAAATTTGGTTAAAAAAAAACACATCGTAGCTTCTCTCCTGCTGTGGGATCATGTGTTTGAGGCATCTGGATGGCAGGTGGGTGAGTTGTGGGCCACATCTGGCTTCAAAAAGCTAAAAATTCTTCCAATTCCAACAGCCTGTGCAAGAGGTACAAATTTTGTGGTGGTGAGTGAGAGTCAGGTGACCGTGAGTCTGCACTTGGTATGTAGGACAGAACTACAAGGAAATGGATGGCTGCAATTCTTTAAAATTCCTTCTTTGTCCTAATCAGTTCATGGAGAATACTTGATTCTGCAATCAAAATAAAATTAGTTTACCAAAATTGTTGTGTGAGGTAGGAACTTACTACTGTAGTAATATCTTCTGTCCTTCACTCATCCTCCTAGAGGGTCAAAAAACCAAAACACCAAACCCCTAAACTTTCAAACTGTCAGTGCTTGATCAAAATCTCCCTTTATGCACAGAGATGTGCATGATCTCATTTATCTAAAACAGTAATCATGCCACAAGAAATTACAAGGCCATAGATTTAAAATCAAGAAATACATGGTTAAGGTGTTACTATGGATTCCCTGTAGTTAGTCATTCTTGATTCAGTTCTTTCAGGCAGCATTCAGTTTCTTGGAGGCATTAGCCAAACCAGTTTGTTTTGGGGTTTTTTTTCCTCTTTTTTTCAAAGTTGAAGTAGGTTTTTTCTTTGTTGTTGTTCAATATTGCTGTAGATTAGAACTGTTTTCCCACTAATCTTCTGGACCTGCTTATGGCTTACAGACACTTCAGTGGAAATGCTGAACTGCCTCTCCTCCCTCATAGTAATAGAACTGCAAGAAAGAGGCAAACATCTTACCAAGGGTCTTTTTAAATTTCATTACTTTGACTCTTCAGGCTGTTTACTATAAGTCCTTCCCCAAAACTGTAGGTCTAAAGGAAAACCATGATTTTAGGCAGCTTCTTTGAACCTTTGTGTGGTATATTAAGGGTACCCCATGGCAGGAAGGAAATGATGAATCTGACTCCATGTTCTTAGAAGGCTAATTTATTATTTTATGATATTAAATTATATAAAAGAATGCTATACTAAAACTATACTAAAGAATAGAGAAAGGATACTTACAGAAGGCTTAACAAGATACCAATGAAAAACTCGTGACTTCTTCCAGAGTCCTGACAGAGCCTTATGGGGATTGGTCATTAAGTAGAAACAATTCACATGTTGGATAAACAATCTCCAAACCACACTCCAAAGCAGCAAAACAGGGAGAAGCAAATGAGATAATATTCCCCTCCCTTCTCTCTGAGGCTCCCCAGCCTCCCTTGAGAAGAAATCTTGGCGAAGGGATTTTTCAGAAAGTATGACAGTGACACCTTTGAGGTCAGATTTACAGCCACCGTACTGTTCCTGGACTGGTAGACCATTTCTCCAGAGGGCTATTTTATGTGTAGTGACATTAAAGAGACTGTTGCCAATTGCAGCAATCCCAGTTCTTGGCTGTCTCGTAAATGTCCTTTAATCCAGCAATTACTATTAGCTTGATTTGGTGGTTTTTAGAGTTGGCATCTAGCTTCACTTTACTTTTAGTAAATTTGTGTATTTGAATTGCAAAATTAGAAATGGACTTCTGGAAATCAATTACTTCATGAACTGTCTAAGGTGACACCAATATGCTTTCAAATTTCAGAATTTACAGAAGACATTAAGATGGCTTCCCATGCTGTGACACTTCCTTCAAAATACTGTTCTCCCCTTGATATATAGATATGGCAAGCTACAGAGATTATTTAATAAATAATGAGATACTGTGAAATTAAGTGAATACTTTGAAAAATGTTTGACATAAATAATGTGGAGGAGTATTTACAAAACCTTTCTCTTTTACTTACAGCAATAGCATACTCATTTCTGTGGGATTTCTTTCTCATATGTTTGATGGATCTGCATTTTTTAGTTTTGTAAGATACAAAAACATTCCTCAATGAACTCAGCATTGTATCTTTTCTTTTTACTTTGAATGATACTAGACTTTGCATCTGCTTGATGCATTAGTAAATGTTTAAGTATTTATTTTGTTTATTTTCCTCTTAGTGTTAATACTTGAGTTTGAACTTAACATAAATATATCTAAGAACAACGATAACAAAATGAATAGGCTGTCATGAGTTTAGTGCCCTGAGTTTCTTTAACTTCTCATAGAGCTAAATGTCAAGGAGTAAAAAGAACAGACAGTGGAGTTTTACTGGTTTAGTGTTCTAGTTGCTGTGTGCTAATTTGTCATCATTACACTACGAAGTGGCACAATCTCTTTTGCAATGACTTAAAGCTGCCAGTGTTACAACAGCACAGTTCTCTGCTACCCCTCATTAGAGAATTCTGCTCAGCACATTATTGCCTTTCCAAAATCTTTGAACTTTCTTGCTATCTGTCAAAACTGGCCCTTTGATTGTTCAGGAAGGGGGGTTTGAAGGAAGGTTTCTGGCATTGTCCCACTTATTCCAGAACAACTTCCAAATGCGCGTGGTCCGTGTAGCTTGGTTTCCAGGGTCACACAGTACTGTGGGGAGATGGAAATCAAGTTTGTGACCTGTTGTGAAAGATCAAAACCCACTGCACTGCCATGTCAAGGGATTGCTCAAGAAATTTATACAAGCCTGGGACATGTTAGATCATGGGAAATGCTGGATTATTTACCTAGTTCATGTCCTTTATGTAATTGGGGTGCGCTGTAAAAAAACAGCAAAGAACCAAACCAAATTGCTCCTTCTGGTACTCAGCTCTGAAAAGCCTTGGGAAATGTAATTGCAGGCCAAAACTGAAAACAGACATAATGATGAATAAGGCGTTCAGTCTGCAATTTAATGTTTTCTTTGAACTAAAAATAATCTGTTAATAATGACCAAGTCTTGCTGGGTAATGAACTTGTGAAAAATCTTGCCTTTGATTGCCCTGTGTTATGTACCTAGATTCTATAATGTGTTTTGCAGTGGTTGATTTGATATAACTTTAATAAACTGACAGGTTCTCAGTGTTTAAGGCAAGCTCAGCATAACTACTTCAAGCTAAATTGCTTCAGTGAGCATGTATCAGTAAATCAGATAGTTTCTGTGCTGCTTTAGAGGAGATTCTATTTCCTCTCCTCTTTTTTTCCCCCTGTTACCTTGCTAATGTTGTGAAATTAGCACCCTAAGGCTGCAGTTGGGTAACACCGATTGAAAATTTTCTGTCTCTTCCTAGTGAAAGGGAGTTGAAATTCTTAAGATGACTGGCACACAATGGTAGTTGAACTGTTCATCTCATACATGCTCAGTGATCTGCAAGCATAAAAGCTTTCACTACCTCTCATGGCTTAGGCTGCTTACAGGCCTGAGCTGGATGTGTGGTTTTTGCCAGGTGCTTCCTCTTGGTATGCATCATAAATTATCAAAAAAGGAAAAAAACAACAGATGAAACAGTTTTTACTTGCTTAGTTAATTGCTCTGAAGTATTATTTTTCTAAAATAAAAGTTTATTATTTTTTAGTATATACAGCTTGAGAGATGTAACATAGAGATTGTATAGATTTTGAAGTCTGGGGTACACTTTTCTGTAAAAAATAAACAAAAAGAAATAGTCTTATTGCCATACAAAATTCACTTGTATTGCCATAAAAAATTAATCACAAAGCCCTCTCACTTTTTTCCCCTAGCAAAGTTGTATAGCACTATTTTTATTTTCCAGTGTAATTGTGTGGTTTTTCAGAGTTTACTCTTTCCTGTAAAGCAGTAAAGAGCACAGGAACTATTATGGTGTATCCTTTGCTATTTGATGGCTAGATTAAAACACTCCCCCTTGAGCCAGGATGTTTTCTGAAGGCAAGCGAAAAGGAGAAAGAAACTTTAAATGTTGGGAGCACCAGTGTTTTCTGTGAGAGATTTGGTGAGCATTTTCACCAGTCAGTTTTACAGTTAGATATGATCTGTAGGATCCTTATGACCAACTGGTGTTGGTTATGCTGGTGCCTGGTACAAGGAGCTGCTGCTTTTGGAAGAGGCAAATCTTCTTCAAGGATGTGAAGGGAAGTTCTGGGCAGTCAGGTTCAACAACACCAGTTGAATTTGATAGATGTCTGTTTTCCTCATGTTCTACCATCAGCCTAGCTTTGCCCTTGAGCAAATCCTCATGTGGTCTCTCTGTCTTCCTATTTCATTTCTTAACCTTCGTGCTGTCTAACTGGATGCTGCTTTGTTGGGATAGAGGCAATGTCATTCTGTATTAATAGTAGTGCTTGGAGACCTTGAGTGGAGCCTTCAGGCACTAATGCGCTTCTGCTGGTGAGATGATACAGAAATGACTTACTGTTTGAAACCTCTGAGAATGCCAAGCATGAAGTAGCTGTGACATCTGTCCTCAAAAATTAACCTTAACACCAGCACCCAGTATGGTATCAGAAGTCTGTGTTAATGTTTCAGTGGGCAAATAATTCTACTATGAAGTTTAAAGGAACAACTTGTGTCTAAATCCAAGTAATGTGTTCCATTACTTGACTGTTCATTAAACTCTTTGGGTGCTGAATTTAGTACAGTCAATTGTGGCTGCAGCAATTAATCCTTCTCTTGTCTAAAATATAGCAAGCTCATTGAAATTTTGTGAGGATAATAAATTGTACCTGAATTGATGATGATACTCCTACACTTCCATGTTTGCCTTCGGTGCATGTGAAGGGTACTGTGCAAGGAATGGGTGGAAAAGATAAAAGGTGAGAAGCGAGGCAGGTACAAGAGAGGAGCAGGTTCTGGCCCTGCCACAGCACCCACTGCTAATGTTTAAGGAGTTGCCTGAATTGTATAACCATGGCAGTGTGTGGTTAGATCTGTGTTTCAGTGAAAAAGTGAGTTAATGTGTGGGCATTGCTTGCATAAAATAAGTTTCAAGTGTGTTTTTCTGTTTTGCATGCAATGGCTAAGTCCTAGTGCTCTTTGGTTTGGGTCTAGAGCTGGTGAAGCCTGCATGGGTGTAAAAGGAAGAGGTGCAGTGGCTGTGGTTTTGGCTGGGGAGGAGGTAGGGTGTTGGGCTTTGTTCTCCCACCCTCAGCCTGCAGAACTGACTAAAAGAGGGAAGTGCACTCTGTGCTTTTTTAAGGTCTGGTGCTTCAGATGCCATGTTTTTGTGGTAGTTTTCTGCAGTTCCCTCCTTGTTAACTTTGATGCAGAACTAGATAAATGTCCTGTCAAATGAGTTTAATGCCAGTGCCACTTAAATTAGCAAGGAGCTGGAAGAACAGGGGTGGACTGCAGTAGGCATTCTTTGTGAACTCCATGTGAACTGTTCTAGCTGCTGAGATGACTTTTCTAGTAAATCAGACCATACTTCAGCCTGAGAACATGTTGTTCAGTGTTTTGGCACCTTCATGCCATAAAAATGAAGGGAAAGCTGTTGATGCTTTTAATTTTGAGGAAGCAGTAAGTGACATGGCAGTACTGAAAGGGAGCAGTGTCCTTCCTCACGGAAACTTTTGTGCTTTTACTGTTGTGGTGGTTGTGGATCAGCTTGTGGCAGTAATGTTGTATCGCCTGCTCTGAAATTGGGTCAGATGAAAATTCTGGTTTGTTACTTTGACCCTGGTTGTATTTGAGAAGAGCTTAAAAATCTTCTGCAGTAATGTGTTACCTTAAGATACAGTCATATCTGTAAAATAAATTGTGGTGAAATGTATTCACCCTTTTAGAGAAATGGCTAGGCTTTACCTCTGGGTGTCCGGTGTCAAACCACGGCAGAATCTCCAGTGTCTAAGATAATGACTGGCAAAACTGCCCTGTAGCACTTACTGAAGTATTAAAACCTGTTAAAAGTGCATTTTAAAGTTTGTTCTCGTCTTTTTCCTCCTAGTGCTAATTCAGTGGTGTTTGATGCTCCTGGGCAGCAGCTGTGAGGAAGAGTTCTGGAGCCATGTTTCATTTTAATTCTCAGTTTCTCACAAGTGTATTTCTGATAATGCAACTGACTGTGCAGATAGGGTCGTTGTAAGACATAGTTTTACACTGTGCATCAGTAGGAAGTCAAAACACTCTCAGATGCTAAATATTCTGCCACGAGAAAAGAGAGGTACCACATTAAGCTGAGTTGAATTTTGCTCTCATTTGTAACTTCAGCAAGTGTGCAATGGAGATTGGAAGGAAAAGGTTGTAGGGCTTTCCAATGCAAAGTATTGCTGACAGTAACTTCTTTTTGCACTTCAGAAGTTGAATTTCTTGAATAATTGGAGCTATTTGTACATTGAATAAATTTAACTTGTCTGCAGCTACAGTTCAGAAATGGATTTTTCCACTTTGAGGAGAAATGCCATGGAATGATTTTCCTTTTTATTTAACTTTTTCAGGCCTTCTGGTTGATGGAAATACTTTGTAGCTTTTTCTGGGGGAGGAAAAACATGTTTTTGTAAAAGGAAATTGAAAAATTTTTAAGCAGAATAATATGATGTTACTCTTGATTGCTGAGATAAGATTTGTTATTTTAAAAATCTGATCTTTCAGTGCAGCAACCCTAAAGATATCAAAATTTACATAGAGCTAAAAGCACAAGTTACATGCCAGGTCCTTGGATGATTAGGGGGACTTCTGAGCATCAGTTGCAATGAAGAAGAGGCAATAAAGGAAATCTTGCATTTTTGTCACAGTGCCACACAGTGATGTTCAGGCTGGTGTGGCTGTACTTAGAATTGAAAGCTGAATTTAGGGAGGCCTGAGGGCACTCAGCTTGCTTGGAACTCTAGGCAGCTCAGAAAACATTGAAAAGACCCAAGAGACCCAGAAATCTTATCAAGTCTGTCACTAATGAGATATATCTTCAAACAGGCACTTACCAAAACAATAGTCACCATTTTTGGGTCCTCAGATTTTCCTGTTCAGTGTAAGAGCTTCAGGAATGGATTCACTGTTTGGTGGTGCAGAACTATTTTAACTGAATTATGGAAATACCAATATACTGGAGATGTTTTGAATAAAAAAAATTTGAGATGTGATGTTGAAATCTGAGTCATTTGGGGTTTTTCTTGTTTTGGTTTTGTGGTCATAGCTAATTTACCCGTCTACCTCCTTCCTTTATCTTCTTTCTGCTTCTTTCACCCAGTTTCTTACTGCGTGCTATTTTCTGGCAGCACCTCCAATGCAGTCAAAATGCCTTGCTTTGATTTTTCTGAGGTATTAGAAATGCTGTTTAGCTGCTGACAGTGCTCAGAAACAGTGAGGAGATGGCCAGTTAAGAGGCAGTCTGATCAGGAAGGTGTGAGCACCACAGAAGAAAACAGAGAAAATTTGCAACATATCCAACACATATCCACCGGAATAATTACTTTCTTTTCAAGCCAGTTCTCTCTCTTCATGTTATAATGTGACTTTCTGCAACCTTCCCAGCCTACCACAGTACATTGCTTTACAAAGCAATCCAGTAGTGCCACTGTCAATATTTGAAAGCTGAAAATCAAAACAATATTCTGTTATTTTTATGAGCAACTATCATTGTCACTTATATACTGTTTGGTCATGAAGTTGTTTTGGATTTTTGCATTTCTACCTTGTACCTCTTAAAGAATTTGTTACATGCATCAAATGCAAGAACTTCTCTGTAATCCTTTTGGGGAAATGTGGCTAAAATTTGTCAGTGTGAAGTGGAACTGCAAAAACTTTAAATCCCATTTTTGTTTCTTTTGTGCACATATATGTAAGTATGCACATGTCCATATTGAAAAAAGTACAAGTGTATATTTAAAAAAATATTTGTATATAAATGCAGGTGTATATTCAAGTATTGATATTGTGCTTCTATGCCTGTTTGGCTGCAGATGTGCTGTCTGTATTAGTTTCAAAAGGCAACACCAGTAGCCTTCCACCCTGGGGAGTCTGTTCATTCTGATCTTTCCTGTGAACTACAGACTAAATGTTTCCTTAATGCTAAGCCAGAGCTTTCTACTGCAGATGAAACTTGCCTTATGGTACACAGCGATAAAGCCTGAATAATCAGTACTTTTTTTCATTTAGACTCTTGTCTGAAATTCCAGACAATTCTGGGTTTTTGAGACTTGGGAGATGAAAGATGGAAGAGAAGATGAGAGCATGTGAGACTCAGAATCTCAAGTCAGTGCCTGTAACAGTTGAGAAATATTTATAGATCATAAAATATATTTAATATGTTTCAATACTTAATATGCATTGATTTAAAATTAAATATCTTTAATATATTTAACAAATCTATAGTACTAGTATAAATAAACATATCTTCATATTCTAGGAAAGGCTTTGGAGCTCACAGTAGGTGAAACCCACTGCATAAAGTAACAACTGTTTTGTCTTTGGTGCACTACTGCACAGAAAAGTCTGTGTGTTTGGGACGATTGACATTATTTCTGGAGCTTGGTCACGTGAGATGAGATTCTAGGTCAAGGCTGCACACAATGTTATATTTCTGTGCTGAAATAAATTACGTGTCATGTGCTGCAGGATACTTGCTGAGAGAAATTTGCTGAGAGGAGCTCTTTCTCCTATGATGGGATGCTAATCTCCAGTTTCCTTCAGAATCAAATCTGTGTTTGAAGAAAACTTATGTTATACATTTTATTTGAGATGGATCTGAACCACTGTAATCCATTACATTCAGATTGGCTTAAGTGAAGCATGTTTGTTTGTATGTGCTAACAATGTGTCCTGAGCACTCAGCTTTAGGATACCTTTGCTTGACAAATTAATTTTAATGTTGGTATTTTGTTTCTACCATACAATATTAAAAAAAAAAAATCAAAATAAAAGGTTTTTCTTTATATGTGCTTCAACTAATTTCTTGCCGTATACTTATATGGCAAGGGTATTGGCAAGGAAAAAAAATAGTTGAAATGCCTCATAGAAATTAGGCTTTGACACTTTTTCCTTTTGTTTGACCTCAGTGTTTATGTGTTCTGCTTTCCTGCAGTCTTCTCAGGAAGGGAAGTAACAGAACTACATTCAGGAGTCTCTTCAATATATATTTTCTTTCTGTTGCCTTCTTTTCCTTTCCACTGGCATTTTGTCTATTTTTTTCATTTTTTTAAAATTTTTATATTATGCCATGCTATGTAGTGTTTATAAGGATTGATAAAATCATATAAAAATGAAAGTCTTATGGAGCCTGGGGTAAAGGAGGCCACAAGATCCCAGTCATTGGATGTGTTCAGTCGGAATGGGGAGCTCTGGTTTCTAATACTCTCTCAGCAGATTGTACAGGTGTCCTGGCTGGTGGCTTTAACTCCAAGTACATGAACAACCAGTGGAGCAAGGGATATGTCTGCCTTTGGCAAGGGATTCTGAGATCTTCCAGGCATCAGATTCTGCTCTGGGATTTTGCAGAATTCCTAATAGCATAATGCAGTTAATACTGCAATAATGTAATATTCTATTGCAGCTGTTGAGTCACCTGACTATGGAAGAATAAAGGGTTTATGGCATTTTGGAATCCTGTAGGGATTGACACACAGACTTTGTATCAACTAAATTGCATGTCTTTGATAATTTCTGATGATGTCTGTTGCTGCTGTATGTAAGAAACTGGAGGGACCCTCTGAACATGTCTTGCATGTAGCCCCCAGGGGAGATGGCTCCACCAGGAGCAGGGGCCCTTGGCTTTAATCCCAGCTTTGAGCTCTGGTCTGAGTAGATGACAAGTTGTTCTGGGTTTTGTCCCATGGGCTTGCTTTAACCAAGTGGGCTGCAAACCGTGGGCTGGTGGAACAGGTGCAGAGCTGCTGTTTTTGTGCTGGAGCCAGATGCCATTTAATTGTCCCATTTAATTGTCCCAGTCACTGAGTAAGACTTGGCCGAGTCTCTTGCTCAGTTCTCAATTCTGCTGCTGCACTGCCTAGTTGGGTCTTGTGGCCTTAAGAAAATGAGGACTTCAGAGAAAACTCTGAGCATCTGGACTTCTCCTAGTCATGAGTTAGTTTCAAAATGTTAGTTTCAAATCTCAACATGGTTCATAGCCTAATGCTGTTTTCTTAAAAGAAATTGTTTGATGCTTTCCTAAAGTAAAGATTTCTGATCTGTCCTGGCATATCTTGCTTCTTACAATGTTATTAATATCAAGATGAAAGGAAAAAAGTTTTAAGTAGGTACCCTTATTTTCAAAGGATTTATTCCCTGAGATTTTGCAAGAAGAACTTTTGTATCTGTTGAGTTACCTCTTACCAGGACAAGAGCTGAGGGGAAGAATTTTCAGGGTTAAGAATATTTTGGCTTGCTAAAGCTTTCAAAATCCTGTTTTAGAATAACAATTTTTCATTGTTCAGAAGAGGTAAGAAAATGATTATTTGAATGCTGCACTTAAGGGGAAGTGCTATACTTTAGGGCTTGTAAACTTGCAAAATAGAATTGCAAATTAAGTGTGTTTGCTTATCTATATGGTTATACTTATTCACTTGGTTTAATAACTACAAATATTTTTTACCTGTAACGTCTTCAAATGAATATATTTGTTGCTTATATGTAACTCAATCAGTTTTTTTTTTTGTCAAGATAATCCACTTTTATTATAGTAAATCATTTAAGAAGCTGCAACTGTGGGGTGTTAGAGGCAAAGGATGAGACTAAGTAGTGTTATGGTAATATTTGCAGTGCTAGGGAATGGAATTAAAAAGATGTCTAGGTATTTCCAGCAGGCCACCTCTTTCATTCAGTGCTAAAAAGGTAGTCTCTGGGTCTAAAGTGATTATGAAGTACTATGTTGATTCAAGCTGCTTGAGTTAGACTGTCAGTCAAATCACAAGTAGCCTATATATGGAAAGGATCGAATATATATGTTAATAAAATACAGATATTTAAGCTTTTGAATTTAGAGTCAATGGATTCTAATCTGGATTTATTTTAAGATTTTATTTTTTTTATCCATCATGCTCCACCTGTTTTGTTCAGTCCTGGATCTGATTCACATAGCTTTTTTTAGTTTTGTTTCGACTGTGGCTCTGGCAGTACCAATTTTACCCAGAAGTTACATAGCCTCTGGATTATACTACTTCTAGGGGAGAAGGTGGAGAGCTTTGCATGGTCTGCTGTGCTTATGTCTGCAGTCCCCACTGCACAGCACATGAATAATACCAGAAACTATGCCCAAGGTCTACCTGCTCCTTTTTTATGATGAAATACCACCAAAAGAAGGGCAGTGAAAATAGCTTCTTGTTTACCCACAGGTTTCTCTCCAGTTAAATTCTCTGCCTAGAGAAGCAGTTGAAAATAGTTGGTGCTACTTTGTTTTACAGTTGCCCGCATGACTCCTTTCCTTCCTGCTGGCCTATAGAATCAAGGCATGGATTTTAGCCTTCACAATACATATGCAGTGATGTAAAATTCTATTTATGTGCAGAGGGTTACTAAGTAACAGTTGCTGAGGGAAATGCAGTCTTTGACTGTGTGATGACGTCTGTGCGCTTAAAATTCCCAGCCAAGTAGTGCATTAACATAGATTTTGCACATTAATGTAATGGAATTTGCTGTGGGCAGTGTGAGCAAAACCTTGGGAAAACAGCAGTGTAGTTTAAGGAATTGTATTCTCTGCAGCCTGACCCTGTGGACAGGAGATGAAACCAGTTTTTGCCCTTCTTCCTCATCCTCTCCATACGACACCATAATTAAAAACCCTGATATATTTCATAGAATCATAGAATATCCAGAGTTGGAAGGGACCCACCACGTCCAGCTCCTGGCCCTGCACAGGACATCCCCAAGAATATCACACCATGTGCCTGAAAGTGTTGTCCAGACATTTCTTGAGCTGTCTCAGGCTTGGCTCTGTCCAGTGCCTAGCCACCTGCCTGTGTGCAGAACATTCTCCTAATACCCAGCCTAAACCTCCCCTGACACAACATCAGCTAATTCCCTTCAGTCCTGTCACTGATCACCAGAGAGGAGAGATCAGTGTCTGCTTCATTTGCTGGGACCTTTCTAGATTCCCAAGCCATCATTGAAAACATCCCAAGACCACTGACATCCCAAGACCAGTGAAAAATCTTTAAGGGAGGTCTCCTGGTGACATAGGGCAGCTCCCTGAGTATCCTGGGATGAATCCCATTAGGCACCATAATTTTGAAGGGATCCAGCTGAAGAAGCAAGGTCCCCACAGGTTCAGGTTGGCTGGGAGTTTGTAATTCTTGCATTTGCAGTCCTCCAGTTCACGGCTCTGGAGGTTCTACTTTAAATATTTTGTGCATTTTAATATTTGTTTGATATTTGTATTTATTGTATTTGATATTTGTATTTATATTGTATTTGTATTTATATCTATCTGTAGGTAAAAAGGATTCCACATGCAATCAGTTTGTTTTGCATGTGTACCTTCCTTCAGAGGGAGGAAAGTTGAGTGGCAAAAAACCAAAAAGAGTTGGGGATAGACTGGGTGTTGATAGTACAAGGAGAAATTTCCCTTGAGCTCTTCTGTTAACTCTGCTTCTAATTTTTCATGGTCTATCAGAAGATTGTTTTTCCTAAGGATTTGGTTACTTGTAAATGGTTACAGTAAATGTTACTTGGGAAAGATCATGTGTCTAGCCTTGAAAATGAGCTTTTGTACTGGAGAAGATTCTACTTGAATGATCAACCTTTCTTTTAAATCACACCACCTAATATGACTTACAGTAGAGCTTTGAACTGAATACCTTTTATATGCTGATAAAGATGATTTTGTTGAACTTTCATGAAGTCTTACAGCTTTTAACTAATTTCTCTATTACCAGGCTCCTTTTTGTCTGAAAATACTTGGAGAATAGGGAGAAGTGCATGTATGTAAATAATTATTGCAGTGGGAAGGTAACATGAGCTTATCAGGCTGTGTGATTTGCTCACTGTGGCTTAAGGAGATCTTAATTTCAGTGAGGTTCTTACATTAATGATGTCGAATCAGAGTACATAAAAGATGGACAAAAATAAATTTTTATAATGAAGTACTTTCACCGTCCTTTAATTAAATATTAAATTAAAATATTAATTAATATCTATCAGACATATCTAGTAATTATTTTATTGGATTTCAATGAAAATTGTTTTAGCTGAATCCAAGGACGTTGTTTGTTGATCACTGAGAAATGCATTATAGCCAGGAGTTGATCTTATGTTACTTACCTGGGCTCTTCAGGAACCAGCACTGTCACTGTCATGGGAATAGTATCATAATTTGTCAACTGTGCAAAATTTACTTTATTCACTTATGACAGTTGTTTTTTAGTTTATTTTCTTGTTATTTCTATGCAAATTATAAAAAAAACCAAAACAGCAAACCAAGCAAAAACCAAACCTAGCGATTCCTTCTCTGTAAGAGTTGGTGTGTTTTCTGTTCCAGGCATTGTAAAGTCTCTTAACATTTTTGATGGGGTATAATTTTCAAGTACTGTCTGACTGCATTTTTTGCCTGCGTTTGAGGGAGTGTAGTATCTGAGGGTTTTTGTAGTCTTTCATGCAGTTGACTCATTTGGTTTTGAGGCCAGAAACTCTTCCCTCTGGAGAGAAATTGATCCTGAATTCTTCATTGTTCAGTCAAGCTCCTGTTTTTCTGTAACTCTTTGTGATCAGCTGTGACTGCTCAAGTGGTTTTAAACTGGTGTGTTGGCCACAGCTTTTCCCTCAGGAAGCTGTCATCACTGCTGGGAGTACTGACTCTGAGCAAAGTATCTTTTGAGTCTACAGAAGAAGCAGAACAGAGCAAGGGAAAAAAAACCAGTCACACAATCGACACATCTATTCTTCCAAAGCCTTTTCTTGTTCTTCCATAGGGGCCCTTGTGTATCTTTTCTCTCAAAAGCCCAAGTTCAGGAAAACTGAGTAGGAGTTAAACCTATTTGCCAATAGCACCTGCTTTTCCCATGTACTTTAGGAGCAGCTCATCAGTGCCAAACACCTCTAATGCAACCATTTGTAGTTACTTAACTAAAATGGATGCAAAAAAAAAAAAAAAAAGAAAGAAAGAAAACCTTCTCTGCAAAGCTGCTTCCAGGCGATTTAACCCACCCCTTTCGATCCTCAGGATTGGAGTTATCCCCATTTCAGCTGCAGAGTTTTGCATGCGCCTTTACTGGACTTCAGGAGATTCTTGTCTCTTTACTAATGTAGCCTGTCAAGGTCCTTGTCTGAAGAGCACCTCTGCCTCTGTGTACTGACCAATACCCCCAGTTTATTATTACCTGGGTTTTTAATAAAGACATTAAATGATACTGGCCTTAGTGTGGATCCCTGAGGGGTTCTGCTGCTGACTGACAGACACATGGACTCCGTGCTGTTGATTGCCATCCTCTGAGCTTGTTGGTCCTACCAGTTACCCACCCCTTGTGTTCCACCTGCCCAGACTTCATCTTCATGGTTTGACTGGAAGGGTAGAGTGGCAGACTGTGGGAGGCTGTGTCATAGGCCATGCTAATGTCAGGGGATATGATGTCAAGCTTCTCCCCTCCTCCACAAAACCAGTCATTTTATCACAGGAGGCTATTCAGGGGGTTAGTCAGACACCATTTGCCCTCCAAGCAGGGTGTTCCTACACACCTTCTATCCATGGGGGAAAATTACTGTTAAAACTGTTATGTCATCTAAAAAAAGAAAAACAGCTAAGCATTTGAAATGCTGTGTGTGAAGCATCTCTCTCTTTTTACCAATGCATTATCACTCCTTCAATGTTAATGCAGAGGTTTCTGTCGAGTACAAAATGTACCTACCTTTGACAGTCTTTTATCCTTCAGTAAAGTATTGCACTTATGAATTATTGACAAAAAAAACCCATACTGAGGCCTTCTTTTGGAACAAATCCACATAAAAGAGAAAAGAGGTGTGATGTGCGCTTTCTGGTTGTATGATGATCCTTGATTTCTTGAAACCTTTCTAGAAAGATGGGCAGTTGTCACGGAGTTACCAAGTCTTGACATATTGATAGCAGCCTGTATAGTGTAACAGTACAAAGTAAATGTTGATTGGTCACAGAAAAACAAAGGCAATGCTGTCTGGCTGAGCTGTCGTTGGGTTTTTATGTGGTGTTGTTTTTGGTTTTTTGATTTAGGTGTTGGTTGGTTTTTTGTTGCTGGTTTTGGTGGCGGTTTTTTTGGGGTTTTTTGTTTTGTTTTTGGTTGTTTTTTTTTTTTTTTTAATATCTATACAAAAGGAAAGATCTAAAAATTAGGCACTGTAGGAAAAGGTGGAAGTTGAAGAAAAGAACAAGTGTTCCTGCCTGGAGCTGGCGATGTTCCCAGGCAGTGAATAGGTATGCTTGCTGGTAGAGCTTCATGTTCCCACCCAGAGCCTGGGGCTTCCACAGATGATGACTATAAATAGTGCAAAGTAGCGCTTATTTAAATCACCTTTTTTTTTTTTTTTTCCTTTTTAACATGTAGCTCATGAATTTCAATGCAATATTTCTCCTGAAGATGTAGAGTACTTACTAGAACCACACTAATGAATCAAACTGTGGTAAATTGAATCATCTCTGTAGTGATTAGTGATAGGACCCAAAGTAATGGTCTGAAGTTGTGTCAGGGGAGGTTTAGGTTGGATTTCAGAAAAAGTTTCCTCACCCAGAGGGCGTTTGGGCACTGGAACACGCTCCACAGGGAAGTGGTCACAGCACCAGCCTGAGAGTTTTGACAGTGCTCTCAGGCACATGGTGTGATTCTGGGCCAGGAGTTGGATGTGATGATCTTTGTGGGTCCCTTCCAACTCAGCATATTGAATGATTCTGTGATCTTTTTAAATGACAGTTTCTATTTGGTTTATGGCTCACTGAATAATAAGCTGGTTGCTCACAAATTGTATTTCTGGTCTTAACCATTTCTCCTGTCTGTACATGCACATGAGTGTTTCAATGTCATCATTTCTGATACTTATTTACATTGGTATTAGAGAAAATGGACATCAATCTCACAGTCAGTATGAGATTGATATTGCTTGATCTTTCTCAGATTTAATTTCTTTGTTTGACTTTATATATTTGGAAAATGGTAGTTACAGCTGTTTAAAAGTATAATGTCTCTGCAACAAAATAAGAAATGTTGCTGAAGAACAGGATTTTGTATTGTGCAGATAGGGTTTTTTAAATTCAGTTATTAGATTAGCTGCTTATGCTTTGCAAAAGGTATGAGAACAGGCTTATGAACTATTTATGTTATGGAGCCTGTATCTTATCATATTTGCCATCTGGAGACACTTTGGATAGATACTTACTGACCACAGTCTTTTTTATATGGTGTACAGAAATGGCAGCAATTAACTCCACAGGAAAACCTTTCCTAGTTCCAGGTGAGTAATAGCAGGTATTTGCAGATGAATCAGGTGTCACCTGGGACTGAAGAAGCACTGAGTGTGAGATCTGAGTGAGTCATTTCCTTGGGCTCTCAAGGTTTGTCTTACCACTAAGTGGTAAGCAGCAATACTTAACTTGGGATCATTATTTCTGAGGGTCAGGAACATGTTAAATTACTGATATGTGGAGGAAAATGTAACATTTTAGCTGTACTCCTTGCATATGAAATCACTGATATTTGCTGCAAGCTCACCCCATCATATTATGGAATTTTGTAAAAGCATTGATCAGATTGCATATCTGACATATCCACATCTGCATGTTACAGTCTGGGTGCATTAGACTGTAAGTGTGCTCCAGAGGAGGGCACCAAAATCTGGAGGTGTTAGTGTCACTGGTATAATAAACCAGATGGTGGCTTGGTAGCCAGAACACAGCGACAGGTCAGGCTCTGAGTGACAGCCCTTAAAATGCCTGGAAGCCCCAGTGTGATCAGATGCTGAAACGTGGGACAGCTAATGAAATTGGCTTCTGCCATTCATTAAAATCCAGATCTTCAGGATTTGTTGTTGTTGTTTTCCCTCTCATGATGGTCAATGCAATTTGAATGCTAATTTGGACATTTTAAACAGGCTGAAAATAAAAAAAATTAAAATGTCATCTCTCTGGGCATGTTTGGGTAAACAATTGGGTTTGTTGTGCTTTTTTTCCAAAATATTTTGCCTCTTAGACTTCATTATTCCCTTCTGAAATGGGAAAGTTCACCTGTTGAATATGTAGGTTAATATTTCAGGGTGCAGCTTCATACATGTGTTACAATGGTCAATTTTTCTTCTAATATTGGTGCAGTTGTAACTCTGCACAGTAGTTTTTGTGAGAGTGCCTCTGTGTTGGCCTAAAACATGTAGGGAAGCATTGTTCTCTTGTTTGTTTTCAGAAAATGTGGTGGGTTGACCCTGGCTGGACTCCCGGTGCCCACCAAAGATCCTCTATCACATGTCTAGTGCATATGAACATTGTGAAAGGGAAATAATCATGCCAGCAAGGGTTCTGCTCCTCTGTTCCTGATAAAGGACCCAGAAGTCAAAGCAAGCAGTGAATGGGAGCAGTTTCTATTTGTGTTGAGAGAATTTGAGGGATTTGTGTTCTATTGCTCTGAGATTTCTTCCTTGTTATTGGAGTGGATTGGTTTTGGTTAGATTTTTTTACATTCTCCTGACTTGGGTTCTATTGCTTTAGTGCTAATTAGGTGCATTGTTTTGAGTTATTTGCTTTATGACACTTTTTCTGGTTCAGTTTAGACAGTTTCTTGAAAAATGACTGACATGTAGAATATTTCTGAAATCAGTTAATCTCCTCTTCAGATTTTGCATTTTGTGGTTGTTAAGGTAACTAGGAAAAGTGAGGAAGGGATCCTTATTGTGCTTTCTTCAAGTGTATTAAACAAAACTATAAATTAATTTTAATAGGTGTTTTGAAGTTGCTTTTTAAAAAAATATTCATATAATATTGCATACATTTCAATGTATATTCTTTGTTTCTTAGGAAATATCTCTTGGGTTATTTCTCTGTGTTCTAGTAAGTAGTTTTATTTATGTACCCTTGACAGCTATCTGTTTGTTAGAGTTGATTTATACTTGAAAGGCTTACAGTGGGCTGCTGAAAGAAAGGTCACCCCTATTTGGGCCTATAGTTGGATTTCAGATGAACAAATCTCTGGGATGGTATTGTGCCTTTCTGAAGAGGTAGCTGTACTTGAAACTGATTTTAAAGTCAAAAATTAGCATTTATCATTCTGTTGCTTCCTGCTGATTGACTTGAGTGAGAATTGAAGTTGCTGAGAGTTTATGGGCAAGCTCTATCTCTTAAAATTATGTGTAAAAAATATTTGCAAAGGTGACTAATACTTCTGACAAACTTGTAATGTATTTGGTGAGGTATGGAAAGGGGAGGTAACTTCAGGTCTTTAAGCACATTGAGAAACAGACTCCTTGAGGGGCTTTAATATGGCTCTAAAAATTAATGGTCCCTCTTTCCTTTTTGTCAGTCTTACCAATATCCATCCAGGGTCATTACATAAGGTGCAACTACATTACTGTGCACACTGTTTTTCCCTCTCATGTATTTTCTAGGGGAGAGATTTGGCTCCATGGTGGTGTGGTGATGCTGGTGGGGCTTGTGAAATCCTTGTGCTTACCCCCTCCTTCTCTTCCTTGATATGGGGGCAGCCTTGATACTGATACAGGGGTCCTGAGACTGATTATATGGCTCTGGGTCTGAGGAACAAGGGCACAGGAGCCAAGGCTTTCTCCCTGGTGCTCTTAGTGAGGGTCTAGGGCTTGGACAGAAGTGAATGGATCCTAGAGGTCAGCACCTGGTGGCACAACTGATGCTGTCAGCAGGCATTTGGCTTTTACAGCCATGGAGTCCCTCTCTGAGGGTCAGGGACTGCTCAGATGGAATCTACCTGACCCAGTCAGGGAAAAGCCTCACAGCCAACAGGCTGGTCAAGCTGGTGAGGAGAGCTGTAAACCGAGAAAAATAGGGGAGAGAGAGATGACAACCCACAGACAAGTGGGAAGTGATGGAATGGGTTGGCAAACAAAGGGCACAGGGTGATGAAGACAAGAAGAGGCCTTGGAAAAATTGTGCCCTCCTCTGGAGCACACTTACAGTCTAATGCAGCCCAGACTGTAACATGCAGATGTGGATATGTCAGATATACAATCTGATCAATGCTTTTTCAAAATTCCATAAAATGATGGGGTGAATGGGGCCAAAGGCCAAGGTTGATTCCATGAACTATCAAGCAAATACTCAGTTTTGCCTAGTGTCTCAACTTTTCTGGTGAGTCTGCATTTGACTCAAACTATTGATAAAACTTAGTATCTTAATGATTTTTTAATAGAAAATATTTTAAATGTAGTTTTACAGTGGGGAACTATCTTTTAGTAGTATATTGATAAAGTGATCCTTGATAACATGATCGATGTCTTTACTTATCTTCACATGTTGCTTGATGTTTTTTAAAATTTACTTACGTGGGAGTGAAAAAATGTCATACCACTGTTTTGCAATTATACAAACTGTTTCGTGCCTTTAGCAGTTTCCCTTAACTATAAAAACCCCCCTTGCTTCCACTCCAAATGCATTTCAAAACTCTTATCTGAAAAGAAATCTTTATTTACATTTTGAAAAATGCAGTTGTGTTGATTATTTTGTAAATATTGACCCTGTAGGTCTTGACATTTGAAAACATTTTCTCCTAAGTGGTGTTTGCGCGTTTATTTACCCTACACAGAGGACATATGCACATTCTGGGAGCACAGAGCAATAAAACTCATTTTCTTTCAAGATCATGCATTTAACATTGGCCTATTTAAATCAAACAGGGAAATGGAAAAGTAATTTTCTGTCTTGGGTGGATAGACAGGTACATGCACACCAAGGTCTCATTTTCCATGGTGACAGGGTCACGGCAGCTTCCCCCTTAACCAAGTGTTACACAGCAAACTTTCTTTTCCCATACAGACTGGAGTGAGGGAGGGGCTCTCTGGTGGATTGGACCCAAGATCTGGTTTGGTTCCATTTTCTCCCCCCTCATGTTACTCAGATGGATTGGTTTTAGCCCCTCTTTTGCCCCCTGTCCAGTTCCTTGAGGGACCAAAAAGTTTTGGGAGCAGCCCTGCTTGTAGGTATGGTCAGGAGGGAGGACACATTCCTTGGAGATGGGACAAGATTGGGATCTTGGCAGGAGTGAATGGTAATGATGAGATGAAATGTCTGTGTCAAAATACCTTGCCACTTTGGAAAGGCAAAATTGTCTTCTTCTTTACAACCCACCAGGCCTCAAAAAATCTTTTTGTACAAAATTTAAGAAACATCTGGTAATTTCCTTTCGTCACAGTTCAGAAACATGATGAGTACTGTAGTCAGAATTTTCTTTGAACCTACAAATCTTGCAGGGAAATGTAATGTATTTTAGCATCAGGCAACTTGTATGTACAATTATTCTTAGCTTTGGCCTAGAAAAGTACTAAATGGGGCTAGAGACTGCCAAGTGACCTAAATCACTTTCAGTGTGTTGAAAAATCTCCATTCTAAAATTAAGTGCTTGATGCTACATTTAATTCTTGGCAAATAAAAGTAAATTTTGCTGAAAATGTCTTGGTAGTTTTTAGGGAGTTGATGTGATGTAATTTTGAATGTTTTTGAATGCTTTTTACATAGCTGCTTTTGAGCTTTCTTTCCTCATGAGCTAGAGACTTGAAAGTGAAAATTAAATTCAAGAAGTTGAAGGTTCATGTTTGGTGTTCACGGGCAGTTGTTTCAGAGTGTGTTTCATACTCGTTAAGCTCAAAGGGGATTTGAATCACTCTGTTGTATCTCTTGCCCACTGTCAGTAGAACATGCAAAAGTGTTCTAAAGTTGCCTACTGTTTTTGTCTTCTTTCTGTAACCTTAGAGAAAGCACAAAGGTATTTTTATTATTCAAGAGAGCCAGTCTGCATCCGTGTTGAGGAAATGACCCAGACACATGTTCTTTGTAATTATTTTGCACACTGAAGGACTGGTTCATCCATGTAATGGAATTAGGAATAAAATACCAGAAGTGAAATTCTGCCTTCCCTGCAGCCTGGTTTGCTGCTGGGGAACTGGGCAGAGCGAACCTCTCGTGTTAGGTGCTGAGTTCCTGCTGTGCATGTTTTTTTGGCACAGTTGTGCCTCAGCTCTTTGTAGCCCCCACAGTCACATGTTGCACTTCTCTCCTGCGGGCCGGTGGAGTCAACAATTCACGTTGACAAGGGGAACCTTGTGTGTTTCCTCTTAACAACGTTAACACGGGCTGCAGAGCCAGGATGTCAGCTGTGCTGGGTTTTTGTCAAAAAACACCTGTGCACTGTCAGTTGGGGTACTGCAAAAGCCAGAACATTTTCACACCTAGGGGCCGAGAAAAGATGTTTTGCTGGTAATGCAGCAGAAAGGTTCATCTCTAATAGTTGTTTACTGTTCTTGCATTCGACACTTTTTCAGTGAATATTTCTGAGATGCTCTGTAATAGCTTTCATGTTATAATATATTTCCCTCAAAATACCTTTGAGATAATGGAAGAAGATAAATAGAATTTATTTTTTAAAAAACTTCTTTTATTTATGTAAGACACTCTGAACATCTTCTTGTTCCTGGGTTACTGCAGACATCCATCCTTGTGTTTGATGAACCAGATTTGGACACTGCTTCAGGCCTAATTTCTTATTTTTTAATTTTTTTAAACAACTGTAAGCATCATGCAAATGTAGCAATGCAGGTTTACATAGCCATGGTTGGTGGGATTCTGCAAAAGGACTGGAGCCTTTCCTCTGTGTATCATAGCATCAGGTAACTTCTGCACTGAATGGTGGTTTGGAACGATGCACTCTCCCAGATGTGCTCCACACAGACAGCTGCCACCCCTTCTCCATCTCTTCCTATGGATAAATGGTGCAAATCACCAGGTCTACTGCCACACTCAGTCTTCTATAGGCCCCTGAGGAGGATTCAAGACTGAGGAGGATTTCTGATTATGAGGCAATCATTTTGATCTTTACTCATTGCAAGCTGCCAAACTGAGACCTCTGATATGAGAAGTTCAATGTATGAGGGTGAAAGCCATTTTTTACCCGAACAAAAAGCCCAAAATACTTCTCATTTTTTCTGCCTGGCTAGTGGATTGTTATTTTGCACCTTTTTTTAAATGGCTTTGGTTTGATTTTTTTTCCACTGGTTAATTATTGGACATCATTCTGTACCTAGCTGCTAGTTTTTTGCATCTCTATTATGCTTTCACAATAGATAATCAGATGCTTAGTATCTTTTTCTGGTATATTGGTATCCTGATATATGAACTCAGATTTCATCAATATGCTGGAATATAGAAGTGCTCTCATTAGCTGGGAAGAAAACAGTATTGCTGTTGTACACTTCTGTTATAACCCTTCAGAAAGACCTCATGTGGTGGCACTTGAAAATTACCAGTCTGCTGGAGCCAGACACTGACGTTGTTCAATGGATTTATGAAGCTTTTAAGGAGGTGCACTGAGGGTTGAGGCTGCAGTATCAACACTGTGTTTTTGACTTAAACCACATCCTTTTCGTGAAAAATAGAGTGAAATATTTGCACCTGTGTACCATGTGGCTAAAATAAGTGCTGAAAGGTGAGTAAATTTGCACTCAGTTTAGATGAGATAAAGATGATGAATGGGCTGTGAAGGCATTGATATTGACAGCTGTCACTTTTCAGTCTACTCTGGAAATCAGCTTGAACACTTTTTGTAAAAGATACATGCTCTTGTGCTTGGTGCCCAAAATACCTGTTTTTGATTTTGTTCCTTGAGTGTTGTTGTGGCTCCTCCTTGATTCCTGAGGTCAGGAGCTGCTTGCATCCATGTGTCTGCCAGATGCTGTTTGCAGTGGACCTGAAGAAAACCTGTCTGGGTTCAAAGCAGGTACCACATGCTCTTTAATAATGTTAGTTCCAGCTGTTCTGGAGGCTGTTGAACCTCACTGTGTTCCCAAGTGTGGGTGTAGGTCCTTGTACTGCTCTTCACAGTTTCATCTTATGCTTGTGCAGCTGGTGTGGTGATGGTTGCTCTGCCCCATAGCACCAGGGTGGGATTGGCAGAAGAAATAACAAGTCACAGCCCTGCCTGTACTTGTCTGACTTTGATGTGATTCACATCCGGGTTTCCTAGGTATGGTTTCAGGGTTAATGTGCACAGAGTGAAAGACAGTTGCTTGAAACTGAAAATACTGACCCAGAGCGTATTTTTGTGTCTTGTCTTTACTTGTTTTGCAAATTCCTTGTGGTTCTAGGAGAATTCCTGATCATGGCACTATCTTAGAGTACCTACAAAGTAAAAGGTTACTCAAATATCTTTTCTTCTCCCTCTGCCCCTATGCACAGGGCACCTGAAATAATTTTTTTTTTTCAGTTCACCGTATGCAAGCCTCTTGAGTCTTACATGCCTGACTTGTTTTTTATTTAGTTTTGTTCTCCAAATGAACACTGTCATTTTAACAGCTTGCTCCCAAATGCCTTTAGCCTCTGTGACTTGTATGGGCACAGTACTCTAATCCCTCATTTTCTTCCTATTACATGCTTGAAATTCCATCCTAGCATAGGGGAGTACTGTATGGACTAGTGAAAGCTGACTAGTGGCACACTGTAGGTCCATAAATTATCATTATCTATTACATTCTGAGCTGAATATGAGAACCCCAGTGTGGTCAGGAACATTTAAAAGTGAGATATTCTCTGTATTAACCCAGTTTGTAACAAGATAGAGCAGGGTGCTGGTAACACCAAAGTCATGAGTCCCAGTATAGGCCATTGGCTTGAGTTGGACTCAGTGGTCCTTGTGGATCCCTTTTAACTCAGAATATTCTGTGAAATCTGTGAAAATTCTCCATAAACAGAAGCAGTTTTAAAAAGCCTTTAATAAAAGAAGGTAAGCACATAGCAAAATAGCGTGGAACTGTAAGGCGGAATGGAGCAAATTTTTGAGTTGGAATTCAGTGTTTTTTACTTGGTATTTAAAGTTTCAAAATAGACTGAATTAGTTTCTTAAAAGTCCTGAATAATGCGTTTGAGGCATCTCAGACCTTTTTAAAAGTGCCTTGGTCTGCCTTGGGGTTTAGTGATGAGAATCCTTTTGTTTGCAACTTCTTTTGAAGTTCTCTTTTGGTGACAGCAGCAGTTGCAGTATACTGTTGAAGCTGAAAGGAACAGAAAACTGTCCTTGGAAACTCTAGCCCTCTCTTTTTCCTTCACCCTGTCAATTTTTATTTTCTTTCTTGTACCTTAAATAAGATTCTGACACATGCACAGGAATTTTGTCGAAACTATGAAGTAGAGAATTGTGAGTCTTCCATTTTAGAAACTGCATGTAAAAATATGTAGAAATGAAAATTAAACTGGAAAACAAGATGTAATAGAAAATGGAGATAGTGATTGTGATTTGCTTGATGTTTAAAGGAGTTAATTTGTTTACCTGAAAATTAATGATAAAATTTGCATCCTTCTCTTGGCTGGGAGGGACTGAAGAACAAACTGGTGTAGGAGTTCCTGGAATGTTTACAGGAGTTTGGAGCTGTATAGATACCATGAGCCCAGCTTCAGTCTGGCATGACATTGTTCTGAATGATGGCTGTAGTCTTGTTTGAGGAGTACAAATCTGCCAGTAGGACATGGTTAAAATTGACTATTCACTCTCAGTGCAAGAGGCCTGATGCTTGCTAGCGTATTTGAGTTCCTGTATCAAAAGAAAGGTGTTTAGAAAATCTGCACATGTAGGAAGAATTAATGATTGAGTTCAAGAACATGTTTGAACATGCTTGTTAATGCAGGTCCAGGAGATATCAGCTCACCTGAAGAGGGCCAGCTGCCATTCCATGAATTCCTGCTGCTAATAAGTGTGGTCCACACCATCTCATCTGTTTGACTGTGTTAAGCTGTATGTGTAGAAATTCCTCTCGATCAACAGGAGCTAAAAATTTTGATACTGATTGAGGTGTCTGATAAGAAGCAACAAGGAATTTCTCCAGCATTTATGACAGCAACATTGGTAATCTGGGATGAAGAATACAAAAATTACTGGGAAATTATGACTCTCAAGACTGACTTACATCCTGCACTGCTGATTGCAGCAGTGTTTGGTACTTAGAGGAAAATCCCTGCATTTGCCAGATTTACTGACACTTGTCTCAGTCTGGTTAGTGTCACAATTTTGAAGGAGCACATATTAATGTTTTAAAGAATTTTTATACTTTTTCCCCATGGAACTCTGTGGAAAATCAGTTATCTCAGAGAAGAGATAATGTATAGATCATCCTGAAGTTATACTATAGCCTGAACATCATACATACATTTTATGAATGCCAAATGAAAGGTAGCCTTGCATGGTAGAGTTCAGGAGAATATCATTCCAGAAGTGGAAAATCAGGAATGTTTTGCAGAGTTCTTCAGCTGAGTCTAGAGCAATACAATCTACTACTATGGATATGGTTCAGATTATCCAGATTGTTACTGCCTTGAACAACTTACTCTTTTTCTGTTATTTCAAAATGAAGGTTTATTGCCAGTCCAATCTAGTTTTATCCACTAGAAACTCTCGTCTGTCTTTTGAGGTGGTGCCTGTTGTTTATCTTAGTTTTGTAGATGTAGCATGGGGGAAGAATCAATAACCATGCCCCCAGTGCTGCTGGGTTTTGTGGAGGGAAGGTAATGTGCACTATGGACAGGAATGAATGACAGAAGGAACTGGAGAAATGTCTGTGCTGCCAAATCAGCTGCTCGTGCACTCAGTCTGTGTTGTCTCAAAAGCTGCAGCTTATGATGCCTGTGTGGCACTTCTCCGAAAAGAAAGGGAATTTTAGCTCTTTTCACTCGTGCTATTGGAATGGGGCTAAACATACTAGCTAAATATATATAATAAGAAAAAAGAGTCGATTGTAAAAGGCAGGAATGAAAGTACAAACAATATGAATCAGTGCTTCACTCTGGATTTCTTTAATTCTCATTGAGACATTAACAATTCTTGAATAATCATTTTATCTCTGATGAGAAGTTTTAACTTTTCTTTGTGGTTTTATCACTTAGAAAATTAAGTCTTTGAGTAACAGCTTTGTGGTTAAAGGAAAAGAAACAAGCCCTTCCTAACTAGTATGCAAAAATGGCAATGTAGTTAAAAAGCTGGCTTGAATACTCTGGAGTACAACTTTCCATTTCCAAGGCCTATGATTCCTTGAGGACTTAGCTGCTTCTCTAAATGTAGTATGCCTTACTGCACTTTTTAACCTGGCCTGACACTGTAGTACTTGCAGAGTACAGCCCACTGTACTTAAATATTAAGGATTTCTTAATATTTCCCATGTAAGTAAAGATCATCTAAGTAGGCACTGATAGCAACAAAATACAAGTTGCACTAATTGCAACTTCTTGTATTTTGTTGCTATCAGTGCCTCTTCTTGCACTAATGAGTGTATATATAACATTTTTGATATTGCTGTTCATTTGCTGCAAATATTTTGGTAGCTACTGGTTATTTGTATAGTTGCCTATCAAAGTTTTAAAATGCTGTGTAATATGGACACTGTGGTGTGCCCATGGTGGATAATGGGAAAACAGGTGAACTGAGTCATAAGGCGCCAGGGGACAGCTACAGTTGAAAGTTGGGCCAAAAATATCTTCTAAATCTGAGGCAGATTATAATGCAATTCTAATTTTTATCAGGTCTGAATCAAGAGCAGCTGTATATGTGCATATTAATGTATATAGAGCTGCAGTGTATATGCACATCTCATTTTGAAACTGCTTTGTGAAATAATAGAAGGGGTTCTAGTCTGTCAACAGCTGTTATGATGCAGTAGTGCTGGTTTGCTCCTTAGGTATTCTGTGGTATTTTGGAACATGAGTAGTCAAGGAGATGCTTTTTGGGGGAGACAGTTTTTTGTGATTTTAGGCCTATATAATATTTATTTCATGCTAAAATCAGGTACTATCTACTCTCCTGGGAACTGATACCATAAAAGAAATCTATTTTCCCCATCACTTCTGAAATTGCATTGAGTACTCAGCCTGAAGGAGCTAGGTAGAATTATGTTTACTCTGTTATGTACAAAGGGCCTTTATTTTATAACCAGCCTAAAGCACACTATAACTATTGGTAAAGAATCTCTTCTGGCACAGCTCAGGCAGTGTAAGGGAATGTGTTTTCACTTTTTCTCTTCGTTGATTGCAAGGATGGAGACACTTAAATTTTTTAGAACCCTAGAAAAAGGGAATCAAGCAACTGACCAAGTCTTGGCTTTTTTTTTTCCAATACAGCTTGGTTTGAAGCATCTGGATCATTGATTGTTCTTTTGCAATGATATGTCTTGTACTGATTTTGATAATACAAGTATTATATATGCCAGCAGTAATGTGTTGAGTAGATTCTTCCAAAAAATAAAGTAAAAGAAGTCTTTTGAAAGTTTGCATTTTGGCTAAGAAGGCATGCCAAGCAGAATTATATCCAACCATACACTGTCATGTTTTGGGCTGATATATCACAGAACTTTGCTGTCAGCATCTTGGAGCTGGCATCTGTCAACACCAGCATTGTGCCTTATGCAGGGAGCAGACAGCACAGCTGCTGTGTGGTTCTTTCCAGTGATTTAAGTCAAACCAAAATGTCTCAGGGTTCAGTCTTTCAAACTTTCCTGAGACTGCCAAGACCCTGTTTTCAAAGTAAGGGATGCAAACATCTCCCCAGTAAGAGGCTGGAGTGACAACTCATTTTCCCAGACACAGCTGAGTGTCTGCTGGATAATGTTTTGCTGCTGCTGCTCTTGATGCCTTGCAGCAGGTTACACACTCTCAGCTGTTTCCCAAGGGGAACAAGAGCATAAAGAGCAGCAATCCCTCTCCTCCTCTATCACCAGCTTTACCATACACTAAATATGATGAAATACAATTAAAGATGAGCTAACAAGCACCGTCTTTACCAAGCCTAGAGCAATAGCTCTGATCAGGAGTTCAGCTGTCCCCTTCATTTGGGAAAGCCCTGAACTTTTGATCATCTAAATGTATTACTTTTGTCTCATCCATGATGACACAGTTTTTAGTGTTTTTCTTTCCCTCTGGGATTGACTTACCCTGCTGTAGCAGATGTCCTCTTCTGCTTTTTTTCAGAGTTGGCTGCTCTTCTCCATCTCTCTGTCCAACAAAGATGTAGTTGATTTGCTGCTCACTATAGAGCAACTAAAACTAGGATGGAGAACCCGAGTACAATATGCAGTCTCTAAATGCAGGTGGCCTCTAAATGCAGGTGGTCCTGTCAACCAGCACAGACCTTAGCCCATGTCCCTTGTGTGAGTGGACAGCATTGCAAACTGTGTCACTGCACAACTGGCAGATTTTATCTCTGGGGACAGGACTTAAGTTAATTTTGCTGATCATGAAGTTGTTTACCCAAAGCAAGTTGTCTCCCAGTATAGCCACTCCTGATTTCTGGCTGGGTCCCTCCATCTTCCCAAGGGACACTAGTTAAGCCAGACTGAGGTGAGCATCTGCTGAAACGGACTTCCCTCCTCAGCTCTGAGAGGTACCAAGCTGATGGGTTTTCTGCATGGGACCCACTCAGGTCCCTTGGTGCCTTGAGGGAGTGCAGAATCCTTTCACTTTTGCACATCCTTCCTGCTTCAGGAAGGACCTGCACTGTTCCTCTGAAGCAGTTTGTCTCTGCTTTTCCCAGTTCTTGTCAGTAGTGACACCAGTAGGCTTGTTAGGTCCATCTTTCATTTCTTTCTGAAAATTCTTGCTGTCTTGCTTCAGCGTCTCTTGAGTTTATGTGTCTTAAGTTTGCACTCCTCTGTTCTATAGGGAGTTAACAGACTTAATCTGCCTATTTTCTGACACCTTCCCTATTGTTATTAATAAGGCGAAATAAGAGAAATTTGAAAGTCTGCTATGCTCCGGAAAGCAGAGATGGTAATTTTTCATGAACAGATTGTATAGCAGTCTTTTCAAATATATGTCAGAGTTTAAAAATTGTATTTCTCAAAACATCACACAAAGTCTTCCAAATGAGCATGTACTTGAATAGAGCAATATGTATCCTTCAAAAAGCATAGGCATAAAACATTTCTCTTTTATTCCTTCCCCAACTCTTAGTCAACTCTTTACAGTAATATTTAATATTGAATCAGTCATTTCATATCCATCTTTCAACGGCTGACTGCTTGTGCAGTTTACTGTCTGCATTGCTGTAAGCTTGTGTATATGTTTCTCTTGAGTACTAAAGTAAAACATTTTTAAAACATGAGTTATTTTTTCTTCAGTAGAAATATAAATATTTAAAACTCAGTGTTTCACAGCTTATGTTTTCCTCAGACTTTTCTAGCTAGGGAATTAGATGTTTTAACTTCTGGCAAGTTAAGTGCTGAAGCTGTTGATTTATCTCTAGTTACACCAGGTAGCTACCTGGCAAATTTCTTTCAGAAATAGGTGAGTCCTTTTGCTTTAAACAGTCAAGTACAGGAATCGGTTAATGACTTGAAGGTCTAGTTCACTTGCCTTTCCTGTATAAGGAGAAACATTTGTGTACTATCTTCTGATCTCTTGGTTCACTAAGTCAACATGGAATATGTCAATAGAAATAAAACTAAATATGAGGAGGAAAGGTGGAAACTTACAAGTCTGTTACGATTTAAGATATCTCTCTTGTTTAAATGTCTTTTCTACCTCTCCAATTGACATAGTCTAGTCAGATTAAAACAGACTGAAAAGAAAAATCATGATTTTTCTGAGAGAATTTTTCCTTTATATTTTGCAAAACCACATATGTGTAGCAAAGATAACAAAACCACATGTATTCGTTAAGAATGCAATTACGAAGTCTGAAGAGTGTTTCTATTTGAGAGCTGTAAAAGAAAGACTAATCTCAGTAAATGTTTGTTTTACAGAATGCTGAAACCAAAGTGGAAGAAGCAGCTAAGGAGAGTCCAAAAGCAGCCAGACTAACACAGCAGTCATCAGAGGACAATGAAGTATTTGGTGAGTTACTGCAAACAGTTGAAAATGTTATTTGAAGTGTTAGCACAAAGGGAATTCCCACAAAGACACGGTGATCTACTTAATGTTGATGTACAGCATTTGAGTGCAGGCTGTACAGTCCCACAAAGACCTGGAGAGATGGAGTAAAGGACCAAGTAAAAAACAAAGAGGGATCAGCAGTCTAAAACAAATCATCTCTGAGGAGAAGAAAGATTGAATCCAAGTGTTCAACAAAATGAAAGGTTTATGCAGTAAGGGAAAATAAACTTTTCTCCATCCATAATGGAGAGGATAAGCAATGAATTCTTAAAACTGCAGAAAGAAAGATGTGATCAAATGTCAGGAAGGGAAATACAGAAACAAATACTAAAGCATTGTGATACATCATCTGGAAAGTGTGCAGATTCATCATTGCACGCCTTGAAAAACAGGTTAGACAAGTAACTGTCTAAACTGATGTAATCATCTTGTGCCAGAAGGATAGACTGGGTGACCTTTGAGAATTCTTGGAGGCCTCAATTTTAAATGAGCTTCTCTTGGCATTTTTCTGTGAATCCTTTCCCTGCTCTCCATATAGATCTTGCTAATATTTTTATTATTTGATCTGAAAGCCACATTTGACCTTTTCTTCTTCACTGAGTTTTGGAAAAGAGACAGGAAATCATAGAATATGCTGATTTGGAAGGAACCTATCAGGATCACTGAGTCCAACTCCTGGGCCTGCACAGAGCACCCCAAAAATCACAGCATGTGCCTAAGATTATTGTCCAGACACTTCTTGAGCTCTGTCTAGCTTGGTGCTGTGAGCACTTCCCTTCAGAGCCTGTTCCAGTGCCCAAATACCTGCTGTGTGAAGAACCTTTTCCTGATAAGGGAAACCTTATTGTTACAACTTAAGGTTGATTTTATGTTAATAGAACTCCAATGAAGAAGCAGTAGTCTAACATTATTGCAGGAGAGGTTAAGGCAAGGCTGATCATGTGGATGTTACTAAGGCTGACTAGCTTGAAAACTTTTGGATGAGTGAAATATTTTTGAATACAGTAAGGATTTTTTTCTTTCAAGGTACAAAAGGAATGGAGCATGAAGAATTAATAATTAGTCTTTCTTACTAATAATGGAAACCATTTAAAATCATCTTTTCTCAGTGAGATAATAAATAGAGTGTGATTGGCACATGAACCTGAATTCCTGATACAAATATTTCCAACACTGATCATACAGTGCCAGCGGCTGATGAATGCACAAGTGGACTTTAGAACTAGCTTTCAACTTTATTCAGTGGGTGCTGAGGCTGTTACCTCATTTCTTTGCCATTTGCTCTGCCAGTTATTTGCAGTAGATCCAGTATTACTGGTTGTAAAGCCCCATGGCACAGTATAATGTGCATCTCAAACTGTGTCCTTTCTCAGTGCAGATCTCTCGTTTTCTTTCTGTGAGAAGGGTGGAAACAGCAAAAGCAGGGAGATCTCCATCTTCCTCTTTCTACCAGCAAAATCTCAGGCATTTAAATCTTCTGTGTATTTGGATCACTACTCCTCTATACCAGTGGCCTAACCCAGTAGTTACTTAAGCCTGTGGTCCATGTGGGAACTGTGTGTTTAAAGATGGGAATTAAGCATGAAGTTCCCTGTTAGGTTTAAACTCACCATCCAGTGATCCATACCCTGGCTCAACAAATTCTTTAACTAATTGAAGAAAGTCAACATGCAGTGTTCTGTGTGGTGTTTAAAGCTAATGGTTTACTAACAAACTGCTAAATATTTCCATGTTCCAAATCTGTGAACTGAGCTGGTTATCTAACATAAGACACTGATCAGCCTTTGGTAACTCAACACAACAAGGAGGAAAATTTCTTTCCAACTCCAAAACCAGTCAGATTACAGTATCTTACATCAACCTTCCTACTACTTTGCAAATGACAGTCTGGGGCTTTTTTAATTTTAAGATTAGGTCAAAATGGGAGTAAAAAAAAGTGGAAATATGGTGCAAATGGACTCTGTAAAGTTCTCTTACCCTGGTCAATTGAGTAAATCAAAGTAGACTGAAGGTGCAAATGAAGCCACTGTGGTAAGAATCACGGAGAATATTTTGATAGATACAAGTTTCTTGTCTTGAGAACGACTGCTGCATATGCCTTTCCCTGCAGTTCTGGACAATTTCTTAAAATACTCTTATGCCTTATAGGGATAAAGGATAAGCTTGAAGCAGTTTTCCCTAGGTGACTTATTTGTTGTTCTGTGACTTAAATGATTACAGAGCCTGCTCAGTTATTCTCTCTCTGGCTTGATCTATTTCAAGCTATCTCTCATTTCTTTCTTTTTCCCCAGTGATGCTAATTATACCAAGCATCAAGTATGCACCAATAGCTGGCTAATTTATAGCTCCAGCTTTGACTAGAATCCCTCTTCTGAAGAATTTTTAATAGCCTCCAGTCTCTTTGAACCAGGTGCACCTCAGCCTTCCCTTTTCACGGACATCACTCTCTTGTGACTTTTTTCCCCGGAGATCCCTTCCCTCAGCTTTCTCTGGGCGATGCCACCCCCTGCAGAAGGGTTGGCACGGGCAGCAGAGGAGCCCTGAGCCCCCTTTGAGGAGGGCAGCCCCCCTTGAGAGCCGCCTGCCTTCTCTGCCCTGGTGCGGGGCGGCACAGCGGGCGCTGGAGGAGCCGTGTCCCCGGCACCGCTGGCTGTCCCCGGCACCGCTGGCTGTCCCCGGCACCGCTGGCTGTCCCTCGTCGCTGAAGCCACCCGGTGGCAGCAGCTGCCAGCCCCTGGCAGCCACCAGGGCGCCTGGACCGCCAGCTCCAAGGCTCTTCAGCAAAGGAGGCAGAAATCTCTTGATTTGCGCTTGTCTCCTCACTCTCCAGGGTTAGCGGTGGTGTGGACCAGGTGGCAATAATGACTTTGCAGGATAAGGGAACTTTCTCTGCTCTGGACTGCGTGGAATAGATGCAGTTGCTAAGGGTTGTTATACAGAATATACCTGATGAACTGTACTGTTTGAATAGTGGTTTTTTGAAAATACTTCCTTTCAGAGTAAATGTGGTTTCTGCAGTCCCTATCAGCTGGTCCAGTTTTGGAAGCAAACACATTATTATTGATTGAAAATATAGTAAGGAACCAAGTGTGGGGCTCTCTTTCAAGTCTGCTAGACCTGGTAGCATTCTTTGTAGATTCAAGCAGGGTTTCATCCACTACTGTAAAGGGACACCTGTGAACACACATAAATACCTTAGTTTTTCTGTTGTTCTTCTCTGTATGGGTTAAATTTGGGAATTACCATTCCAGAAGGCTCTTTTGCATTTCTCTTTAATATTCATTTTTAGACTGGGGTATAGATGAAACGACCTTGCCAATGATGAAGCCACATTGTACCAGCTGCTTTATGAAGTCAGGTGTGTCTTATGTTTCACAGAACTAAATCTCAAAGGTAATGAACTTTTTATACAGGAGGATGGAGTGGAGAAATGGAGCAGAAGGGTAAGGGTATTGGGAGAGAAAAGACATCACAGTGATGGCATTTGCAACTATGCAATTCTGAATTGACAAGAGTTAGTTTTGTTTGCCCTTTGAAAGGATTTTCTTGTGGCACCCAACAGAGTTCTGTTGTCTGATATATACTGAATATGCATCTGTGATGTGGAGCTAGAACGTCTTGCTCACTGCAAACTTCTGTTGGACTTGCACGTAGTCAACATGGTCTCTGTTGCTACTAGTATGTACTCAGAAAAGGATTTTGAATTACATCTCAGTCCAAGGAAAAGAAGAAATTTGCTGGCTATGATGCTATGCATTTAAAGAAATGGGTCAGGAGGGGACTCTTAGCCTTACTTACAGAGAATATTTTCAGAAGTTTATTTGATCCAATGCTACCCTACAATGGTCAGGCTGGAGCAGGGGGGAAAGCTGCCTGTCATTCTGACCACAGAAGGACTGGAGCTTCCTTTCTTTGGTGCAACCCCTATTACATTAAACTGGAAAATTAAAAATGCAGATTTTTAATTATACCTTATTTTTTTTCCATAGGGTTGAACTAGCATAAAATTGCAAGCAAGATTTTTTTGTAGGGGGAACTGTTGCATATTTTGTATTCCCCAATCTGATGACAATGAAAGTCAAAGTGTGCTAACTGTTTGTGATAGAATCATAGAATATTTTGAGTCAGAAGGGACCTTTGAAGGCCAACCCCCAACCATGGGCAGGGACACCTTGAATCAAATTGGGCTCCTCAGAACCCTGTCCAGTGTCACCTTGACTTTTTCTAGGGATGGGGCATCCACCACATCTGTGGGTAACCTGCTCCAGTGTTTTACCACCCTCATGGTAAAAAACATCTTACTTGGGAAGACAGAGTAAGGCTTTGTCTTTTCAAACCCAAAGGTTTCCTTTTTAATCTGGTAGATCAGGCCTAAAATTGTATCTGGATGTGGCCATTTTTCTTCTGGCTTAGAGCCAGGGATCCATGTTGTGTGCCTGGAGTTGTACTGGGAGGTGTTGGGTTTTTTTGTTTGGGTTTGGTGCTGGGGTTTTGTGCTTTGGTTATTCGTTGTTGGTGGGAGTTTTTTGTTTGGTTTTCGGTTTGTTTGTTCTTTGGGTTTTTTGACTAAAAAGAGGTGAAATGAACACTTATTTTTTCCCTCAAAAAGGAGAGATCCTATTGTGGATCTTTCTCAGCACCATCTGCCATTCTGCTGTTTCAGATTGCAGAATTGGGTACGTCCTGAGGTATCTTTCTGTGTGCAGAGCTCAGAGATACAGCAAGAAAATGTACATTCAGCACAATTCCATGGTGACCCTGACTCACCCTGATTCTCACTTATGCTGATGCCTGCTGCTGTGTCCCACGCAGAATGTCCTGTGGGGATTTGTGTGAACCCACGCAGGATGAAGGATTTCTCTCTCCATGAGACTTCATCTGTAGTGGTTTGACGGAGCAGTCACACTCGCTGTGGGTCTTCCTCACCATGGTCCCACTGCATCCAAACATAGGAATTTTTTGAAGCTGTGTATTGAATGCCAATTTGGGTTTTCTGGTTGGGTGGTTTGTTTTTTTTTTGGTTGTTGTTGTTTGGGTTTTTTCTCAGCTAAGGACCTATTGATGGTTTATAAAGTGTGTCTTATAAAATGAGAGAATTTGTATTCTGGTCTTACAGAATATACTGACAAAGCTGGGAATGTGAGTTATTGTATGTTACATGTGTATGGATGTCACTCTTTTCCTGTACCCGTTTTTGCTTTTTGATTCTTGCTTAAAAAAGGGAGGGAGCAGAATGTGAAGGGAGGAGCTGGAAGGCACAAGGCCTTTATCAGGAGGTGATGCAGTCCTGTCAGGAGCTGGCTAAAAGCTGAGGGTTATTGCAGTTCAGTGACCTTACTGGGAAGCTTCTTTCATTGTAAACACAATCAATTGTGGAACACGAGCTATGACTTTAATGCAAAATAATGGCAAGCGTACACAAAAAAAAATCAATCTGGTGTGACAGCAAATGGTTCTAAAATAGGTGTTATTACCATGTTGCAGTTATTTCCTCTTGCCTGAGAGGCAAATAGGAGAATTTAGTGTCCTGTCGGTTTTCATTATAAGCTAAGTAATGGTTCTGGTTTTCCAGCTATCCATTTATTTTCACTTTCCTTAACCTTCTTTCCTTTTCTCTGTTTCTTGCAAGACTTGGTCTGTCTGCTTTCATCCAGAGACAACCGGTTTATCAAAATTACAACAGCAACCCTGGATTAGCTTTCTGAGGTGGAAAGAATTTGCATTTTAATAAGATTTACATTTTAATAAAAAAACCTTTTACTATTTTTTGTACAAATTGTTGGGTCTCAGAGGTACAGCTCACAGCTTTCCCTTTTTTGGCACGGTATTTCATGCTTACCTGCAGATCGTTTTTTTAGGGAAAGGGCTGAATCTTGTGTATCTTACATATCGTAAAGTGGTTTCTGCAAACTGTGTGTAGTTTTTACATATGGACAAGTGAAGCTGAGAGAAGTTCTGTGGTGGGAAGAGATCTGTAGGAGTCCAGAGGCAGCAGCTGGCCAGCTGGTAGGATTTTTTGTTATTTTAAAGTTTTCAGGTTTTCATAAAATATAGATATTTCCAACTTCTATATTAGTTCTGTGATTGGTTTGGTTATGGTTCATCTTTATGTTTTTTCTTTACTTAAAAGTAGGATTCAAATGTTATTTATTTTGTGGCAGCAATCTGATGCTTTAAACAATAACGGTAGCTCTTGGACATCTAATTAGTTAATATGACATTAATTAATTAATGTAGTGTTTTACAGTAGCATCATCTAAATCTTTAAGATTACTTTTAGCATGCCATTGAGATTTGCTGCAAAATTAGTGCACAAGCACTTAAAGGCATTTTAAAAGCTCTGATTTGGTATGATTTTTCTTTTTTTTTCTTGCGTGCACCACATGCAAAAAACATACATAACAGGGGTCTGGGTTTTTCTAATATCATAGGGACTGGATTTGTTACTTGGGTCATTACCATAGGCGTGGAGCTGAGACAGTGATGCCTGCTGTATTTTTAGCAGTGGTGGGCTGTGCTTGCTGTAATTAATCAGCACATTAACAATAAATGACTTATTCATTATTTTAATGCCTGCTATACAGTGTACAGGAGCTGGTGATTTCTTCTCCCCTTGTTTATTCAGTAAGAGTGAGTCTGTATGCAAGATGGGGGGAAGCACAATAGGCATTTACCATCCTATTGTTATCCAGACCAAGCATTGTATCCAAATGTAAAAGTGAGGGTGGCCAAGGGTGGTCTAATGTCACATGCTGCTGGGTGGTGATACCAGGCTTTTGGCTAATCAGCTAGCCATGAAACAAATTACTCCTTTCCCAGTGGATTTTGTCATCTTTGTCCTGTTGGCAGGCTGCAGCCCAAGAGAGTATTCTGTATGCACAGAAGTCCACAGTGTTCTCTGTCACTGATTCTTATGTACCATCCAGTTGGTTTAAGGCAGGATTTTATCTGTAAATGAATTAAAAGTGCTTCTGAAAGATCCTTATTTTGGGGAAAGGAGTTGAAATCTTGCTGTTGTCCCATTTCCAATTTTTTTGAGGCTGAATAACCACTCAGTTCTGGTTAGAGTGAAAGAAGAAGCAGAATAGTTCTCTGTGGGCCAACCACTCTTCTGTCGGGTTAGCTGAAACAGATGTTGTCATTAAACTTTAATTGCAACATGACTCACTCTTTAATGCAGTGGCTAGAAGAGAACTAGGAGGAGGTTTTGTACCATACATTAGGAGAATATGAAAACAGCAGCTAAGATTGATAATACTTCTGTGTCTTAAAAAAAAATAAGTAATACAAAAGCCATCAACATGGGCTTCCTGCACAATACAAACGATGAAATTTCGTTATGTAGTTTCTAGATAAAATCCTTAGTAGGTGATTTGAGCCAGAATAATGTCCTATGGCAAAAATTTTACTAAAATAGTGGATTCTTCTCAGATTTTAAGTAGTTAGTTACCCTGGTTAGAAGCATTTTGTTGATGGTCTGGACCTCATAATTACCTCTGGTTGTGTGTCTGACCCCCATTAGGCTGCCCATAGCACACATCATGAAAGACTTATCCAAACACAGGTTTTTTCTTCTCTGAATGCAGAAGACAGAAACCAGGGGAAAAAGGGGGATACAGAGGTAAACATCTTGCCCTCAGAAATACAGTAGCTCTGTGCTTAGCTGATGCTTCCCATCCAGTGTGCTGTTAAATGGGTGAAATTCCAATTCCTTGCCAGGATCCAAAGGGCCTAAGAAATTCTGGGTTGTATTTCTTAATGATACTTCCCACTCAGACCCCCTTAATGTTCAATCATGATACTGGAATTAGCTCTATTGACTTTGCCAAAATTATAAAGATAGTGAATTGGGCTTAAAAATCAAAAATCCATTGGCTTGCCCTTCCAACATTAAAAGACTTAATCTGGAGTGTGGAAAAACCTGAGGATATTATATTCAGGTTGATGCCCAAAGAGTATGGAGAGGCAGGGAGAGAGCCACTGGAGCTGCATCCTCTTGTCCAGCAGCAGTTCTGTGAAAGTATCAGCTTGGGTATGTGATGGGGGTAGCTCTGGAAAGAGAGCCAAAAAGCAGCAAAAAGCCCACTGTGAAAGGATTATGAAAGTGGAGAATGACAGCAATGTAAACACCCCATGCAAGCTGTTTTGGTGGCAACCCTGACAAAATATTTTTATTCCTATGCTGGATTAATCTAAATTGTGCTTCAGCCTTATGTGTGGCATCTGCAACTGTGTCCACAGGACTGAAAATTAATCTGATGGTGGTGGGGAATGAAACCAAGAATGAATACACAGGATTCAAATGAGTGAATGAAAATGTGCAGGACTTGGCATCTGTCAGTTTCCCCTTGGCACTCCCATCGCTGTACCCTGGAGCTCTGTGGAACTCCAGGCTCCAGTACCATGTCAGGCAGGAAATCCAATCCATCCTTGAAGCTGTGGCTTTCTGCTACGCATTTGTTGGAGGAGGCTGACTGTGCTTTGGCTTAACTCCTTCAAACACATGGCCTGGCAGCACTTGTGCAATAGCTCAGTCTTAGGGGTGGGACAGTGGCCCTTTAAGTGCTGACAAGGAGGAACAGAGCAGAAATTCACCTCTGAGATAATCCATTTTTGATGAGGAAAATAGAAGTGAAAAGGGCCAGTATTTACTGGTGTGCACACACTGGTACTTGTACAGAAACATCCTGGTGGCGACAAGACTGCAGTCGCTCACAAGCCTTGCAGGGAGCAGAGAACAGCCATGATAATGCTGCTCTTTATTTCCAGGGCTGTTGAGAGCTGGCTCCCTCTCTAGAGCCTTCCCTATGCTTCCCTTCCCTGTTGCCAGTGAAAAGCTTGGCCTTCTCTAGTACTTTTAATAGTCCCACTTCATTAGAAGGAACCATTTTTATATTGGATGCAAATATTTCCATCAAAACAGAAACTTTAATTTAGTTTGAGTGATTTCTAGTAGTCATCCTTTGTGATTTTTTTTTTTTCCTTTTTGGTGGTTCTTGCTGTAGCATCTTAAAATCTCTGCTGTGCATCATATTAATCTGCTACAGGAGGACTGCACTAATATTGAGCATTCTAAAGACTAAACTCAGTCGTTTAAACACATGCATGGACTGAAAAAAAAATTAGAAATATGTTTATTTCAAGTGACTTCAATAGGAATGGTCTACAGATAAAAGAAATTCAAAGGAGTTCTCATTTCTGTTCTGAAATATCTGTAATAGGATTTTCTTTTAACCTTTGCTTGTGGAAAAGTGAAAGAACGGGCTCTGAAACAAAAGCGATAGGTTTTGGAACACTTAACTGAGCCACCATGTTATGTAACAATGAAGAGACTTCATTTCATTGCACTCAGTGGAGACAAAAAGAAAATATTGATGCTTCTAAAATAAATACTTGACATTTGACAATATTTATTTCTTTCAAGTAAGCCTGCTTCCCTGAATGTTTATAAGGATGTGATGACTCTGTTTACCTTGATGGGACCTCCTGCTTCTTCAGCACAGCAGCTCTGCTGATTTTAACAGAGCCATGCAGTGGCTGTGCCTGAGTTCCTGCCAAGGTTGTGGTTATGCCCAAGTTCCTGCCCGGGAAGATGCTGATCTGTGGTGCTTGAAGTCATCAGCTCAGCCAGCAGGTTTGAGGCAGCTGTGTTTCACATCAGGCATTGAGCATGCCGCTGGGGCAGCTTCAGGCAGGCAGTATTTCCATTTGCTGGTCTCCTGATGTCTTGCAGCCCAAAGTCAAACAGGAGTAGCAGTAATTTTATTCCAAAACAAATGGGCCGAGTTTTAATTGCAGTTTTGCAGTTTTGACATTCATTGCCATGAGTGAACTGAATTTTTTGGAAAGCCTTTTTGGGCAGGATTAGGTATAGACATGATAAATTTTTGCCACCTTTTGCTTCACCTATTAATCAGGTCTAAAATGTGCAAGTATGCCATTTTTTAAGGTAAGGCTGTGGTAGGAGCAGGCAGTAGTGATATTCTGTTCTCTTTTACTTACTCTTTCACTTTTTCAGGCTATCATTTGTTTTGTGTACCATATGCAGTCTTGTTTATAAACTGGCCATCCTTAAAGTGGCCACAAGACCCTCTTCTTTGGTCTTCAGATTTTATTGCTGTAGTATCTTCATTCCTTCTGCATTTGTCAACATAGGAAATCTATTACAAAATAGGGAGTAGTTGTGTGGATAGCAATTATACAACAAGCCTGAATGCCCTAGTTAGCATTAAATAAAAATTCTGAAATTTTATTTATTTTTTTATTTATTTGCCAAAATTTCTTGCAATAATTTTACTGCTCTATTTCAGAATATATAATTCCCATATGAAGATCTGAAGGCATATTTGTTTCAAGATTCATGCTTGAAATAAAACTCAAAACCAAAAAAATGTTAAAACCCCTGAAAAATGAGAGCTTCCCTCTTCCTTTTCCACCAAATTTTTCCAGTTTTGCTTTGAGGGATCAGTGGCTGGCCAACATCATCATGAGCTGCACAGCCTACAGAGGGACAATAATAAGTGAAAATTAATAGAGGAACTTCACTAGATTTCAGTAGAATTGGCAACGTGCATTAACACTTCAAAATACTATCCAAATTTTGACCAAGATATTTTGGTGGTTGTGGGCTTAAAATGAAAATCAGAAGATTGGGCAAAGTAACTGTTTCTTTTCCCTCTGTGTTAAATTCCCCTAGGCTCCAGCAGAGAGATGTGACTTTTGTTTCCATATGCCACAAACAATAAACTTGGCATCTATTTTAAAATCAGTGCTCACCTGATTGTAGTAATTTGTATTTAGTGGCCTGTTTTCATTATGTGGGCTGGAGTGATCAGTGAGGTTAAATTGAGGAATTTTCTGAAAGTGAGAAGCCTGGGAGTCAAGACTTCTAAATACATTCATGCTTGGGATTTTTCTTTTTCCTTTTCAGCTGCTCTCATTATTTCCATGCTGCACAGGTTTTTGGTTTTTTTTTCCCTATGTTACTAAAGTACCATAATTCAAATGCAGACTCACTCCCAGCATTATTTCAGTCACGATTCATACTGCAGGAGCACCCAGTCGAGGACTGGACCTCACTGAGCCTATTGATCTGTAAACATTAGACCATAACAGGGTTGCTCTGCACCTGTTACTGCTGATTCCCATTTCTGAGGGCAGGCATTTCCCTGCCAGTCAGACTGCTTTTACACCAAGAATTATTTTGCTCTTCACTGTAAGAAAAGGACCAAATTGCTCTAGATTTTGCAGAAATTGCTCTAGACTATTCCAGATAAAGCCTGTTCCATTTGGGTGAACTCAGCAGCAGAATCTCAAGAGCAGTTATTCTCTGTGGATGTGCACTTCACCAGCAGCCTCTCTGAATGCTGCTGCTGCTCTTGGCAGGGTTACAGCTGCAGTGCCACACCTGTGGCAGTACAGCTCTGCTGGTGACTGCTCCCTGAAGGCGAGCATTTAAATCATTCCTCTCTTCAGCCCAACAATTTTCTTATATTGACTTGTAATTTGTTGTTCAATTTTGAATAATTACGAGGAGGGACAAATGTCTTTCTAGCATCCAAGTTACATGTTTCTCACCCATGGGTTATTTTTGTTTCATGTATGAAAATGTTTCATACATTTTGTTTCATGATTAAAAATGTCTCCTGCAGTGAAAATATGATTTTCTGTATTTTCTTAGTTCTCATGTAAAAAGACCCTTTTTAGTTCTGTCTATAGGTACCTATTAGAAGATTTCTGAGACTGAAATATTCTTGCAAATTAAAATCAAGATTCCTTTAAAAAAGAAAATAAGAAAAAGGAAGCTGTGGAGCTGGCCCCTCAAGAAAACAGAAGTGAATGTCTTGAAATCAGCATGTTATTTAAAATCACACACTGCTTTGGCTAGCCATTGTGACACCCGACCACTGCTGGCATGTCCAAATCCCTGGCTTTTCTAGTCAACTTCCAGTCTATTTTCAGAGTATTATTATCATGTTCCTTATCAGGAATGAATTGTGGGAGAAGTCAGAGTATAAGATAGTTTGACATAGGGAGCTATTTAGAATTTAGAGCATTTTCTCCTCCATCTCTATTAGGTTGCTTGTGTTGATATAATTGTAATGCAGCGCTGCAATGTAAAGACATGTATTTTTTACAGGCAAGATTCATAGTTCAAGTATCCTGATTTAACTAAAACTATAACCCCTCTAATTTAGCAGATTAATTTTCATTGAGGGAGTATATAAATACTCGGTACTTCTGGTATTTTTTATTTAGTTGTTTAATTTGCTATTTTAATTAGAGAATGAAAAGGGATCTGGATGATTTCAGAATGTTGATAAGTTTTAATTTTTTTATCTATAATATTAAATAAAAAAATCTGTGCAAATAGTGACATTTTCATCTGAGTGAAATATCCTAACATTTCTTCTTTGTAGAATTGCTAATGAGGTCATGTCTTTCTGAAAACTGCAGTTAATTTGCATTAAGTGTAGGGTTTTATAACATTTCAGATCTTCTTAAAACGTTGTGGTTGCAATAGTGCATTTATTTTAAGGATATTATTTATACACAAAAATAAGGAACCATGCTAGTAAGCTGTGCCTTCCACAGGGGAGAAGATAAAATTACAACTTGGATTAGGGGAGGAATTTGATAAAGCATATTTATGTCCTTTTGTGCTCTATGCATTCATCTGTTTAATTCCTAGGCTAGTTTGTGTGTTAATTCAGAGAACAGTTATGTGCACACAGTGGAGACGCAAAGGCAATTTCCTTGTTGCTCTGAAGTGTGTAAGTTGGAAAGTGTATATCATTTTCTGTAGATTTTAGCACATAGTACCAGTTGGAGTTCTTGCCTATATGCTGCTTGTGCTAATGTGGCATGAATTAGAGGTGGTTTGTTTTGTTGTTTGGATTTTTTTTTACCTTAACACATCTGTGGATAAGAGGCTGAGCATCTCATTTTTGAGATTACTGGTAAACAACTTAATGTTTTCAACAAAACCATTCAAGAATCATTGAAGTGCATCACAAGGATGTGACTTGAATGGAATGTTATAAAACAAAATTTAAGAGGTAAGAAATAAATCTTGTATGGGAGATTGTAGAAAAGGACAGAATGGAATAACCTTATTCTTTCCTAATTACATTATCTTTGTGTGCAGCTTCTTAGCATAGTGTTTGGACTTTGAGTGTAGGGATTTTCCTTGTGTTTTGGAGTGTAGTTTCTTGGGAGTTTTGTTTGGGGATTTGCGGGTTTTTTTTTGTTTGTTTTTTTATTTGTTTGTTTTGCTTTGGTTTTTTGGATTTTTTCAGGGTTTTTTTGGGGGGGGTGGGTTTTTTGTTTTGGGTTTTTTGGGTTTTTTTTGGGGGGGGGTTGTTTGTTTGTTTGTTTTATTTTTTCCTCATGTGTTAGTATCTTGTTGTGCTGAGACTGTTGGATCAAGTGCACTTTTCGGTTTCTGCCTAAGGCTTTGGGGAGAGACAGATGGATCCGGGATTAGAAACACATCTGTATCTGTTTTGTCATTCCTAAAACTGCTTCGCCATTCAGCACACAGGGACACAGGGTCTCAAGGCTGGAACTCTTAACTAAAGGATTGCTTGTATCCTAACACCTTTTAAATTAGCCTGTTGAGTTAGCTGAGTTCATCTGAAAAAGCAGAAGAGAAATTCCAGGTCTGTGAAAATACTTAATTTAAAACGTCCTGCCAGCAGTTCTACCTCGGCCTTTATATGTGATAGCCAACATATCTCAGATGACCTCAACTCTCAGGGGAACATAAGAATAGAGGCATTCTCTGCATGCATGAGTGGCTAGAATAACACTGTGCTTAGTGATCAAATGAACAATCCCTTTGAGCTTTCGAGATAGTACCCCCTCTCACAGGGCATCGGAAAGCATTTCTTTAACAATTATGCAACAACAAAGCACAATAGGGTCACTGGTTGCTACGATTTCTTTCTGAGGAGGAAAGTCAGAGTTTATGTTACCTTGTTGTTACTATCTCAAGCTGAACTGGTTTGGCAGTCGAGAAATGCAGCCTGATCTGTTGCCAGATCCCTGGTTGTAGTGGAATAGGGTGCTGCAAAAATAAATATTTGAGATTTTTTTGTGTTTTAACCTGCCTGGTGGGTTTGGTTTTTTTTTTAATACCTCCTCCCTACCCTCCCCCGGTCACTTGTCGGGTGTCCCTTTAGAGATCCTCCTGTTGCAAACAGAACCTGTACCACGGGCTGTGCTTTTCTTACTCCCTGGGTCATTTCTCCAGCCCAGTGGTCATCCTTTTTACTGTGACTGATTCCTTCTGTCTGACTGCACTATTTTACTGCTTTTGCTTACCACCAGGCTTTTTTGCCCTGTGTTTTTCTCACCATATTTTCTTCTCACCTGCTGATCTACTGGTTTCTGCCAGACCTTCTTTAGCTGCCTTTGCATTCTTCCATCTGCCTGGTTCCTTCCTTTTCTTCCTTATGCTCTTCTCCTCTTCATGGTCTTCCTTTACTGCCAGGGCTCACTACTTCAGCTGCTTTCTAGCATCTTCTCTACCAACAAAGACACAAAGTTATCCTGGTGAGCTTCTTGATGATTAACCTGGTTGTTCCCACAAAAATTCTAAACAATATTAGCCCATCTATCTCTTTTCTCTCATCCCTGATCATCAGAAAAAGAAAAAAAGGACCATATGGTAAGGGTCAATTTGAAGTAATTTAGATGTTTCCTATTTTGATTTTTAAATGTTGAATGTGGGACACTGCAAGTCACATACCAATGAATATTCCAACCTTGCACAAATGAATACTGATGAGATGACCTGGGATAATAGCATTGCTTGGGGCTGTTGAGGCCATTCTGCTGTAAGAACAAATTCTAGTCAAGACTGAGACATATTCCACAACAGGATGTCTTGTCTTTTCTTTGAATTTGAAAACTAGTAACAAAACTGAGGCTTTCTTATGTTGTGCATGTGTGTGTGCAAACAACTATTTGTATGACAGACAAGTGTTGCACAGTCAGCAGCCAAATGAATACAAATACAAATATTCTGTGCTCTCTGGGTTTGTCATATCACCTAACCTTTTCCTTCTAGATGAAGAAGAATAAAAGTTGAAGATCATAAATTGCATTAATTTAAAATTAAGATCTGGAGCTTACATTTTTTGCTGGTGCAGTGCCCATGCCTTAATAAAATCTATGGGGAAAAAACATATGCTCTTCAGCAAAATTCTCACCTACAGAAATAAGCCTCAATGTAATATTTATATTCTCATTATAGAGTTCTACTGGTTTGTTGTTGGCTTTCTTTTTCCCCTTTTCTCCCTGCTAATTAGTTTAATGCCGCCAGCATAAGAAACATATTTTTACTTTTGTATTTGTACTATTTATCTATAACTTCAGGTTTGTCTGTACATTTTAGGAAAGATAATGAATTTAAGCCTTAACCCTAGATTCAGATATGACCAGTTACTGTGTCTGGAATCTCAGTAACTCTTCCTACTGCTTTCAGCTATCCCAGTAGAATAGGCTGTGATGGTTGGCTCTGAGGAAGCACACACAGTTTGTTGGATTTTGCATTGTTGGAGGGCCAGAGGCTGGAAATGGGAATGTATAAATTTGACACTCAATTTGATATTCCTGCTGAGTAAAAGAGACATGCATTTCTCCCTTCACACTCTTATTTTCTCCTGGAACAGAAAACATGACAATGAGTCCAAAAGCAAGTGGTTATTTAGATGGCAACAAATTGCTGCATAACTGTGGTCCCAAGGAAGGACGGGAAGGTTGGGAAGCTGTGCTGGTTTTATTTTATCTTGCAGAGGGTATTTAGTACAGCTGGGTTTCTCAGGGTCCCACTGAGATTTTGTTTATTGGAGAGAAGTATTTTGAATGTCTAAATCTACTGCTGCACTTTTTTCCTTTTTCTGCATTATTTTAAGTACTGTGGATTAGTATCTTGCTTCAGATTTAAAAACCAACCTACCAAAACCAAAAAGCCAGGTGAATGTGCACGATATGTTGGCAGCATGTTGCCCTCTCTGTTAAGAGGATGAAACTGGTAGAAAACAAAAAGCGGCATAAAATTCTTGAGCAGGCAATTTGCACGGTGTGGGTGGATTTTCTGAAATACCTGAAGGGAATTTTAAATACTCTGGAAAAATTATCAAAAAAGATCACAACCTGAGTGTGTGGTGAGTAATGAAGAACATTAAGCACAGTGGTGAGCTCTACAGAATATCCTAAAGTATTTTCCCATTTACAGCTCAGTCTCAAAGGAAAAACTGTAAATGGAAGAGAAGGAGTAGAAAAATCTGGCCCATGCAAACGTTAGTAATGAACACTGTCAATACCATGCTCTGAGAACTCTGAGATGTAAAACAACTTCTGGCATTTGGAAGTTTGGACACGGTTTGGGGGGTTTTTTTGGAAGAGTTGAAGGTCAGAATACCTGATGCCAGACTGCATATGAGCTTTAACCTGGCAGGCAAAATACTGACACCACGAAACCTTTCCAGTTTGGCTGGCAGTAGTGCCCCTAGCTGTATGTGTTTTGCAAGAACACAGTGGGGGCAGCCAAGCAAGATCAATAAATTGACACATATTCTTAAAGAGCAGCCGTCTGTAACATCCAGTTCCACTTGGCTAAGCACTAATTTGATTTTTGCTTCTACTTTTTAATTCTTTTTGAGCTCATTGTAATCTGTTTGGATTGGTTTGTCAAATTTGAAGTAAATAGTACAAAAGCAGAATTTGACAGCCACTGCTTTATTTCCACCTCCTCTCTCCACCCCATTTCAAGCAAAGCCTAATTCCAAGGTAGAGTGGCTACACATTTGGCTTGTTTGCTTTTGATTTCCATTAAAGTTTACTGCAAAAACAACCTGATCATACCAGTGACAAGCCTGAATTTGTCTTCCCAGTAACTTGTCCATGTTTGCCCTAAAAACCAATTTGATGCAAAAACTTTCTTCAAAAAGGGAGGCATTTGGGGCAGTAACTACACAATGAAAACACTTTATTTCACTTCTGGAGATCTTTCATTTTTAAATTGCTCTGGGTGAACACATTCCATTGTATGCTGAAAGAAGAGGAATTAACAATTGATTTGTGACATCTTCATGGGGCAGCAAGACAAGGGAAGCAAGAGAAATGTGCAGTATGGAGAGTACACTTCTGCTGGCAGGGGAATAAGATGTTTCCTTCTTCCTCACCTGGATCTTGATCTGAAGGTCATGGCATGTGTCTCGCACTGGCCATGGTCATGGGTTGAAAGCTTTTGTTATTTGGCTTGTTAGTTTGTTTTGTACACGTACAGTACTAGAGTGTTCACATCCTAAGTGGGATTGAAAATTTGGCTGATCAAGCACATAACTGATCCTGGAATCTAAAGATTTATTTCTTTACTTTGGAATTCTTTCTCAGTGAGTGATTTATTTTTACATGTGCATCCTTTAAAACAAACAATTGTTTCTCCCTTCTTTTAAAGTTGGGGAATAACAAGATACAAAAAGCCCTCTAAACTGCAGGACCCCAGCAACATTTTCCATCTCTCCTAGAGCTAGGTCCTGTTTTTTTCCAGTATTTACATGCTTACAGTCCCTTTACTTTCCCCTTCCACACCTTTGTATCCATGTTCCCATGTAAAAAACTAACCCAAACCTTCAAGAGCAGTCTGGGAGACTGAGGATGTCAGGATTCACATCCTGACACATAACATGGGCACATCTGTACCACCAGCATGCATCTGCTATGAACAGACAAAAAGAACAGACTTTTTTTCAGGCTGTTTGGATTATGGCTAAGGCTGCCTCTTAGTTTTTCAGAGATTCTGTTTTACATAAATTTTTAATTTGTGTAAAATAGATGCAGGAATGCTTTGACAATACGATGGACGTTTCCCCGGGATTGATCAGCTTAGTTCTGAATCATGATACTGTGTAATTCCTGCTAGGGGGATGAAGCACATAGTGCCCGATATGTATGCTTAGTCAGAGATAAAAGAGTTCCACTCAGCCATTTTTTAAAGACTTTTTAGCTATTGTGTTGGGCAAAGAGTGTTTCAGTAGAGGAGAAAAAGCCATTGCTTCTCTGATATCACTGGCATCTCTCCAGTCAGCATTCAAGTGCCATGGTATTCATTGAATGTTGTGTTTTTCAGAAGCACAGCCTTGTTTGATCTGTTTTGTGTTGCAAAACATGAAAAGACAGTCTCTGAATAAATTTCTATTCATAGAATCACCGACCCTTTTAAATGTATTTCATTTTCATATCCATTCCTTTTCTGGCTACCATTTAAAGCATATTTGATCTAGTTAGCAAGCCCTTCTGCAGGCTTAAGGCTGCTGTTACCTCCGAGTTATTAATGCTCATGTTTGTGTAGATGTTGCTGGAGAAACTGTGTATGGCCACATGGGAAACTTCACTGTCAGCAAGGAGCCTGGTGCACACCCCAGAGAGGCACCATGTGGTGCCTCTGAGTTGTAGTACATCCACCCTTGCCTTTGCTGACATTTATTCATTTGTTAAGGGTTTATATTTATTAGGGGAATTGCCTTTGGTCTGTCACCAGGTAAGCCAGCTTCTGCTAATTACATCAGCTAAATTATGCTAAAGTTCCTGTGAGCTGGGATGGGTGTCCTGCCACTCACATAAGTACAAGTGTCTCCTACTGACTTGAATACCAGTCAAAATAATCTTTAAAATGTAGCAAATCTATACTGCAGTGCAAGCAGAAGAATAATGGCTGCAGATGATGCAGTTTTATCTGCTGGTTAGTTGTGGTGATGATGATGGTAGTTATTTGGCTAGCCTCATGCAGCTTCTAAGGACCATACAAAGTGTGCAGTAAGTAATGAACTGCTCTGTAAGTTAACTTTTACTGACACATTTCAGAAAGCCTGACACCTTTTACTATGTGTGACAGACCTGGCAATGAGAGAAAGATGTAAGCAGCATGACTTCAACTTGCAATCATCTAGTCAAACTGTATCAAATGATAAATTAGACTTGTATGAAAAAGAATAGATGCTCAGATAATGTCATGGTATAGCTCCTTATCAAGTTATCCTCTATCTTTTCTCTCTTTTTTTCAATATGGATTGCAACATGCTGCTTGTGCCATTAGTAGAAGTGTAGGATAATTTGACAATTGCTGATTTCACCTAAGTTGTATCAGCCACCTGCAAAGAATATGGGCCTTAATTTTATTCCTTTCAGGTATGTGAGAAATATTTCCCTTGCCAGAATAGAAAATTGGGAAATCCAAAATGGGGTGAGTGATAGACCTGTCTTATTTATTGTCACAGAAAGAATTGTCCGGAGATGTGGGTGGGAAAAAGGGGATTTGTTTCAGTAAATGCCTCTTTATGATACTTTCTGAAAGGCAAGCAGTCAGAGCTGGAGACTTTTGCAAGTTTTTGTCCTGATTATCAACTACTTATTTTCTTTCTTTTATGAAATGTATCTTGGTCTATTAATCTGCATGCATTTGATTTCTTTTTTTTTCACTTGTTTCTCAGGCAGTAATGCAGTGGGGGTTTTTTGCTGCTAAGAGGGGAATACCTTTGAGGTATACCTAAGAAGGGATACTTTTGAGGTTGAATCCCTCCTGCAATAAGCCAAAGATAATAAATGAGAGCTCCAAGTTCAGTGAGTTTGCTTTTCACAGCTTGATGCTCTCATGCTGGGAGCAGCAGGAGTGGCCTGGCCAGCGTGGGGCTGAGCTGGGATAGGGTGGCAGCGAGGCAGGCAGGGTCAGGCACCTCAGGCAGCAGGAGCAGCCAGGGCAGCCAGAGCCCTGGAAGGTGCCACCGTGGGCAGACACAAGGCTGGGCACGGGCAGCGGGTCTGGCCTGGCCAGGAGCCATGGCCAAAGCTCCGGCCCAGCCAGGAGGATCTGAGCAGGATCCTCAGAGCCCTTTGTCTCATCTGAGCTGAGTGCTGGCAGGCTGGACCTGGGCTGGAGCTGACCCTGAACAGGGAACTCCCAGATGAGTGAGAGGGAAGAGGCTGCAGAGCCTGCTGGTGCACTTGGGACCTGGAGGTGTATCCTCAAGCCATGTGTTGTTCTTCCAGCTATTCTTCACAGTTACTATAGATGGAATTAGATTTTTTTTCCTTTGTATTTTTTTATCCTTGATTCCAGTACTTCAGGCTTTCAGTGGCGAGAAAAAAAAATCCTAGTAGGCCATGAACACCAGTCTGGAGGTACATGGCAATTTTCCTGCTACTTCCAGCACATTTGGCTTCTACAGTCTGTGGCACCTCTTTGTCAGACTGTCTTGGTTATCCTGTTTTCTCAGGATAAGCAAAGCCCATGATTCTCTACAATGAACTGCATCTAAATTGAGAACTGAACCAAGGTGCAAGGGTTTTATAAACAGATTGCATTATTTACTTATTTCAAAGGGATGCTAGGTAACTTTCTGGGAAACCACAGACTGTGAATATGAAAAACTTCTCATTTTGCCAGTCATAATCTGTGGCTGCAGAAATGCTCTTACAGCACTTACCTGGGAAATAAATGACTTTTTATTTTCAGAGATGATATTAACACAGATATTTTTCTGTCTGTGGAGCACTTTCTACCTCCTGTGAGTTGTCTGTACAACTTCCTAGGAGGCAGAAAAATGAAAACTTCCTGCTGAGAAAACCAAGGCAGAGTTGTTTTGTTTATTTCTGAAATGGCTTAGTGGATATTGCTCCTGCAAACACAGGTCCAGAACCATGAATTGTTGAGTGTTTTGCCAGCAGGCACAGGGCTGCTGCACCCAGGAAAGTGTCAGCTGGGGGCTGCCAGTCCCAGGTCAGTGCAGCACCAAGCCAGGCATTAGCCAGGTTTGCTGGCTGAGATGAGCGTGGGGCTGAGGCTCCAGCATGAATTCTGCTGGCCTTGGGCACAGTGGAGCAGCCTCTGCCTGCAAAAAGCAGGCATGGGATCACCTGCCTCGCCAGGGCTGCATCCTAAGTTTGGGTGAGCAGGACAGTGTGCTATGTGCATCCTCTGTGTACGGTTGTGATAGATCTTCTGGTGTAACCCCTTGAGTTGCTCTCAGGCTCTTTGTGAACTTTTCTAGAAGTGGTGGTTTCACTCATCCTTGTGCTTGCTGGGTGGATTGAGAGAAGCATACCCAAAGAACACTTGGGAAGAAAACATGTTTACAGCCTTACTTGCTTGATAAAATATTGTGGAGCTCAATCATACTGCCATTTTAGTCTTCAGAGTTAAGAGCTCTTTTTGCTAAGCGTGCTTTCTTCATCACATGAAAAGTGACTTTATACATACTCAAATAGCAAAATAAAGTTTGTGAATTCTTTTATTTTCTTTCTTTTTTTTTAATAGCAGTAACTCCCACGAACTGGTACAAGGCTTGGTACTGTGCAAGCAGTTTTTCACTCTTAGAATGCTGCTGCTGAAAAGCAGATATTGTGTGAAGTACCATCGATCACTGCTGCGGTTTTATACAGTTTGTCACCATTGTTCTTCGTATAGCATTGAGTCACATTTAGCACTATGGTACAGCTCACAAGTGTTCAGCGTGGGGGAAAAAAGTGTTGGGTTTTCTTAATGTAAAAATCCTCTTCATTGTTTATAATCTGATATCTTTGATTTGTTGGTGTATAGCAAATATGTCTGATGTAGCCTAGTATAGATGAGAACACATTTATTAATATGTTCAGAAGTGTAGGATGTAATTTATAATGATGGAGAGTGGAAGCTCCATTCTCTAAGACCCAGAACAGATGAGGTTAGAAGTATTAGAGCAGTTATCTATAAGGCTGTTCTGACAGATGCTTAGCTCAGAGGTGAAGTGGATTGTTATATCTGGTTTTACATTAACAGATTTGGGATTCCCTAATAATTTCCTTGGGGTTTTTTTCTGACTAAGAGCATACTGTATCTCAGGTAAAATCCCACTGAAATAATAGGTGATTTTAAATTGATGTGTGAACAGACCACATTTTCTCTCAGTCTATCAAACACCATGTAAATTCATCTTTTAGAAATGTGGGATTTCATGATGTTCAAATCCTACCCTTGGCCTCGGCTACTTTGCGAATCTTGTAATTTTACTCCCTTCTTCAGCCAATATTGCAATGTTTTGTTTTCCTTTCATGCACTACTTGTATAGATGAGCTTGTAGAACAAAATGGGGAGAACGCTGTTTGTAATTGGGACAGAGAGGAGGCAGCAGTGAATGATCTTTGTGTTAGCACAGCCATTTAAATTTCACTGGGAAGGATGAGAAATTAAATATTTCTTCTTTCAGTGCAGAAAAGACAAACTCCCCAAACCAAATCAACAATCTGTGGCACCAACCACACAACACGTAATGTTGGTTTAAGAGAGCTGTGGGCAGATGCTGATCCAGTGGTGCTCTGTTAACAGAGCTGTAGAGGGTTGCTGCTGGAAAGGTGTTTGTGAAGTGTGTCCTCACATGACTTTGAAAGCTCTTAGCTAATGTGGACAAATGTCAGTAATCCAGAGCAGCAGAAGCAAGTGAGAAAGGCCAGAAGGCCATGCAGTATTTATTTTCCAAGTGGGGACCCTTTGGATTTAGATGTTTTGTGTTAACATCATAAGAACACGTATGGGTTATAAGCATTTGACAGAGTAGGTGAGGAGAGGTAGCACTTTAATCTTGTGACTCTTGTAGTTGGTTTAGAGGTGAGTATTTGTTGTCTGCTTGTACTAGCTTCTGACAGCTCTTACTGGTGTTGGGTAGGCAGGCCTTATGACAAGGAGAGATTCCAGAGGTGATTTCCTGTGCAGAGATAATTTGGAATTTGCTCCACAAGAAGCCTGCCAAAGCCTGCAGCAGCATGGCAAGGGATCATGACCTTTGTGGAGCTGGAGCTTGTGGGACTCAGATAGGCAGCACAGCAGAGTGGTTTGGATGGCAGCTTTGGTCCAGGAGCCTTGGGAAGGGAAGGTGGGAGGAAGGACTGGAAACTGCAGGAGGCCAGAGAGGCAGAAAGTGCTTGACAAGAGAGAACAGCAGAATGGTGTGACCAGTGCAAACACTGTCCTTTCCTTCAGGATTGGAGGTCTTGAATCTAGACATGTGAGGCTGTGGATTCTGTGGCTCACCTTGGAGTGTAAAGTCTTTCCATGTGATTTCTGGTAATGTTTCTTTATTCTCTGGTAAATACCAGTAATTTCCTGCAGGATAGACAGACAAAGTGATTTTTATCCAGCTTTAAATGTTTTCAGTTCATCACCAAAAAAAAAACAATCATTTTTTTTTCCCTTGGTATCTTTCTTTTGAATATCTTATTCTCAGCTTTCTGCCAGTATTTCTGTGGAATAATATCTCTGCTGTTAGGCCCGGTGCCAGTTCAGTCAGCGCAGACTGCTTTAGTCCTTTGGATTCATTGTTTAATTTGCTTGGTTTTAAGTATTCTTCTTTTCTGTTTTTAGGGCTCACTTGAGGCAATTATGAAGAAGGTAAACCTGTTAACCCTATGACAAGTTCTGGAGTAAGGTTTTCTTTCAGTCTGTCTGCTGGACAGGCAGATATTTTAATCAAATCTCATATCAATTGCTCAGGAATACATTAGAGTTCCCTTCTGAAAAATATTTCTTTGGTTATCAAATTTCTTCACTGTGGAACTAGCTTCACTCAGAAGTCTCTAAACAGTTTATTTTTGCTGTTTAATCGAAACTACCTCTAAAACTCTTGGGAGTTCTATTGTACTGATTGTAAAAGTGTAAAGGCCTTGAAATAATTTTAAAAGTTAAATACTTGTAAATGTGTAAAGGCCTTGAAATAATTAGTATTTTTACAAACTACCTGCCTTTCATTGCATGTATTGCAATATTTTTATATCCTCCTCTTTCATTCTGCCACAGCAATTCCATGGCTCTGCTCCTAGGTCTGTGCTGACATTCTCCATTGTGCAGCTTCCAGACAAAGCTGTTCTGACAAGCAGGACAGAGCATGGTAGCAGGAATGCCATTCCCTCTGTTCAAGGCAGTGATCAGGGTGCAGCATCCTCGAGTGCTGTGCTCCTGTGCCAGGGGTGCAGAGAGTCTTTAAACTGTGAGAGCAGCCAAGTGCAGCCTCGGGTGTCTGTGCCCCAGCAGCATCCCTGCCATAAATGTGCTCAGCTGTGATTTCTCTGCTGACTTTGAATGTGACATGTGGAATTTGTCCTTTGAGTAACCTGGCTTTCAGGTTTCTCTTCAGAGTTCAGAGCTACTAGCTTGATTGTCACCTTCTAAAATCCTGTACTATTACATGAAAATGTTTTAAAATCTGGTTAGAGTAATCATTGCCAGGCAGACAAAAACTAACATCTGTAGTGCTGAACATCCCTGAAGTGACACATTTGTAAAGCATTAACTGTGTTTTTAAAATTAGCAATCAGCTGCTGATCTGTTAGGCAGAATGACTTTCTCACCATCCATACCAAAGGCAGAACTGGAGTTTCCCATAGCTGCTACAGTGTCCATGAGAGAAAGGAACTTCCTCTTAATGCCAGCATCTTGAACTGGCATTAAGAGGAAGACCTGGCAAAGCTGGAGACCTGCTCCTCTGTTTCCCCAAAAGGCTACAGAGGTGCTTGTCTTCTACCTCATGGATGCAGCTGATGGTGTGGCTCTTGTCCCCACTGCAATGTGAGCTTCTCCCACTTCAGATGTCCGGGTCAAGCTGGAGGTGTGGTCACTGCATTGCACAGGGGGCAGTGGCACATTTTCCACCTCCTGGGCACAGCTGGATATGCAGGGCACAGCTGGGCCCCTGCACCCTCCTGGGCAGGGAGCTCCCCCCTGGGCTTCTGCCTCCCACTGGCTCAGGGGTAATCACAATGATCCATCAGTTTCTGAGATGTGACAAGCTCTGTGAACAAATTCTGTGTGACTGGGAGAAATCCTGCTCACTTCTACTCCTCTGACCTTTCACCATAGGTTTCAGGTGAAAGTCAGTTCCAAACTGAAGTGAATCAGTTCCAAGTGTCAGACAGTGACTAATGGCTGTGGACTTGTTCTGATTGTAAAGAGCTGCAGTTTAGGCAGACTTGAACAACCCAACCCCTCTTCTTTGGCTTGTTTGTGTTGGTTTGTTTGTTTGTTTGGGAGGTATGCTTTATCAGCTTCTGAAAAGCCACATCTTCAATTTTGTTTTACATATATAAAAACTCAACACAATGGTAAATGGTCTATAGGCTTATTTGTGCCCAGGTATTTCAGATATTTTCTGGAATATTGGCAAATAGGTGTGTCATACTAAGAGTGTGTCATTTATACCATTGTGGTGTACTGCAGAATTTTCTGAGGAAAACAAATCTTCTAAAAACTACCAGCATAATTCCCCTCACTGTAAATTCTGTAACCATGACTTTCTTTCTGGGGTCACTTGTGCTACTAAAAGCTTCAGTTCAGAATATACTAGGGCAAAATAGAGAAATCCAGAGATATGGCAATGTACACCTGAAGGATGCATGAAAATGTCAAGCTTATTGATTACATCATCCTGCAGGTGATTCACAGCTTCCAGAAACCTGGCTTCTGTTGTGCACTCTTCTCTCAAGGACTGCCATACTCCTGTAATTTGCTTTTTACCTGGGCCTGCTCTATACAAGGCTGTTTTGGAAAACAAACTTTGAAGTTATGTCCTCAAACCAGCAAATTGATGTGTTATTTTGGGGGGAGTTAAAAACATTCATATTCTCTCTTTGTTTTAACATATGAAAATCTCCTCTACAGTACTTTGGGCTCTGGGTTTAGTTGGGTTAGTTGGTTCCCAGGAGGAGTTGACACACATGAACACTGTTACTCTGTAGAACTGTAATGCATCTTATTGAAATTGGACTTCATAGCCTTATGCTGTAAGTAGTTTCCCTGTGGTCACAATCAAACCATGGTTTTTAAAGGTAGCTTATTTGGTTAACTTACTACAAGTATATTTTTTGTGCAGTTTATACTTTCGAAACAATGAAATACCACCCAGACACTTAAATGCTGGTCAAGAAAAACACAGCAGTGTTAACAGGCCCTCTTTGGAGGTGCTACATGATTGTTTTTAACAGGAAATATTCTACTGATAGGGTTTTTTGTGCTGCTTATCATGCTCTGAGCAACTTCTTTGAACCAGCTGGTTCACACCAGACAGTGACACCAGTCACTGTCCTTGCCGCACTCATTTCACCAACATTTCTTTTTCTGCTGCTTTTAAGGCCCTGTTTCTCTATGGTATTATGAAAAAAATTTAACTGTAGTATTGGGTACCCAGTTGCTCTGATGGAAAGAGGTTATTTTCCAGTAAAATATAACTGATGTGGAATATACAAAAGATAGTGGAAGTTGTGAGGTCTGATGGAAGCACTACTCATTTTGCCATACTTTGGTGGGTGGGGGATATATCCAAATTTTACAACCTAACAATTATTCACACTCAGTGCAACTGAAGCAGTAAAGATGAATAATCAAACAATCTTTGTCTAATACTAGTCAGTTGCACAATTTTTAAAGAGTACAAATGCTGATGGGTCAGCAGGTGATTTAATTTCTCCTCAAGTGCATGAAATTGTTTGTTACAAATGATGCTCCAGCTCGCTTTGCTGTGGGAGGCTCTTTTGTGAGATGTTTGAGATTAAAACAAACCTATATGTTCTAGTTACACAAAGCAACGTTTTTCTTTGAAACTGGTGGGTGGATAAAATTCTTAGTTGAAGTTTTTAAAACCCTCTCTGCAGGCCCTATGGAGAATTGCCACATGCTTCTCATAGATTCCAAATTTCTGCCATAGCAAGTCCCACTGGTTTTCAACCACAGGCTCTTTTGTTTTCTGTACTGGCCTTTGTAAGCCTCAGCAAGTGGAGGCAGTGCCAGAAGTTGTGGAAAACAAGAGCGAGAGGGAGCGAGAGGGAGCGAGCCAGGCCTACACTGCTGCATTCCTCTGCAATGGTAGGCCACCGTGTGGGCTTTGGTTCAGCTCTTCATTGTGAGCCAGGGGCACGGATATCCAAGTGCCCAACTCTGTGAAGGCATGCAGAGTGCAAGGCAGTTTCTGCAGTCAAGTAGATTGGTTTTAATTACAGTCTGAAGATCAAAAATTGTTCTCATGCAGGGGATGCTTTTAGCTTTTTTGAATGCCTCTTTTTTCTTTTCTTTACTGGTCCTCACAAGCAAACAATACCTTACACACCCACAAGGCTCCTAACAGTCCTGAGCCACTTTCTCTTTCCCAGTCGTAGAATCGTTAAATGTCGCTGTAGAGCGCGACATGGCACAGGATACCAAGACTCCATCAGAAGGGTGTATAAGAGAGATTTCCTATAGCAACATGTTGCCTTTATAGTTTTTCAAGATATTTACATTTACTTAACAGACACATTGGTCATAAGAAAGAAACAAAGTTCTCAATAGGTGAACAAGGAGCCATGTCATTCTGTGAGCCAACTAAAGTCCGTATCTTTTAACTTTCTCTTTTCCATCATGTTGTCATGGGGATAGCCTTGGTGTCTTCCTCAGGAGAGATACCGGGCTTTCCTTATCTTTAGTAAGCCTTTGCTGGCTCACAAGGATAGCACAAAATGTCTTTCCTACAGTTAAAGCTGGAAAAGACCTCAAGATTGAGTCCCATCTTTGACTGACCACCACCAAATCAACTAAATCACAGCACTAAATGCCACACTCAGCCATTCCTTGAACACTTCCAGGAATAGTGACTCCATCACTTCCCTGGGAAGTCCTATTCAATGCTTAATCACTGATAATTTCTTATGAAGGTGTTCCACTGAATTGCTGAAATACATACATAGCCCATTTAGAAAGACGATGAAGAGGAAATTAAGCACCATGCAGTAACAGATGATGTGTAACTTAGGCCTCCCAGCTAATTTCTTGTATGTTGAATCTAATATGACTTACACAGTAGGTTGAACAAAAAAAAAGGTCTGTTGCACCCCTGGTTTTAAGCCTCAGCATCAGCAGTAACAGGAGAACACAGGGAGCTGGTATTCAACTGCTGCTCTGATTCCTGTGGTTGGAACGCCTCGCTGACTGCTTTGCTTTCATTGCTTTCTTTGACATGGCAGAACTAACTGGCTAAATTTTTTCAGTAAGAACACAGAGGAGAGAGAGTTCTTAAAGGCATAAATAATAAAGGGTGTACAGATCTGGGGAAGGTATGATGTTGTTTTTCCTCCAGCAAGTCTGAGACCTGGCTCCTGGAGTGCAGCCCTCACAATGGGTAATGGGATAGTAACACATTTCAGCCCACAGTAACCACACATGTTTCCCATTAATATCCAGACTTTGGGCATGGACTGTGGGTTATTACTGCACAGACTTGGAAGCGTTTTCACATCTCTGACATGTAGATGCTAGGAGCTGTGTGTGCCTTGGTGAAAACATAGAAAAGCTTTCCAGCAAGAAGACTCCTGATATACCAAAAATCTCTGACTCAGACAGTATTGCTAGTTTTTACACACTGATACCCTGAAACGTAATTGCCTTCATCAGAGTGGTAATGCTGAACATAAGCTGTAATGAATATACAGCTTATTTTTAATTTCTACTTTTTATTTTGTAGTAATTTCACAGAACCAGCCCTCTCAAATCATGAAGTTGTCAGCAGAACCAAAAATTATATTTGCTGATTCACAAAATAAGATTTAGGCATGATTACCAGAGTGCCACCATTCCAGCTAGATGTCATATTGCTGTGTATTTTCACCAACTCGTTGATTGGTTGCATTATGGTTTTACTGGGTAAGTTAAAAAAGTCAGTATAGTTACCCTACCAAAAAAGATACCACAGCAGTAATTCCCCACTGTGCCAGTGCCACCTTACAGGGATCCTTCTCTCAAAAATGTTGGCTTTACTGAAGAGCAATGCTTTAGGGATGTATTTATCATGAAACTGGTACTCTTGTGACAAGGAGTGGTTCACAGTTACATAATAAAGACTTTGGGATTATGAAGTCTAGCAGAATTTAGGGGAAAGAAAAAAAATCAGGTTATTGATTGGCCTACTGAACTTGCAAAATTAATACTTATTTATACTACTACAGCAAGTTTTTCATTGACTGGCCTTTTGGGAAGAAGGTTGGGAGTCGCTTCAGGAGAGATTTTGCTCTCTTAGCTAATAAAATAGGTAATACTTGTGAATTGATGCCAAAGTATGTCAAATGTTTGAGTGTTTGGGGTTTTTTTTATGTTTTGGATAGTATCAGAAATAAAGTGAGAGGAATCACACTTATGTTTTCATACTGTAGCAGTTAGTGTCTGAATTTACATTCTCCTATGCAATTTGCAGTTTCTTCCCTATAGCATAATTTTATGTTAAAAAGTACATATTCCTATTATATTAATGCTAAAAAGTACATATTCCTATTCTACCTGAGTGAATTCAGTACTTTTCTTTGAAATAGGAGCATAAATAATATAGCTGAAGTGTCAACTGCAAGGTTAGTTGATTCCATAACAGGATGCGACTACATTTTCCCCCTCTCCATCAAATGTTTTTGTGTTTTCATATGAGCTCTGCTGTAAGGCCAAACTCTGCTACCTCAGAAGCTGCTCTTCAGCAGAAGAGGACCAGGAGAAGAGGGCTTGGAGAAATGAGATCTTTCATGAGTCTGAGAGAAGCTGTGCAAAGACTTGGGTATTAGCAAAGGTCTAGCAATTAATAGATCTTTTTTGACCTATTAACTTTCGGTCTGGCATCAGCTCTTAGGGGGCATAAGGCTTTCTGCAGAGAACAGCTAAGAACTAGTATTCCATGAGGTACCAGGGATTCAGGAAAAGCAGGATTTGTCAGGCACTTCCTGTAAAATGTTAAGTGGAACTTTCATTCGCCCAGCTACAAAAATGTAGTCTAAATGTCTAAACCTATGTTGTGCTTTTACCAACAGCAGTGCAATAACTTTCAGTAGGCTCAGCCACTGATCCTTATTGACCCAAAGTGTAGTATAGAACTAAACTTTGTCTTTTTCAAATTTAATTCAATACAAGTAAATACTGGAGCAGGTGAGGTTTTTCACCTTTTACTGTATTTTTAATACCAAGTTTTATTGTAAGGAAAGTTATGCCACAGCAGACCCCTTCTTCACTGCTTCAGCAGATCAGAAATGTGCTCAACTCATCAGTGGAATGGAAACACCCTCATAACTTTTTTATTCTAGTCTGATAAGTGCTTTGTATGCTGTAAAATGTCTAATGAAAGAAGTGACGGAGGGAAATCAAAGGAATGCGTGTTATGCTTAGCAGGTGGCTTCTCATTTTTGTGGTGGTTTAGTCTGCAGCTTGGTTAGCCCATAGAAAAAGCCGAAGTTCTTGTGCAGAAAAATATCATTCCTTCAGTTATGCTGAAGCTATAGAAAAAATTTGCCTTTGGGGGGAATTTTTTTTCCTGAAAGTGATAAGCTTTTGCAAGGAGGGAGGAGAGCAAGCTGTATTGGAAGTGACCTCTTGGCTAAGTGCAGTAGGAGTGTTAAACTCACGTGAATCTGCATCATGAGATAGATGGGCACTTCTCTCTCAATTCACTCTGCTAGAAAATGGGGAGAATGTTTGTGTAAAGGCTAAATGCACCAGCACATCTGTTCTGGTTGTGTTCAGAGCTATGACCAAGTGTTTGTTTCACAATTATACTGCATGCCATCCATTTCAAACAGAAATATTTGTGTAAAATTGATTCCCAACCGTTTGACAAGCATCAGACAAATCCAGTAATTAGGTCTGTGAATTGAAATGTCTGATGGCATATTGCCTTCTAACCATATTAGAGAAGTTAGGCTAAGAGCCATTTTTTGTCTGCGGTGTCTTAGCATAATGAGGATGAATCAAGCTTTTGCAGTTCAGATTTAACAATGGAGACATAATTCTTTCCTCTGTCTCCCCAAATACTTCTGTACTGAAGCCTAGTGGCTGGGGACATGCTGTTCTGCTGTGGGCTGTGCTGAAGTAAAAGTCCAAACCAGGAGCTGAATTGTGGAATTATCTCAGCACAGAGTTGGAACCCAGATATCCTCAGCTGCAGCATGTATGTAGTGATGATGGATGTTTTTTCTTTGGCCTTTTATGCTTTCAAGTGCCTGATATTACCACAAATGTTATTAGAAGCCACATGTTCCAAAACAGTGGTCTCAGCCTCTTAAATAATGCAAGGCAACCTATTACTAATACATTTGTCTTATTGCTATAGCTTACCAGAGATCTTTAAATCTCAGCTGTGACAAAGTTGATTAATTTCTAGGTGTTACATTTTGTTGTTCAAGTGACTAAACATAGATGAATCAATACAAAAAGTCAGATGTTTTAACCAATATTTTGTTGTCAGCATTTCAGTAAAAATACTGAAATTAACTTAAGAATTGAGGACTATACTGCGTTGTATTTTACTATCCAGTTGACATCTATAGAAAAGAGAGGACCTAAAAGGTAGAAAAGGACAAACACAGATTATATTTCATTTACTGAAAAACAGTGCTTTATATATATATAGATGACTTAGTCTAAAATGAAAAGTTGATTTAGAAGTTCAGTAATTTCCATCTTCATGAGAAAGAAGAAAAGAGAAGGCTGAGAAAAAGGAAGTGTAATCAATCACAGCAGCCTGTCCTTATGATAAAGTGTATTAAATATTTGGTGTTGCAAAGTTGATTAATGTACTTTCTGGCATTTGTAATGTGTAAATAATACTTAAGATTTCATACAAATATTTAAGCACTGTGACTGTTGATCTTAGCCTCTCTTGAGAACCCAAAGTAAGGTAATGTACTTCAGCTTTTATCAGCTTCATCTTCCTCGTTTGTTTTACAGCATTTGTAGAGGGAGCAGCAGTAGGAATGTGAGAGGAATTACAAGTATCTGCAAGAAAGCAAGACTGGAGAGGAGTAGGAGGAGATGAAAAACTTGTCATCTTTTTTTAAAACTCCTAGCTTAACAATGTCTTTCCAGGCTGTCCTCTGTATGGAAGCAGCCTGCAGACTCAAGGAGGGACTGTGATAGAGCAGCCCTTCCAAGTGACCCGTGGGAAGGATATTTCTATCCGAGGTCCCTCGATGGGAAATTGTCCTTTGCATAGAACAAATTTCCGTGGTTGTTGAGAGGAGCTGTTGGAAGCATTGGGCTGAGAGGTCCCAGCCAATTAGCAGCTTTGGGAAAAGAGTTATTTTCATTCTCAAGAAATGGGATAAACTATCAATGTCTAATCAAGCACCCAAGGCCACTCCAAGTAGTTTTAAAATGCTTATATGGGACCTAACTCCTATTAAGGACAATGAAGGATTGCATTTATTTTTGTCTCTTTGAAAGCACCTTTGGACTTCTCTTTGGTTTCATTAACAGAGTGCTAAGAATTTTTTGTACATCTGTATTCCTCTTTTTGGAAGTCACTTGGAGTCTTGTTCCCTCTGGCTGGTTTTGGGCTAATGTGAGGAGGTGCTTTTCTTGTGCTCTCATTTGTGCAGCTCTCAAGGACCTTATGCACTTACAAATAAATAGAAGACACTTCCATAGCCTTCTAGTTAATGCCTATGGCAATGCATCCTGCTGTACTTCATTCTACAAGGATTAGCCAAAAAATGCCTAAGATCTCTTCCTCCCTGGGGAACTTTCTTTTGTACAAGTATTATGGTACAGGTTGTGTGCTCTATTTTAAGAAAGAGCTTCATTTTCCAAAGAAAAACAACTTGAAAAAATAGTAGCTATACACAGCATTTACAACAGGTTTTATTAAAAGTCTGAATATTTGTTTTTAAATGAACAAATAAGCATACATTTATATAGTCCATTAATTCTGGATGTCCTTAGGGCATTATTAGTGATCTGTCTCTCCAAATGCACTGGAAGACTTTGATTAGTTAGCAACAATATTAACAGTATCTCTCTTACATTTTTTAATATATTAGAGAAGACATAAGCATGAGGAAAATTTAGAGGCAAACTTAAATGTGTGCTTTCACTGCTGAGATGGAGCCTCCAGAAAGATTTATACTTTATAGCTCACTGCGTATGCATTGGGAGAAGCTACTTTTGTGGCACAAATACCCTTCTTTGTTGCTTACCAATACCCGTATTCAGAGGCACAAAGAACAACTGTTGTAAAAATATTAGTATGCAGATGCTCTGGTGTTTTGTTAATGCATTTAATTAAATACAATAACTCTTTTGTTTGCTTTTCTTTTTCTGTCCTTGAATGGATTTGTATTATGGTATAGAACCTAGGCTTAGGGTTGCTGTTTAAAATGTTTTGCAGTTTCAGAATGTGTCACACATCCAAGTTAGTTACTTTCCTTTTGTTCTATTAAGAAAGTCATTTGGGTATGTTACTAGTTTCTAATAAGTTTGATAGCATCTTTTCAGGAACACTCAAATTGCAAAGTTGCCAGCAAATATTTTCCCCACTAATGAGGTCTTCAGTGAGAGTTCGGCACTGGTTAAATAATTGTATTTCTGAGAGACTTTAAGACGTTTTAACCTAAGAATTTTTTCTTGAACATTTTCTAGCTAGTTTTCACAAAAGAAATTTAAAAAATGCAGAGCAAAACTGTACTTTATACTTTTATATTAAAAACTGTAGCAGTAACATAATTGAGCAATTGTAACCTACACAGGTTTTGCAGAAGCCAACATTTCTGTCTTACGTTGTTACCAATAAAATTATTTCAGAATTATTCTCAGCCTGAGAAAAGGTTGCTCTGCTGAATCAGCAAAGTGCTTGAGCCCAAAGTACTTTGAAAAGACAGCAGTATTTGCCAGATCCTATCCCTCCCATGGCAAAAAGGACCAAATCAAATCAGGATGTAAAAAGGTAATTAGGAGACCCTGAAGGTAACACATGACTTATTTCTGAATTTCTGAGTCCCATTAACTCCAAAAGACATTTCTGACACAGTGTGTGGGAGGTGTCTGTGCTGAAGGTTGCTCCTCAAGCAATGACCTTCTGATACTCTTTTGGTGTTCCTTGGAGATAAGGCATATTCTTCAGTGGGTGCAGTTTCCTTCAGAAGAGTAGGAGTAGGAGTCATGGTATAGGCCATCAAAACCTCCATAAGTTTTTCTGTCACTGATAGAAGGAGCTACTACAGGTGAAGGAAGGGCTAAGAGTGTTGCAGCTGATGCTTCTCAGGGGCTTTACTGGGTGCATCAGAACACAACTCTGGAGAAGGCAGCAGGCATTTCACTTACCACAGGGGTCTGTCTTGGCACCTTTCTTGGCTAAAAAAAAAAAAAAAGCTTTTCAGTTGCTGGTAATTGTTCTTGTTGCTTCTCACAAGCACTAAATACAAATTGGACGGTTTTGCTTTAGGCCTTCAGCGTCAATGCCAGGACATTGTACCCAGAGTACCAGGATCATCACACATGGACAAAAACTGTCATGAGAGGCCAAGCAGAAATTGCAGTTTAGTGCTCTCTTTTTTGAAGTGAGGAAAATTTCAGTAGTGGGGCAAAAAACCCCTTTCTCTCACTGTTTGTTTGATCCATATTGTAGTTACAGTGAGGGATTCCATATGAGGCCGTAAGCTCTGACATCGTGGAGAGGGAATGGTCACTTGTGAAAGCACAGATCTGCAATGTCACTGTAATTTTAATTTTTTTCCTCTGTTTTGGAGAAAGATGGCATAATTAAAGTTGCAGTCCTCAAGGGAAAGTACAGGAATTCTGATCACTCACTGAAAGCCTCCTCATCCACAAGCCTTCCATATGAATAATTAGTTTCAGTTACGCTTCGAGTAATCTATCAATCTATTTATAAATGTGTTAATAAAAAAAAAAGAAAAAAAAAAGAAAACCAAAACCTACACACACACACACACACCAAAAAATCACCTAGAACTACTGCAAATTTGTGTGAGAACATCACTCTGGTTTCAGTTCCAAGATAACTTAATGTTCTTTAAGGCTGGAAGAGAACATAGTTTCATTACAACTGCACATATTAAGGGTTTTGTATGAAATGAGCATCTCAAGGCAAGGGAAAGAAAGCAGCATTGTTCCAGGGCTGTTTTTCACAGGCCAGTATTCATATCTCATCCTTGTTGTTTGCAGGAGAGGCAGATGTGAACCAGAACAATGGGACCTCCACGAAGAGCCCAGCGGTGACAGACTCCAAAGGCACAGTGGACCCGAAGAATGCCTGGCCCGAGGCCAACCCAGCTGACAGGACTGGTCGCCCCCACTTGATCCGCCTCTTTTCCCGAGATGCCCCAGGAAGAGAAGACAACACCTTCAAAGATCGGCCCTCAGAGTCAGACGAGCTACAGACCATCCAAGAGGACAGTGCAGCAGCTTCAGAGAATTCGGATTTGATGGCTTCACAAAAACGCTCCTCTTTCCGGCACGGATCAAAACTGGCATCTGCGAGCACTATAGACCATGCCAGACATGGATCCCCACGGCACAGAGACTCGGGTCTACTTGACTCGCTGGGCAGATTCTTTGGAGGTGAAAGGCACGTTCCCCGGCGGGGCTCGGGCAAGGTGAGCTCTGAGGAATAGAGAACTGCAAGGCTACAGCAAAACACAGTACAGTTAAAGAGGAAGGGTGGGTCTGAAAGAAGGGTCTCACTGCTATAAGGCAAGAGTTGACCTAGCCAGCGGGATGGTACTTGTAATATAATGCTTGGCTTTAAACTGAAAACAGCAACAACAAAAAAAGCAAAGATCTGGGAAACAAGAGGAGCTACTCTGGGTAGTAACATGGAGTATTAGAAATCCAGAGGGCTCTAGAAACATTACTGGGAGGAATTTTTATGAGCATTTAATGTGGTGCGTTGTATGCATTTCTATGCTGTGCCATTTAGAGAAACTTCAGTCTGCTTTTGTGTGTTGTTCTTAAATATTTGCAAAAGAGAGCTGGATGAGAGCACTAAATGCAAGATGATCTCTATAGATCTTGGCACCAACTGAGGGGCAAACTTGGAAATAGATGTTAGAAAAGGAATTGTGGCCAAATTCTCAGCCTGCTTGTGCAAGAGTATGTTTAAGGTCAGTTGACAGCATTGCCATGGAGATGGCTTGACAGATACTATCCTGAATCCCAGATGTACAAAATAATCCAGCTGCTTTATTCTGACAATTTGAGATTTATTCCAAGTATTTCATATTAGAAATTGCATAACAAGCCATTTCTACACTATCAGTTCAAAACCAAGGGCATTGATGAAAGACTGTTAATTAAATTCTTCCTTTTTCCAGGATACCTGCCTCCTCTGATAAATTATGCAGCTGGCATATTAGTTCACTATTATTCAAGTGGCGGCATATTAGTTCACTATTATTCAAGTGGCGAAGTTTAATTTGTTTTCACTGTACCTTTTGCCATGTAAATGATAAGTGGAGTCCTGTGTTTGTGTGTCCACACACTACATAAGCATTCGAATGGAACTGCTGTAGGGATGTGAAATTTTTCTTTTAGCTGAATTTGTTGTAGTTGCTCAAGTTGTGCGTTGCAAAAAGCAGAATTCATAGTTGCTGGCTGAGCCTAAATTTTTGAAAACCCTTTGACAACCTTTGAGGTCTATTCAGTGTTCCAGATTGTGATCTGTGCTGTCTCTCAGGGCTGCACTGGGACAGGACACAAACTGCCCTGTGGTGTAAAATTGATCTGTGGTGGTCCCACAGCTGTGGCTGTCAGTGTCCTTCACAGCTCCACACCTGGAAGCACAATGTGTAATAGCCCTTCCCTGAAGAGTTGTTGTAATGTAGAGACCACCGGATGAAAAATACTCTAGAAACTTAAAACCAGAAGCTTCTCACACTTGGTGGGCGGTACTAAGCAAGCTGGGTGTTTTGTTCTTTTTATTTCTCACCTTTACCAACTGGGGCCTGTAATGCTATTGACAAAGATTTAGCAGCCAGGCCATTTTTCCTTTAGTAACATTTCTGTGTGTAATGTTCCTGTGTGTAATGTTCATAAATGCAACAAGCAGTTGCTGTGAGCATGAAGAAAACTTTTTTCTTCTTGCTTCTGCAAATAACAGAGACTGTTCCCAGCTGCTGTTTTCTGGGGCCTGGTTGGCCAGCTCAACTCTTGCTGTTTTGTTCATGTACTGTGTTACTCAATGACAAATAGTGTATGAAATGTTCTTTGTACACCGAGGTGACAATACCAAAAAGTTAGATTCTGCATACAGAATATACAGAGGTATGTGCATTCCTGTGTGGCAATAAATCAAACCAATCAACTCAGTTTTTAGGAGTAATGACTAAAAAAATGTCTGCCAACTGTACAAAGTCTGTATTTTATCCTTTGGCATGAACTTGATTGCAATGATTCTCTGTAGATTTTGATGTAATTATGTATGAGAGGACAGGAGATCATGTCTTTTATCTCTGCTGTAAAATGCTATTTTGAAGAACTTAAATGTCTGCAAAACAGAACAGAATTATGGACCATTCTGACATTTTTTACCAAGCAGAAGTAGTTGTTTGGGGTTTTTTTCCCTTAAGAACGACTACTCGTAGAGTTACGGAGTCCTGATTTGCAGATCTGAGCTGGAAGCACAGAGAAGTTGAATTATTTTGGCAAAAGTCTGTCACATTAGGACTTGCAGTGCCAAAGCATCTCTAGCACTCTTCCACACAATGATAATATTGATGTACATCCTAGGAAACATTCCTAGGAAACTCTCTTGTGGGAGGGCTTCAGTGTGGAAAGTATTGAGCAAGTGGCACAGTCATTTCAGTTATTATTTATTTAGCCTCTGAAACAATGCCTTTTGGTTTCTTGTATCAAGAAAGGCTTGTGGTGTCATTTATTTATACAAGAGTAGACAGAGGAAATCTAGATGGCTCATTCGTGCTTAAACCCTAAATAGTTGTTGCCATTTGCTGAATTTTGTAGAGGATCACTGATAGATGATGAAGGCATTCATGGACCAGCCGAAATAGAATGAAGTCCCTTGGCAGTATTCCAGACTTCACTAAGTAAACAGGTCTTTCATAAATAAGATACCACTAAAAGCACCTTAAAAGGATGAATTTCAAAGGCTTGAAAAGTTCCTAGAGCTGCACTGTTAATTTGCTTGCACTTTTTTCTTTATTTTGAAGCATTTCAAAGCAATTCTGCAGCTGCCTTCTTGCAGTCTTCCTTTTTCAGCCAGCCCATGCCTCAGTGGGAGCATCTCAACTACCCACACCAGCAAGCACTGGAATGCAAAGACAACACTTACTCTTTGTACAGATTTAGGGCTGACATTCAAGCAAAACACATTATAAATTCTTTGTGGAGGCATTTTCTTCTTGCATCCATAGCTAAGAAGTACATTAATGAATAATATTCACTATTGTGTCCATAAAGGTGGGGTGGGAACAATGCTGGGACTGTTTCATGGCCTCCTTTTCTCATGTGGAGCAGGTTCTCCCCTGCTCTGCAATTCTGAAGTTAAATTGCATGAGAGTTCCATGGGAGTTGTTAAAAATAGTAATACTGGAATGTACAGAAATAATACTTTTCTTCTAAGGGGCAGCAAGTGTATTTGCCATTTTCCCCCCAATCCCATTGAGATTTTAGACAGCTGAAACTCAATTAAAACCAGCTTGAATTTTGTACTTTTAAGAAAAACTTTTAAGGTAGAATATTTGAAACAAAACTGTTGTTGTGCACAGCTCAAATTTAATCATATTAAAAAAAGAATTTTAAATGGTGACAGAAAGAAACTGTGGTGCAGACATTTTAAATAGCATGCAAGAGAGAGCAGCATAACAATAAATTATTTCCTTTCTAATCTTTATAGAATATTTGTCTAAGCAAGTTTGTTAAAACGATCAAATGTTCTTTGTGCCTCCTAGATTCTGAGCCTGTATTCAACTTCAGTATGTACTGACTGCTATTTTGTTTCTTTGATGCACTTGTTTTGTAATCCTTTTGTTTATGATTTTATTTTTTTTTCTACTAAGTTTGGTTTGTGAAACAAGAAATTTTCTGCCCTGGTTTAACTTTTTGTATTAACTTACTAAACTTTAAACTACACTTGTGACACAGATCAAACAAACCAAAATATATGAGTGACAGTAAATAATAGGTGAGGCAAGACTTAGTGAAAGATTGAATCAATTTCTCTTTTACATTTTGCTTCAGTTTGGTATGCAGTCTTGTAACTGGCTCCTGTTGCCTGAATGAAGCCTTGCTCCTCCATTTCCTTCCCAACTTCTGTGTGTTTGGGTGCAAGAAATGTGGAATGTAGAGATGGGGCTTCCCCATGCTACAGACAGATACAAGGCAGGAGCAGCACTGGGCTGAAGTTCTTCTCAGCTTGAGCAGAACCAGGGTTTGGGATCAGCATTTCTGAATCAGCAGATCCAAACCCACTCCTGAGCTAAGCAGCTGCTAGAGTAGGGATCTACAAAACTGGTTGCGATAACCATGCAAAGGCAAAAAGTTTAGGAACCACAGTTTTAAATAATGCCATGGAGGGATAAGTTAATCAGAATCTTTTTTCTTTTTTTTTTTTGCACTTGAACTCTATTCACATTTCCTGTGGAAGCTTTAATGTATACTACAGCACCATGAAGAATTTGAAAAGCAGTAAAATCAGTGCTAGTCTGACTAGTATATGATGTGATTTAAGTAAATACTTACTGTGATTTTAATTTCCAAGTCTTAGTTTTCAGGGAGTGGTATTGCTTGTGATACACTGTTTTGTAAAACCTGCTGTGCAAGCTGTATGCTTGTAAAAAAATTTTACAGAGTTTATAGTGGTTGTAACAATAATTTTGTTTTAATCTTTTGCTTTTTATGTGCTTTATGTATTCATTAAACTGTTTACATCACAAAAACCAGTGTACTAATGATTTAATTTGTTTTAAATGCTTTAATCCATTAACAGAAGTTGCAACAAACTACTATTATATGTGACAGGTTTTTAGTTCACTAAGAGGCTGCGCGTCATTCTGCAAAATTCAGTTAGAACAGTGCATTGGACAGAGGGGAATAGAGAGGTTTCCTTCTGGAAGGAAAAGCTGGGCTTTGAATAACCAAAGCTCCTGTATCTGATATTCTCACTGAATCTGGCCTCTCATTTGTAGCAGCCTAAAAATGAATTAGTGTAACAGAACTGCCAGTCTGAAGCTCATTTAGCTTGTGCAGGGGTAGAATCTCAGACTACTTTATATCTGCCTGGTTTAAAAAAAATCACCTGCACAAAACAAGGCAATACCAACTGGTGAGTACATACACCATGTGAGAAGTAAAACACCTAAGAGCCACCATCATGGGATTGACTTTGACACGTTCATTTAACACCTGTATGACCATAAACATGTTACTTATGCCTAATAATTAACACATTATTTAATGCACTGGCACTCGCATTTTCAAGGAAGTTACTAATTGAAGTAATTATTACAAGGTACTAGAGGAGTTTGGGAATTGGGAATAGGTTAAATGCTCTTTAAGTGGTAGTTCAAAGTGCAAACACTAAATTTTGGTACAGTATTAGTGATGCTTTGTGCTCACCTGACATCAGCTGTATGGCAAGGCTTGTTTAGAAATGGGATGAAGTATTTGAGGCTTGCTGATTTGTTTTACAAGTTAAAGAGCAGATCATGACTGGGAGAATGCCTGTGTGCTTCACTGGTTTTTATATGGTCTTGTGCCTCTTACATTCAGATATATATTAGAAACATATTCAGGCTAAAATACAAATTAATCAACTAAAGCATTTGAAGGATCTGTTTCTAATCACTCCACAGCAAAAATGTTTTCCCCTTTCATTAAACTTCTAACAGGATCTTTCAGTTCAGTCTTTGCTTGACTATTTCTAGAGTCTTCTATCCACTAATATGATATAATAATAACAGTAGTATGTGTAAGTTGCATACAGAAGAGCTCCAAGGATTCTTTTGAGAACTTGGTGAAGTTCAAAGCTTGTGGTGCCCTTTGCCTGGGCCTGAGCCTGATGGCAGAGCTGGTGAAGGAGCAGTGATGGCCGCTTTGGGATCTTTTGGTGGGAATTGGCCTCAGCTGTTCTCAGCCATGCCTTTCTTGTTCACCTGTGTGGCCCCTCAGCCCAGATGAGAGTAAGGTCTGGATTTAATTTTAAATATATCAGAGGGGGTGTTTGTTTAAACAAGTGCAAGGGTCAGGCAGGGATGTACATACCGATGGCCAAAATGTACATACAGATGGTCTAATAGAGCTATTAAAAATTTAGCACAAGGATTTTCTCTGCCTAAGAACAATTTAATGGTTACTTCTCTGCAGATGAAGCAGTTTGATATGTAAGAAATTGCTTTATATTCAAATCTGCTATATTAGTTTTTTCTATCACATTCCTTGCAAATGAAGAACTGCATTAGCTTTAGCACTTTCCATCTTAGAATGCCAAAATAAATTACTGTACTTCAGTTGTTTTTCAGATTACACAATGGTAAATGCTTCTAGATAGAAAACCAGAGCAAAAGTTACTACTTTTTTGTCTCTGACCTTGTTTTGTACCTCTGTCATCACATAGCATTAGTAACAATTGCTGGCTTTCACCTTTTTTACTGATGCAAAATACCTCACCATGTTCCTGAAATGGTCTCCATTTAAGACACATTACACTCCCAAGTTACTCAGTTTTGTTTCTGACCTGCACAAGAAATCGCCCACTGCCATTTTCAGGTGATTTTACTGCATTTTTTACAAATCAATTAAAAACTAATTCTCATGATGCATCTACTTCTCCACTTTTGATACATCATACAATTAATGTACCTTGGAAACTGTATGAGCCTCAGGTTTGGAGTGGTCCATCTTCTCCACTTTATACTAACAGTATTATTAGAAATTTTACCATGTATTTCTTTCAAAGAAATATTAACCATGCCATATCTAAATATTTCATAAGAGTAAACTCTCCTTGCTATTACACTCTGTCTACAAGCTATGCTGAGACAGGCAATAGTACTTTTAACAACCTGTATGAGAGTTTAGCTTGTCACTTGCTTACCTATCAAAGGCAGAAAAGAAATAAAAGTGGGCCAATCCCTCGAAGATGAGAACTGATCAAATACCTTGTGGGTGGGTGGTTGAGTGTGTGCAATCTGAGATTTCCAGAAATCAAGGTTGTAGTAACATTTTTCTGGCCAGCAGCTGTAAAGTGATTGTGTACACCTGGTATTTATAGCTTTGTTTTCTAAATAATTCCTATCTTGCTTATTGTATTACCTTCATGACTATATGAAAATACCAAGGAACAGGACATCTAAAAATTGTATAAATGACTGCTTTCTTACCAATGGCCATACACATACCCCCATAACGTTACAGTGTTTTGCTGTAGCAACACCAGCCAACAGGTGCATCTCCACCAAATATGCAGGTGATCCGTAGAAACTGATCATGGTGAGTACCAGTGCAGGATGCCTTCCATATCTTGCCCATGTACAGTAAAGTCCTAAAGGCTGTGAAGTATGATGGTAGCAGAAGCTACTTGGAGAATACCTACTAGCCAAAGTCTTTTTTTTTTTTTTTTTTCTGGAGTGGTGATTCTCAAACAAAATCCAAAACAAATCCAGTCAGGAAAACCCCCACCCAAACCATGAATCATTTCAATAAAGTTTAATCTATGTCATTGATACCAACTTGAACAATAACAGAACAATAATGAGTATGCGTCAGAGACTATGTCCAAGCAAATAAAAAACTTCTGTCATGAAGAATATTTGAATAAAATCATTCATGCTAGGCAGAAAAAAATGCTTCTAAAAAGCCAAGTCAAATTAAAGCACTGGGTTTTGTCTCCAAAACCATTTATCAAGTTTCACAACAATGGAATAAACCAGACATAGGGGAAAAACCCAGAAGGCATGATGGCACTGGTCTCCCATTTGAGTCCCATCATAAACCAGAACTCTCCTGAAAAACTGCCCCCATTCTTCTTTTTTCCCCAGTAATTCTTTTACCTGTTAATTTATGAACACTAATCATCAAGGCACTAAAGGGTAACGGGGTTATGGAGAAATGTGCTTCTGGATTATTGATTGGCACCTCTCTTGATGGGAGTGTTCTCCATTGTCTCCTTCTTCCTTGTGTCTCTTACTTTTCAGTCATTTCTACTCACTGCCATGTTTGTTATTCCTGTCATTCTGCTAAGAATTCATCTTTTTGTTCATCACCTATTTCTAGACAAAGATTGATCTCAGCACAACCCTGAAAGGCAGAATCTCCTGCATTCTACATCCCTCTTCCTGCCAATTCTCCTCTATATCTTTGAGCAAGTAATTTAATTTCTGTCTTAACTTTCACATTAGTAAAAAATTAACAGTACCATTACAAGGATGTATGGCTTATCCTTCCTAAAGTGATTTAAAAAGCCTGCTGAATTTGGTAATTAACTATAATGTCATCACCAGATCAGCCAGTGGGGAAGACATCAGCGTTCCCATTGCTTTTGGTCAAAGATCAGCAAGTCATGAACAGCCTGGGACAAACACTGCCACCAAGAGCAAACTGCTGCCTGGGTTGTACGTGAACAAAGCTGGAACCAACACCACAGCTCTGATTTAGCAGTGCATGCTCACAGAAGTTACATTCCTCCTCGAATAAGCATGGAAAAATACATCCCACATGGGCTGTGTATTCTGTTGCTGCCTGGTGAGAGCCAGGGAAGCAGCACTGGAAGGTTCTGATGAAGTGTCAGCCATGCCCAGGAACACAAAGCCCCATGGACAAAGCCCCTCCAAATCCCAAGATGAAGCAATTTCTGTGTTCAAGTGCCTGCCAGATTTCTCATTAAACTATATCACAGATTTCCATATTATTAAAATAAGAAAGAAAAAGTATATCTATTTATTGAAAGGATGCATCTCAATTCCTGTTTGGCATACATATTTAGAAACCATACTGACTATCTACATTTGAACCTGGATAGGAATTTCATTGGGGTTTGGGTTTCAGAGTCTGTTTCAAGGACTAACACAAAATCAGCTGAGTGGCTCACAAATTCCCTGTTGAACTTTCAGCTTTTTCTTCCCACAGAACAGCACAGTGTTCATCACATAATGCTTAAAGGATAATTTTAGCCTACCAGTACAGTTCCAAATGTCTTAGTGGGGGTGGTAAGCATTATGGACAACCTACAGCTTTTGGAACAGTTTGGTTTTCTAAGACAATCTAAATGCAATTTTCATGTCTATGTGAATTTGAAATGTGTGGATTTTGTATGATATCTTTTAAATTCATGCACAGCAACTTGTTAGGTATCTTGTGATGAAATCTGTTGGAAACCATGAAACCCATTGAACCCATGAAAAAGCCCTTTGTTTTCCATCTTTAACTGGTTTGACTGCATTTTAAATCAGCTATTTCCATATTTTATATGTGTAGATTTTGCCAGCAGAGGAACAACATGGGACGTACTTTAGATTTTGATCTCACATTCTAAAGTAGGCAATAAAAGCACACAATAGTGATACCAAAAGGAACTATAAAAAGCTGTAAATTCAAGTGCTCCAAAAGTAACTTCATACTGTTATTGGCACAAATGCATATCACAGACTGATGAGGAGTTAAGAGCTATTTACATGCATATGGAATCTTCAGCTGTAAGCAATCCTCTTGTGGAGGATGAGAGATTATAATATGCATTTAAAAGTCCCCCCTAATGCATCTGAGTTGCAAGATCTGACATATCCTGTTGCTAGCAAGCAAAGTCAGGGATGGATTTCATGACTGAAAAAAAAAGCCTGTAACTGCTTAACTGTATCCATTTTATACCCAGAGCCAGTTAGTGCACAACACTGAAAAGCATGCATATATATATATACACACATAAATACATACACACCCACACACAAACACACACTTTGGTATCTTCAGGTCAACTGGAAATGTAATAACCTTGCACAAAACCCCAAATGGAGCCCGTATTATTAGTTAATTAATGTTAACTAACTAACAATTATTTATTAATTTTTAATTTATTAATTTTTAATTAATAATTTTTAATTTATTAACAAATTAATTTTAAATAATTTTTAATTAACTGCTTTTACAAGGTACTAATAGAGGTTGTGCCAGTAAATGTAATTAGCCTGATGTGAAAGTACATGGCTAACAGAGGGAATGCAATTCCAATGTATAGCTAATGTTGAAACTTAAAATACCTGCATGTTTTCTTTGCATTGCATTCACAGTTACTCTCTTTTTTTTCTTGTCTTAGTGGCCAACATACCACCATACTACCAAGGTAGGTGACACAGTAAAACAATGCTATTTTCCTGTGCATCACCAGAAAAAACCACAAAATGTTTCTAAAAAAAAAAATCACTCCCCTTACAGGATAACTGCGGGTATTTTATGTGTATTTTAAAGAATTCTTATTTAGATTATTAATCCTTAAAACTATTGATTTCACAATGAAGTTGAAAACTATGTTTTTGTCATCAGATCTCCCAGTTACTGTTTAAATTTCTAGTACTGGTAAATCTTTCTTACTAAGATCATTCATCTTTAGGGTTCCTTTTGGCTTTTTTGAAGGTGCAGCAGAGTTGACTTAGTTGAGATCCTTGACTGAGGTCTAACATTTAATTTAACTGGGAACAGGAAAAGCTGAGTGTTCTTCTGTTCAGTTACTGAAGAATTATGGTATGTTTAAACTTCCTTTAAGTGCACAAACAGAGGCTCCTCCATTTTAAACTTCACCACCAATATCCAAGGGCTCTGAATTCACGCTCATACTTGGCAAGTACATTTCAAAATACATCGATATGGAAGCCAAGGATGCCTTTTATTGGCAATGCTCTCAAGACTGAAATTCTTAACAACATTGCAAGAGGTGAGGGAAGAATTCACTGCAGCCCCTGGGCAAAAGACACAAGTAACACAAAAAAATAAGAAGCAAATTATATCCCTTCCTAAAACACAGTTGCTCTTCTCTATTCCTGTAAGTTTTTTAACATGAATATTATTTAAAACCAAGCATTTTAAACATATTTAAAGGAAAATAGTGATGATCTGAATGCATTAATGAAACACATGGTACGTTGAGTTCATTCAAAAAGGTCCACTTATATCACACCATCTCAGTAGCCCATCATAGCAGTATAAATCAGATTTCTCTTTTAATTTCAAATCCATCAGATTTTATCTTTTAACACCTACAGATATTACATAAACAAAAGCAGTCTCTGAAAAATACAATTGGATTTTGTTTTTTGTCCCTAGGAGTTCAAAAATTGAAAGAGAAAACTAGAGGTGAAAGAGTAATTTCAACAATGAATTGAGCAGAAATGTGTAAATTACCTGTCACAAATAAATAATAATATCAAAAGTTCTGAAGACAGATGAAGTTTGCTGATGTCAATATGAATGGAAAGCACTTTATTTTAAACACCAAAAAACTCACTCAGAACAGTCATTGAAAATTACTTCAGATTTGCTACTGCTTCATACACATTAAGACAGGAGACAATCGAAGCCTGTGATGACATTTGGCACTGCAGGCAGAAGAAACTTTGTACTTGTAGCACAATAACCCACAATAAGCCAAGTTATTAGCACCCAATAACTGGTCAGAACGCCAAAATCAAGAAACTCAACCCTGTTTAGATTCTAAAACCTTATTATCCCAATTTCTCTCCATTTCTGTGGCAATTCATTCATAGCCCACCAGATCTGCAGCACCATGATATTTATCCTAAAGACAAGGCAGTCAGCAGCTTTCAAAGGGTGATTTGAATGTAGATTAAGAAGACAAAACCATGACTGAAGTAACTGACTCTCTCTTCCTAACCACGGCAGCAGAGGCTATTTTGGCAACACTGGAACTAGTGACCAAGTAGAAACTGCTGCAGATTTATAAGCAGGACTGACAACCTGACACTATGGAGATCTCACAGATCCAAAATTCAGATTTTCCTGCTTTTAAAACAATGAAGTACCCACATATCATCAGCATGGAAAAAAAAAAAAAACAACCCTGATAAAAATCAGCCAAACTTCTCTGCACTGGTTAGGTTTTTTCCCAACAGAAATCAGTATCTGACTTCATTTGGACTACTGCTCAGGAAGCCCTTCTGAAAATAGAAAGCCCTACTGAAAGAAATTTCAGCCTCACTTGGTTCCCTCATTCTGAAAATAACATTGCTCTTGCAGCTCATGAGTGTTACAAAGTCTTTGGGAACTAAAAATGGTACATGATTCTATTCCTGCTTTCCCATGCAGAATGATCCAACATAATTTAAAGGTCTTTTTCCATTTTGGTTTCTTTTCTAAAATCACAGTCTATGATCCTACTTAAGAAAAATTTCCTATTTAAGGAAAATTACAAGGTTTCCATTACCTGAACTTTGCAATAAGCCTTATTTCCACACTGGGCTGTAACATCAAGAACATGTGCATCCATATACATGCACAACATATGTGCCTATATGTGCTGTGCATTTGCCATTTCACAGCACTGACAACTGTAAGGGGCAATCTCTGTAGATTCCCAAGGCATATTCCTCCTCTGTTCTCTCCTGAAAATGATTCTTCATGCCATGGCTGATAAGCTGTCCTTCCCAGCTCACTGGGCCACGTGCCTGTTCTGCTTTTCAGGACATACATGCAGCCAGGGTCAGCCACCACGTCGGGTCCATCCCCCCAAGATCTCAGCATGGCCGGCCAGTTGATGACAACCCTGTAGTCCACTTCTTCAAGAACATTGTAAGTCTCCCCTCCTCTTATGCACCAAAACGAAATACTTTCTTTAGAATACATCAGTAAACAAACACTCCCCAGTCATTACCCTTTATTTCAAGCCTCAAATTGTACTGTGCCCTTTGAGCTCATTATGCAATTCAAATACAAAAATATTTTTTATCTAGAAGACAAACAATACTAAAATGCTACCAAAAAAGCATGTGAACCTCCATTAGTATAGCCAAATGCTAACCATGTCAGTTATTCAGCTTCACCATAGACAGGTTTTGTCCTTGTGTCTTTAACACTGGCAGTATTAAGGAATTATTACTGCTTCAAGATGGACATCAATCCAGCATATTCCATGAAAGCCTAAGACAGCAGAGAGCTTCTTAATGCAATTACCATTTTTAGCTCATAGGCAATGTGCAAGAGGCCTGATGATTTCTGGCATTTATTTTTGCCTTTGTTTGACAACTGTTTTGTGTTGGTTTTTAGGTCTCACCCCGTACACCACCCCCAATGCAAGCAAAGGTAAGCAGTTTCAGGGACTCAAGGCATTTATGGGCTAATTTCCACTAATTCAACTGCAAGCCTGATTCACTGTCCCCAATGGCACTAAGTAAAAGTCTACAGGTATCCCTGGGAACAATTTAAAGAAAGAGCCTAAGACACAGAAGTCATGGTTCTCTTCCTCATGGACTTCCTGACTTCGTGCATGACTAATTGAAGCCACTTGCAGGGATTTTTATATTCAAATTATGGTGTGATTGCTTTAGGTAATGAACTAACAATAGGTAATGCTTTCAAACAAGCCTCACCAGCCAGGTGCTGTCCTTCCATTTACAGAACTCAGCTGGCTTTTGAAGAGGTAATACTGACAAACCATGGCTAGTAAAATCAGTTCTAGTAATCACAATTAACAATTTTGCCTTTTTTTGCTTCATGAAATGACTGTACAGACTGTTGTTCTCAACTCCTGCCTGCCTCATTATCTGGCCATTATTTCATAATCTCGGCTACCTTTTCATCTTCTGTGTATGGCAGACCCAGGTGCTGTGTTCCATAGTGATCACCATGTCATTGTTTCTATTTCTTTCATGTACAGGGAAGAGGATTATCCCTCACCAGATTTAGCTGGGTAGGTGACAAACGTGCTTTCGGTAACAGCCCTTTTATTTACCAGGCCAAAGCATCTCTTACTCCATTGCCTCAAGCTGCTGCAGCAATGTGATAATTTTGTTTTGTCTCAAGTTTGCTATTTTGCTTTTCCTGTTCTACTTTCCTTCCTCCTTCCACAGCACTTTAAGATGACAATTGTGTTGCTTGCTCTTATCCTGCAATTTGACAGCCCCTGCAGCAATAATTTCTTTTGCTTCAGCACAAAGGGAGCAAAATCCACTGCATGGCAAAGCTCTCTTCCTTTAAAGGTTCCTGGAAGACCCATCGGGTGCATTTTTCATCTCCTGGGATGGACAAAAATGGGAGGGAAGGCTGGGACAAGATAGGTGCTTATTCCACTTTTGCAACTGCTTTTACACAGTCTGCAAAACTAATGCTGCCACTAACCTCAGTATTTTGTTCCACCTTTCCTGTCAGAAGTGATCTGCTGAAGCAATTCCTAGACAAGCTCTTCCCACAGTTCTCTCACAACTAATTAAATTCTACTTTTCTATCACAGGTTTGATTTTATATGAGATGGCATGTAAATTACTGGCATTTTAAGACAAAATATCAAAGCCTTCAAGCCATTAAGCATTTCTTTCACTATCAGAACACCACATATTAGCTGATGTGTTTGACATCTTAGAACTCATGAAATTAAAACATTTTAAGTTTTTTCACACAGGTTAACCTTCTGAGTATTTAATTTTTGAATATAAATTCATTTTTTACAGATTGATGCTTCCCAGATTTGAATCTATTCAAATAATTTCCTAACATTTTCCTTCATCCTTGTTTATTACATAAAGATTGTTTTATTGCAACAACCTCCAAACTCCTCATTTGAGTATTACATTTCAGCGATCATATATAAAGACTACAACATGCATATGATAATTGGAATGTGACAATTTGCAATATAAATGAAAATCTTTCTTTGCAGGGTGGTGAAACACACAAGCCAGGATATGGAAGCGGAAAATTCTATGAGCATAAATCTGCTCATAAGGGACACAAGGGATCCTATCATGAGGGCCAGGGCACTCTTTCCAGAATCTTTAAACTGGTAAAGTACAATTGAACTTTAAGTACAAAAAAATTGAACTGGGAAAAAGAGAAGCCAAACCTCTCCAGAACCTGCCATGTTTGAAACAAGTATATTTCCTTAAAGCTTCTGATGGAATTAGACTTGCATGGATAAACCAGAAGGCTATTTTGTGGCTTAGTGACTACTTACATGATAGGAAACAAAGGTAAAAATACACAGTTAGTGGTCATCAGGAAAGAAGGTAAGTCCACAATGTCCCAGCACCAGACCAGTGTTGTCACTGAATGCAAAAATGATCTGAAATACAGAAGACAAATGAGATGACACAGCTTGTTGCTGCTGAATTATCTGGGATAGTGAAAATGGAAGAGAACTGATAAACTGCAGAAGGGAAGTACAGGGCAGTGTTGGACACATATTTGGATGCAGTAACAATTCCAGCAGTCCCTGCTTGTTCCCACCCCAGGTGGGAAAACTCTTACAATATGTCAGTATCGAAAGTTATGAAACCACAGAGCGGGACAAATTACAAACTGTCATATTAGAAATAAACATTTGGTCAGATTAGCTTTAGTCTGGTTCAATTCCCCATTTCAAAGCACAGCACAGCCACAACAACACAGGTAATAAATGAAAACAGAACAGGAAAAAAAGGTCAGTTGTGAGGATTTTTTCTATTCTATGTCAGGAAACAGACACATGAAAAGCAGACTATATCCACTGGCAGATACTTTAACAGAGACTGTATTTTCCCTCTAAGGCAATGATGGCAGGGAATTCACTCATAACAAATCACCCAGTACAGTATTAGCACATGAAGATGCCCTCAGCAGTCATCTTAGCTTCAAGTCAGAAGGTCTGAGATCCTTAGCAGAGTTGATCATTTCAGACTCTTATTATTCCTCTCCTCAAGAGGAGATATAACAATGCCTTCATTTGCAGCAAAACCCACATTTTTGTCTCTAGAACAGTTTAGGTTTTCTATCTCCCATTGTACAGTTGTTTTCCAAATATATGCAACACCAAGTGACAGCACAAAAACTTCAAGGAAGTAGTAGGAATTGTTATGTTGCAATTTAAGAAAAGGAATGATCTCTTCAAAGCCCCAAGTAAAAATCAAACAAAAGCATTTTAAGTCTTATTTTCATGTTGTGCGCTTGGTAGTTTTGTGGGGTTCAGGTACATCAACTATTCCATGGCTATACACTCTCATTATTTGTAAAACTTCATAATTTCAACATCTGAAAATACGCATTAATGATCTCTCATGAAATTTAACATTCTCTTTTTTGCATATTCATCACAGCTATGTTAGCTTTTATATATATATATTTTTTTTTATATATATATATCAGAGATACATACACCAGTTTTACTTTTTAGATAACGTTTATCCAGCCATTATAATTTCTGCAACTTTGATAAGAGTTTTATTCATGCTTATTTGATTTAGACCAATTGTTTACAGCAGGAGGCATTAATTACTGTTTCTTTATATAGTTCAATAGTCTTGTAATATAAAAAAGTTATCCAGTCTTTAAGGTATCTTTGAAAGAAAAAAACCCAATTACCTAATGAATTAAACTGAATTTTCCTGTAACAGTTCTGTAAAACTAAGGAGGCAGTGCTGAAAGATAAGAACATAAATGAAGAAAATTAAGTCCCAAAGTACACACATTTTTTTTTCAAGTAAACAGTTTAGTCATCATCTGATTACAGTAAAAATTACCACGCTATCTCCCATTTGTGATTTTAAGTGCATTTTTCAAGATTTGCCTGTAGAAGAGTTGCTAAAGCTAAGGAACAAGATACCAAGTTAGCTTAATCTCAAATTCCAAAAAATTAAGTGTTGGAATTTCAGCTTGAATCATCTTTGCTATAAAAATGCTTCTTTTCTCATGTGCAGATTTATGAATTGTCACAGTTTTTTTCCTCACAGCTTGACACTTTCTTATTATTTCTAAGAATAGGGCAGGTTTCAGCCCTTTTATCTTTTCTTAGCTTTCTCCTGTATCTGCATCTGAGCTTTCCATATAAACCTCCTGTTGATGTAACACTGAGAATTTACTGCAAAATGAAATGATTAAATTTCAGTTCTTTCGGATGTGAAACTATTACATCTTGTATGCAAGTTTTGGAGATTTTGTTTTGTTACTTGTTTTAAAGTATACACATAGTACAGGGTTCATAAAATGAAATTAAATAAAATGCTATTTTCCATGCTGTCCAAGGAAATAAATTGTTTTCATTAGGAAGGCCTGAATAAGAACATGCACTTAAAAGTTGTTAATGAGAGACTGTCTAGTCTTCTGTGGAAGATTTAATGACAGTAAGTTAATCCTAGGTGAAAATCAATGAAAAATAAATCCTATTTTTGAAGTGAAAAATCCCAGTAATATTTAGTGATATACTAGTGGCAATTGGAAGCTATTTTCATTAGATAGTATTTTAAATTTTGTCATACTTACAACAGATTGATGTTCTTCAATGCACAGCCCTAAATACATATTAATTTCTAATTGATGCAACTCTGTTCTTCCCTCCACAGGGAGGCTCTGGGTCCCGACCTGGATCGCGGTCTGGTTCCCCCATTGCTAGGCGCTGAAGCTCCAAGATGCCATCCAAGGATCGTGTACTCTGCTTCATAATATAACTGCCTTAAAATTAGTAACAGCTGCCACAATTACCTAGATAGATGCAATCCATTACTTAATGCCAATTAGTAGTAATGCCATGCAGTAGATGATACAAATTTCTATTGGCAATCCCTGAGCAACAGTTGAATGAGAGGAACACAAAAAGTAGCTTTGCTAGATGTTTTCCTTATTTTATGTGAAGTAACAAGATCTCTGACTTTACCCCTTCTTCTTCTTCAAGATGCCCTAACTGTATGCTGGACTCCTTTATTTCTCCCAAGCACCTAATTTAAGCTCAACACTTCTGGTTTCGTTTTAGTGAACATCAGAATTACAAATAAAGAGCTATAATGTCTTGGATACTGAGCACTGCTGTTAATGAATTTTTCAGACACTGCTGTTAAAAAAAAAATCCAACATGTGCAGAAGTTGTAAGGACTGTTTATCCAAATTTTCTTTTTAGTTTTTTTTTTTTCTTTTGTTTTGTTTTAATCTTCCTTCTCTCACTCACAGAATAATTTATTTTCATAACAGGATTAGGCAGTCATGGAAAGGTTTATCAAACATTGGGAGTTCAAGGTATGTGAAGTGTGGGAGGGGGCAGATGTTGAAGAATCAATATGACGTGGAGCAATAGCAATAAGGAAATTCTTTCCATACAATGATTTGCTCATTGCATCCAAACCATGAGAATAAAGAGTAGATGAGGGAGAGAAAGAGGATTTCAAATTTGAGTTAGACTAATGTTACAAAACAAGGGATATTCCCAGAGAAACATCTAAGACTGCACACGTGACCACTGGACGTCACTGGTGCTTCACATAAATTCTGCTGCAATAGCATTAACTTTGCAGTACAATAAGTAAATAAGCATATAAACAAAAAAAGTCTAATTTCTGAAAGAAAGCCCTTCAGTACTGGTATCTCAGATAGTCCTGCACATCTCACATTAGAATTTCAAATCTTCCTCTTGGTATTGCAGCAGTGTTGTATTTGATAGGCTCATCTTTTGCCTGAGTAACACTTGGATGCCTTTTAAGGGCAGTGCACCAAAGCAAACTCGTAGTAAACTACTGTGAACATTTAACTGTTGTATTGTAGTTGCCTCCTAGAAATAGATTATAGTTCAGTTAGATTTAGATATGAATTGTTCACAAATTACTAAAATGAATGTGTGGAGATGGTATTTCCAACCACACCTAGGGAAATAAAAGGCTCTTCTGAATTGCACTGTTTTATTACTTAAACTTACAATTTCTTCAACTTGTCATCTAAGTGTCTGATTAATTATTTTATTTTTTTAGTTTTAGCCTATGCACTGTAGATTACAGTTAGTGCTTTCTAGGTTGAAACAGCATTCCTAGTAAGTACCCAGTAAAAGTTACCTATAAATATATGTTATTTACATTTCACATCTAGATCTATTGTAGCTTTAAATCAGTGTCCATTAATATGAAGCAATGGAAGATGAGATGATAGAAAATACATAGAGACTAAAGAAAACAAAACTGCCAAAATTATTATGCATACACACACTATTACATCTATTACCTTTGTTGGTTGCTATGTGTATTTTTCTATTGTAGCTTCATTCAGATGTATACTCTGCAACGTAATAGTTGATTTAATTTGAACACGTATTGTTCTTAGAGGAACACAGCTTTTAAAAATAGTCACTATTGAAATAAAGTAATCAACTTGAAATGAAACTTGGGCCAGTTTTGTTTTTTTACAAAGGAAAAGGATGTATATATATATACTTATACATACTTATATATATATTTATATATTTAGGTCTGTTTGATTTATTGCCCCCCACCATCCCCCAGAGTTTATGAATAATGTTCAGATACTAGAAAATAACACAATGACACCTTGGGACCCTGCACACAGGCTTCTAGTGACATTGCATGGCCCAGAAGGTTGACAACAGGACACAAGAATTATGGAATGCCAGTGTCTTAAGGAGTGACAGCAACAGGCCAGAGGGATATTGCAAGGCATAAAATGTCTATGAACAGGAAATAAAAAACAGTCCCCTTCATGAACAATTGTGGCACAAACAGCCCTCAAAAATGTGAAAGATTATTTAAGGTAAAAGGCCCAGAGAAATACATCTTTCAATACACTACACAGTAGAGTAACAGAATTTAACCAAAACCTCTTCCTTGCCTTCATCACTCTTCTTTCCCCTCAGTCATCTTTGCCAGAGGGTTGAAGTGGCTTTTTGGATTTACTTCTTCTAGAGGAATAGGTACAGTACTTGAAAGCATTGCTTTACCAATATGAAAAGAGATTAAAACTTAGCCTGAAATTTATTTGTTAAACACTAGTAGTTTTGATGAAAACCAGCAGTTTAAAGGGCCATTTGATTTGTAAGCAAAAGATTTTTCCTGAAACAAGAATGCACAGCCAATACCACGAGTGTGTAATTTAATGTTCCGAAGGAATAGACATAAACCAAAATAAATTGTGAGCAGACACGAGCCAAAAACCCCAAGGCTAGCACAAACCTACTACTGCATTAAACCAGAAAGAACAAGGGCTGTCCACTTACCCATTGTGCAATGTGACACATCAAGCACTCCTCAGAACAAGAGTTCTTCTGCTTCCTTACATAATGCATCTACTTTAACACAGCTTTTGAAAATATCAACATACTGGTTACAGTGTATTTGCTCTGAACATCAACACATACACTGCTCTGAAAACCTCCAACTCAATCCTACCAAGGCTATAAAAACCTCTGTTAAGACACTTGAAGTTCACAGGTGAAGAGGATGCAGGGAAGCAAATCATATACAGAGTTAAAAAGAAATTTTTTAAAAGTCTATTACTGTAGCTGACAGGATTTCCAAGTGCTGGAAGAGCAGCAAACTGAATTCAGGAAAAATGTCAGCTGACTCCATAACTCATACTGTTAACACTTCCAAGGCTGGCTGAACAGACTCACTGCCTCTAACCAAGGCATAATAACACTTTGAGAAGTGACCCTTTAAAAATGCCATCTTTTTACCCATGAGATCAGCTTTTAGGTTCCGTGTACCAAGTATCACAAACTCGTTAAATGGTCTGGGTTGCAAGGGACCTTAAAGATCACCTAGTTCCAAGCCCTCTGTGCATTTATACAGTATTCCCTGAAATGACAGGGAAAAAATTTCATACATGGAACATGCAACACAGCACATTTTGCTCTATTATTACAGATAAACAGCGTGCTATGCCATGAGGCCCAACAACTGTAAAATATAATGTCTTTCTTTAACAGCTGAAACATTCACAGGCTGCCTGGAAGGGAAGGCACTGATGGAAGGACTTTATTCTTCACATCTAATATTCAAACATGTGCTTCTGTAAACAGTTTTTCCAATCTCCTAGAATCCAGAATCACATGCTTAAAAAATACGCGAAACAAAATTTGGAAAAAAGTAATATTATTTAGCATGTTTTTCAATTAAATATTCCACATAACAAAAGTGTTATTTTCATGTCACCAACTATATTACTTATATACATATGCTGAACAGTTAACAAAAGAATTAAGAGATGCCCTATCAAAACCAACAGTGATTTCTTGCTTCAGCAATCTGAAATAACTAGTTTGTATCACAGACACAGTATAGACAATATTTACAGAAAAGAGCTTTTTGGATCTGAGAACAATTATCTTTTAGAAGGAAAATTCAATTCCAGGTCTGTATTATAGTACAACATATCCACCACTGATCTAGAAGTACTTGTGGCAACCAAACAGATGAACTCCTTGCAACTGGGATTAATATTTACAAAATATACTGATCGGCCACACAGAGGCTCGTAGACTTTAAATATATATATATATATATACACATATATAAGCACACATATATATATCTATATATATGTAACATATAAATAAAATTCAAAGGAACAAGGCAAAAATAAGAAAACAGCTTCTGTCTTTGGAATGTCTAAAAGACAACTATGCTTTTACTCCAGTGTTTCTCTGCTATGAAAAGTACATACTTAACAAGTGGCACCTTTGAAAGCAATACTCAGTCAGCTAGGTAGTTTTGCTAAAACAATGACTTAAACAACAAATAAATGTAACATATTTCCAAAATCCACAAAGAAAATAATAAGGAATTTACAGATTCAAAATGATAACTGTTTACAGCACTGGGGAACATTGTATAGTATAGGTGACTTATTGTGCACCTAATTTTCTCACTGCTACCACAAAATGGTATTTGTTTACCTCACAGATTTACTATATGGCTGTTTTCCACAGATACCGAGATATGTACCTGCTGACCCAGTACAGCAAACAGCAACAGAGGTTTTTACTGGAACCCTTTTTCATTTGGATTCTTATGAAGTAATTATTGCCAAGTCAAAAACCTCAAGACTTTTACTGTAAAAACTAACATCTATCGGCCTCTGTGGTTGGAATGAAAATGAACATGCTCCCTCTCAAGAGTTTATCTCAAGAAAAGCCATGAGCTTGCAGTATTTTATTTTTTTTCAACAAATTCTCAAATGCACTAAAAAAGAAAGCTTTCAAAAGAAATACAGCCTTTTCCTGTGCCTTGTAAAAAAAAAAAAGGCAAAACTCCACTGTTTTATACTGCATGCATCATCAACTGCAACACTTTGTTTCCAATCTCAATTATTTCTTAAAACACATTTTAAAAAAGTTAACTGACAGTTTCATGATTTTCCTGTGAAGTCATTCTTCATCTCCATTAAAAATGGGAATCATTCTATTCTGATATAAAGTTCCAGTTTATTTTTAAATAGATATACTGGCTGTGAATTCAAAGACGAAACTGTATACATTATTACCTGAGTTCATTGATTCACAGACAACTTAGCACAGATTAAATGAAGTTTTCCCAATATTCTTCTACAAGCTTAAAAAAAAGAATTCATCTTTTAGGTATCTTTTGTAAATAATTAAAAAAACCCTCTAATATATTATTCTATTGTTAGTATCTTCAATGCTTGAAGCTTTTACTGTAAAGTTCGAGTCCCAGAAATACTTTTTCTTGTCAAATTTCAAGGTGTTATCGAAAAACATTGCCTATACTTTGCCATTCATTTGAAGATTCTTGTACCACTTCCTCTAAATTCAGAGCACGACTGATGTCTTCCCCTTCTTGTTCTTGGTGACTTGCAGGCTCTTGTACAGGACCTACCAAGGTACAAGAGAAAAGGCAATTGAGTATGATTTTACATATGGTGTAAGAAAAAGGCAAATAATGCACTTGGGAATAAAGGAACCATGATAGGAACAGTATTATACAATTACTTCAGATACTGTAAATTCATTAGATGGTCTTGGAAATTTTTTTTAAAAAATCTAATACAATATACTGCTTTCCTGGAATAATTTTTCAACTCTGATTTCTGTACACAGAGCTCCACATCAAAAACGAGGAACCACAAAAAGCAACGAATTGCTGTTTCAACCTAATTTTTGGGTTGCATGAGCAACTATTACCTCATCAACTGTGGTCTTCAGCTATCGGTGCTTGATTCCTCAATAGCTTAAGGGAAGTGCTCTGTGCTCTCCTAACAAAGTACATGGAGTCCTGCCCTCAGCAGTACTACCACCATGCTACGTACCAGTGTAACCATGAGCCCGTTTCATATGCAGCTTCATATTGCTTTTCTGTGTAAATCCCATTGCACAGTAGTCACATTTATAAGGTCTCTCTCCTGTGTGCCTTTTCATGTGGACTTTAAGAGCACTCTTCTGGTTAAATGCCTTTTCACACAGTGTACACTGAAATGGCCGTTCCCCTTTATAAGAAAGAAAAACACACTTTGTATTTTTTCGTTTTAAGATTAAAATACAGTTTGAAATTCTGTAAAAATTAACAAAATTATCTAGAAATGAAATAGACATCATCATTTTCCTTGAGACTTTCTCCAAACAGGGCTATAGCTCCCCATTGTCAGCAAAAATCTCAAATTAAATGTCAGAATAGTTACATAAGTACTAAATCACTGATTTATTCTTCCTATCCAGTTTATAACCTAGGTAAGTTATTTAACAGAGGTACAAAAAAAAAATCTATTTACCAATTTGACTTTTCTATACTCAAAGAAACCATCACCTTTTTTGCATCATGAAGAGTAATGCAGATAAAGCAATGTACTAGAATTAACAAAGCTGATGCCTTTAAGAAACTGAAAAGTCCAATATGTTAACAAAAAAAGTGTCCTGGTAATTCTGCATGGAACTTGTGGCTTCCTATGCCAACTAGTGATTCCCATATCTCACCAAAAGAGGCTTATTGTTCCAATTCTGCTAGAATACTACTGATTTCTAGCTATAAACACAAGAACATATTAACTTAAAAACATTTTAAAATTTAAAAATACCTACTTTGCAAGACCAGACTTTTACTTCAACACTAACATTCAACACCATAACCTCTGATGTAAACACACTGTATGTCATTAAGGACTACTAAAAGCACTTTCTAAGATACTCCTTGCTATTAGTTCGCACAATAAAGCACAAGAAGGAGTAAAAACATTTTTCCAAATTCTTTCTTACAGGACAAATATGTCTCTCCCTTCATTATGTTAGTGTTCCCACCTGCATGCCAAATCCAACTTCAGAAGGTCCTTCAAAGCACAGATATTTTCCTTCTATTTTTGTTAACAACTTTTTCTTTAGTTTGAAGAGAAATCCAGGGTTACTGAAATTCTTTTGATTCCATTTTTTAAATTCAGTGAAGGTGAGCAGCCTTTTTGGTGTAATGGATTACTACACAGTTTTTGGTAGAACTGGAAGCAAGTGCTTCCCTCTGATTTCAACATTTCAGCAAACCACTCTTCACTGATAAATCCTAAATAGCAAAATATCTAGAGCTATTCAGAGAAATAATGCGTTTTCCTTCTGGTCATTGATTCAGTAGATATTACCCATTAGAAATGGTTATAAATGTTTAGTCAAGATAGAAATCACAAACACTTTCTCACAAACAAGGACAGTACCCTTATGGAAATAAGTCAGTTTAGGTTTAGATTAAGCTTTCCTAGCATAGTTTATGTAAATGCATCCATCTAAACACTTCTGTACAGCACGTAAACAGGATTTTCACTCTATTGGTCTCAAGTGATATCCAAAAGAACATTACCTTTTGAAAGAATTACAATCCTATAGATTGACCTACTGTTGCCTGACATCGTTGAAACACAAAAATAAACATGAATTTAGCAAGGTCTGTTACAGTCTAGCACATGAGCCTCCTAGTACAAGAAACCCAAAAATATCTAAGGATTTAAGGATTTCCTGAGTGAATTACAACTCATTCCAAAACAGAAAGAATTCATCCTATGATGGGGAAGATTTATGAGAAACAGATCAATAAAGGGACTCTGCTCTGTTCTCAGTCTCCCTGAACTGCTCCCTATTACAGAGGGGCAGCAGCGTGAAATTAAACTAAGCATGGAAAATGACAACTGGTCATCTTTCCTGCTTCCTGTATATTCTGTGGAACCCTTAAACTAGGAGACAATAACTTTTTCAAGAGTCTGTGTTATTTAAGTCAGTTTTGCAAAAAGCAAATTACTGAGGGTATTTTAATTTCTTTGGATTTTAACTCCTGCTTCTCTTTTCCTAGCCACAGTAGAACCAGAATGTTCTTTCTAATGCAGTAACCACAAAGCAGCTTGATGCTGGGGAAAGAGAAAACTCTGGTTGACTCATTCTAAGAGAGAGTTTTACCCTTTTGAGGGAATCTTCTTATTCTACAGCACAACCAGCCAAATTCATTGGTCCTCTACAGCTTCAGCAACACAGGTAACTTTCCCCTGTCTTGTTTAAATTTAGCAGCCATGACAGCTATTTATTGGTAGCAGTGGTAGGGAAAAGAAAGAACTTGTTTCAGAGAACTGACTGCTATACTTAGAACTCATGCTCTGAAGAAGAATGTTTGTCAGGCACAGAAGGTGACAGGGAGGGCAGCTGGGCTATCATCCTATGTACAGCCTTCAACTTACAGTAGGGCAGAAGCTGCAACCTGAAAAGCATTTCACTTACATCACAAAAAGTGAGTAAGTGAAAGTGAGTACTCCCTAAGAGAAGTCAGAATAGACTTTTTATGGATTAACTGTTGAAGGAAATAATACAAGTGGAATACGTGGAAAAGAACACAACAAATTAAAAGCACTGGCATTAGAAACAGATGACATGTGCATGTAGCTCAGTGACAATGAAGCACTGCATACAGCAGTCAACATTAGCAGTCAAACCTATCTCTTGTTTAACATCACTGAGCACACTCCTCATTTGCACATTCTTCTATATGATTGAGGATGATCATAACCAGTGTTTTTAAATCACTTCAGACAATACTTTAAAATACGATTTTATTAATCTCTTTCAAAGGCTGACAAACCTTTAGACACAAGTTCATGCACTCACATTATCACTGCAGTACTGCCAGTCCCAAAATACAGATCAGCTTAGTGAAGCACATGAGTTTTCAAGTTTGCTGTTCCTCCTTTTAATTTCCATACATTTGAAGAAAGAAATTTACTTGGTTTTTTAAGCTTAAGTTGATATTTAAATGCAGTTAGCTGAAAGCATAAGCAAGGGCTCCAAACATAACATCCAAACATTGCTAAGAAAACCTCTCAAGATAAAAACAATTTATGGTGTCACCTGTGTGGATGCGACTGTGTCTCTCCAGCTGACTTGGCTTAGCGAAAGCTTTTTCACAAGTATCACACTTAAACACTCTAGGCTTCTGGGAACTCAGTGAAGGTCCACCCTGATGGGTTTGCATGTGTTCCTAAGCCAGCATAGGGAAAAAAATAAATTTCAGACCCTTTAAAAAGATTTCAGTACTTAACATAAAAATATATTCACACCTGGAAGACAAAAGCAGAGGATCTTAGTCATCAGCAGACAAGCTGGAAGAAAATGGAAGCGTGCATTGTTTTTTTTCTTTTAAATTAGAGATTATTTTTGCGTATCAACTCTCTCTAACCATCCGTCTTCACACTTCTGAAAAACTCCGTAAGTAACTGTACGTCTTTCTTTTTTTGGCATCCATTAGTCCCTTTACTAATTATCTGAAGCAAAATAAAATACAGAAAACCAAACCAGAGTTCTTTAAATGCTCTGTGCATCTACAAAGAAGTATTTTGACAACTGTGCATTGTAAACTAACATAGGATTTTTCCCCCCCTCTCCTCTACAGCATCCATCTCCCTCCTTGTCTGATACGTGGGCATTCCTCAGCACCTGAATTGGTAACACTGTCAAACTGCACATGCCTCAAAGAGGCAACTATCACAACATAGACACACACAGCTGCACGATGGCAAGATGCAAACAGAACCACTTCACAATGGACTCTTAATTGAAAAAAAACACCAGAAACTTAAATCACTAAGGTTCTTAATGGTAAGATAGCAGGATGTTTTATCTTCATGAAGAAGCATCAATAACAGTTCTAATTTCAGTGTTTTTATTACACTGATGCTAGGCCCAGATGTTTTTCAAACTTAGAAGAGTATTTATGTTATCTATTAATTTTTTCATTTTTCATTTTTTTATTAATACCAAGTTAAAATTCGAATTACAAAAGAAAATAAATAAAAATATATATAACTAAAAAAATCTAATCAAGAACTGTCTGTGAAACAGTACTGCAAATACTTGTCCACTTTCTAAAATGTGCGTGGATATTCTTTTCTAGTCTATTTGATTACAGACTAAACTATTAATTAGTCTTTACTATACCTAAACAATAAGCCTTCTTGATGTCTATGAAGTCCTATTCCTCACTCCACGAACTGAAGCAAACTGTGTCTGCAGAGTTTGTTTACACTGGAAAATCAGCGAGACAGTTACATGGATGAATATTATTATCACAGTACTTATCATAATAGAGTATTATAGGGAAATAATATAAGGTCTTCTGAGAAAAATTAGGTATCTTAAAACCCCTGCTTAGGTGGAAATAAACAAAATCTTTAGGTTTTATCTTGTTCATAACCCCCTCAAGCATTGAAATGGTGGAAGCATACTATAACCTACTTCAAAAAAATTATCTGAAACCAGCTGCTTCTTTCTTTCACCATAAAACCCAAACAAAAAACCAAACCTCCAAATCCCAATGACTCCCACCCCATCTTCTACTTCAATGCAAACAACATATCCAGATAGCCCTGTAAAACTTTCTGCCAACTTTCTCTGAAGAAACAGTTTGTGATGCAATTCTGTTCCACTGATCTGTGCACCTCTCATACTTTTCCTGTAAAATAAATATTCTTTTGAAAATAGTTCATGGAAATGCAACATTCATGAAGTGCAATCATCTCTTTATCTTCATAGATAGTATTTCACTGATTTTGTGATATTTTACAACATTACTTGTGCAATTCTTATATTCTTCAGAGAGTAATTATCTTGGGGTAGCAAACAAGCATTATCTAATTAAAAAAATAAGACCAGGAAACCTTCTTTGAAATGGCTCATTGCATTAGTACGCCACTCCTATACCCCATCACTCCTGAAACATTAATTGTAACCACCTCTCAAAGTGTGGCAATAAAAAGTTTGTTTCATTCCACTGTTTTAATAAGATGATAAGGCCTTTTTCCTTTTAACTTGGAATCATGTCTGTGCCTTATTTACTATCAACAGTCAACTTCCAGATACTTCCACTACATATTCATATAAAACTGGACAGTTTAGTCACTGTGCATGTCTTAAGGTTCTCCTCTCTGAAGCTGTAAAACAGGACAGTAACCCACATCAGAAGGGGAGTCTGAGTCACTTAACTGAAAAGCCTTAACATTGGGGGTGGGGGGTGGAGGTGTTTCTGAAAATGATCTCTAAAGAGCATTTTCTTGTGTATAATTATGAAAATGCTGCTACTGACATCTTTGGAAAAAACACCTACAGTTAAGTACTGGGATCTAAACACTGATACCCTTACCTCTTACTGGATTTTTCTGAAAAGCCTGAAGTTTGGTAGTGCCCTTAAAGTTTCTGGTGATCTCCAGAATTCCACCAGTATAAAATGAAGACCACGAGTAACAGATCACTGAACTCTTCCCAAAATCCTAAGCCAAACCCCAACATTTATCTTTGAATTTGCTATTATAGGCTGCTCACAACTGAAGCTGCTATTAACACCTTGATAAAGAGTCTGATGAGGGGTGGAATTTGTTTTAGTACCTGATGGTCCAGTGGTAAATGAAATTGTCCTTTAAGACCTTTAAGATCAAAGCCAACTGTTAACCAGCACTGACAAGTCTACCACTAAACCATGTCTGCTAAGACACTGTCCATAGTGCCACATCTACACATCTTCTAAATACCTTCAGAGTTGGTGACTCAACAACTTCCTTTTACAGGCTGTGCCAGTGCCTGACAAGCCTTTCAATGAAGAAATTTTCCCTAATATCCAATCTAAATCTCTCCTAACATAACTGAAGTAATTATCTCTTGTCCTATTGCTCATTATCCAGTAAAGGCCAACCCCCACCTGGCTAAACTCTTCTTGGAGAGAGTGTTAAGTGACCCCCGGGCTCCTTTTCTCCAGGCTAAACAACGCCAGCTTCCCTCAACTGCTCCTCCTAAGAGTTGTGCTCCACCCCTTTCACCAGCTCTGCTGCCTTTCTCTGGACACACTCCAGAACCTCAATGTCCTTCTTGAACTGAGAGCTCAAAACTAACATAGGATTTGAGGTGCAGCCTTGCCAGCACAGAGTAAAGAGGGACAGCCACTGCCCTGCTCCTGCTGGCCACACTATTCCCCACACAGGCCAGGAACCCATTGGCCTCCTTGGCCACCTGGGCACACTCTGGCTCTCGTTCAGCCGCTGTCACTCAGCACTCCCAGGTCCTTTTCCACCAGCAGCTTTCCAGCCACTCTGCCCCCAGCCTGTAGTGCTGCCTGGGGTTTTTCATGACCCAAGAGCAGGACCCGACACTTGGCCTTGTTGAACCTCACAAAATGGCCCCAACCCATTGATCCAGCCTGTCCAGATCCCTCTGCAGAACCTTCCTGCCCTCCAGCAGATCAACACTCCTGGCTAGCTCAGTGTTGTCTGCAAAATGACTGAGAGTGCACTCAATCCTCTTGTCCAGATCATTGATAAAGATATTAAACAGAACCAGCCCCAGTACTGAGCCCTGGAGAACACCACTGGTGACCAGCCATCAGCTGGATGTAACTCCATTCACCATCACTCTGAGCCTGGACATACAGCCAATTTTTTCCCAGCAAACAGTGAGCCCGTCCAAGCCATGGAGGTGAGTTTCTCCAGAAGAATGCTGTGGGAAGCAGTGTCAAAGGCTTTGCTGAAGTCCAGGTAGACAACATCCACAGCCCTTCCCTCCTCCATGAGCAAGTCACTTTGTCACAGAAAATCATGTTACTCGAGCAGGACCTGCTTTTCATAAACCCTCATTGATTGTGCCTGATCTCCTGGCTGTCCTGCATGTGCCACATGGTGGCACACAAGATGAGCTGCTCCATAACCTTTCCTGACACTGAGATCAGGCTGAAAGGCCTGTAGTTTCCCAGATCCTATTTCCAGCCCTTGTAGATGGGCATCACAGGTGCTAAGATCCAGTCAACTGGGACCTCCCTGGTTAGCCAGCACTGCTCATCGTAAAAGTGGTTTGGCAAGCTCTTCTGAAAGGCCCCTTGGTACCCTTGGGTGGATTCCATCCGGTGCTATAGACAAATTGTGCATGTTGAAGTGGTGCAGCAGGTCACTGACTATTTCCCCTACCTCCACTGAGATGACTACAGTGCTGCATGCACCAGCACTGGGACATTTCAAACGTGCTCCAGTGTCCTCAGCACAGTAGGGTGGAGCTTGAAGGGTCTCACTGGCACATGAACCCTCAAACACTGGTGTGCTGCCCTCAAGCTCATCTCCAGCAAGTCTGGTTTTATCCCTACCTCCCTACAAACCTAGTTCAGATGATCTCTCTCAACGAGCCCTGCTAACTCCTCAGCAAAGATCTTTTTCCCCCTTTGAGACAAGTGTAGCCCATCTGCAGCAGGCCTGCTGTTGTGTAGACCAATCCATGGTCAAAAACCCCTAAATTCTGCAGTCTCAAGAGACAGCTACTGATCTGCCAGCTCTTCCTACACCACACCCTGCAACTGGAAGGACAGAGGAGAAGATTACTTGTGCTTCTGATCCCTTAACAAGTTGTCCCAAGGCCCTCAAGTCTCTTGTGACTGCCCCTGAACTTCTTATTGCAACTTCAATCGCTGCCTTCCTGAAAAATCAGTTATGGATAATAATCCAAGGGACATACTAGGGTAAGAAGTTATCTTGTCATATCTTTAACATGGGCCCAGTTTTAAGAAAACAAACTGAAGAGAGACTGATTTTTGGAGTTTGTTATCATTACTTAAGGAAAACAAGTATCAAGACTCCTTTGGGTTTTTTTCCTGGAAAATTTCTTCTAATTCAGAGGTTAAGAGTTTCACAACAATACATTTTATGATAGTTTCCAATAGTCTAGTTGACAGACTTGATCACTCCAAGAGGGTGAACTTCACCAAGAGAGTATATTTCATTAAAATATTATATCAAAGTGAAATGAAATCTATTGAAGAGGTGTCCTAAAAGATAATATAAATATAAATAAATATAAATACATTGCCTTTGGCTCCAAAAATTTCTTGCTATAAATTCTGGGAAGCTGGTAAGATTCTGGGCAACTTATATGTTTACTCCTTTCTTAAAGCTCTTCAAATTACTTCCATTAAGTATCTCCCAGAGGTAAGATACTGGCCTGAACAAAGCACTAGTCTAGTACAGCCCAATATTCCTAACATTCCTAACAAGAACATTCTATAATACAGTTAAGAACTTAGATACATCACTAATTTTTTTAAAATACTTGGAAGTACTAGGTTGTTCATAATCTAGAGAAAACAGAGAAAATATCACTAGACAAGAGCAATAATATAAAGACATTTTAAAATAAATGCTCCCTCTATCACTTGTACTCACATGACAGAGCATCTACAAATGAAATGGTAAGACTGTAAAGCAGGTAACTTCCTGAGATAGCAAAAGATTATCTGGAAATCAGGATTAGCATTGATGATATTCATATGCAAATAAAATAAGCGAAATATTTTCCTGACACTACTACTTGCATGACAGGCATTAACATTTTCATTCTGTAGTCAACATATGCATTAAAATCCTCTCCATGCTCCAGAAGAGAGTTCTCTATCTGTGCATACATTATCACTTAGATTCCCTCTCTCAGATGCACACCTCTGACACTGTAAAGGGAAAGCAAAGACAAAGGGCTAATAGGTACCTTTTGTTAATATCACAGAAAGTCCAAAACAAAAGGAGTTTAGAGAACTATCAACTGTTATTACCAAATACCTTGAGATGTGTTGCCCTCTTAAAGGCCTTATTGCAGATCTGGCAAACATGTATTCGCTCCTTGCCATGAACCTCTTTGCAGTGGTGTGTCAGCATGGTGATGGAATAAAAGGTTTGGCTACACTCAAAACACTGGTGCCCACGAGTTTCTTTTTCTGTTTGACTGCTTTTACTCACATTAGGGGTAACTTCTGTCACCTGTAACAATTTACAAATACACTATCAGGTAATTTCATAAGCACATCCACATTGGTTTATTTTTAAAATCTACCTCAAAATTTTTGGAGAGCATCTGCAAGCAACTTAGAAGACACAAAAGAAGTCAGTTATATGTAAACATGAACTTCTATTTCATTGCTCTAAATAATGACACATGTATTTTAAGAAAACAACATTAATAACTACAATCAAATTGACTTAATACATCATAAATAGAATGCGTGTGAGTGTGGATTCGTACTTGTCTACATTCAGTTTTATGCTCCTGAACAACCCAGATGATCCTCAATCTGCTACCAAATAAAATTCAAAGCCAAAAGCATTCCAGACAGGAAAAAAGTTATCTCTGATTCTGTAGAGGAGAAGAATATTTTCTATTTATTTAACTTCTTGACTGGGGATTCTATTTTCATAAGGAAGTAAAGGTCTACCTCCAGAAGTACTGAAACACAACTAAAAATTGATAGACTTGCATGGTGGTGTGATGCATTATTGTTTTAATTAGTGAGAACTGCCTGGAAAAACTACTTTCTGCAGATAATTTAATACCAAATTCTTTTTTAATACCAAATTCAACTTTATACATACAGAGGAATCCTAAATACAGTAACATAGAAAGCAACAAATCAAGTCACAATCCTCCTCTCTCATTTCTCCTATATTAGAGCTTGCCCAGCCAGGCTGGTGGAAAACATTCATTCTGCCTTCAAGAAAAGAAGTCTGAACCACTTTTTCGAATACCAAAACTGTATTACTTATGTAAGAGTTTCTATTGTGATTCAAAGGCATAAGAAGTTGCAAAGACTTTATGTTGCACCATCACTGAAACAACTTGGATTCAGAAAGAGAATGGAAAAAGTGTACCAATGGGTGCTATTTTTCCCCACATCTCCAAAATTTATTTATTTTTATTTTATAAATACCAACTTACTTGGAAATTTTTGGAGCAGTCTGTGTTGAGCACATGATTATGTGATTTGGAGAAAGAACCACATTATAAATTACATTTCTTTCTTGTGTGCATGTACATATATATGAAAGTGGTTTTTAATTCAAAACTTAAAACAGTATCTGTGTGATTAGGAAGTTACAGAGAACCTCTTCCCAAAACTCGTTTGGGAATGACATCAGGCTTCATGATTCAAGTTAAAAAGACATTGTTACAGTATTTTGATTAAATAGAAGTCCTTTACCACAAAAGATACAGAAATGTATAGTATCTACCTGATATGTTATTTCATCAGAGTTTGCAGGTGCTGAATGGGGTGTATGGCTCACCAGTATTACTTGCTGTGATCCTGATGCGCTTTGGCTAGCAATACTGGAATCTGTGAGTATAGCAGGGAACTGCTGACCCTGTCAGAGAGGGGAGCAAAAAAATAGAAGAGTAACTATACTTAAAAATCTGCATTTAAACAGCTGACTGAAGCAATGTAAGTTTTCCTATTTAAACAGTACTTTTCTTTTTCCTTTAGAAAGAAACATTTCAGAACCCTATCTGAGCAAATGCAACTGTTTTCCTTCCTTTTCTCCTTTACATTGATATCTAATCATTTAAGGGTAACAAAGCTGGAAGTTTGTAAGACTAGATTCAGTTCTGATCAATTTTTACCAGCCTTGCATGAAATGCTGAATGTTTTAGCCTTCCATTGCCTTTCTTTAACTCCTGTATTCTGCTCTCCTGCATGGCCTTCCTGCAGTATCTTTATTCAAACCTCTTGATTAAGCATACTTCCAAACACCGTGAAATCATGATACAAAATCACTACTTAGGGTATATGATTACTAATATCTTACTACTTCTACTTCTACACTACTTTTAATGACTTCAACAGGAAACACAGTTCTTTTACATACTACCTATCTATTCACCATGATTTCTTGCAACATAAACTGTGTTTGCACAGCTATTATTATTCTTCACTGTTTCAATTTTATTTATGTTTGCCTTAACAGTAGGCATGGGATCTTATTCATAAACACCAACACTGCCAAATGTTATCACTGAAATAATTACAAAGCTTGAAATGAAACCATGTTCTGCTTTGTTATTCTGTGAAACCAGAAATCACAAACATATCATACGAATTATTTAAGAAATCTTTTCTTCCCTTCCCTGGAGCAAAACTGCAGAGGAAAGCATACAACTTTGCTTCACCAGTTTTAATCACAGCACATACAAGATAAATAGTATTTAATTTGTATACATTTACACACTAACTCAGGTCAAAAAGTAAATAAAAATCAATCTAAACCTAGTTAAGCCAAGAAAATAGAAGAAACAGCTCAAGTTTTCAGATGTAAAATCTACACTGAAATGTCAACCATACATTGAAAACCTTTTCACTTTGTAGTCTTTCAATATTATTTTTTATCTCCCCACTCTGTAGATTCTATTTGCCAAATGTGCCTTTGGCTCTTGATGACACCACAAAATTCTTAAGTTAAGCTATAAATGAAACTAATAGTAAGGTTACTAGAGAGATGACAGTGCATACAGCACCATTTTTAGAAGATTTCTTATAATGCCACCTGTTATTATAGATAGCCAATTAAATTCTGTCCTGTTACTTGCTGTGAAAAGAACTGTCACAACTGCTGTTCAACTCTCCCATTACTGCTGTTCAACTCTCCCATTCACAAGTAGGAAAAGAAAAATTTACCAAATGAAATAATATATTAGGAGTACTAAGCTATATTACTGAATAGTGATAATAAAGTATTTGGTCTAACACCAAAAACTGATCTCAAACCATGTTTGAAACAGTAGAATCTATCTGTTAATTTAAAAAACAAACAACTTTGCAAAATCTATTGGCACTTCTGTTCCAACAGTTCATTTTTCTAGATGCCAAACTCACACGGTTGGCAGGGAGAAGGAAAATTAACTAAGATATCAAATATGATGTATTTACAGGACAAAATTATTTTCTAAGCAAAAGAAATTATGTTCTGTATGACAGAAACACAAATTTATCTGTCAGTTCAGAAAAGCACCTTACCTGCGAAGTGATATTAAGTGTAACTGCATCAAGACCACCTGACAACATTCCCTGAGTGTCAGCAAGAGTCAAAGTGACACTTCCGTCTCCTCCAACTCCTGATGAAGACATCACCAAATTCTGTGCAGAAACTGCAGACTGAGATATGGGTGTTGCTGGAGGAAGGTTTGTTCCCCCCGTTGTATTAAGTTCTAGAACAGATGCAAAATGTTAAAAAAAAATAAATCTGTTACATATATGAACACTAAACTACAAATTTATTTTAAGTGAACCTAGTAATTTCTGTTTCCCATTGCTGGGATTTTCTATTGTGGAATCAACAAAATCAGTTAAACTGCTAGTCAAGAACCTAAAGTTGTCAGTCAGATGATAAAATTAGAAAAATTACATTTAAGTGTAGCTTCATGAACACAGTATTGCACTCACAGGTGGTCACGTGCATATACAAACATATATAGGTAGAAATTCATAAATATACTTAAAATCTCAAAATTTGAGTATTAGAGCAAATTTGGTATTTTAGCACTTCTGCAGTGAAGGCACCAGATTTTGTCATCCTCCAGTTTAGAGATATAGTTCTTCAGTAGTCCTGTAACTGCCTCAAAGTACTAATTTAAGACATGTCTTCTTGTTTTCATTTTTCTACTATTGTGTGGAATAAAGCAAATTTAAACTTGTGGAAGAATGGCTATGTGACAAGGGCCACGTTTTGGACCAAGAATCGGGAGGATGCAGCTAATCTGGGTCCCTGCACCTGCAAAACACCGTGTCCTTGAGCATAGCTGTGGTACAATAAGAAGTGGTGTGAGACATGAGAAAAGAAAGATGTAACCCCTAAGGTATGAGGAAGAGCTGATGTTGTAGAATAGCCAATAGATTGCTTAGCTTGCAGAATATGTATGAGCTTATTATTTGTTGTGCATAAAAGTCTGATGCTCTCTTCAATAAACAAAGCTTGCTAAACACTCATATTGAGCGTCCAAGTTTCCCTCACCGCGACATATGGCGCCCGAACAGGGACCCTACAGAGGGCTTGAACCTGCGAGCCACGGTCCGGTGCAGTATTCTGTGTCGGTCCCGACACAGCACAGGAGGTGAAAGAGCGGGCTCCGCGTCCCCGAGCGACCTTAGAGAAGGGTCTCGGCTGGTGAAAGAGCGGGCTCCATGCCCCGAGCGACCTTAGAGAAGGGTCTCGGCTGGTGAAAGAGCGGGCTCCGCGTCCCCGAGTGACCTTAGAGAAGGGTCTCGGCTGGCGAAAGAGCCATGCCCCGAGCGACCTTAGAGAAGGGTCTCGGCTGGCGAAAGAGCAGGCTCCATGCCCCGAGCGACCTTAGAGAAGGGTCTCGGCTGGCGAAAGAGCCATGCCCCGAGCGACCTTAGAGAAGGGTCTCGGCTGGCGAAAGAGCAGGCTCCATGCCCCAAGCGACCTTAGAGAAGGGTCTCGGCTGGTGAAAGAGCGGGCTCTGCGTCCCCGAGTGACCTTAGATAAGGGTCTCGGCCGGCTAAAGAGCGGGCTCCGCGTCCCCGAGCGACCTTAGAGAAGGGTCTCGGCTGGCGAAAGAGCAGGCTCCATGCCCCAAGCGACCTTAGAGAAGGGTCTCGGCTGGCGAAAGAGCAGGCTCCATGCCCCAAGCGACCTTAGAGAAGGGTCTCGGCTGGCGAAAGAGCGGGCTCCGCGTCCCCGAGCGACCTTAGAGAAAGGTCTCGGCTGGCGAAAGAGCGGGCTCCACGTCCCCGAGCGACCTTAGAGAAAGGTCTCGGCCGGCTAAAGAGCGGGCTCCATGCCCCAAGCGACCTTAGAGAAAGGTCTCGGCCGGCTAAAGAGCGGGCTCCATGCCCCAAGCAACCTTAGAGAAGGGTCTCGGCCGGCTAAAGAGCGGGCTCCGCGTCCCCGAGTGACCTTAGAGAAGGGTCTCGGCTGGCGAAAGAGCGGGCTCCATGCCCCAAGCGACCTTAGAGAAGGGTCTCGGCCGACTAAGCGCCACCAATGTCTTGCAAGGGCTGCAACAGTGCTGACTACTAAATTAGAAGGTAATGGAGAGACAAGCAGCCTATGACCTTTTTAAATGCTTTTTACAGAAGCAGGGATTACAGGGTATCGACCTGGGAAAAGAACTCCCGGGACTGCTTGCATCTGGAGTTGCAAAAGGGTGCTTTTGCAGATCCCAATCAGCTCTTTGAGGAGTTAGAGTGGCGTAGGTTTGGGGATAAGTTGTGGGAAGCTGTGTCAGATGAGTGTAAAACTGCAAAAAAGTTCTCTAAAACTTGGCGGATAGTTGCTAATGCACTAAAACAGTACCAGGCAGAGCAGAAGGCTGCTCAGGCAGCCTCTGCCCGATTGGGAATGCCTGTTCCTAGTGAGAATAGCAGGGCCTCAGCGTCTACATCCTCTTATCCTCTGCCCCCAGCAACTGCCACGGTGTATCTGCCGGCGGGGACAGCCTTTGCGCCAGCTGCCCAAGCTGCTCCTTCTGCACCTCTGCTGGCAGCGAGGGATTGCCCCCCCCTCTGGCTGGAGAGGACGGCAGGGAAAGAACAAAGGAAATGCTTGAGCCCGAGGCAGGGCAAATTGCTAATGAAAGGCGTAAGGCATGGCGAGAGAGTACAGGAGAGGCAATAGTTGCAGGCGACCGAGTGGCTGCTGATGCCTTGCTTGAGGTGGCTTGTCCGGTGGTTTATGCACCAAATCCTGCCGGAGGCTTGCAAGCAACTATCACTACCTTAGACTGGAAATGGCTGGCACAGCTCCATGCCACTGTAAGTGAGTGTGGCATCCACAGAGAACCAACTCGTCAGATGCTCAATTATTTGTGGGGAGGATACATACTGTTGCCATTGGATATTAAAGGCCTCATGAGGCTAGTGCTTACCCAGCATCAACAGTTGTTGTTTAATGCTCACTGGCAGGCTGCGTGCCAAGAGTCTGTGGCTACCCTGAGACAGCCAGGAGGTCCGCTAAATGGAGTTACTTTAGAGGAACTTATGGGGATAGGGGCATACCTAAGGATGGAGGCGCAAACACTAATCGGGCCCAAGAAGGTGAGGGAGGCTATGAGATTAGCCCGGGTGGGGCTCGATAGGGTGAAATACCCAGGGGGTATTCCCTCATACATGGGAATTAAACAAGGAAGAGAAGAGCCATTTGGGTTGTTAGTGAATGCTATTCAGACAGCAGGGGTCCCTGAATAGATGCACGGAGCACTACTAAAGCAATGTGCCCTACAGAATTGCAATCCCACCACTAGGAGTATACTTGTCACACTCCCTGGTACCTGGACTGTTGAGGAGGCTTTAGAACAAATGGTTCAGGTGCCAGTGGGGCCGCAGGCTATGTTAGCGGAAGCAGTAAGAGATTTGGGAAGTAGTTTCAGGGAGCAGGCGCAGGGGACGCAGAGTCAGGTGTTGGCTGCCCTTGCCCCCTTGCAAGCGTTGGTAAATTGGCTTCAAAGAAAAGGACCATCACAATTCCGATGCTTCCGCTGCGGAACTGCTGGCCATATGCGACGGGATTGTACAATGGGAGCTGTGTGGTGCCGGTGCTGCAAGTCCGACACACACAATGAGTCAGCCTGACGGCATGTCTTGGGAAACGGGAAGCCCAGCGGGAGGGGTCGCCCCGCTCCAACACAAGTGGCGGCCCAGAGCCCAAGCGCCTTCCCAGCACAAGCACCTCCTGCCTCTGCCCCGCAACCAGTGGAAGCCTCGGTTTGGACCTGGCAACCTCAATAGACTGCATCTTAATGGACTGCAAACCACAGCGTATCCCAACGGGGATTAAGGGCCCTGTTACAGCTGGCGGACAAACCATGGGAGCTTTGTTGATTGGACGCTCGTCTGCCAGCATGTCAGGACTTACTATTCTTGTTGGACGAATTGATGCTGATTATACAGGTGAAATCCAAATAACAGCACAAACACTATTCCCACCATTGTTTATTCCAGCCGGATCATGAATTGCTCAATTAATCCCCTTGCCTCAATTAACCAGAAGGACTGTACCACTTGGCAAGCAGCGACGTGGTGAAGGTAGTTTTGGTTCCACAGGAACAATGGCATTGTTAAGAGTGGACTTAAAGCATCGTCCTAAAAAACATATTGACGTCCCGTATCAGGGTCAAACCATCACCCTGGTTGCGCTCCTAGACACCGGTGCAGACGTCAACATCATAGGGACGCAGAAATGGCCACCCCAGTGGGCCACCCATGCGGCAAATGCCCCAGTCGCAGGAGTAGGAGGACTCACGCTTGCACAGAAATCCCCTCTGCTGAAAATTTTTATAGAGGGAAAGACTATCACCTGTACAGTTTCTGTAATACTGCTCCCTGAGGGTGTCCACACCTTGCTGGGCCGCGATGTGTTGGCACAGTTGGGAATGGTCCTTGCCACAGATCTCCCTTTATAGGGACGGCCATTCCATGGACTTTCCTGATCCCACTCCAATGGAAAACAGAGGACCCGGTGTGGGTTGAGCAATGGCCTTTAAAAGGGGAAAGTCTCATTCAGGCACACAAGCTGGTCCAGGAGCAGTTTGACCAAGGACATCTCCGGTTATCTGTTAGTCCTTGGAATACTCCTATTTTTGTGATCAAAAAGAAATCTGGCAAATATCGGCTCCTGCGTGATCTATGTGCCGTCAATGATCAGATGCATAGTATGGGAGCCCTGCAGCCCGGATAGCTCAGTCGGTAGCTTTCTGGCTCCAGGGGTGGCAGCAGCAGGCACCCATGCCACCCTAAGTAAGTTGGGAGGCTGGCTTGTGAAGCAAACCAATGCCACTTCTATGGCACTTTCTAGCCTTTTGCTTGATGTTGATTCTATTCGCCATGCAACGCTTCAAAATAGAGCTGCAATTGATTTTCTGTTGCTTGCACAAGGCCATGGTTGTGAAGAATTTGAAGGCATGTGTTGCATGAACCTTTCTGACCATTCGCAGTCCATCCACTCCCAGCTCTCTGAGTTGCGGAGGTTAACCAGAAACCTACAGGTAGAATCGGGCTTTGGTATTGATGGATAGCTCAAATCTTTAGGCCTGGGATCATGGCTATGCTCTATTGTTAAGGCTGGCATAATAGTAGGAATTATAGCTTTGTTGGTAGTATTAGTTTTGCCTTGCTTTTGCATATGCTTACAAAATATGGTGCAAAGGATGATATCTGCTGCATTTAATCAAACATTGCTTGTGCAAAAAGAAAACAGGGGAATTGTGGAAGAATGGCTATGTGACAAGGGCCACGTTTTGGACCAAGAATCGGGAGGATGCAGCTAATCTGGGTCCCTGCACCTGCAAAACACCGTCTCCTTGAGCATAGCTGTGGTACAATAAGAAGTAGTGAGAGACATGAGAAAAGAAAGATGTAACCCCTAAGGTATGAGGAAGAGCTGATATTGTAGAATAGCCAATAGATTGCTTAGCTTGCAGAATATGTATGAGCTTATTACTTGTTGTGCATAAAAGTCTGATGTTTAGCAAGTGTTTAGCAAGTCTTCAATAAATGAAGCTTGCTAAACACTCATATTGAGCGTCCAAGTTTCCCTCACCACGACATAAACTGACATAACAATTTAAAGCTTGTGAGAAAACACACAAAACACTCAAAGTTCCTGAATCATGACATGCAAGATTATTCCATTAATTCTAGTATTTACTTTTTAAACTAAGTATTATTTTCAATTAGAAAAAACGTTGTATGCGTACCTGGAGCATTTAGTGAAGGGCCCTGAGAAAGAAGCTGGTCATTGCTTATAGTTAATGTAGCACCTGTAGTCTGACTGCTGATGGTTGGTGCCGTCAGCCTTAAGCCAGTGTTCAGATCAGTGCTTCCAGAATTATGCTGAATAAGATCTTGGCCTGAATAGAAATAAGTCCTACTGTAACTAGAATCGTCTCAGCATTATTCTGCTACTGTTCTTGCAATAGATCATAAAATAATAAAAGTAGAAAATACAACCAAAACACATAATTAACTTCCATACAGATTTTTATGCAGCGGTTTGGCAAGTTTTTAATACAGATGTGATTATGCAAATCCAGATGCTAACATGTACAGAAACATCTGAGATTAGTAATATTTAGACAAATATGGATCTTACTTCTCTAGATTTAAAGCACCAACTTGATCAATCTATAAAAATCCAGCTGTTAACTGAGGTTATGAATAAAACAGTGAGTGAATCTTAAGTGTTCTCAAGGCAAACAAGTTCAGGTTTCAAATGCGGATTCGGGAAGTATCTTTTAAAGCTGATGAATATAAGGAAAATACGCCATGGGAAAACTGTGGACTGTGAAAATCCTTGTATGCTACTGTATAGGTACTTTATGAAATAGAGATCTGGTATCATTAAAGATTTTTAAAAACACAAACCAGATATTGTAAGAGTGATTTCTTGAGGACTTCCTGATGAGGTCGCAGTAGTAGAACCCGAAGCATGAGCTAGAACTTGACTCAAACTGGAATTATTTATGGTCAACATTATCTCATGTTGTCCACTTGTAGATGACACCATACCCTGTGAAGTCATGACTTGAGTAATGTCTTGTGCACCTAAATGAAAGTGGTAGAACAACAAAAAAAATCCATTAATATCCTTTGGTAGAATTTTTGACAAAACTGTTTAGAGCAATTTATACATTATTTTCTCAGATACTATAATTGATGCAGCCAAGGGGAGATGCTAGAACTTGCAGTAGAAAGTAAAAACTCTTTTCACATCCTATTTATTCTTCTACAGTTAAGATTTTCAGAATGAAGATTTTTGTATTTTGCTCAAAACTATCGAAGTTCTTAAGTATTTTCTATTTTCTATATTTTTCTATTTTATAGAATCATAGAATGGCCTGGGTTGGAAGGAACCCTAAAGATTACATGGTTTCAACTCCCCTGTCATGGGCAGGGATGACTTCCACTACATTAACCTGCTCAAAACCTCATTCAATCTGGCCTTGAACACTTCCAGGGATGGGGCATCTACAGCTTCTATGGGCAACTTGTTCCAGTGCCTCACTACCTTCACAGTAAAGAATTTCTTCCTATTAGCTAATCTAAACCTACTCTCTAATTCACCTTCTGAAAAAAATCATGTTAAGAAAGGGTAACGCAAAGCTGTAAAATTTGCTGAAGATGCTCAAGCAAGAACTGCAAGTTTATTTTATTAAAATGAGACGTCTGGTGGGAGTGGGGGGAGGCAGGGGTTGACATTTTCTCACTGTGAGTAATACCCTGAGTAAAATTAAAAAATTGAACGCACAATAAAACCACTGACAGTGCTTACCATTAGCGCTGGTTGTCAGCACAGACTCCTGCTCAGACAGGGACCCTATTGTCATGTTAGCAGATGATGTTACTGTGGGCTGCAAAGACAAGCCTGATATGGGCTGAATAACCACGTTAGCTGGCACTGCATTTTCTGTTGCCTGGAGGGAGGAATTCTGTGGAGCCATGGTGGGATCTCCAGTCAGCTGCTGAGTAAGTAAATTACTCTGCTGTAATGTCTGCTGTAGGATACTTGGATCGATCTGAAAAACAAGTTTTCAGCAATCAATCTGAAGTTAACAAACTGGGTTAAATGAATATTCTTAACATAAGTCCAGAATACATATTTACTGCATACAGAGTATATACAATACTTAAAATTAATAATTAATTTAAAATCTAAATTTAGTTTTTATGTGTCTGTATCTAGCCAGTCTCCAAAGTGACTATGTAACCAATCTATTCAGATTCACTTTCCCTCTCTTCCTTCAGCAAAATGTTTGGGAAATCATAATCAGTTACATATCAGCATGCCCAGCCCCAGGTAAACACACTGCTGGTATTCTGTACTGTCCTATTAGTGCATGTAGTGCTTATCACAGTCTCCAAGCCTTTGAAAGTGAAAAGGCATAGAGCAGAGGGAAGACTGATACAAGAAATTACTTAATTTTGCAGCTCCTAGGAGTCATTAAGGTCTTGTTTCACAAGCCAACAACTGCTCTCTATACTTAAAGATAAGACATTTTCCTCTTCAGAGATATTTAGCAGTTGAAAAAACAAAATGAAAATGTCCCCATTTTATGCTAAGAATTCCTTGAACAGAGGGACTATGAGCAACTCAATGCAACTCTGCAGATGTCCCTTCTCTAACCTTGGGGTTGTACCTGGTGAGCTCCAGAGGGCTCCTCCAACAACAATAATTCTGTCAACTGATCAAACACAACCACGTTCAAGAAAATCATTGTTTCACACATCTCAAGAACTTTTAAATACAATAATCTCATCTCTTTCTGTCATTCTTTTTATAAGCTCAGTGGGAATTTAAATTGTGAATTCAATCATTAAAAGCTTTCGAAGTAACACAGTGCCTTATGCTTAGAAAAGAACACTCCGTGCAATAATTTGGGTTTGTTTTGGGAGTGGGAAGGAGCCAAAGTACTTGTGAAGTTTAAAGACAAAACGCAATTAAAAGAAAAAAATACATATTTTAAAGCAGTCTGTCAAAATCTGAGAGGTAAAAAATCCTGAAAAAAAAAAAGAAAATTAAAGAAACCAAACCAGAAATATATCCCATTGTGCAGCTATTTTTTAAGTCTTCTAACATTGTACAAATGATACAGTATGTTACTAGCTCACCCAACTCAAGAACACTTCCAGAATTATGTAGGCTCCTTAAACTTTCTTCAGCCCTCAAAGTGACTCTACAGAATTAAAAGCTGTAGAGCAACTTACCTGTAACGTTATGTTGTTAATACCAGTGGCATCTATTCCAGAAATCTGAACATTTTGTCCAACCAGATTAGTAGCAAGTTGTAACTGTATTCCTTCAAGAGTGGCCAAGCTACCATCTGTCAAGGACACAGTTAAGTCACCTCCAGCTACCAAAGAAAACAGTTATATTGTAATGTTTTTATTTACTATTACTGACTACCTCTTTCAGCATGCTTATTTTTATAAATTAAATCAATATAAAAGCTACATACACACACACACATTTATTTATGACAAGAAAGATAATTTGAAGTGTATAATTTGATTATAAAGTAATTTGACTGCCTGTTTTAAAGCTTCATAAATTCCATGTGATTTAAGGATTGCTATTTAGGCACTAGCTAGTGGCCTACAAAACAAGAATCCCTCCAGAGTAGCATTAGAAATCTGGAAAAATTTGGTTTAGATTTCCTTGGAGAGTGTGCTGCACCTAAACAAAGCAGCACACACATAGGGTATTTATATTCCGACTCTGAACATCCACAAGAAAGTTATTGCCACATTTTGCACAGCACAGACGTGGTTCAGTACCAAACTGTCAAAGTTCATCCTCTGTACTTACATGGATGAATATAAAGGTGCATTAGCAATTGAAATCCAAAAGTCTTTAGACCTTGAAAAGGTTCTAATCTCAAAAGTTGAATAGGCCATCTCTACAAAAGGTCTTGAGAGAATATATGGAAAAAGTCATCTTGTGTTTGACGTACCTTCTTCCCCAAATACCCTGAGTGTATTCTCCAAATACCCTTACCTCAACCTTGGAGAGTGTTGGTTGATGCTTCAAAAACATCTACCCTTCCCTCTTCAGAATTCTTAAGTATAATAAATCTGGTTTACAATGCACCCAAAAAATACCTGCTCTGGCCAAACACACATAACTAGTCTCAATTTAAGAAGGTCTCTTTTTAGGACATCTGAACAAGCTAAACACACCACCTTAATATGCTCAAAAAACCAAGCAAACAATTTCTCATCACAACTTTATCACTCACTGTACCTGTCAAATAACATCAGTATCTCTGAACATCAACAATTTATTCATTTTGGACAACAGTTTAGATCAATTCAGATAAGCTGGAATGGCTACAGTTAAATATGAGACTGATATAATACTCTGAATTTGTGGGCATACCTGCTAAATCATAGACATGGACTGAAAAAAATGCCAAAGCACATAAAATCAAAGTCTCACTTTCAGAAATGACAGACAGCCCAAGACCCACAATCTAAGTAGTACATTTAAGAGTACCAAGGCACGTCTCCAGACACCTTAACACTATTCTGCTTTTAAAATCGTCCCTGTCCCAAGTTTACCTGAGCACTTACACAAACATTGGGTCAGTGAGCACCTACACAAAAAATACCTGAAAAAATTTAGAAATTAGCAAGGATCATTCTCAAAAGGTCATCTTCTTGCAACATGAAGCATGTTGGGTATTCTGTGCCGGTTGGTCAAAGAATGGCCTGTGGCACATTTAATGTGCTAATGCAGCTTTAGTCACTGTCAATTGATGAGACTTCATATCTTAGGAACTCACTTATCTAACATACATACCTACACTATTAGTTTTTTGCATTGTTAAAGAGTTTTCTTGCTTTGTGTTGAGGTTGGGGGTCTTTTGGTTGGTTTTCTTTTGGTGTGGGTGTTTTTTTTTATTTTGGAGAAATAACTACACATGTACCACAGAGGATGTGCACTTGAAAAACATTCTTCATTATTCACATAAATAAGTAGTGTAGACAAACAGAGTAACTGTTTTACTTCTTTTCTTTTTAAATAAAACCAAGAAAGTATTACCACAAAGAATACAAGTACTCCAGCTATTTTTTATCTGCATTTTCTTCCACTCTGCAGTGCAATACTACAGGAGAACTGAAGAGACTTCTAGGTGAACTGTATATATTTTTCTTTCATTCTTAAACAGGTAAATTTCTATTCATGTCACCACTGTGCATCAAACCATGAATTCAGTAAAACTCTTACCTGTTTGGCAAGCAGTGTTTTGTAAAACTTTCCAAACTCTAATAGAAAGAAAAATTCATAACTTGATCACCACACCAGCACCTCCACCCCCATCCCCATCCATTTTTACCTGACACTGAAGCAGGCAGGATAGCCTGGCCCACAAGTCCTTGTTGAAGTAAATTTTGATCAAACTGACTCGTCAAAACAGAGTTATTCATGATGAAAACATTAGGGTCTGTTGAGGATGAATTAAGAAGACTGACTGGTTGTAATGCCTCAGTTGAAGTCCGGGCAACAGGCTTCCTAACTTTCTTTGCATCCGGTTTATAATGACACTGTATGTGGGTTTTTCTGCGCCCTGAAGTACGAAACCGCAAATCACAGTGTGGGCATTTGAAGGGCTTTGCTCCCGTATGCAGGCGCATGTGGACTTTTAGACTGCCTTTTGTGGAGAAAGAATTACTGCACACGTGACAACAGAAGAGCTTCTGGCCTAGAAAAGTTTCAAAACCAGAAAGATAAGTGATTAAACCCCTAAAAAGACTGAGAGGACTAAATCATTCATTTAACAAACCCTGTAATAGATTCTAAACTAATTTGAACATAATAAATTAGAAGTAATTGGACTTTGTCATTTGGCTGCTTTTCAGATGAATTAAGGTTCTCAATGAAGAGTATATTAACTTTTTCCTTTTACTAAAACCCCATATGCTTTTAAAGCTTTCATGCAGAATCTTATTTGGTCACCTTCATGCCTCTGTCATCCTCCTCATCTCATCTTCCTGACTAATCCAATTGTTTAAACTACACAGACCATAAACTGGAAAATTAAAAGTTTCATCTTGACCTCTTCAGCATTTGGCTCCTACTTAATTAGCCACTCATTTCCTTTTTAATTCCAGCAGCTTTATTCTTCTGTTTCAATGCTGCCCTAACTAACCAGTATTAATGGATTAAAAGTAAGAAATTATTAAAATTAAGTGAAATAACATTCTAAAACAACATATCAACCCCACAAAGTAATCCAGAAGTACAGAAATCTGGTCTATACATACACAGACCTCTTTGTCTCTCCTTTTGGAGTGCATAACATCTGAAAAATATCCTTGGTCTCAAACAGAATTTTTAATGTACTACAAATAAAAGCAAACTACAGAGTTTATTCCTTGAACCATATACACAGCTATACAATTCACAAAAAGCATAATGTAAGTATCTGGCAGAAAACATGCCACTGCAGCTGAAAACCCACTATAACTCCTGGAATTCCTAGGCCTTCCAGCACAATATTGCTTCCTAGCTAAACAAGGGAAAGAAACCAATGCATTTGGTAAAAAGAAATCACAAGAGCAATGTGTGCCTGTAAGTCCTGCTATTGAGTTCTAGTTTTCACTTACACAGAAGAATCTCTCATCCATTTCCTGAACTACAACTCAAACTACTTCAAATTACAAAACCCTGGCACACTGTTGTCACTTCCTGTTAAACAAAACTAAGTAAATCTCTGACAATATTTTGTTTCAAAAAATGGAGAAGAAAGAGCCCAATAACATGAACCAGTGAAACAATGGGAATCTGGGCTGCAGCAAAGTCATCTACCATATTCACAGTGCCACAAAGGAAGCCATCCAGCAGTCTTTTCCCACTAAATAAAAAATCCCCACCCATTGGGAGAAAGGGGGGTGAAAAAATAAGAGAGAGAGAGAGAGAGAGAGAGAGAGAGAAAGAAAGAAAGAAGAAAGCCAACTAAAAAAAATAAAGGACAGGAAAGAACAAACATAACATCTGAAGTCCTGTTATTTAAATATGCAATGAGATTGTGAGCTGACTCCTGGGCCTTTTGTGTAAATATTAGGAATGTGAAAGACAAAAGAAAGATGGTTGAACTGTTTTCACTAGTTTAGTAGTTTTGAGGTAAAGTCCACAAGAGAAACTTGGAGGGAAGATGATCACAAATTCAGATGAGAAGTCATCAAGGAATGGTGAACACTAAATTGGCCCTGCTTCCAAATATAGCAAAAATTAAATGTGTTTTATGCCACTGACACACCACACTACTGGCTACACAACTAACAAGTTAACAAGAGCTGTTATCTGAAACAATATATCTGAAAGAACTGTAATCAGGAAACTGGAAAAGCAATGAAGACAGAAATGCAATAGTGTGTGACTTCAGTTATCCCACTTCATGCTACATCAGGATGCAGGAGCTAACTGTTTAGACAAAGAACCATATACCTCTATGAGAAACTTCCAATCTTCCAGTAAAGCCCCAAACTAATTCTCTGGATCAATGCTGGTTACAGATGGTATCAGGTACGTTCCTATCCAGGCAACTTTGATTTACAGGTGAGGAACAGAGTAGCTTTTCAAACAGAACTATTTTTAGGGGAGTTACAGATATTAATACTGTAATTTTTTTTTTATTATTCATTTAAATAAATTATGTATCTCTCAATATAAAACCAATGAACTAGCAAGTGTAGGTATTGCCCACAGATGAAGACAGCACTCCAGAAAGCAATCTAGGCTCAAATGCAGAAAACTGCATATTAGCTAAACTTCATCCAGCACAAGCTGGCCCAAGTATAAAAAACATGGAAAAAAACTTCCATAAGATAAAATGAATTACAATAGGGAAAAGGATGTGGCTTTTGCAGTGAAAATTACACCTCACAAATCTGTGAGTGCTCTTTGAAGAAGATCAGATTTCCAGTGTATCTGGATTTTTGGAATTCTACGTTGGTTTTATACAAAAAGATCTTAATAAAAATGCTGTCACAGGATGAAAGGACAGAGTCCTTCTATGAACTAAAGAAAACCAGTTCTAAGACTGAACACAAATGGCTTACATGGACAGTTTTCAAAAGGCTGTAAGTCAGCAGAAGAGCTCTTAAGCACCTGAGCAAGGACTCAAACCATCAAAATTGTACTATATGTATTATGAAAGAGAGAATGAATAGCAGGTTGGGAAAGTCTGTTTAAGGATGTTAAAATAAAATTTACAAAGCTCCATTATATATTATCAAAATGTCTGTACAACCACAAAGAGCTAAAAAATTAAGAAGAGGAAACAATTTATTTCTCAAACAAAAATCTAGTGGGCTTATGAACAAAATTAGCCAGACAGCAAACTGAAAATCAAACTTGAATCCAGGAACTTACTACTACTGACTATACTGAAGGCCATTCCTTTTTACCCAGTTTTTCTTCATTCAGAAAACAACTGGATAAAACTAATGTAAAATATTCCATTAAAGCTAGCAAGCAAAGAGATGCAATCTCTTATTCAGAGACCCACAATTTGTAAACTGCTTGAACCAGGAGGTGTAACATGACACAATCCCTGCTTTGTTCCTTTCATTATCCTTACTATCTGTTACTGTCTGTCCTGACCTACACAATTTCATGTAACATAAGTACTATTTCTTACTAAACAACAGTAGAAAGTATAAGTACAGTAAAATGAAAAAGGAGCTTCCATGAGCAAAAAAAAAAAAAAAAATGCATTACAGCATTAAAAGCTTTCTATCTTGTTTTTTATTGTTTTTGAAAACAGATTATAATGAAACTTAACAAAACTGTAGACAGTTTTAGAAAATAATTTATAAAATAGTTCAGGACTGGGTTTATTACAGAAGTTTAATGCTAAGAAGAAAACAAGTATGAAAGACTGGAGAAGGCTTTTTTTACTTCGCACAAAATTGTAGTTGAAAACTACTACTATCAAAATCAGACCTCTCTCAGGAATACAAAAAATCTACCCTAAAAATCTAAATTCAAACAGCTGAATGCTCAAAATTTTTGTACTCTTATTTTCCAGTTTATGTAGCAGTGCAAACATTAATGTTTATAGGTTTTTTTTTTTTTTAACCTCTAAATTATATAAGGTTGCCTCAACTCTTACCTTCTTACTCAGGAAAATCATTTATCATTGAAATGCTGCAGAAGATCTGACATGAACATATTCAGAACACTTACATACACAGTTTTTAGCATGAGCTAAGACTGTGCTTTGGAAGCCTACAGAAGGCTGTAATAACATGGTTTATTCAGAATGTTCTGATGTAATTCATTCGATGGTGTCACAAGTACCAAATTTCCCCTAGCATCGCCATCCACAGCTCCAAATACTAGATCACAGTGAAACATAACATTCTCTGCAAAATCTGTACTTAAACAGCTGGTCAAGAAAGCAAACAGCTTCTAAACAAAGACATGCAAAACCTTACTGACCTGTGTGTGTTTTAACATGACAATCCAGAGTGGATTTTACAGTGAAACTCTTTCCACATTCATCGCACTTGTACGGCTTCTCTCCAGTATGGATACGAACATGCCTAATAATTCCAGGATACATGTACAAGTGAAATTCTACTTTTATGTCAGTTTGTACAAATATTTATCTTCTATCTTATTAACTTTATTAATAAATTAAATACTTATACTAGCATTACACTAGGCAGACTAGGCAGAACAAGAAGATTAAAGTATTTGAAATTTCTTGAAAAGATTTTCACATGTTTTTATATGCAAGTATTAGAGAAAAAAAAACCCAATTTATTCTAAAACTTCATAATAATAATAATAACTTTCATACTCTAGGCAAATAAATATCAAAGAGCTGAATTAGTCATATTCAGAATATGTAACATTTTGACACATTTTTGAACCACTGTGAAAAAGAAAATTTATGTAAATATTAGTCAAATTTCAACTTGGGCATAAAGAGTTATATGAAACTGTAATTCCTAAAGTTTCCTATTCAGCAAATTAAAAACATATGAATATATTTCATTCCTCACCTGACTAAATCACTGGGTTTTTTAAAGCTTTTGGGACAATAGCTGCAACAGTTGGCATATTTGGGCTCTGCTTCCAGTTCTGCTTGCTTATCTTTCATCTCACTAATTCTGTCTTTCTCTGCAGCTGACTGGACAAGAACTTTTTCTGAAACAGTGGCACTTTCTTGAGGCCTAATCTTTGCCAGTTCTGCTGTCTCTTCTTCTGTAAAGGTTATGACACCAGGACGAGATTTTCTGGAAGTTCTTTCAGAGCTTTCATCATCATCTTCAACACATGCAACTATTAAGTAAAAAAAAAAAACCAAAACCAAACAAAAACAAACAAACAAAAAATCAAACCAAAATAAAAATCACACTTCTGTTCAGTTTAATCTGTCAGCTGAAATTACAAAAAATAGAAGAGTGTATTATTAAACACACAGCCACTACATTTTGTGCTTGGACTTACACTATTATGGATTTTAATCTCTTTTAGAGGTCTAACTACTCATGTCTGTACTTCATTTAAAAAAAAAGCTGGATTTATAATTCTTATCTTTATAATAACTAACACAGGTTAAGTAATACAGAACAAAAGATCTACTTTAGTAAAATAGCTATGTTACATACAATACCTTAACTGTGCTGAACAGATCCTGGAAACTAGTTTATTTAAACAATTCAGATAATAGAGAGGTTTCAGCAGCTCTAAACAGCAGACATAATCCACGCTGGAAGGTTATTTTGTACCATCCCTGTTATAATAGCATTCATGTAATACACCATAATATCTGTATTTCTTATGTAGTAAGGACTGTAAAAGTAAAAATGAAATCATTTACCTCCTCCTCCTGTATCTGTAGCTGCTGCTACAGCTGAGGAGACTGCCTGATGTTTTTTCATATGTTTTTTGCAGTGAACAGTTGTTCGAAAGCTTTCATCACAGAATGGGCACTTGTAAGGCTTCATGCTCATGTGAGTTGCCATGTGCCTCGTAAGGCTGCCATTAGTTGTGAAGGAAGTATTGCAAATGCTACAGCTGAATGCTTTAACTCCTTAAAGTAACAGAAACAAATAAGTAGCATGCTATTTGTTTAAGTTTACTCACACAGGACATTTACAAAACCCAAACATGGGTTAAGCTAATATAGAGCTGGTATACTCTGTTTACCTGTATGAGTCTTCTCATGTGACTTAAGAACTCCCGAGGAAACAAAACCACGGCCACAGAGTTGGCATTTATAAGGTTTCTCACCAGTATGTGATCGTACATGTTGCTTCAAATGGCTGGATTTCTTAAAACCCTTGTTGCAATATTCACATCTATTAGAAAAAACTAGTTTTCGTTAGTTTCGTGTAATTATTAGGTATCATAATTACATAATAATTACATGTAATAATTAGCCATTCAGGAAATTCTGTGACAAAAGCTAGAAGTGTAACATACCTATACGAACGCCTACTTTGATCTTCATTATCCTCAAGAAAATGAGGCCTTTGTGTGTGCAATTCAAGGTCTTCCTGTGGTGACTGGTCTTGCATCAAGCGAGTGGTCTAAAAATCAAAGCCTCAAGTGAATTTCAGTAACACAGCATTTAAATATAGTTTCACAAATAGGCAAGAAAAAAATTACAGCATTTACAGTCAACACAAGTAATTAAATTTATGCTTTCATGCATTTTGAAAGGAAATTAAGAATGCAATGTAATACTTCACTCTTCCATAATGAGAAGGAAAGCATAAAAATGTTCAGCTACTGAACTGGAATAAACAGACAACATAGTACACTTACACTTCCCTGAATCTCCACAAAAATGTATCTAAATTGTCTACATTTTCTAGTGTTTGAGGAGTTAAATTTAAAACTAGACCAGCCATTTTAAATACTGAGTAAGCATCAAAACACAGTGCTGCTGACAAATTTCACTGCTTTCTGAACATTCCTGTAAGTAAAAGGCACAAGAGAATAATCCTTGAGAGCAAGAGATTTCAAAATTGAAGACAAAGAAATTCTGAAGCCTGTAGGCTGAAATGACTCAAACTCTTCCAGATCCTAAAATCCACATCAGTTCTCTGACAACATCTGCACTTTGCAAACAAGCTTCAAGGGACAGCAATTCCTAGAAGTCATCTTGGTAAATACATTACAACAGATTGTCTTCATGCTAGGTACTTCTAATGTCATAAAAGTTATAGTTAAACTGTATTTTTAGCAATTAAGCCCTTTTAAAAATTTAACTAAATGAGAGCATGCAAAAACATCATACACTGCATTATGCAAGCTCCATGAATGATGACTTAAAGACTTGTAATGCTTTTTTTATTGCTTGGTCATATGTGTCTATAAACGTACAGATTTAATAATTAGAAGAGAATATAATGAAATAATGTTAAATTATTTCATAACATTATATCCTCTCCTTAGTTTTAAAGTCACAATCCAATGTTATAGTATTTTTTTAAGTCTAGAGCATCAAAACATGCACTTCCTTTTCAGAACTGTAGTCAAAGCACTTATCCTCTCCTCACATTTCCAATTTCCAGTTGTTAACCATAAGCAATCTAGCTTATGCTTTAAGCAATAAGCAAAACTTTTCTGACTTCTTGTTTTACCTAATCACCCAATGAAACAGTGCAAGGAAGTCACAACTGAACACAGAAAAATTAATCCTGCCTTCAAGTAGTACTTACTACATTAATAGTGTCTGTATTTGGAACCTGAAGAAGGGCTGGTGGATGATAACTCGTTGAAAGAGCCTGAGATTCAAGTGTGCTTGAATCCTGCAGCTGTTGTACAGCTGGAAATTGACTCTGTTGATTGTAGCTGTCATTCACAGTAAAACCTGCCAGAAATTAAACAGTCATAAACGTGTAAAATACACTGATTTGGACTTTGAATAACACCACACTTTTCTGAAGACTACCTTCAAAAGAGAATAAGTAGCATTACCATATAGTAACAGTTGTACCCTTCACTGTTGAGCATCAAAACACACAAAAGTTTCTGGCATCTACATAATAGGCATAACAGGGTTACTTACCATTAGCTGGAATTCTATTGGAAAATCTCCTCCACAGAAAAACACTGTTTGAAGTTCCTTCAGGGTGCCACAATTACCTTAGAGCCATTGAAATTTTGAATTTCTTGTATGTAAGCATGCATGTGTCAAACAGGTTGACCCATCTCCCTTTATCCACGTTGGTACCACGCTCCCTTAACTACACTGGAAGCCGATCACAAGGATGCAAAGCTCAGTGGGGAGGATGGCGGGTGAGTGGAGGAGATGACCCAATAGGAGAACTCCAGTTTCTGATAAAGTAACCCCATTTTCTCCTACTTTGGATCTCCTCCACATATCCCCACTCTTTAGATAATAGTAAAGTAGAGCCTCTCAAAGGCAAACTGCAAAGTAAAAAAATAAACACATTTTTATTCACATTTCTGGTATAAAACCCTGAAATTTTTATTTGGTTTGTTCTCCTGAAATAGCAGGTCTTAATCATCTTTTCTAAATCAATGAATGAAATGATAGCACCAATTATTGAGAGCCAGGGAAATACAGCTCAGATTGCAGTGGTTTTTGATGCTATTAGAGATGTCCTTTTACCAACCTTTTTAAATCTTAATATTTCCAGTATTAAAAAATAACCCATAATGTCATGTGGAAAAAAATTTAACCACAAGTATCAGTAATTAACGTATGGGCAACAATTTCAGTACTTCTGTGCAGTTTGCCTTTAGTGGACAAAAAGGGTGAAGATTATGAACACAGAGTAGAAACAAATCCACATCAGATGATCACAGCATCAAAGGCCAAAAAGCAATGCTTAAAGAATGCTTTTGAGCAACAGTAAAACAAAAACCTGGATTTGTTGACTTTAAGCAGAAATGTTCCCAAAAGACACTTTCCACAGCAGAAGAATATTGTAATCAGTAGAGAAAAAAATCCCTATTTGTATGCTACTGCTTCCATCATAGAATGAAAACTCACAAATGTAAGTAAATCTTGAAAGCATTATTAATCAGGTCATAACGAGTCACCAAACTTAATGCTGAAACACGTATATTATTCTCTCTCCTAGAAGTACCACAAGAGTACAAGAAAAAAAGATCCTAAAAGCTGGACCTTGTACCTCAATTGGCTTTTGTGAAATGACAAAAAAGTAGCCAGAAGAAAGCAATGAAAACTTCTGCATTGATAAGAGGGCTGCTAATTTCTACTTCTCAAATTAATTTTTGAAGTGTCTTTATAGAAAAATGACGTTCCCATTACATAGGATGAGAATACAAAAAAACAAGACTCAAGAAACTGAAGCAAAGTGATGTTACTTACATGACCTATATTAAAAAAAACAACTACTAAATATACTATGTAAAAACCTGAAATTTCTTTTTTAATCAGTAGGTGTATTTTAGTAGCTAAGAAGGAAAAAAGAAGTTACTGTACTATGACCTATTTCATTTCACAATGTTTGAATGAATTACTGAGATTCTGAAAAATTTCCCAAGATCATAAAAAATGCCCAAGAAGAGCATTGAATGTAGAGGTACTTGAGATTTGAGAACAAACTGAAGAAAGAAATGCTACTTCTGAAAGTAGTTTGGGAATAAATACAAACCAAAGCTGTAACAAGAATATACACGATGCATCCCCATTTTGCTCAATTCCTAGCATAAGGGCCAATTTCCTCTCAAAATTTAATAAAGATCTGACAGTTTTGAGCATTCTAAAAGCATTTGCTACTGCCATACTATTTGTACAGAAGAGCACTAAAAAAAACCCACACCACCAAACACCAGAACCCAGACATTCAGTCTGAGAAAGAAATTTCACAGCCTTTATTTTCTGCTCTTCTTTTCATCACTGTATGTTGTTTCCCAGAAGCTTTTGATCAATCTTAAAGGAACAGAGAGTACCTTAAGCTCTGTATAAGGGCAGCCTCTTAATACAAAGTCTTCTAAACTTGGAACTGGATTTGGTGGTTTTCAGTACAAGTAATCATTTGTGTAGCTTGGGATTTTTTTCGGCTTTAGGACATCATCCAACCTTTTATCATCAATATTAACAAAACACAGCAAAAAACAGAATACTCTGGAAATCATTTTACTCATAGAAAGATGTGTCTTGCATGTGAGAATGAGAAAACAACACTATGATAGTTTGTAGTAAATACAATATTTAATTCAGAAGAAATTTCACACCTTTACTGACAGATCTAAACTCTAACACTATAAACATTGACATGAACATGTGCATCTCAGCAGGGATCAGTGACTATCAATTACTTGTTCTGCAGGTTTGCTTCTTATGCAAAGGCAACCAGCTGGACAGTACTGACTGCAAATATGTGTAAACAGTTACTGAAAGATCAGTATTTTAAGTCTGAGATCGCAGATCAGCTTCTTAGGAAAGCAAATAGCATTGTGGTGGTAAGGGTATGTTTGTATGGGCTATAGAACTAACAGCATTTGGACTACTGGTTTTTCAAGATCATTTGCCTATCACCACTATTTGAATTATCATTCAACCATGCTTACTGGGACACTTTTAAAGGAAGTAAAGGTGATATCATTTATAAGAAAACACATGTGCTGACAGGTAACCCAAAGACAGTTTCAGATGAAAGACACATTTTTTGTTCTGAATTCACTTAAAAGTCTTCAAATGAAGATGAATACACTACAAAGAACTTAAGTCCTTTTCCTCAGCCTCCAAATCTAGCTCAAATTAATCATTTGATACTGTAGCACCCTCATAGGATCTGCACTTCTTTACAAGTCTGAACATATGAAGAAAATAACCTATCTGAATAAACAAGAAATTCAACAGAAGTATTACGAACAAACCTGAAAGAAGAAATAAAGTTCTGCCAGGTCTATGCAGACCTAGAGATTACCCTCATCTGTCTAAAATGCAAAGTTGGGGTTTTTCCCTCAAAAAAGGAAAAAGAAAAATCAAGCAACCTTTCAAAGACTTTTTTTTAAACTCCTACATAATTTTATTAATAAACACTGAATCAAAATATTTAATCAAGAATACAGCCTATAAATATAACGAATAAAAAAAGACAGTGTTTTAAGCTTGAATGTTCTGCCTAGCTGATAGGAAAAAGGAATTAGGAGCATGAAGCACAGATGCAGACATAGGGAGAGGGTCGACCAATTTAACGCATGCATCCGCGCAAATGCTTACCTACCTGAAATTCAAAAATTTTGAAGGGCTCCAGGATCTTCAAGGAAACTTCAAAGAGTTGGGAATCTGTGGATGAGATTCCAAGTAGAATAGGAGACGTCTTATACAAATGAGACTTTAAAATACCCACATCACACATGTTCTGCTTCTCTGAACCAATTTTACAACATATTGATGATCAATCTAGATTTCTGATGATGAAAGAATTGGTTTGTGGGTTCTAGGAGTCTTTCCCCTCCCCAAGAAATCATTTGATAGTTACATAACACAGAAGATACACATACACAGAAACTGAAGCTTAAATAAGATGATAAAACAAGAGTCACTTATTGGCTTTATAAATTCTAAGGAGCCATTAAAAAATACCAAATAAAAACCACCACCACTCTTCAGAATAATGTAGAACAAAAGGCTGCTTTTTTTTCCATAGTGTCTTCTCATTCAGAGAGTTTGAAAAACTGTAAAAGTCAACCAATGAAAATAGTCATAGTATTTTAAGAGGATCTGGATCAGTCTTGTTTAATAAAGGTGGAGACTTTAATTTTCTTTTCCTTACACGCAAAGCAGCACAACCTGGAGAATTAAAATTGGCAAATTATACTATTTCTTCACAGTGTGATACAACTTACCATAGTCAATTAAGTTTTTACAAATGATACTATACAATTAAAAAGGAATGAAACTAAGAACAGAGAAGTTTGTGCACATAGAATACCAATTACTGGTTATCAACTACAGAAAGTTATTTCCTGGAGTGAGAAACAAGGAGATCAAGGATAAGCCAGCAATATTTCCAAATCAAAACAAATGAAAACCCCTTGAACATTCCCCACCTCAGCAACAGCCCCCCTGCCAGAAAACCCAAAACAACCACCAAGAAAACCCCAAAACAAAATTAGTAGCTTCATATTATGTAACAATTCAAGAAATCCAGCTGTGAAAAGCAAAAAAGATAGTAATTTCTTTACTATTTGCAGGCTACACACACTTACATATATTTCTCTGTATTTTAGGGGGAAAAATAGTTTCCAAGTGCTTACAATCTCTTAGTTTGCTAGTTTCATTGCTCTACATAATACAAAAAGAAACCATTGTGCATAGGTGAAAGTATGATTTTTATGTGACTATATTTTGCATTGTCTTTTTCCAAAATGAATCCCAGTAGCTACTCACTCAAATCTTAAGACCGTGTTTCTGATCATCTCAGGTTATGAGCATGTATACCAAGGGAGAAACCTGTGCAAACTGCCTACTGCCACAGCAAGTTCAAACACAATCAAGGAAAGAATATTATATATGCTTGACTATAAAACCCATACTGTAATGACTAGACATCGGCTCATAAAAGCAAAAAAAAAATTAAGTATTCATAATATTCTACCAAGTATAGCTTCAGAATGGTAATTTTTTTCCAAGTTCTCTGCATTGCAGTTACTTTAAACTGCAGACGCCCACCTTAAAAATGTTTATCATAGCTATGCTGTCAAGCCAGATTTATGAAACTACTTTTTACCTCCTTTATTTATTACTAACCTTGTGATAAGCTCTGTTGATCAAATGGCTGCTGTGTTATAGTCTGTTGTTCAAACTGAGTGATGTTTTCCTGTAAAGCATGCTGGGATGTCACAAATCTATCTGAAATGGGGAAAGGAAGGAGAGGGAAAAGGGGGAAAGAAAAGGGAAAAATATCAAGAAAAAAAGATGTAATTAAATGTATATTTCAGTTGTTTCAACACTCCCATATTTTACAGTCATCCAAATATTCGCATTAAAAAGAAACCAAACAATTATTAGCTAAACAGGTATTTAAATCTTTGTTTATAGTACATTTTATTAATATTCTCCTGTTGTACCTGATAACTCATTGCACCATGAAAAAGAGCAAAGCAAAACCAAGACACTTTATTCCACTATTAGAACATGGAACGTTCACCTCAAACCACAGCTATTACTTTCTAAGTAGACTATAAGGCAGTGCTTTTTAATAGTCGGAGAACTGACACGGTAAGGTTTCGTGGATGGATCATTTTTTTCTATATTTATTTAGTAGTTTTGCTTGCAAAAACTAAAGAGTGCAAATCCTAATTTTTTTTTACTTGAATCGTAAATGTAAACACCAATGAACGAAACTGTACTATACATTTTAAGTATACAGTAAGTAGCCTTTATTTCATGCATTTTTGTAGTTCCTGTCAAGAAGCAAGTATTTGAGAAATTGTAAACTTACCTCATTATAAACCTTATCATATTTCAAATACTCACCCTCATCTTGCTCTAAAGGCTGATCAGCCAATTCTTGTTCTAGTGCTGTTTCTTCTGTGCCTACTACTGGCTGCTGGTCTAACTCTAAAATAGCCTGCTGATCTGTTGCAACAGTTTCTGACTGCTGTAGCTCATCACTTTGAATCTCCACCTGCATTTGTGTAGAAACATGAATGCTCTGCTGATGTACTGTAGAATCATCTATTGAAGAAGACTGCTGATTCTGCTGAAGTTGCTGTGCAAGTTCATATCTACAAAGTAAGGTGAGAAAGTCTTTACGGTTTCAGTTAACATTTATCCTATTTATATGAACAATTTTTTATTTTTACTGTACACCATAATTTACTATACCTGCAAAGGTACCTAACTTTTGCTACCCATAAATAAAAAACCTTATTCAAACATATACAGCTGCTACACAGCAAAGCTGCCTTTCCAAGCATCTTTAAGGAATGGCTGCTGAATTACACTGGAAGACTTATACAAAAATTGCAAGCGTACCTATGAGTCTTCATGTGTTTTTTACAGTTGAGTGATGTTTTGAATGTTTTTTGACAGTAGGGACACATATATGGTCGAAGGTCATTATGGATCCCCATGTGTCGCCTGAGGCTGCCACCAGTAGTGAAGGCCCCGTTGCACACAACACACTTGAAAGCTTTCAATCCAGTGTGTGTTCTAATATGTGCTTTCAGAACTCCAGCTGACACAAAACCTCTTCCACACTGAGAGCACTTAAATGGCTTTTCACCTGTATGAGACCTTTTTAAGAGAAAGCAGAAGTTAAAATAGATTTAAACGTTTGATTTACAAAGTTATTAAAGGACTCAATTTTAAAATGAGTGAAATAAACCAAACTAACATGACAGCTGTATGGATGGAAGAGGCCCCAACTAGGAAAAGCCAGAAATTAAAGTTTATTAAGTTATAAACAACCTGGCAGGGCTAAAAACAATACTATCTGAGTAGTTTTAGTTAAGTTGTACAGTCCAATCTCCTTTTCTGATCGTACTTTGTCTCCATCACGATATTTGGGTTTAATTTATCCATTCCAGATGGTGCAGTAGTTTTTGAGACTAGTATATTATCACTCACATGTATTTTCCTCAATTCAGCTAACAAACTGTCCACAGAAGTTTGGAGGAAAAGACATGGTTCTCCTTATACATACTACCACTACACTTAACAACAAAACTCTTGGGAAAAGAACTGTGTCCATCCCGAATACTTCCCAAACAAGGCAAAACCTGTCTCTCATCAAGCTATGTGAAAAAAATATTCAAGTGGGGAAAGCTTCTCGTTTATCAAAGTACATAGCACTCACTACATCCTTCCTCCCAAAAGTGCTAGAGGAGTTTCCCTTTAGGACTACACTGAGATACAAAACAGATGGAAGGAAAAGTTAGGAAATGAAATGGAATGCAACGAGAATTTTAAGGGTTACAACTACAGCATCCCAAGAGAGAGCTAGAAAGAAGGCAATGGAAATGTTAGGAAATAGAAGATAAAAGAAGCAAGGCTTAATAAAATCAGGAAAAGTAAGGGATAGTTTATTACAGTAACCTTCGAAGTCTATAACCACCACATCAGAGACCATAACGAAGTATATAACAGACATTAAGATTACTCTTTTGCTACCAACACACACTATATTAATTAGCAGTAGGGTATCCCGACCTTCCTTGGTGTGCCTGGGGGATTATTTGACACACTATTCACAATCACTGCTCTACTGAAAATACCCCTACTACAAGTTTCCCTCTTTTTCAGAGGGGAAAACAAGCTTTGTAAGCAATGATCAGCACTACTCCATGAGGACACACTGTCTACAAAATTATCAAGCAAAGCAATTTAATAACAGCAATGCCAATTTACAAAGAGCAAACATATGACAAGAAGAAGTTTCTAATTCCTCCACAACTCTTAAAGCCAGGCTTCACTCAGTACTCAGATGAAAGATCAAAGAAACACAGCAGCAGGTGATTAGTATCCACATCCTATTTTTGCATTTTCAGTATAATTCAAAATTATTTTCATTTAAATCAATCCATCTGGAATGTGTCTACAGAAGACAATGAGAAATCTAGGTAGGATATTACAAAAGAAAAGATGGGATATTGTAAAGCTTTCCTTCCTCCTGTTAAGACAGCATATAAAACCCAAGAACTGTTTCCAGGCAATGTGAGAACTTAAAAATACAGAACTTGATTTTTAAAGAGAGTATGAGGAGCTCACTGTGATCTGAGCTAGAGAGAGTGAGAAAGAAGTACAGAGCTTACACTGCAGAAACAAGCAGATTGCCACCTGCTTGTATGGACTCTTCCCTTAAATTCCAATAACCATCTTTGGTGGGGTTTTTTCATATTTCTTCTTCTAGTTGTTTATAGTTTGTAAGTCAGAGAGCACTGTTTCATACCTTGACTAAATGTTAAATCTAATTGCCTGTAAAAACACAACCCGATCTAACTTTGAAGCTACTCTTCTTCTCAAAACAAGACTGGATTAGTTACCTCCACTGGTTCTTCTACAACCTAAATTCTTCTGTGACTCCACGACTGTGGCCCAAACAAGCACTGACAACAGAGACCTTGAACTGAGCCTCAAGGAATAAAATGATCCCCACCAATATTTACTCAATTACAATGTAAACTCCAATTCTTTTAGGTTTTCTATACAGAACAAAAGGCAAATTTCTGTCTCAAAAATAGGAGTTACATACAAGGCAGACAATCTGGAGCATGCAATTACAAAATTACCACAAGAATTCACAAACAATGCTTTTTATTTTCTATACACAGTTTTGGAAGAAAGAATCCAAGTGTCAGTAAACTAAACTGCATATTGAACACAACCACTTATACTGCTAGAACTACAAATAGCCATGAGTTAGTCCAAAGTCTCCTCCAACTCAACAAGAAAAAAAATCAATTATCACTGGTTCAGTGTTTAAGAGATGGTAAAAAAGTATTTTCAGTGAATACTATATAAATTTAATGTCTTTCCACAAATTTGTTATGGCATATATTTCCTTTCTTGATTGTGTTTATTTTACCTGATGTGTTGTTTAAGATGACAGGATTTTTTATAGGCTCGATGGCAATAGTAGCATTTGTATGGTCTCTCTGCATTATTCACAAAATTATTGTTAAAATAGTTTTGGAAGACCTGGCTATTCCTCGGGATTGGCTGGATAAGACCTGCATACATAAACACACAAATAGGAAAAATTGATTGGTAAAGTTATTCCAAAGATGCAATAGTCTGAAGAGCTAGTATTTGAAAAGAAAGTATGACTAAACTTGTAGTATCCAAAAATATGAAGAAAATGTGCATGTTTTCAGCACTTACTTAAAATTATGCCTACATACAGCATTACAGATATTATACTGTACGTGGTATTTTAATGGTAAGTTCTTCTTCTATCCACAGGTCCACCTCACTACAGTAGCAGCCTTGTCTAAAATAAGCATTAACTTTTCCTAAAGTTGACAGTTTTGAATTCATTGCTGATCCAATAATATCTTCTCCTTCCAACCTCGACCTTAGCAAATGATATTTAATCCATTTATATCAAGTAATATCAGGTATACACTTGACAAATATTTAATACACCTTTTGGGAAAAGCATTGAAACAGATAGAGAACAATTTGCAGAGTTTTTTTAATAGACTTTTAGAAAAAATAAGATTATTATAGAAAGCAAAATATATACCAACAGAAGTGCCACTCAAAGATTAACACTATTACAAAGTAACATTATTACATTCTTGACACCTCTAAAAGAACTATGATTCTTTTTTTGGGGGGGGGTGGGGGGGGAAGGAGTAAAAATGTGGAAATATTGTCAGGGGGTGTAAAAAACATGACACACCTTCTAGATAAACAGTAGAACTTACTTTTACATTGAACACTGTAATATCAGCAGAGTTCATGTGTTATCAGCATCCATAGGAAACAACTTCTATAGTATTTCTTGTTAATATTAATCTTTTTCCAAAAATCAGTGACTTTGATGGTGCAGAACTTAATTGTGTTGAAGTGGAGGTTCTCTTCAGAATTGAGAAATGGGATTCTACTTGTTTCTGGGGTTCACTCAAGAAAAATACTGCGTGATCTGTCTGAAGCTGTCAGCTAAGTTTTGTTTGCACCCCAAAAATTTAAGTTTCTTCTATATGATATCAAAATAACCCCTACTCTTGCTTTCAGTAACTCCTGGATGCAGTGAAAGCAAAAGGATGTTTAAAGAGTGATAAAAAATTTTATCGATACAAGATAAAGGTATTTCCAGTGTAAGATTCCACCATAAAAATGACTCCAAACAGACAAGTCAGGGGTTAGCAGACTGTTAATCAAACAACAAAGAGTAAACACCTCACCGACTACACTGACCTCTACTGGAAAACTACATATTGCTTTGTACAACTTCTTCCAAAAAGTGGTTTAACTTAATCTTGTGACAATATTTATACAACAGAACTATAATAACTGGATGAGTTCTCCCAAGCAGGCTCCAGAATTAAAGCTGCCTTTTTCTGAGATATGACCACGAATGATTACTACTAATTCAGTTGAGATCATAAGGAAAGCAAATACTTTAAAAACATGTAACAGACTGACTCATTATTATCTGTAATCTTTATTACAAATGTTGATTGAGACATGATCATCTTGAGAGGACTTTTGGTCATGAACTGTCATCTCCTCTATACCAACAGTCTAACAATATTCAAATTAAACTCCTAATATAAAAATGCACATAGCTTCTTACTGGTAGGGATTATACAGTTTAACTGTAAATAAAAAATACCCTTCTTATTAATTCTATTGCAAGCAAACTATAAAATATGGCACTTTGCTAAAGTTTTTGATGACTTATTTCAACAAGCATCTTTACAAGTGAGCTCTGAATGCTTTTGATTGATTAAAATGCAGCATTTATATTCCATTGAAACCCAAAGTTCAAGAGAGCATGGATTTAATCGCTCTTTACCTAAATCAGTTATGAGTATGGGCTCTTGCAAAGGGATGTCTGGTACTGGACCACTTGACTTTCCTACTCGAACTTTTGTGGGTTTACGTTGATGTCGCAGTTTTCTTAGCTCTGTGTGCTTGAAATGTGAAGTGATATGAGTTTTCCGATGGCCCGATGTTCTGAACTTCTTGTCACAGTGAGGACAAGCAAAAGGCCTAACACCTGCAAAAGATAAAAAAAATTAGCTTAAAATTTTATTTCCATCAACCTAGAAATGCAGCTTTAGAATACTGATGCTCTTTCCTGTAATTTTCTTTTTGCTTTCTCCATAGTGTTTATTGTAACACAGGTTTTCAAAACAGATGCATAAAATTCAATGAAAATAACAACTAATCTGCTGAACGGCTAATTGACTGAAACACATCACTTGAAGCAAGTTTGTTATCAAGAAACTGGATGATGCAAAAGTGACAGCAAATTTCAAGTGCTTCAGAAGCTGTCCTAAGAATTGCACATGGCAGGTTAAAGTCCTTCCAAAACAAAATTTTAAAAAACTGTGAGAAAAAGGAATCAGCAAACACAGACAAGTGTGTTATATAACAGGATAAAAGAGAGGGAGCAGGGATGTAACAAAGTAAAAAAATTCTAGATCCGTCTCTGAAAACATCAACTCGGTTTGATGGCAGTCAAAAAAGCATGCCAACAAAAGCATTAAAGACTTTTTTAATGCAAAATCCAGTAGAAATATCTCCTTGAGAGAGATTTCCTAGAGAACTTGGTAAGTAAGAGATAGGCAAAGCTGAACAACTTTCTGGTTTTGTTCAAGGGGAAATCTTGGACTTTAAAGGCTAGGAAACACGACTGGGTATTATGAAGACAGCTTTTATCAAGTTCAATCACAGGCAGAAAAAATGTAGAAGAATGAACCATTCTTCACAATGCAATAAATGAAACATTATCTGAAAGTACAGAGCAGCTCCATAAACACTGGACTACCTGTTTTCCAAGCCACCTAGTGCTTCTGCCACTCTGAATTAATCTGAATGCTTGTATGAAGTAAGCCTGACTTTAACAGAAAAAAAATACTTGTTTACAAGTTTAGAAAAAAAAAAGTGGAAGACTTTCTGCAGATGAACCAACATTGATATTTCATGGATGAAATACATCAAACTATAAAACATGTTGGATCCCAAATGCACCTAAGCCAATAAATGATACTTTTGCAGAAGGCAATATTAAGGCACTAAAGGGAAGAGCAGCACATTTATCTTGCTGCAACTTTATTTACCTGAACGAACAAAGAAAGGACTTGGAAAACAACCAGGTAACCTACCAAAAGCAGAAATTTCATTGCTTTTTATGGAAAGGATAGTTCAATCACATAAAAACGTTTTGAAGACATCATATGTAAACAAAGACCATATGATCTGAGGAGTTCTAGGATAGTCACTGTAAGATGCTGAAAACAGCATCAAACAGCAACAGAATGCAGTTGTAAATGCAATATAATATACCAGTTAACTTATAAATAACATATCTAACACAAAATTATCCAACAATGACTGTAAATCCTCAACCACACCAGATTATTTTACGTGAAAACATGATGCAAACTGTAATGTAGAAGATAAAATGGGAAGTAACCAGCCCCAAGTGTTACAGTAAAATTATAAAAAAGTGTGGAGAGGAGGGAAGATCAAGAGCAAATATTAGAGATGACCGGGGATAAGTAAAATCAGAATTCAAATTGCAAGAGTATGACTCTTCAGAAAGCACAATACAGAATAGTGATACTAGAAAGGAACAACAGCTGACTCATAATCAGAAAATTAAATGTCTATGTTTTTTTGTAAGAGCCCAAAGTTTCAAAGCCATGAAACACTAGAAATTTATGACAAAAAATGACACTCATCATGTACAACACTAAAATGATACATTCTCTGATTGATATTAACAATGACGCGGCAGACATGTCTACGACTTACACATTTTACAGTCTTTACTCATTCAAGGTCCCACCCATGTCATAGAATACACAGAGCCATCTCAAGGCCTTACCTGTATGCAGGCGAATGTGAACTTTTAAACTCCCTGAGGTGGAAAAGCTTTTCATACAAAATTGGCACTTGAAAGCTTTAATGCCAGTGTGTGTTTTTATGTGTGCTGTTAGAGTGCTCTTCACGGCAAAGGCGCGGAAGCACTGGGGACACTTGTATGGCTTCTCGTGGGTGTGAATGCGAATGTGGCGCACTAAATCGCTTGGTTTTTTAAATTCTTTAGAGCAATATGGACAAACATGCCACCTGATTCCATTTTCTTCACGTATAGAACCTGAAACAAAGAATATCAAAATGAATGCTTTTTAAACCTTCTAACAATTCTTGAAAACTCCCACTACATTGATGCTATTGTACAAAACAATCAGGCCACAAAAACACTTTGTGAAATAGATGCCATCACAACACACTTCATAGAAGATTAACTTCTCTATCAGACATATTCTACTTTATGAAAATGGTGATGGGCTGAAAAAAAACCCCAAGAGAATCCTGTTGAAATTCAAGTAACACAATTTCTATACCACTTAGAAATGTAGAATGCAGTTGTAAATGCAATATAATATACCAGTTAACTTATAAATAACATATCTAACACAAAATTATCCAACAATGACTGTAAATCCTCAACCACACCAGATTATTTTACATACTTAACACTTACCTAACTGGAGGAGATACTTTGCTTGACCCTCTTTTTCAAATTCAGACTTAAATTACAGTTTGTAAACTTGTAAAGGAAGAGAAACTGCACAAGTCTTTCTCATAGGTTAACAATTTAATGCTACTTTTTTTATAAAAGTTGGTTTATGATCCAAGAACCCTAAAGTCTGTCCTAAGGCAACAGGACATTTTTTCCCCAACAAAAAATGAAAGAAACCCTTCTAAAACCTATCCAAGCTTTTTATCCAGATATGTTGTTCAATATCAAATTGTTTGCTCATTTCAATCAGTAAACCTAGTGGTTTTTTCCCTGTCAACACACTGAAGTCATGTTGCTTTATCAAAAACAAAAGTGGTTGTGTTTGACTCTACAGCAGTGACCTTTTATTTTTATTTGCAGTAACAGCTAGAGAGTTGTTGCTGTTAAACACAAGTAACAAAATAATTATACACCAGAGGAAAAATTTAATGTTAATTTTTATCACAGCTATACTGCAGAAGACAAGTTTTTACCTTAGATCAATTTCTCCTTGCAAAAGAAAAAGCAACATCAGTGTATCCATGCAGATACTACAGCCAGAGATCAAAGGCTGCATTAAAGCACTGTATATACCAGGATGGCTGCTAAAGTATGAAGACTTTACATGGAACAAACAACTTCTGGCAGCCATAAAGCTCAAGCAACCTTGAAACTGAAGTTGCATTTAAGCACACAGAAACAAAATGCAGGCTTGTATACACACAGCACAGTACAGAGGCAGAATAACAACATGTATTTATGGTGACAATATCATATCAGTACTGCAATTCCAGAGACAAGTGACATGAAGAATTATTCATAATGCCAGCCTGTGTCCTTCCCTACATGAATCAGTCATGATCTGCAGTCCTGCCCTTATGTCTCTGTAAGACCTCACTTCCAAAGGGGAAGAATAGTTCTTGCAAGAACTCTACTCTGGGACACACAATGAAAACCCAGTCCTTGTCAGAGAAGGATGACAGGAGAGAATAATACATTCATATACTTTGTCCTTTTCTTGTAACTCCACTGATTTAATCCAAAAGATTCAGAAGTATAATTTCAATTCATGCCATCCTGACATGGCTTTTTAATGAAAATATATTTTATAATAAAAATTATAAATATTATTAAGCATACCTTACACTGTATTTTAGATAAGAACAAATACTGTTCATAACTAATCCACAACACATTTTGGGAAATCCCTTTATAAAGCCATAAACACACCCACATTTATTACAGTCTTTACAGCACAAGAAGTAGAAAGCAGTGGCAGTATTACCAGGTAAAAATGGTGATTTTTTCTTAATGAACTTTTTTTCTTTTTTATCTAGTTTATCTGTACTCTCTTGCTCCTTGTCTTGTTCAGCACTATTAGAATCAGCCTGATGATTTGAGAGGCTCGGGACATCTGGGTTCTGATCCTGGGCCCCAGCAGCCTTAGCCTGGCTGCAGTCAGTAGAATGTGCCGAGACAGGAATTGATGACAACCCACTGTTCTCTAATGCTTGCTAAAAAAAAGAACAAAAAAACTTCTAGATCAAGGAAGAAACATTCCACAGTTATCCCCAACTTTTCTCACACAAGCACTTGGAAGATACAATGAAAATATAATTAAATGAAATAAGCGTCTCTTTCTCAGAAAACTTCAGCTGTATTTCAAATCTACAAACACACTACTACACAACATTGATTTCTGATTGTCTGTGAAATTTTAGGCTGGATTTTCTGCATTTACAGCTGCCCTTTACAGAACAACAACTTTTTTTTTTTTTAATAGCCATCAGGGTAATAATTATGTATCACGTTGTTACTCTTTCCAATTCCCCATCACATTCCAGACACCAGAGAACTCAGCACAGGTAACAACACGGTGAACCTGCCCATAGCTGCATAAAACATTTGGGTCTTCCAAACGCAAATTTAAATGGTATTTAAAAGTCTAGAGATGAAAATGTGCCTGACAGGTTAGCAGGCTACCAGTAACACTAAAGAATATTATTCTCTGTCCTGCTCCATCCTGTTTGTATCCTTCTGGGGCACAGGATGCAGAATAAGGACAGAAAGTAATTAAATCACCCTACATTTCTTCTGTTACACTGCATCACCTTCTGCCATTATCAAGGACCAAATATAGAACGTTTTTTAGGAAAAACACTGGCTGACCTTGGAAAAAAATTCTTGCTCAAATAGGAAATATTCAAATAGTCCTTATTAATTACAACAGGGTAAAGGCCAGGTATATATTCTCATTTTTTAACCAGATAAAATATTTTTCCCCTCTTGAATGATATCACGTTTTAAGCACTGCATACCCTGAGAACCCACCACAAGCTGCTTCCAGCCAACAGCAAAAAAGAAGGCTTAAGGTATCAGTAAAAATATCCACATACGAGGTACACTTAAAGCCATACAAAGATGTCTTGGTGCAGCCCATACCCACTCAATAAATCTTGACAATTCTGTCTTGATTAATGGATTGTTTAGAAATCCATAAGGAATGCTATAACTGAAAATACTGAGAATGAATTTCATTAAAATATAAGAAAGAATGAGAAAGGAAACACTGAAATGTAAAGTTGTTCTCACATAGAGCTCTTACCTGCAAAATATCTCTACTGATCCCCACTGCAATGTTGAGTTGTTGACCAGGTTGTTGAGGCTGGTTATTTTCTACAGGACCTGGTTCTGATAGCTCAAGGAGCTGCTGAATGACATCAGTGACAGTCTGCTGACCCTGATGAGCAGCAGCTGGAGACACCTGGTTTTCTGTCTGTTGAAGAAGTGGAGACCGAAAATGTGTGGCCTGAAATATAGTGGTACATTTGTCAAGGAAGATCAAAAGTACGTGTTATGAACTCACCTGTCCAGCTCCCTTACCTGAAATGTCTGGTAACTGTGCACTAGATGGATGGCTACTTATACAAGACATAATGATTTTACAGAGCCTCATTCAAAGTTTGTGTGCTCCATTATAGAATTGCTTTTGTACATCCCCTTTTTTTTCAGTTCTTCCCAAGCTTGAAATTGTAAGCTTACAGCTTGGATTAAATTTACTGTTCACTACTGAACCTTCAACCAATTTAGAAAACACAGGGAGGGATCAACTACAAAACTCCACATGTAAAAGCCACATGAAAAGTAATTCCCAAAAGAAAAAAACTGACATGGCTATCTTTTTAAAGTTCACATTTATCTCAAGTAGGTCCTTTGTAAAAAACAACCTTCCATTAGAGTTTTTTTTTTTAACTAAATTATCTGTGTTGCTGTATCAAAACCTTTCAGAACAAACGACTAATTTTTCCCCTTCAATTTGGAACCTTGAAACCACTTAGTTCAAGAGCAATCTCTTCATGCACATCAGGCTCTGTCAAAATACTAAAAAAATTTGAAGTTAAAAAACTAATTTCCCAATCTTTAATTTGAAACTGTGTATCTTAGACTACCTCAGTAACAAATATGAAGGAAAAAAGTGATAAAGAGCCTTGGTATTTATTTTAAATTGAATCAGAAATAAAGACTCCTGTTTGCCTACATTTATAAACTTCTCTTCTTATGACAAATAGACTGCATTAGTATAAAATTACTGAAACAAGTGCTTTCAATATTTTTTTTATTGCAGAAAATAGAAATATGTATTTGTACAATGGCTAGCCCCATAGCTGGGTATCCTAGAACATACTGGTTATTTACGTCTAATATTCACTTCTGTTCCCTAAAAAGAACCACTTCAAGGTGCATATACAACCACATGCAGTTATAAAAGGCTATCTTCTTTCAGATTATTTTTAGCAAACAATAATCTTAGGCTTCACATCTGTACTATTTCCTTCTAATCTGAAAACTTCCCTGAGATTTTCTTTATACTAACACTTTACATTAGACAGTTAAGATGACACTCACTATAATAAAGAAAGGATGGCTACAAAGAATTATATTAAGGAACATTAGCTTGACTCGGATTATGTCCTGTGTATTTGATGAAGTATTCTTAATGCCTTCTCATGAGAAGATAAAAACCAAATCCTTATCTTGCTTCTCTTGCATGCGAGAATATCACTTGTTTCTTTGCTGATTTAACCATCAGTTCTTTTTGACCTCACTAGTGAGACACAAAAAGACTCCATATCTCTTCAGATTCCAATTTAGCAAAAGTGCTATAAACATTTCAATATGGGTGACACACTATATTGCAGTGAGAGTGGCATTAACAGGAAGCAAACTTCAACGGAAGCAAAGCAGTTTGCTGAAGAATGTAACAGCTCTTTATAGACACAATTCCTCTTCTGGAAACAGAATGTAAGGAGGTTTTTAAGTAGAGCAGGATGCCTATACTAAAAGTGTGTGAAATTTCCTCAGGCTTTAGCAAGAAAAAAACTGATGCTATTATTAATTAATTATTCTTAATTAAAATTAATGTTATTGTTAATGAAGGAACTTCTCAATATCATCTTTGATATGAAAATTACGGCATTATGTGAATTTAGCCAGTATGTCCTGTATATTATACAGCAGTTTATATACAGTTTCATGAAGGCTATCTTTTTTGAACAATAATGCACACACATGCACATATATGATGTTTGTTACCATTACTCTTAAGATACTCTTTGTTCTAGAGTTAATTATAAAACGTTTCAGAGATCTGAAACATTTATAAACATTTATAATTGTTAAAATTTATAATTGTTAATTATAACATGTTTCAGGTCTCTTTCTAGGTCTTAGTTGAACATCTGATTTTAAAGAGAACATGGAGAATGAAGTGTTTTATTACTGCTTTGTAATTCCGCTGTTGTTGAACTGGAAGAGTGGACCTTGTGATGACCCTTGGTTTGTCTGATCTGCTGTGTAACACAGACAGTGTGCTTGCTCTGAGTGAATTACTCCTTCAAGTCACAGCAACTCTAAAAAATTAGAGCAGTTCTTTAAATCAAGTAGTTTATTGTGATTAACTTTTTCTGTTGCCATCCAACTTCAATATGTGGCTCCAAGAGTAAATTATCTTCACTAAAATTTCATACTTTATTTCTAAGTGTCAATTTGCCTAGCTATGACCCTCAAACTTTTTTTCCACTCCTCTATTAAGAAGACAGACTTCTCCCTCTTCTTCAAAACATAACATGAAATCATGTCTAAGTATTTCATCTGACGGACAAGGCAGCTAACACACCTTGAGTCTCTTCACTAATAAACACATCACAGCGTATTTTAAGGATTCTGATAGCTCTGATTCCTCCTGTATCATTGATTACAGTTCATGAATAGTGAACACTATAAACAGACAACTGAAAAAACCCTAAAAATTGCCAGAATGAAATACAGACCAGATACAACCCTGGATCTGGAGAGACTGTGTTAACAGTTCAGTTATATGAGGTTCAACAAGGCCAAGTGCTGGGTCCTGCACTTAGGTCACACAAACCCCAGGCAGAGCTGCAGCCTGGGGGCAAAGTGGCTGCAAAACTGCCCGGCAGTTTGAGGCAGTTCTGGAAGGAGAAGGCAATGGGATCCATTGCTCTCAACTCATACCTCTCACTAGGAAAAACCTGGCACTCTTCATCACATTATCACAGAATACTTTGGAAGGGACTCATCAGGATCACCGAGTCCAACTCCTGGCCTTATGCAGGACAACCCAAGAGTCACACCACGTGTCTGAGACGTGGATGAGCTGTTTATGGAGACTTGAAAGCTGTACTGCCACATTTCCCAGATCTTGGTTTTGTGAGTACAACACAAAATAATCAGTAGCTGAAGTCGGGAGACTGTAAGTCAGATGGTCTGTCCCTAAGATACCACGCTGCAACCTACAGCTGACAAACAAGATGCTGTATAGCTGCAACAAAACCTGCCAGAATTCCCAGGGAGCAGGCACATACAGACCTTCCTGTACACCACAACTGTTTGCTATGGAGTTCTAGAAAGTCAGTCCTGCATCATCCTTCCCCAGCTCCACAGCTCCTCCTGAGCCCCACGGTTCCTCCTCTGCTATCAAAAACTTCCAATCAACTCAACCTGTATGAACACAGCTCCTTCCCTCTCCAACCAAACCATGGTAATCCCTGGAAAATAAAGGCAGAAGGGCAGAGCAATCCAGGATTTTTAAGAATCCTTACTCTCTGGTCTTCTTATACAGAAAAATATTTACCTCCATTTTGAAGAGCTATTGAAGAGACTTACATGCAAAATCATGAGTGTGCAAACAAATGAGGCAACATAATGGCAAATGAAGCAAACATAACATTCAAGATCTGTTCCACCTCTAAATAACCAGCTGCATTCACCAAGGAGCTTCCCTTCACATATTAGCTGATCCAACTTATCACAAAGTATCACAGCATACCCTTTTTCACTAGGTAAATGAAAATTTACAAAATTATGTAAGGTTTCTCCCATTTATAGTCTTGACACAAAAATATGACCAAAACTTCACACTTACATTCTTCCATTTATTATCAACAGGTTGCAAAAGATTAGTAGGGGATGTCGTTAAAGGCTGGGTGACAGAGTCCTACAAAGAAATCAAAATAATTTAAATCTTAATCAAAAAGAAGAAAAACATGGCTGATACAAAACATGGCAGAAAAGTAGCACAGAAAAATCAGATAGTGTGAGAGAAACAGAAGTACACTAAATCATTTTAGCTATAAATACTAATGCAGCAAATGACAGCCTTACAGTCACTATAATTTAGCAATATTCTCATATATCACACAAGAGTACATTCTTTGGTAGCACAGCACTTTAGGAAACTTCAGCTTTTGGAATGGGTACTTAATAAGGACATAATCCTTGCTTATCCCCAGGTATGTATCAAGGGATGACAGATACTGATGGCAAACTTCAGAATAGAATTATTATACTGGAGATATGTTGTTAAAGCAGTTCTGCAAGTTTTCAGCAGAATGAAGAAAAGTTCTAATGTAAGAATGCTAGTGCTAATCTAATAATGTACTAAGTTTCTAATGCAATTTAAAAAATAGAAATAATTAAATATATGCAGATTCAGACATAAAATTACAAATAAAAAGCATAATCCCCTCTAATTTGCAATTGATGTCATTTTGTATCTCTGCTCCACCTTGCTAAACTTATTGGCATCTATTTTTAGAAAGAATCTTTTTCTCCCTCCTGTCTCTTTGTTTATACTACTGTATGGCATTTTTTGCTAGTCCACTCTTGCATGCAAGCAGCAAAGTATTCATGCAAGCAGAGATAATACCACACTGCTGTAATAAAAATATGCTAAGTAAATCCAAAATATTTTAGTAAACAAAAAAACAAAACAAAAAAAACCAGAGCTGGCCAGGGAAAAAAACACATGAGGTAGTAATGAAGGAATTCTTTTCCATCCTGCTTTTAGGATTAGTCTTGAGAATGTAGAAATGTAAAAAAAGACATAGTGAATATATGCACTTGCAAATAAATAAGACACATTAGTCTTTCTTTTTATGAATTAACATGGAGAAACAAATAGTATCTGGCCTATAAAACAACTTCAGAAAATGTAAAAAAAAGCTTTTCCAAACACCATTACTAGACAGGTTATTTCAAGAAGACACAGCTGCAAAATGAAGTTCAGACTTCAAATGTTAACCTTCTTCTTTCAAAGACAGGTATTACTCATCACCCATTGAACATAAAAGCATGAGTTGGAGATAAAGCAAAGCAGAAGGGACTAGAAGTAGAAAAGATTGTTCTAATAAAGAAAAAAAGAAGAGTACTATGATAAATTAAATATGCACTGGCTCAAAAAATACTGTAGTCTTATGAAAACAGAGACATTTTCTGAAATGTAGCTCTTTTTTGTTTCTTGGTAAAGAAAAAAAAAACATCCACTACTTCCAACAAAGCTGTATTTTTTCCTTTATAATCTGCCTAATAAGAAATTAGCATTTAAAAAAAGTTATCAGATATACACAGAAGAATCCACCATGTGTTTATATACACTAGAATTATACAAACAATTTCTGAAAATGAGTTGAAACTAATACATTTTTTCAATAGTTCTAAAACTTCCCCATAATTTTTATTTTATCAGAGGAGGCTAACATAATCTGTAAGAACAAGAATTATACTTTACTTAGTTGCAGAATTAAACTGCTACATTTTCAACCAAAGTGTCGAATTGTAAACACTTTTTTGCATACAGTTGGCCAATTTACATTTTCCCAATATTTAATCCTGCAAATTTATACCAAAAATCACACAAAACTTGAAAAAGATAAAAGACAGCTACAAGTTTAGAAGTTCTAACCTATCTGAAGAACTACTGGAATTAAGATATAGACCTAATTAAACTCTCAAAGGCATTTTCATTTCATTTGGATCAGCAAAGCTTACCGCTGTAACATGAGATACATCTGTTGAAGCACTTGCAGAATTCTGTGGACCACCCATGTGCATCTTGCTGATATGTGTATTTAAACTACCCAAGCTTTTGAAGACACAGCTACATTCTGTACAGTTGTACGTAGGGCCATTCTTCACCTTAAAAAAAAAAAAAGTAAATTTTCCCTACACCTACCAAATATCATGTTTTTTCATTATTTTTCTATATAACAAGTAACTATGGGATTATGAGAGCTACAATGGTTTATTTTTCAAGTTACCAATATGCAGTTATGGAATCAGGCTGGTACCTCTTGGATATATGCAGATTCATATAATCACATATAATCTATATGCATGACTACAATTGCTTATTACCACTTGACAACATTGTGAAGCAGCAGACAGCAAAACTCATGTTCTGCGGCAAACGAGGCCTCAGACCTCTTTACCATCTCCTACCATTTCACACTTAAAATCAAAGCTGAAATGCAACTTTCCAATTAAGATATGCCTGAAGAGGAAACATCATACATAATACAAATGGAAGTTTGGAAGTATGAGATGAAAAAACACAGACAAAACCAACACCGTGAAGACCATGGAAGTTTAATGTCTAGTTTGAACTGAATTTGAACACACAGAACAAGAAAGTGATCAGCAGCCACTTTTTTGAGACTTTCAGACTAATGGGTTAAGGTAATTAAAGCAGTTAAATTTGCAGATTCCAACCATCCTCACCTTCCCTCCTCAGTCCATCACACATCAATAACATCCAGTGTCATACTTGCAATGTGCAGGTATTTAAAAGAAAATACACTGCAATATATTATTGGAGAAAACACACTTGCAATATATTATTGGTATTTCATCTTTTGTGACATTAAACTGCCAACAAGACTTTCAAAAAGAGGTATCAAGTAATAAAATATGCTACAACTAAACAGTGCTTTAGGAAGTGAGAATCAACCCATAATTCATTATCAGCTGCAATGTTATTCTGTAACTCTCTCAGAATAAAACAAAGAATTCAGAGAGTTCCACACAGACTTGAAGAAAACACAGCAACAGAAAGAAAGGAAAAAAATCAGTAAGTTAACCAAAGCAGTAACTCAAATGCAGGCTCAGGACTGCAAAACACAGCATAGGACGTGATCAAGAGCGTTTATTTAAAGTATCTTATCCCACAGCTTGTTTTCTTCTTACAGAAAAACAGAGTAACAGAGAGAAAAGTATAAAAGTTAACTAATATTGAAAAAAGTCAATTTAAATTATTAAAACAATGTTGGTTCATTTTTTCATGTAGCATAAGCTGTCACACATAGAGAGTTGTTAACCTTGAGGATGACCAATCACACCAGAGAATCACAGAATCAATTAGGTTGGAAAACACCTCTGAAGTCCTCAAGTCCAAACCTATGACCAAACACTACCATGTCACCTAGACCATGGCACTGAGTGTCAAGTCCAGTCATAAAAATTTATGTCCATGGATGGTGACTCCACTACTTCCCTGGGCAGCCCATTCTAATGTCTAATCACAGGTTCACGAAGGAATTCCTCCTGATGTCCAACCTAAACCTCTCCTGGCACAGCTTAAGACTGTGTCCTCTTGTCCTGTTGCTGGTGGCTTGGGAGAAGAGGCCAACCCCCACCTGGCCACAGCCTCCCTCCAGAGAGCTGTAAAGAGTGATAAGGTTACCCCAGAGCCTCCTCTTCTCCAGGCTAAACATCCCCAGCTCCCTCAGCCACTCCTCATAGAGTGCTCCAGACTCCTCACCAGCTTCATTGCCTTTCTCTGGACATGTCCAGGACCTCAATGTCCTTCCTGAATTGAGTGTCCCAAAGTGAATACAGTACTTCAAGTTATATGACTTAACATAATTAAGTGTATCACATAAGACATATTCATATACTAAGGCATATCCTAAAAGTAAGAAGCTAACATGCTAAAAGGATCCTTAATAATATCTACCATTGTAACACAAAAATGAAAAACAAGACTGCAAATCTCAGTTAGGGGAAGAGTGAGAACAAAGATGATATTGTGCACACAGGAAATAAAAGAAGCAAAAAGCACTACCTCTGTCACTTCATAATTTCAAACCTAAACTAGGTCTCTTTCTATGGGTATTTCCAACCACAACTCACTGAAGTATGGAAGGAAATTACTGAACAAAGTTGCATAGATCATATTGCTAAGAAGATTGTATTACTTTATCACAGCAGTACTTTCTGAGTCTTAAAAACTGTCTGTCAAAAAGAGAAAAAAAAAACAGACATAAAGAGGTCTGAATCATTCTTTTTGTAAAACTTATTCTGGAATTTTCTTCTACTTGTAACCAAAAAAACTCTGTAAAAGGCTGCAAAACATACTTCAAAGACAAATGGCAAGCATGTTCTACAATAGAATTAGTGAGTTGCTGTTTGGCCTTGAAATTTTTCACCATTTTCTGCTTGGCTACTTCTGGCTTACTTTCATCTGATTCTAGTCCTTGTTCTCCCAAGACAGACACAGGTACATTTTTGTACACCTAACCCCACTATTCATTAATCTGCCCATGTACTGAAAAGACACTGGCCAATGAAAGTTTTGCTACTTCTCCTGAGTATACATTTATTCAGACAAGCTAAGGAAAGCTGAGAGGTAAAAGCAGCAAACCAGAATCTACACTACAGCAATAAATGCATACTGGTTGGAGCACATAGGAATAGCAAAACGGAGTTAATACACATGTTAGCAGCCAGGACTCGATGAATAATGGCCTTTACCTCAGAGTGAACTCTCTGGATGTGTGACTGCAGGTTGCCTTTCTGGGAAAAGGCGGCGGGACAAAAGGCACAGGCGTGGGGCTTCTCCCCCGTGTGCTTGATCATGTGGGTCTGCAGAGCCCCCTTCTGGTTAAAGGCCTTCCCACACTCGCTGCACTTGAAAGGTCTTTCACCTGCAGGGAAACAGCAGCAGGAAGAGGAAGGGTAAGGAGATTTAAGGAAATGTCAGCCGTTTTCTGTAGCTAAACGAAAAATTGTATCCATTAAAATAAAATACAAACGTTATTAGATATGTTATTAGGAAGCTTTGACAATAAAATTGTCTACCTCAATGACCAACCTCAGCACCTACACTGATGAAAATGTAGCCTTGCTAAAAAGGTTTTGTGACTTAGCTGATGATTATTAGTTTAAATAGGTAAAATAAAGGATATCTAAATGAAGCAATTATTTAAAGCACCTTCCCTCAACTTGTGGTTTGAAAGATCTCAAAAGCTGCTATGCAAAATCATTGGAGCAAAAAAGACCAAAGGGAAAAAGAAAAAACAACCCCACATATGTTTTATACCAAATCCTATAAAATGTATATATCTTTACAGAAACAAGCAGGCCCAGAGGGTAAATGGACAGTAATAAATAACTAACAGCCAAAAATTAAACCTTTTATCTAATTTAAAATCAGAAAGTCTTACAGCAACTCTGCATAAGATGGTATATGGTTCCCATTCACAATAAATATTAAGAGTCATTCACTCTTTGCAACCACATACTGAAAAGATGCAATGAAATAATGTTTTAGACAGTTCTGCTCAGAAAATAATTTTTAAAACTGATCATACTGAATATTTAAAGAAAAACTAGCCAACATTTTTACAGAAATGCTTTGTCACAATTTCCCAATTTTGGTGCCCTCAGTGCTGTGCATAATTACACTTTTTGTATGTTACCAGATAAGCATGAGAAACCCCATAGAAACTTTAAGTGATAGAACATATATAACATAATAAACAGATCACAAAGCTACATAAACTTACTAATAATAAATTTCAGTATCTTACAACTATGTGTCCTACTTAACTCCTGGAAACCTCCACTGTGAACCTAGTACTACTACTTTTTTTCTTTTAGTGAAAGAGTTCAGCTGTGGTAACTCTAGGAAAATATTTAACACCTTGCCTTTGCACATTTCCATAGCCAAGACCAGTATAAGCACCACTGGGTGCTATCTTTGCTACACCACTAAGTCCTACCATGTACACATTAAATCAGTTTTAATAAATATTTTTATATTATTTATAATTTTATAGCTGTAATTACATCTACTTTCAACTTATTATTCCTTAATTAAGAAACAGAACAAAAGAACAAAAGCAGCTATTTTTCTGAAATTGATTTCAAGCATATAACTCACTGAAGGAATGTATATCTTCTGTTCTGCTGCTTAGGGTTTGTGAAGGTGCCTTAAGGATTGCAGGTTTTAACTGTATGTTTTTTAAAAGAGATTAAAATGAAGTACACTGATTCACATCTGGAAATACAAAATTCCTATTAGGCTTTCATTGGCAAAAAGCTTAGCTTCCAGTAAGAGTTGCTGGTGGACACATGGAACTATTGTTTCAGGTTAAGTTTGCCTATGTAAGTAAATCTCATTATAAAAAACGAAATCCTAACTCTATTGTGGAAACATGAAATTTCTGTATTTCTCAAGTGCAACTTAATAAATTACAGATTTGAGAAAGGGGACAAGGGCTTCATTACTCAATTATTAATGTGGGAATTGCAGTCCCTGAGACTGGATTTTTTTTCCCAGAAGGGTCTAAGTGCCTGAAATGACTAGCTAGAACAAAAAAAGTACTGCAATTAAGAGACTAACCTAATGCCACCCATTGTGCACAGATCTGCTGTTTTAACACTTAAAAACTTGGGCATTCTAAATTCTCTAAAACAGAGTTGTTCTTTTCTACATATCTACAGTACCTCAAGCAGACAAATGCCAGACAGATTGTCTGCAGATTTGGAGTACTAACATACTTCACAAATTACATGAGTATTTGCAAGGTAATTGGAACTTAAAATGACCTCCCATCATGTGCAGATTGGAACTGCATTTTCTGTTTCCCAACAGACAAATGTCTTTCAGTCTTCAGAAAAAAAACATAAATGCCCTTGAACTTTTCAAAGCTTAAAAAAAGCATCCATAACCAACTATAATCTTGTTTATTTATTCTGACTAAAATAAGCTAATGAATTAAATTAAAGAGCCAAGAATCTAAAATACTGAAGTTAATTTTCACTGACGTTTTTTATATTACTTTCAAGCAATTTTTTTAAAGCAGGTACAAGGGTGACCTCTTGTGTTATTTTTCTATAACTAGATCTGTAAAACTACAAAAGATTCTTAAGAAAGTGTCACACAATGGTCTTTTTATTTCTTTGTAAACAAGGCCATTCCTTTAAATGGCAACTCATTACATCACTGTCTGAACAGTGATATTACACTGATACTACAAACAGAATTGTACACTTACACAAATGTATACCTGAATTAATTATAAACTAGACAAATGGCAATTTATTCAGTATGTATGAAAAATACATACTGAAAGGAGACTTTGTTTAAAGCCAAACTCCTGCTATAATAATGTATACCTGGTTAAAACATAAGAAGTATTCTTTTATAGTCATCTGTACACTTCGAAAGTTTTATATTATTTTATGCTTGGCATTTTTCAATTACTTCAACTGCTTATGGTTTAAACATGCACATATTTATGATAAATGTGGCAAAAAACATTTCCTACTCATTCTGCAAATTTGAACAGTCACCTGCACTTCTTCAATTATTACAACCTAGGCTTATCACCTCAGAAAACCACTTCTTAAGTTTAAATTAATCAATTTTAAAAATGCAAGACTACTACTTTATTAGTATCATTAATTCTCATGTACTTGTGCTGTTTTTGCAACTAGATTTTAGAACCTGCTCTCTAGAGCACATAAGATCTAATTTAAAGTAGATGACTGGCCCTTATCAAGAGATTCTGATTTTAGGGCCCATTGAAACTCTAAGTACCAAAACTGATATTTGGAAACAAATGAAATGTATAGATTTTCTCACATTTTTAAACTGCTTCTAATCACATAAATCTGAAAAATTTAAAAGCATATAAATTTCCTAAGCAAATGAATTACATAAAGTTTATTTTAAACCAACAGGTAAATGTATCTAATAAGCCAAATCTATTAATAATATTTCAGGTCCCAACAGGGAGAAAAAATACACGGCATTTCAGAGGTTAACTGATATTTTTAAAGCAAAAACAAATTAAAATAAGTACTTCCACAGCCTTACCTGTGTGTATTCTAACGTGCCGTGTTAATTGACTCGGTTTCTGGAACGTCTTCCCACAGTGAGGACAGGAATAGGTAAACCCACTTCTATCAATGTTTCTGTTGTAAGATCTGGTATTTGATACCCTGTGATTAAAAAAAAAAAAGAAACATTACTTTGAGGATGCTTCTTTTACGCCATCATTTTTAACATAGTGTTAATTTGATGGCAACATAGTATCAGCTGCAACAGTGAAAACCCAAACTCCATAATGATATTCATAGAACACCAACAGCTCTTTTCTCAGTACGTACATGCACCAAGACTTTTAGCTATTTCTGCAGTAAAGATCTGATACATCTTAGAGGCTCTCTTCAGACATTTTCATGGTAAATTATGCCAGAAATAGACAGTGACTTCACAAACAGTGAACAATATACAGTGACTTCACAAAAAAAAAAAAAAAAACATTTTGGTGGGAACCTTCAACTCTATTTCTTTTGCCTGAATATAGCAAAGTCCTTCATTCTGAACTAGAACACACAAATCTCACACACTGGAGTACAAATGCACTTGCTGAAGTCTAGTAAGAACAAGTTAAGAATTTAACAACCCAAATATTCCCCACTGGCCCTTAAATACAAATCACATTCTCCAAAGAACCACAGAAACAGAGAATATAAATTCCCAAAATTCATTTAGCTACAAATCAAACTAATTAGTTTATTCATCCTAACAACTCTAAATAGGAGTTGTCCACAAGAACAATGGTTTTAGTAGGTAATACATTTACATAACTCAATACAAACCTTACTTGACACTTCAAATCTTTAAATTTCTGTTTGCAGATTGAAATTTACAACACTTGTTTAAACCTCCTGCAACACAACTATTAAGATTGTAGAATCTGTATTAACTTCTAGTAAGAAGAACAGTGAATAGACAGCATTTCTTGGTTTTGAATATGTCATTTTCATCATCTGTTTTTTACAGAAACAGTGAAAATTAAAAGAGAGATCAGCTGTCAAGACTTCAGGCTTTTTTAATATATAAAGTAAACCAAGAAAAGTTTTTCTTCCTTCTAACTTAAAGTAGCTCTCACCTTCCTCAAAGTAAAGTTAAACTAGAGAGCTGAAAGAAAAAACAGAACAAATATTCACTAAAAATAAGAACAGCATTTACCAGGGCTCTTTTTCCCCCTTTCATTTTGTGCTTTTTCAGACTTACAAGAAGCTCATGGGAGGCTGTAATGGGGAAAGATGATTAAACTGCAAAGAACAAGTAACATCTTTGCAGAATGAAAGCATTAAAACTTTTGTCATTATAATAGATGCTATGTAAAATTAATATACATTTGCTTCAATATACTGCTATTACTGTTTAAAATCATAAACACACTTCAAAAATCACTTTGCATCAGAGAAACTTAATGCATGTTTACAAATAGCTTGTAGATGAAGTATGCTTAGTATGTGTGCCTAAATACAAAAACAGGGGGAAAAAAGACCTCCAAAAATAACCACCCACTTGAGCAAGGTTTTAAAAAGAAAGTGTCATTTTAGAACACCATACCAAAGAAAAGAGATTATCTGCATAAATCATGGTACTTTGCTGACTGGAAATACTACTCCTGCTTTTCCCAGCTATCACCATAAAAGTAACATCTGCTCATTTTGTTATAAACCCATGATTGTCACCTTATTTTATAGTGAGTTTTCATATGCTCCTTTAGCTGTGAGGAAGTTTCAAATTCTTTTTTGCAAGACTTGCAGCTGTGAATCCTACTGCCTGCCAATTCTTGACGATGTTCTTCCATGTGTATGGACAGCTGACTCTGTAAAGTGAATTCATCTCCACACTCTGAACAGATAAGATTCTGAAAGATATAATAGAGACTGATTTTTCAAAACAGCAGTGCACAAGCTTTGTTCAAGCAGATTAACTTACCCTTCTATGGACATTGGCAGCTGGAAGCAAGCAGCGAGGGAAGTATACGAGCAAGAAGAGTTTATGAGCCCTGTGACATAAATCATGTACAATAATCACTGCAAGATTATATTTATATTTATATTTTAAGAAACTCCAGTAGAACTGAGTTCTGAAAAACTTCATATGGCAGCAGAAACAAGCAGTTCAGTACCATCCTCACCACTCCCTATTTCCTCAGTGGGCTGGTTCAAGACACACACAGAAGCTCACCTCAGTACCACTACACCTACATGGTCTACTGAAACATCTGTAACAAATAATTATTTTCTAACCAAAATCACTGTAACTGGATTCAGGGATTTCACACTTTTACAGGTTAAAATTATATTGAATGTTATTTTTAAACAGTAATCCCACCACAGTTAGCACTCACTGACTTTTAAGCTTTCTTGACAGTAAAGATGACAGAAATAAAGAAGGACACAGTGTTTCTAACAGATATCTCTTCAACCCAATAACTTCAGAAAGGTTTTTTTATCAGCTCAGTTTTAAGTAATTGTGATTATCACTGCAAATTGAAATGTTTCTTATCCTCCCCCCTTTTCTCCTCTCTCATAATGATCAACAAGAAAAGTAAAAACAAACAACAGAAAACAACCATTTTCATTTCAAGAAGGATATTGACAAGAATGTTTTAATCAAGAGGAACACAGGTATGCCACAGTTATTTTTGGACTGCTTTGACAATAAATTTGTTCTTTAAGTCTGAAAAAAAAATTCTGCAGTATCACATTTCCAGACAAAAGCTTAAAAAGCTGAAGTCCTTTAACAAAATTATTTACCAATTCAAAAATTATTTGTTTAACCTAACCTAGATGCCATTATTACTGCATTCAAGTTACAGAGTGAGCAACAAATAACTAATTTTTTTTTTCTAGGGCATACATTCAAATCTGAATACTTCTTATGGGCATCTACTGCTCTTATACAACAAATTTAGTTTATGATTTTAGATTTCTAAAAGTGGGGGAAAATTTCATGAAGTGAAACCTACAATTACTATGCCAAGCTCACAAACCTCAAAACTGAGGGATTTTGAATCACTTCTCAGCATTTTTCAGACATGCATATGTATCACGTTAAGTTGCAAATACACATATTCTATTAAACAACTTCTACAAACAAAAAAATAACCTAAGATGAAGTTATTTGAGACAATTAAAGCCTTCATTATTCTGTTCAGTACTGTGAAATTTCTGTAGGAAAGCAAGATTACGGTAAAGCAGAAAAACTACAGAAAACCCACCTATATATCACACCAAACAGACTCCGCTATAGGCAATACCAGATGTATTTTTTTGCTCCTCAAGCAAACAAAAAAATCACCACCATGCACAGAGCAAGTAATTGAATGCTGTAACCTCACTATGGTTAAACCCACGTTTTAACACCAAACAAAAGGAGTTGGTCATACGCAAAATTCCCAAACTCAGAAAAAAAATTTTTGAAGCTCTACTCATTGGATTCTGCCTGTTTTAGCTCTCCCTATCTTACCAGATGCAACATCTGAAGAACACTTTGGAACTCGTGATCTTCACCTGTTTTGTATCTATCACTCCCAGCATCTGTAAAGGATTTTAATCAGCACTTTTTCAAAAGATCATTGCTCACGAATTATTAGACAGTACAAATCAAATTCAGTGGATATTTCTAAAAAAACAAAAAAAAAACAAACAAAACCCCAACATCACACAAAGTAAAATATAAAAACCCAAAGCAAGAGGATCTTCTAATGAAGGAATTTTCATTTTATATCCACCAAATATCAGTTTTAATTTTTTCAACATATTAAGGTGTTCCTAAAGCCCCAAAGCCACTCATGTTCATGAAAAAAGAAGACATAATAGCAGTTCTGATGCAATAAATAATTTGTGTTTCAGTTTTTTATTCACCATTTCTATCCTGCCAGGGCAAAATGTAGCAATGAAAACTATTGTGCATTTCCACTGAGGAAATGGACATGTTCAACTATCTTCAAGAAGATGGGTCATATTTACACAAGATATATTCTTAATGACTTCTCAAGAGAAAGCTACCCTATATTAGTGAGGAATTTCAAATATGAAGCTTTTCCCTCACACCAGTTTATCACACATAAATCACTGAAGAATGTGAGGAGAAAATAATGTCTTGCAAGCTCAGTATCAACAGCCCAGAAAATTCCTTCCAGAACCTCTCACATGGAGCAATCAATCACAAAAATCTAAGTTTCACAGACAGACCCACTCTCCCAAATCTCACTAGAGCTGTTCTATTCTTTCCCATCTGCATTCATCTGTAGATAAAGCTGCCTGATGCAGCACAAAACAAAGGTAAAGCTCCCCAAATTTCATTTTGTGAAGCAATCTTCTTACCCTCTATGTATGTCCCTTAATGTATATGCACCTTTGCTCTGATTTCAGACTTGTAACCCTTCTAACAGCAAAAGGAAGAAGAGTGGACAGGAGGAAGAACATACTCCACCCACAACTTGTTAACCTGCACGTTGTGGAAAACCCCTCAATGACAGCTGGTGCCATCACCAATTCCCTCTGCTTCAAGTTCAAATTCCAGCTCTCCTACAGGTCCTGTGCATAATTACTGTGAAAGTTATTCCTGCAGTTTTATGTGAATTAATTGCTACATCCATCTCTGTTTTATCACAAAACTATTGGGTATTATAAGAAACACATTCATTAGCAATTGAAATATGTTCATATTTTTATAAATTTAATTTTCAAGCTGCAGATGGAATTTTAAATTGGAAGGCATCACACAGCCTATTCTTCTGACATCTGCACGAAAGCAAAAAAATCAGCACTGCTGAAGCGCATGAAAAATCACTTAGTGGTAGAAATAAATACCAAAAACCACCCTCAGGTGTCTTTCTTATTCTGATGTTTCGAGCAATTAATAAATCAAGTTTCCTTAACAATACCAACTAAGCCATTTACCATTATAGATACATTAATATACAGCAAAATTGGACTCCAGTCCACTTAACTTGGCTACCTACTTGGCTGTGTACATGACAAAACACGAGCTAAAATGATTAAAGAAGGAATACAACCTCTACAGATGGTGTGCCCTGCATCTGGTTTAGGGAGAAGTGCACACAGGCCTATTATTCCAAACTTACAGGTCAAAACTGCTGTAAGCTGTCAGCAATTGGCATGGAGAAACACACCACTGTTACATTTGTGATTAGAAGCTGGACAATAAAAATGCATTCCTGATTCAGCTACAGTTCTCCAACATGAAGTGCAATTTTAAAAAAGCCTTAACAGGAGGAAGAGGCAATTAGATCATCAAAAACTTGGTATTTTGGGCAGTGCATTCAACTCTGGCAATTGTTGAAATGCAGTAAAGACTATAAAGTGTGCAAAATACAACCACTATGTATTAACTGCTAAGAATTTAATCAACACTCTATCAAAATGAAAAATGAAATTTTGATAGGGGAAGGAACAAGTACTCCTCAAGCAAAACAACCAACCACGCAAAAACAGAGGTGGGAACTGTAGATAAGGTAACAGCTTCATCTATTTCTATGAATGGTGAGAGTGCCTCACCATGACATCTGCCATAAAACATGATCACACATTATTTCTTATGTGTAGGCTTTTCAATATAGATTAAGTCACAGAAGTATCTTCAAAATAAAAGTACGTGCAAACAACCAATCAGTCAATGTTTATATATAGTATGATATGGTATGTATCAAATATGCTCAAGTTCCTTTTGTTCATAAAGACACAATGGGAACACTTATTTATAATCAGGATATTAATTTCTGTAACTAATATTAAAACAGACTCCCCACGTAAAGTTTTATATTTCTTCAGAACAAAATCTTTTATTCAAAATCTAAATTTACACAAAACCTAAAGCATACAGGTAAGGGATTAAATACAACCACTATGACATGTCTTTTCAAAATTAAGTTATAAAGTTTAATGAATTACCTCCTCTTTCTCATGTAGCATTATATGTGCTTTCAGACTGGCTACTCTGGAGAACTTCTTGTTGCACACAGGACACGTAGGATCTTCGCCATTGTGAGTACATTTGTGAAGTGTCAAGTTGAATTCAACATTAAATGACATCGGACACTGGTCACACCGGTGAGGCTGTTCGTTAAAATCACAAAAATAAAGACAAAATTTAGTCTTCCCATAAGCTACATATACCTTAAGTGGCACATATAACCATACAAATCAAAATGTTAAACATTAAAAAAGAACAATTCAATTACCTACATAGCATAATGATGCTTAAAAATACCAATATTAATTATTTTATCTTCTTTGCATCTCATTACAGAAAATGCAAATACAGCATTATAAGAGCACAAAAGAAAGAAGGGGAACTAAGGAAACCAGAGATTCAAAACTGAGACTGTCTGAAAAGAGTGAAGTTAGTAGGAGAGAGCAATGAGCAGGAGACAGAAATACATTTTCCTATTTTAACTGTGATCACGATTCACCCAGAGGGTGGCTGGACACTGGAACAGACTCCCCAGGGAAGTGGTCACAGCACCAGGCCTGACAGAGTTCAAGGAGGATTTAGACAATGCTCTCAGGCACATGGTGTGACTCTTGGGGCATCCTGTACAGCGTCAGGGGTTGGCCCTGATGATCCTTGTGGGTCCTTTCAACTCAGCATATTCTGAGGTTCCATGAAATCTCCTGAAGTAAAACTAATAATCAAAGCAGCAAAACACTTAGTTTATACTAGGCCTGACTGCTCCTCACTTGTTATCTGCAAAACCAGTTTTCATTCTTTAAGAGCACTTTCACTTTTGGATGTAAAGGCTCTTACATAAGTGTGTAATAGCATGGGCTTAACCTTATCAATTTTACAACACTGAAATTTGTGTAAGCTGTTTTTGTATACGTGAATTATCTCCATTATTATGCTACATTTTGTAAAAATTAACCTGTATTTAGGGCTACCTCAAAAAGTAATAGAATTATTTTCCTATACCATGTCAGTAGTTTTAGCTTTGTAAACAAGAAAGCAAGGGAAATAAATTAAATGCTTCATATTACAGATGCAACTTGTGGCAAAAGCTTCATTTAAAAAGCCAGTCCAGTCTTACTCACATATTGGCATTCTTCTCATTCTTTCCCAAATTTGATTTGTAAGCAGCTAAAGTGATGACATTAATCCACTGATTAATACATACATACTAAATTAGTTTACAAGTAGGATCCTTTTAATAAATATAAGCATTATTTCCTTCTTATTGCTAATGTGTAGAATCCCTTTGCAAACTATTGAAAACAAACTTATACATTTTGTCATCCACCTGGGTATTTTAGAAATCAAAGAAAATGGCTAAAATTAAAAACTACTGATCTGGAAACAACAGTCCAATTAAAGGGCATCAAAGGAAGGTCCTATCTCAAATGAAACATGAAAAAACATAAAAGAGATATGTCACAAAACTCTGAGGTCCCCAAGTAATAATTATTAGTGGTGCGACTGAAAAGAAATGGAAAAAACATCCTGCGTTAGCTTCACTTGACAGTATATGAAAATATCAATGTACACTGGTTGTATCTAGCACAACTCATACCTTGTCATTTTGCTCATGATCCCTCATATGGCGCTGGAACTGGGTCTCTCTTGGAAAAGACAGCAAACAAATCTCACACTTATGGAAGTTGGGTACTTGGTAGGGAAAATTACCGTTCTCTGTAGTTGGTGTCAGAACATCATCTACAAAACAAGCAATAAAACATTTGTATGAAGTCACATTTTATCTACTTATAATTTATTGTAAAAAACAGAATAATTTGAAGCAGAAACTATTTCAATTCCTCTAAGATTTTTGACTTATCCAACAGCTTCAGGAATCTTGAAGATCTCAGGCTGAAATATCACTTCAAGGAATCTTGAAGATCTCAGGCTGAAATATCACTGCTTCCATTGACACAGGATCAGCCAAATATATCCATACCTCAAACTGCCAGTCACTACAGACATAAATGATCACCTTTCCCCAGTAATTTGAAATAAATTCTTTCTGTGCTTCACAAACACCCATCAAGTCTGAAACAAAATGAAACCTTGCAAAAAACACTAGGTATGAGTAAGGGACTGCCAGGGGTTACTTTTAATAATATTACATCACAGTTTTCTAAAAAAGTTTTATAAAACTACATAGTCAGCAGTTCTGACTACACAGATTTTCTGCCCTCCCTCCCTTCTCTTGCTCGCTCCTTCCCTAAGAAAAATATTTTCTTTCTTCTCCTTCTGGCATTACAAAAACTTTATTAAAACCTATTTTAAAACCTTTAGAGTTGTAAACCCAACACCAATGTTTCAAGCAGTTGAGAGAGATGCAATAAACTGCAAGTCTAAGTGCATACATATTCAATCAATGGAAAGAGATGTATTTTACTTGAAAAAGACCCAGTCTAAGCCCATACAGTTTTCTTTTGAACTCCTACAGTCATGTAACTTTTGATACACCAAGTCACAAGCTTCTACATCCTCCTGCTCAAACGAGTGAAGTCAATCCTATAAATAATTTATGATAAAAGGAAAATATTAATCCAAGAAAGTTAAATACATTTTACATTTGAGAAGATACTGTATTACTAAGAAAGTTATCTTTATTTAAGGAAAACTTTAAGAAAAGCGACTGGCAGGAGGGGTCAGTTTGTACTGCAGGTTAGAGTCATGAAAGAGGAGAAAATCTATAGAATTCAGTTTCAAACTACCACAACTATAACTGCATCAACAACAGAACACAAAAAGAAGGGAATATTTGTTTTATTATCTAGACATGCAAGGTTTCTGATGTTTCTCTTTAAGTCAGTACTTTTCTTCATGTATGTAAGAACTAGGCATAGGAAGTAACAACAACACAAGCAGAAGTTTACAGCATCCTGTTTACATTTCCTCAGAGGAAATTGGAGATTATATAGTTCATATAGTATTTCCACTCTACTGCACCCACTTCAAAGTCCTCTCTCATTCACCACAACATTTACAAGGGGAAAGAAAATATCAATACCTTATGTCCTGATCATTTTTTTCCCTGCCAAAAAATCTCATAAACAAACTTTAAAAGCTTATAGTTGAGGAAACATTTCAGCACAATTTATCTGGACAAGAAATCACAACAAAAATCAATGCCCTAGGGACTTGCACTTCCCATTCCTGGACTAAGTGACCCAATTAAATTTTGCTTTGCAAAGTTTAGTTATCAAATATTTCTCTGTAAGAAAATGATGCAAACATCACTTATCTTTATCATGTTTAAACTTACACTTACTGCATCTTTTAATAGACTATAAATTCATAGTATGCAGACACTATCAATAACAACCCTGAAATGGCCATATTTCTTCAAAAGCTGAAAACCACAGCTTTAATTACAAGACACAAACTTTCAAGCAATCTTGTGATAAATATGCCTGATTAGAAAAAAGGACACAAAATCAGTTTCTGTAAATAATGGCATCACAAGAGAAGTGAAAGAAAAACCTACTTCTATACTTGGGCTATGTGAAAACATAATGCACAAGGCTTTCCTTTCCTCTGGAAAAAGGAGTAATTGTTCAACCCCACGTAGGCCTGACCTCTCACTTTAAATTGACAACTGAAAAGTGATCCATCCAATCCATGACTTTCCAAAGGCCTTCAAACCTTCCCCTTGAACCAAAGAGATTATTATCTTTAAACATTCACTCTTGAGATCAAAGGCACTGGGCAATTTACAAAAACAATGTGGAAGCAATTGAAGTAGCAAAAATGTAGCAGTGACATCATCAAAGGTGCTAATTTCTCTACACTTTGAAGCAAAATCCCAACATGCTCACTAGATTCTGAATAATACTGCCAAGTGGTATTGGTCTTGGGTCAATAATATACCTATGTAGTACCATTTTTATTAAAATGTGTATCATATCTGTATTGACCAATACTGATAAATCTACAGGCTGTGAATTTTCTTCTGCAATTTAAAAAGGAGTTTAACTATAAAACAAAAAATTAAGTATCTTGTAATGTTTCAGCAGAATTTGATTACTATAATTCTACAAAATCAGACCACCTGATGCAGTACTTAAAAGTAATTCAGCTTTTCTGTAAAAAGACAGGAATGACCACCGCTAAAATAAACAGGAAGAGGCAAGAAATGAATAGTCTTAAAATATTTCATAGAAAATAACAGAAAAGCAGCCTGAACTTAGAAAAATGAGGAGTTGAACATATCACATCCCACACTAAAGCATCATGAAGTTCTCAAGACTAGTTCATGGATGATCATAAACCCTGAGCTGCCCCCAAGCTGTTCCACCTTCCCAGAGGCACTCAGATCCCACGGAAGAAGAAACAGAAGGCACCCATATAGCAAATGGACTGCTTACAGTTGTAACATTTTAAGCATTACTCTTTCAATGAAAATTTTTGTAACTCTTTCCAAAGCCAAATCTTGCAGGGTTTTTTGTCCCTCTCTTTCATACTGCTAAAAAGCAAAGGAAAGGCACTGGGGAATCAGGACTGGACTCTAGAATCACCAACTGGACTGCAAAGTCCAGCTTCTCTTGGCAGAAGACTCTCAGTGCAGAAATCCTTAAGGACAAGGCACAGCAGATCAACTTAGGTTAGACTCCAGAAGTCTTCAAAGGCTCAGCTACCAGGAGGTCAGGCTGAAGTCTGTTCTAGGTAGTTACAGCCAGTATGTCCACTAAAACAGTCCAGTTTAGACATTAAAGTATTCCGAAAGTTCAATTGCTTCACTTTTCCTCAAAGGGCAGGACTGCTACCTAATACAGGTTTAAATTAAAACACGAACTCGTTTATTCATTACCACTACGTCTGAAGTAGCCTATGGGAGAAATAAGACTACAACGTCTTTTTAACTTTGTATTGTCACTAAAACAGTCCTATCCTCTATCACCCACTAAATACTGGACATGTCAGAGAATTGCACAGCTCCTTTTTTTTAAAGATGTAGGAAGTGCCTTTATAGATTACTCTTCTACTAACAAGGAGAGTATTCAGAAAAATATCCCTCCTGAAATCCAACAACTGGGTAACAGAAAGGCCTAAACGGTTACACTGTGTTTAGAATTAGGAGGACAGTAAAAACAGGAAAGACACTGTCAATTAAAGAAGTAACAAGCAAGTGAGCCATATTTTGACTTTTCAGGCAGGTGTCACAGCCTCATGAAATAAGACTCAGGACTGTTTTCATTTCCATGTTATTAAAAAAATATTTCAAAATGAAGTAACAGTTTGACACAATTTGTTTGTTAGAAGAATCAGTATCCCAATGAAAACTTTATTTACACTGATACCTCTTTCATAACAAGTCAAAGTAATAACCTACACTACTGTATTTCAGATAAATCAGCAATAAAATAATCTTTCCCTATATCAGAGGGAAAAAATGCTTATGGTGCATCAGCTTGGATCATCAAACAAGCCAAATGCTGCAAAATACTGAACCTATCTTAAAGACCAATACTTTTGAATACCAAAAAACATGCAGAACAAAAGCAAGTTCAAGAAGCCAGCAGTGGGGCATGAACCATGTAATTTTAAAATCCACTGAGAAATCTGTCAATTAAGAAAAATGCAACAATTCCAAACATTCCCTGGGTACCCAAGTGAAAAAAATCAAAATACTGACATAACTGACACAACATTTGATGGACACATTTATCATTTATCATATTAGCAAGAATCTCATTAATAGCCAATATGATGCTTATGTTCTCATATTGTAATATATGTAAATATAAGTGTTAGAAACACAAATTAAGCAATCTTTTTATTGTCAGGTATACTCGGGCAGATGAGAACACAAGTCTGCTTTTTAAATGAATTAATGCAATTCAGAATGGCATTCAAGCCAAAACCACAGAATTAAAAGTCTGAGGTTTTAGTTCAAGAAGACATTCACTAATTAAGTAACACCAACACAATCACACAAAAAATTGGCATGCTCTTATTAGAGAGCAGCTTCTTACTAATATCCATAAACAAACACAGAGAGAGAAAACATAAAGTAACTATTCAAGTAACAAACCTCCTGAAAAATAAGTGATTCTTTCAGGTCTACACACTACAACGAATGATAAACCTTGCTGAACAGAAGGATAGTTTCAAACATTTGCATTTATCAGTATTAGCTGCATAGAAACAGTGCAGAAGCTACTGTCACTTTCTACTTTTTTTTTCAATTTGCATGTTAGTCTAGCTGCAGCATAAATCAACCTTATTCCTTCACAGCTTGGGAGAGACACTCAAGTATCAATACAATTAACATAAACAGGGAGCACTTAGCTCATTATGCGCCATCAAACACATCTTTATCAACATGCACTGTCAAACATATTTTTGTCTGTATTCTTAGTTTGTCGAAAGTGCCCAAAAATAGAAGACTCTGATTTGCAAAGCACCTATCAATGATAACAAATTTTCAGTTTAAACAGAGTCTTACTTGAATACTCCTAATGTTATAACCTGTAATGTCTTTCCTGAATTTATTGTCCCTCACAGAGCAGCCATAATCACTCTGGGTGAATTCAGCTGTGATACAGCCTTCACCAACCATTGACCTCAGGAGTTGAGTCAGCAAGCAGGTGCTCTCTGCTAGAAGCCACTGATGCCAACTCAATGTGGAAGGAGGAAGACAGAATTAGAGCACTCCCAGCCATTCCCTCCTTATGTAAGCAGCACTGTGCCTCATGGCAGCCCACAGCCCTCTCTGCAAGGCGCAGATGGACTCATTCAGCTGTGAATACAGCACAGCCTTATTAGATCTCTAATAACCTCCTCCAATCCAACTGAAAGGACATTGCAAATAAACACTCAAGCTTGTAAAATTCATGGGTGAAAACTTGTCACTTATGTTAAATGGCAGCTAGTAAGCCTAGGGACAAAAGGGTCTGACCCTATCAAAACCTATTTACTAATTTATGAGTGGAAAAGAAAGTGGTAGGACAAGGGAACAAAACAGGGATGGCAATACTGACATTTCCTCATACTACACTTGAACTCATAGAACACAAATGATAATGAATCATTAAAACATTTTACTTAGTTCTGCAATCATAAAAGCAACAGGTTAGTTTAAATCTAGCTCAGCACTCTAAACAAAAACAGCAGGCATTCCTTCTGACTCCTAATGGGAAGAGCAGGAGGACTCAACTCTCAAAAAAAATCCATAAATCAATTAAGATTTACTCATATAAGACAAGGTATTTTTATTATGCTTTGGTCAACACTTAATCTGGAACACACTACTGGGATGGACATCCAGGGGCCAGTCACTTAGCATGTGCTAACACAAAGTAGATGCACTCCTTTCACGAGCAGAGTCCAGACAGCAGAGCCACACTGCTGCACCTCTGCTGCAGAGAAGCCTGAATTAACTCTGAGGACACAAAATTCACAGTTCCATCACAGCCAGTGAGACACTAAGTAGGTTGCACTTCGTCTGGCTGGGATAGAGTTAACTTCCTTCCTATCAGCCCATATGGTGCTGTGCTTCAAATTTGTGACTAAAACAATGCTGCTAACATCACAGCTTAAGCTATTGCTGAACAGTGCTGCACAGCATGAAGGCCTTCTCTGTTTCTCACTTTGCCCCCACAGTGGGTAGGCTGAGGGTGGGAGAAAGGCTGGAGCTAACACAAAGGGATATTCCAAGCCTTAAACCATCATGCTCAGCCATATAAAACTGGGGGTAGTTCTTCCAAGGTAGTGTTCTTGGCTCAGAGACTGAGCACCAGACTGCACCTCTGAGAGTGATGGCAAACATTTACCTTTGCACCACTTGGTTGGGCTTTTTTGTTGCTTGGCAATTTGGCTGGTTTTGGGGGGGGGGGGGGGGGGTGGGTGTTACCTTTTTTTTTAAACTTTCCCCCTTTATTTCCTCAACAGCCTTTATCTCAATCTACAAGCTTTTTCTTGCTCTTGCTATTCCTATTCTTTCTCTCACCCTACTGCAGGAGAAAGTGAGCGAGTGGTTGGAGGGTGCTAAATTGCTGGCCAAGGCCAACCCACCACACAGATACACCATCCCCATCATCCTAACCTACACAGACAACTGAAATCTGGCATTTCCTTCAGCAACTTTGATAGCTTTGTTTGACGTTTAGGTAAATCTTGCTATATTTATTGCTAAATGCTCCAAAACAGGAGTTACACTTTTTTTGACAGCTGCATATGAATGTACCAAGCTACCATTTTTCAGCTGTTTGTTTCCACATGATTTGGATTTCTCATGTGTGAAGTCATGACCTTTACCTGTGCCCAGCCACTACACTGCTAACAGAAACTTCTGAATGAACTAAATGATTTACTACGTGGTCTTCCCTATTCCGGAGAATGAACATAATCCAACTGCAGCAATAAAAATCAAAAGAGGGACATGAGAGATCTCAAATAGAAATTTTAATTATATTTGGAAGCATTTACTGCATGGGTATAAATGAGGTATGGATGTATCAGCATAGATGCAATAGGAAATAAAATTTCTGCAACTGGTGGAAATCTATGGACAAGGGACAGAACAAGAACTGAAGCTATCACACGGACAGAACACAAGTTATTCAACTGCATAGATTACTTGGGAAAAGACATGGAAATTATTTAAAGTATAGTGAGGAACTAGTGTGGAATTAAAGCATGCCAGTGTAATCCAAGTTTACCATCTTTATCACCCAACATGCCCCTTTGTACATAAATGGGGATTTTTTTTACTGCAGAACAGTGAGATACCAGAGTATCACCATTAAAGCCTAAATATGAATGTTTTCCGAAGGCAAAAGCTTGAGCAGTTGTTCTTTCTGCACGTTTTCCAAAGAAATTACCTATACCTACTATATTTAAGAGATTTAGAGCACACCACACAAGCTGTACCATAACCTCGTCATTCTTGCCTGCATGACATCACTCACCTATTCTTCTCTTATCAGTCAGAGGTCACCACATAAAACCCTAATGCAAAACTACTAAAATAATCTACATAACAAAAATTTTGTAAGATTTAACTGATGTGTTCAAATTTCATTTTTCTTCAGTAATATAAAATTGGGATGCAAAGCCTCTAAATTGCTTTTCCCCTAATTCAATGTACTCGCACCCAAAATGCTGCTAGAAGACTGACAGCAGCAAACAAAATACAGCCAGCTCTGCAGAGGCTGACTTAAAAGTATGTCATCTCTGTGTTTCCTAGCTTTGTCTATTTAATATTTATCACTCTTCATGTGTGAGTTCTGTTACAATTCAGGCCCTCTGAAGACATGAAATACTCAAGTTTTAACTGCACTCATAAAGGAACTCAGTTCAGACTTGTTTCAAACTAGCCCTTGGGTTTAATAAAGGACATACACTCTAGGCTTAAAAACTGCTTCAGTACACCCTGACATATTTCACTTTGCTGTTCAAAGCATTCCTTTCCTGCTATTTGAAAATGATCAGATAGCAAAAGTCAAAACTGCTCATTTCATGTTGCCGCTAGTCAGTGACAAACATCACAGGTAAAACCAGAAAGGGCCTCTCTTTGGGAGGAGACCTCACAACTCCCTTGTGTAACCACTGCCTGTGCTCAGTCACCCTCACAGTAAAGAAGTGTTTTCTTATGCTCAGACAGAACCTAGAATGTTTCAGTTTTCACCAGAGAGATTAATTTGAGCTGTTTAACTGAGTTTAAAAAAAAAAAAATTGCAAGATGGTTTTGGGAAAACAATACAATACCAAAAAAGGAAAAGGATCCTTTAAAGTATCAGCTATTGAGGTCAAGATACTATTTCGACTACTGCTGCCTAGAGTTCATTTTTCTTATCCAACATATTTAATTTTCCTAGAACAAAGAACTTGTTCTAGTCTTTGACATGCATGGTGGTTTGTCTAAGGAAGCTACATAAAACATTATTGATTCACTTTATTTTCTCCCAAAGCAGAATTACCATAAACATACAGACTGTACAACTACAGAGAGCAACATTTCCATGAAAGACAACAGCATAGCATGGCTGTAGGAATTCCAAGGACCACACTTCAAAAAATCTAAACCAATGCAATCTCCTAAATAAAAGATACGAAACTTATTTTTGTAAACACCTATTTTCTAAATAAAATTCCTTCTGGTAAAAGTGAAACCCATGAAATGCACAACCAGTTTTCAAAGCCTGTATCTGAACAGGACAAACAGCCAAATGTCCTGAGAACATAAATTTCCCAGATTCAAGCTGTCCTGTTCAGCCAGAGCTTCCTCATTCATGACCTTTTTTTGTTACAGAAAAGTGCAGAAAAAATGTGCTGCTTGCCAACATTGACTTCACTGCTTTCCCAAACTGCTGAAATCTCAAGGACCAAACCCACCAGAATCCACAAAACTTGCAAGGCCAGTCCTTGCAAATGTCTCTCAATCCCTGTGACAGCCCCAGACCCTGTAATTCTCAACTGCATTCAAACCACCTCTATGAAAAAAATATAATTAATAAATTGGCAAACTTCTTTTAAAATAAATGAAAATGTGAAAAACAGAGAATGTGATGAAACTCACATTAAGTCCTGTCAGCCATTTGCACATCTTACCATAGAAACAGTCTAAGATCAAGGTCCAACTACAAGCAAAATGAATACAGCTACTAGGCTGTAGCTGCCTGGACAGCTTGTCTCAATTCTCAGTTCTCATCCTTTTCTCATTTGTACATCATGCCATTACTATAGGAGTTCACACATGTATGACACATGCATACCCTTTCAAAACTACCAGAGAACTAAGTAGATCTTTGAGTAGATTTTTAGTTTAAATAATAAAACAACAAACAAAACCACCTCAACCTCCAAAGCTAGTAACACCAAAACTTCTTTGGGACTTTCTTTATATCCTTATTACTTAGTGATCAAAAGCTGAGACCAATAGCCACAACAGAACTAACAAAAAAAAAAAATATCCCCCACCACTTCTGGTAGGAACCTGTGGCCCATCTGGCTTTCCATACTGTAGAAAAAATCTTGCCAAACTTCCCAACTCTGACGTAACAGTACAGCTTTTTCTTTGCCTGTCAGCACATTTCAATTCTACAGAAAAGTCTTCCACAGAACGCTCACCTACACATTCCCACTGCAGAGCGAGAACTCATCTGAAAACATCAGGAAAACAAAATATTCTAAATACATACTGAAAACATTAATTGGCTGACTTTTTGTTACTGAAATAGGCATGGTATTAAAATGCTTTATCAAATCTCTTTCCATTCTATTTGTGAAAAAATACGTATTTCAATTAAACATCTACTGCTACCGGCTAGTGCTGAAGGAGAAGTCACTTAGGAGGGTTTCAGGCCTACCTGAATCACAGCATTTTTTGTTTGTGGACTTTATTTCGATATTGCTCACAGAACCACAATAACATCAGCAGGAGCGAACTACACAAAAGAGCCGTAAAACTCACCAGCTACCCACTACTGTCAAAAAAAAACCTCCCCAGCCCATCAAACCAATCCTGCCCTGAACGTGCTCCCCAGACATCAACGGCAATAAAATACAATCAAAAATGTTAAAACTTAAGCGTGAGACTAATACATGTTGGGAGAGAAAACCAGCTTGGTTTGGGTTTTTTTACACATATATTAACGTAGAAAACGACTGCAAAGCTGTTTCTAAAGGGAAACAACAAGAAACTTAAAAATAACGTCGTCCTTGCAAATCATAAAGATGGGCGAGTTAAACATCGTTTCCCAATTTTTATCATGCTTTATTCGAAGGTCTCGTTAATTTGGCCGGGAGAAGAAGGAGAGGGAGAGGAACAGCGGAAGGAGCCGGAGCCTTCCCGTCCTGCCCGCCGCAAGCTGGCCCGAGCTCTTCCTCCGGCTCCGGGTCCCGCACCGCGGCAGCAGGACGAGGAAGAGGAGGCGGAGGAGGGGGGCCAGGCCCGAGGAACCCTGCTCCGCCGGCCACCACAGCCACAGCCACGGCCGCGCTGCCGCGGCGGGAGGCTGCGGGGAGGCCGCCCGGGCCCGCTCCGCCGCGGCCCGCCCGGTATCATTGCGCAGGGCCGGTCCCGGCTCCCTCCGCTCTCCTCTCCTCCCCTCCGCCCTCTCGCCTGTACCCTCGCACAATAGACCCGGCCTTCCTCCCCCATATCCGGGGACTATATGCGGAGCCCGCGGAGGCTTCTCGCCTCCCACCCCCGGGCGCGGATCGCGCCAGCCCGGCCGCGCTCGTTACCTGCCTCGGCGCCGGCCTCGCCACTCTCCCCGCCGGGCTCGGGGGGCCGCCCCCTCGGCATGGCCGCCCCCAACCCGTCCCTCCCGCCCCCCCCGGCGCACGCACACACGGACACACCACACACACACACTCTTGGCAACGGGCGGAGGGGGGACGGAGGGGCGGGGACGAGCGGGCGGGCCCGGCCCTACACACGGGCTGCGGGGGGCGGGCGCCGGCGCTCCCTCGCGGGGGAGGCGGGCAGGGGGCGAGCGGGGCAGCGGCGAACTCACGGCAGGGCCGGGCGGGCGGCCGGGCGGGCGGGGGGCGCACGGCGGGTGAGGGGCGGCGGCGGCCCCCGGTGCGCATGCGCCGGCCTGTGCCGGGCTGGGGGAGGTCGGTACATCCGGGTGCGGCGGCGGGCGGGGCCCGCAGGGCGCCCTTGTGGGGCAGGCCCGGGAACGGGAAGGGGAGCGTGCCGAGCGGGGTTTGGCACGGTGGATCACCTGCCTGTGGCTCCCACCTGGCCGCGTACCTGTGTCCCCTGCTGTAGCTGACCCTGCCTTGGCAGAGGGGTTGGACTACAGGTCTCTTCCAACTTTTTGACAGTTCTGTGATTCCGTGAGGGTGAGAGCCTGAAAGCCAGCAGGACTGGGCCAGAGCCTCGTGGTTAATGGCCTGAAGTTGTGTCAGGGCAAATTTAGGTTGGATATGAGGTGCTAGGAAATGGTTCTTCGCCCAGAGGGTGTTTGGGCACTGGAACAGGCTCCCCAGGGAAGTGGTCACAGCACCAGCCTGACAGAGTTAAGGAGTGTTTGGGCGATGCTCTCAGGCTCGTGGCGTGGTCTTGGGGCTGTCCTGTGCAGGGCTAGGAGTTGGGCTCCATGATCCTTACGGGTCCTTCCAGCTGTGGGTATTCTGTGTTTCTGTTCCCTGCGGGCGATGGTTCCCTTCCTTACCCTTGCACACCCTCCATGAATTATGGTTTTAGGCTGAGGGGTACAAAACATGAGTACATGGGACTCACCTGGTGCCCAGGAAGGTGGCAGCCTCCAGCCCGCACAGCTGCCAGGGCAGGCAGGGTTTGCTGCTGAACTTGCTGAAATTGTTTGGCCTGGCTGTGCCCTGGCCAAGCTTTGCTACCTGAACCAAATTGCTGCCCAAGGAGATCTTAGAATCACAGGGTGGTTTGGATTGGAAGGGACCCTATAAAGATCATCTTGTTCCAACGACCCTGCGCATGAGCGGTGACACTTTTGACTAGACCAGGTTGTTCAAGCCCCAGCCAATCTGGCCTTGAACACTTGCAGGAATAGAGCATCTACAGCTTCTCTGGGCAGCTTGTGCCAGTGTCTCACTACCCTCACAGTAAATAATTCCTTTTCAGTATGTGATGTACCCCCCTTCACTTTAAAGCCATTCCCTCTTGTCCTGTCACTCCTCGTGAGTGAGCCTTGTCAGAAGTCTCTCTCCAGATCTAGATGTGAGTTGTCATAAAAGTTAACTGGGTCATTTAATAGTGATTTCCTGGTATCAGAGGCCATAGTTTGATTCTGTCCCCTGTAACTTGTGTGCAATAGAACTGCACTCTCTGGAAAGATACAAATAAAGTTGCATATGCTTTTCTTGACAGCATGTTCTGCACTTCATAGATTTCATTGCTTCCAAAGACACTGTTGCATGTCTTTGTTTAATACACAAGTGTTGAGCTTCTAAAATTAGGTGTTTATCACACCTCTTTCTTGCTAAATACATCTTAATACAAAACACTTTTGATTAATGACTTGATTCTTTTTCTTCCATTATCTCTTTAGTGTTTAAGATTCTAAAGCTTGTGAGTTATAGGGGTTTCCTACAACTTTTGATTTTTAAATACCTTTTTAAAATGAGTATATTTCTGTACAGAGGGAACTTGTATGAGAATACTGCCTGCAGTGATCAAAGTACCTTTTTTAACATTTTTTTGGCAACTCAAGTCTTACAGCCAAAAATGGATCCAAAGCCCATTGCCACTGAACTGACTTGCTGCTGCTAATTTGCCAAACTGTTAAAACGTGCAAGTTCTTCTCACTGCCTTCCAGGATGTCCCTTTTTCCTCCCCCCATCCCATATGCCAGCATATGTCCAGTTTCTTTATTACAAACTACATAGTGCTTCAATAGCCTGTATTAAAACGCGTTTAATATGATGCATTAACCAGGCTGGATGATCCTGTCCTCATTTGTTACATTTATTACTTTAATGTCACTTTCTGTAGTTTCTGCAAGTAGTATTTGTCAGGTACTTCTGATCACTCATCAAAAAACAGGGTGGGTTGAGTACTGATACCTGTTAACTATTGTAGCAAAGCATTATTCAGTCGTTTTCTCATCGTTGCATGTTAATTATCACTTGGTTAATTCGTCTTGTTCCATTTCAAATGGATGTTGGGGTTTTTTTCTTAAGTTAAAGCCTTTCAGATACCTAATTCAATTACATCTAAAAACTTGCCTTAAGCAACGCAATTTAATCATATCAAAGAATGAATTCAGGTTTTTGGAATGCAAGGTTTAGTTTCTTCCTGAAGGCTAAGGTTGGGTAAGCAATATTTGGATAATTTCACATTCTGTCCGCCAATAAAAAGTGTACTGTATTTAATTTTCTCTGCAGAAGTGCAGCACTGGCTGTATAAAAATGGAAAGGAGGACTGAAGCTGGTGTGACCATTGCCTGGGGCTTCTGTGAGCTCATTCCTCGCTGCAGCCCAGCTGCAGGCAGGAAAAGAGCGAAGAACAGCAGTGGCCTCTGGTGGCTGTAGGATAGTTCTGTGCTAAAACACTAAGATCGCCGGTCGTTTTAGCCGTGAGCTACAACCTACAAGTACAAGAAAGGAAGTGACAGCTTTTTGCGTGATTGCAGAGAGAACCTAGGGACAGGAATCAAAACCAGCGATACCGAACCGGATCAGTATCTGGAAAAACTTTGCACAATCTCATTATCTTACGTATTTCTCCTGATTTTATTCTAACTTGGTTATCAAGCATGTCTGTGTTTTTTGTTGAGGTCATCTGCTTTAGGATTAAGAACCTTCATTTTGAGTTTATTTTCAGTTTTGAGCTGATGCACACTTTACGGGAATGTGAGATTTTATGTGCAGGCAACTTCTGTCTGTACAGATAGTAATGAAAGCCATTTAATGCAAAAGCCAACTTTCATTGCTATTTTAGCTTTTCAACATTATTGTTCTCTGCCTGTCTTTCAGTGTTCAGCAGTAGTACATACAATTGTGTTTAATTTTGTGCTGCAAAAGTCTGTTCATTATCTGTTCCAAATTTATGTGGTATGTTTGTCATTGCCTATCAGTCTTCTAACACTTCTGCATTACTCTCATTTTGTATAAAACTAGCTCTGCATAAAAGCATAAGAGCAGAATAGACATAATTTTTTTCTTCAGGGCCTTGTGGTACTGGGAGACAAATAGTTTATGAAGAGTGCATGTAATATATGTTGAAGAGGATATGAACATTTTTATTAATAAGGAAATTCAGTGGTATATCATATGCCTAACTTTACAGACATTTTCAAGCTGTCTAATCTCTATGTAATTTTCCTTCTTTGTCTGTGTGATTGACACAATATTTTTCCCTTGCACTTTGCAGCTCCTGGAAGAAATGTACTGTACTCATTGCTATAACTTCTGTGCTACTTGTCAGTGATTCTGTTGTCTGTATTTGCAGAAGTGCTGATATTTCAAAATATTTCAAAATTTTTGTATTTTGTAAATAATAAAATCTCCAATTACAGTCTCTCTCTAAAGTCTCTGGCATTATTCCAGAAGTGCTACACAGGACACTCTTGGTTTTGGGGTGTGCCTAGCATTATAACCCAGTGCCTTCTCAAGTGAGAGCCTAGCAGACCATTACTTATGTTCTGCTGTCCATCCAAAGAAAACATGGGTCTGTTTTCCAGATGGAATCTGTAATGTAATACAGTGTGAGATGGCTAGCCTTTAACTTTTCTATGATTAATTTTATCAGGTATCGCTAATTTCTAGGCAGAAAAGCAGCTACAGTGTCATCCCTTAAAATATGCAACAATGAACTGTATACTTATTTCATACTTGCAGATGAACTATAGCAACAGAGAGTAAGGTTAACACAAGGCCACAGAACAAACTGAGTTCTGGGTTTTACTACCAACCAGTAGTACTAGATGTGCTGCTGAATTTTAAGGCAAACTAATGAAATTCAGTGAACCATTTCAGTAAAGCTAATTACTAAGTAGGGTACTATTTTCAGTTGTCAGATACTGTTTTACTGTAGGAAGATTTTTTTTTTCCAGTTGCGTATGGCTTTGCCGTACTTGAAATCTTTGGACTAAAATTTCCATGCCAGCTGTGTCACTGCTGTTGATTTGAACAGTCTACTTCTGTTTGTCAGCTTATATATCAACCTTGATTTTGGTTTTTTTCTTATTTAAGAAGGCACATGAAATAATTTGCTGCACTCACCAGTGAAACCAGCAGTTGAAAATGTTGATGTTAGCTTGAATTTTAATTCAGGACAAGTCCATTCCAATAATACTTCAAATTTATTCTTTCTCTATATGTTTCAAACAAATTAATAGAATGTGCTCAAGGTTTTTTTAATTTTTATTTTTCATTTTAAGGGTCATGTGACATCTCCCTGTCCATGTATTCCAAGCTGGGGAAGGCAGCGCAGTACTTTCCCTGAGTTAAGGCTGTAGATGTGTACTATTCCAGATTGGAGAATCCCTCTACAATTTGCTTAGAATCGTGACATTTAGATAAGTAAAACACCTTTTGAACTCTAATGTTTTGGCTTTTGCATGTCTGAATGCTTGAGAAGTAGAAACAAACATACTTCTAGTGAGTGCATTTTTGTGTCTTGGTTTGGCTTCGAGCAATGGCATTTTGAGAAAAAAGTATTGCAGTTTTCCCAGAATGATGAAAATGCTGATACACCAAAGTAGTTCTGTGGTTCTGTGTTCGGCCAGAAGTGAGAGAAAGAGAAGCAATCTCAATATCCTAGATACACAGTAGAGCCAGGCCTCCATAGAAGGGCATTTTGAGAGCTATACCATCAAATTTTGTAGAATGCTTTGGATTGGAAGAGACTTGCAGGTCATTGAGTTCCAACCCCTCTGCCATGGGTAGGGAACTAAACCAGGTTTGCTCCCAGCCCCATTGAGCCTGCCCTGAACACTGTGTTTGCCAACTGTTGGCACAAAGCAGTAAATAAACTTAAGACTGTCTTAGTGCTGTTGCCAAAATGAAATCAGCTGTCCTGGGAATAGGAGCTTTATGATTATAGCACATAACTTGGACTAGGACCTGCAGTAATGTGGAAATGTCAACAAAAGCAACAATCATCTTCTGTCATACTGCTATAATAGAAAAAGCTAGAATAGGCCTGGTGTATGTTCAGAATGTATAAATTCTTAAAATTATGCAGTGTGAGAACTGCAGTACGCATTGTTTATGAAGGATTTCTCTAAAGAGGTAATTTTCCAATGTTAGCATATTAATTTCCAAGGAAAGGGAAATGTTTCCTGCCTTGTTGGGTTGGTTTGTTCATTTATCAAAGAAATGGTGCCTCCTACACTTTCTTGATTTCCTTTTGTGTAACTAAAGGACTTGGGTTTCCAGCACGGTCAGCTATCTTGCTTCTAAAGGTGCTATTCCAGTGGAAAATAGTATTTTGATGAAAAACTAATTCCTTGTGAAAATCTAGTGTTTACACTCATTACAAACCCCCACCCATTTAATGAAGATTGAAAATGTAAATGCCCCTCGAATAATATCCATAAAAATCTCATTGGCAGCCCTGGGGCTGCATGCACAGTTCAGTATTTTAAGAGGAAATTCAATATAGTAAGGCAGGGTTGTACTGTAGTATATTGTAGTAGTAGAGCTGTACTAAAGGTGAAATCTATTTTGAGACCAGGATGACTAATCAAATAAAAACAGCACTGAGTCTAGCAGCTTCTTTTAACATATGCTACTGAACTTAGATATTTCACATCTGTGTGACTTTCACCTTCTGCCAGCTGGGCACTAACTCAAACTGATCATCTAAAGGATATACATTATATTTGTTGTCAGTGTGAGAGTTCTAATTGGATTCCTATGAATTTCTACAGAGCCATCTTACCTAGTTTGGCTCCTACACTGGGATTTAAAGTCTCCTTCCACGTTTAAAACCGAGCACAGATGTCACCATTTTTTTGTGCGGCTTTCCTAAGATGCAGTTTTTATTGTCACATTGATCAGTCTGAGTCTCTGTGACCAGAGCTGTCTCTTTTCTATTGCATTTGATTCTCCATTTTTTCTTCTATTTATGTAATATATACCCTATGATGCAGGTTCTCCACTGGCTGAGCTTTATTTTCTGTTGTGGGTGTAACATGCCTGGAAGATGGTCCAATCCTTCACATACAACCTGCTAATCTTTCAGCAGCTTTGCTGCAGGGATACCAGTGTATCATATGCTCTAGATAGGTGGGGTGTTGATTTTTTAAAATTTTTGAATCTGCTTTAAATAATTTGTCAGAAACCTCCAATAAGTTTCATTATTTCTTTCAGTGACACGAGTTTCTGTGTTGTCTGCACTACCTGAAATCTCAGCCTGTAAGCCTTCTCTGTATGTTTTCTTTATGTGTCTTTTTTGGGGGATTTATTGCATGGTCCTTGTGGTTTTATGGTCATGCATTTTATAATTTTGATCTATCTTGTTATGGTTTCAATTTTGTTTTCTATTCACAAGTAATAATGTAGGAGTCTTTATAACCTATTAGGTTCACTGATGCCTTACTGTGAACTTGGCTTTTAATTTCCAGTTTGTAGGCTGTCTTGACTTGATGTCTTATGATAGGCTGAAGTTTATGTTTTCTGTTTTATGTTGCCTTTTTGTTCCCTTCCTCCTTTTTCCTCTCCTCTTCCCTCTCCTATTTCCCTTTCCCTTGACTACAAGTGTTGGCACAATAATTTCTTCTGCTGCAAGTGTATGACCCCAAACAGAAAGTCTATCCATCACCTAATTTTTCTTCATAGTACATCATGAGCAATCTTATGTGATCTTATAATTTGCTTGTCTTTTCTGCTCTATATTGTTTTTTTTATGGTTTTGGTAATGGAAGTGGGTTCTTGGGCAGGCTTTTTGCTGTCTTTTTGTTCTTTTCCTCTGTTAAATGCCAAGTTGTCCCTGAGACTGCTCTATTGGGGAGTTGCTGTCCATATTGTGTTTGTCTTTATCTCCTCATAATGTTTACATGAAGTTTTTGGACATTTTTGTTCAATCTCCTGAAGCTTCATTACAGTTTCTAAATGATGGGAATTTTAATCTGACAATTCTATAATTCAGCTTTCTTATATGATTCAGTATTGGTCTTCCCCAGATTCTTGACCACAGTTGTTTTTCTGTTTTTAAAAAACCTCTTTCATTAATTCTTGAGCTAATGTAAAATCCTAGAAGTCCTCTAAAAGCATGTACTGCCTCGGTCTTGTCTTCATATGCCATGGAATATGTATGAATATGTCTTGTCTTCATATGCCATGGAATATGTCACCTTTGCAAGCAGCAAGTACAGTCTCAGGACATCATTCTGCCCTCCACAGATAAAGACCCCTCCTGAGAGCAGTTTCAGAAGTAAGGCTTGCCATTCGTAGAAATTACAGATTACATATTCTTTTCACTATGAAGACTATGTTTGAACCATTGGTCTTTTCGTGTGAAGGATTTTTTTAATAGGAAAAAAGTCTTTTTTCAGATTGGACACTACTTGTATTTCCTTAAATCTGTTGTATTTTTCTATCTTTGGATATGCTACAGAGCCCTGGTTTCTGGATGCTGCATAGACTGCAGAAGCTTGAACAACTCAAGTGCATAGGAGATGTTTTTCTCCCAAAATTTTCGGTGGAAATAAACTTATAGACTCCAGAGTTAGACTATGCATAGGACTTACCCTGAAGTAGGAATGTAGGCTAAATACTTTGATCCTGAGGAAGAAAAAATTAAGTTTTCTTGAAGGGCAAAGATCTTACCTGCTGCAACAAGTGCTAATCCATTCTTTAGACAGATAACTAAGGAATTTTTATCATTTCACAAGCCTGTATTTTTCCTACTTGTTGATGGGAGCCTCTCACTCTGTATCACACACCAAGATAATATAAATGAGCTTACAATGAGAAAACACAAAATTAAGTAAGTAGGTGCTTGCAGAGAAGGGGAGGGTAAGAAAGTATGCAATTATACTTTCTTGAACAACAGAAATATTATTTGAATAATAAAATTTTCTTATAAACATTTATTAGAAAAATCTGATAGAAATGTTTCTGTCTTAAACCTAAGCCTGAACTTTCTAGATCAATACAAGTATCTGAATGTTCATGTTCATAGTCTTGTAATTTTGAAAACTTGTGCAATAGCAAACAATACAATATAATTAATTGGTTTATGTTTTCACAGTGTTAATTCATGTGCAGAATTCTTGCTTAGACAGAGCCCTTCTGGGGATGTAGCTGCACATTGTGAAATAGTTGGTGGCTGTTCTCACTTAGAAATTCCCTCCCTACCATTCTCACAGTGATTTTTCTTCTCTCCACAGCTTGTCACCCTGGGCTGTGCTGGCATGATGGTCCATGAGGGTACACCATACTTGAAAGAGATTATGGAACTGACCCCATTTTAGAGGATTCATATTTTATGTTTTTGGCAAGCACAATATATGGGTGCCAAACACAAATGCCATCCCCTCAGCCAGATATCAAAGCTGCAAAAATCTGGTTGCCAGATTTACTAGGATTTAGAAACATTGCTTCGTACAAGGAAGACATAAGAGAGGGGTCATTACAGAACTGGGCTTCTGGCACTTAAAATCAGGAATATCATGGGCTTGTAAAAAAAGGAGTGTTGAGAAAGCCAGTATGTTCAGAAGAACATGTGGTTTGAAGTGGAAATTGTGGTACTGGTAATGCTATGGGATTTCAGATACATCAGTCAAAGCAGAGAAAAATCAAATAGGCTGGCAGTTAAAGAAGAAAATGTGGCAGAAACAACTGCTTAAAAACTAAGATAAATGATGAGGGAAGTAAGTCCTTCTAAGTGGAAGAAGTGGCATAGTACACTTACCAGAAGCTTGACAGAAGAAAGTTAATCCACAGATTATAACACCCAAACAAAAAATTTGTTGATGAAGGTGAAAATTAAGTAGGCCTTCGTGGTGGTGATGTGGTGTTACTTAATTCTTAAAAGTTAGAATGTAATGAAGAAACTCCCTGCTTCATCAAACAACCTTATGAATCCACGTGGACTGAAATTCAAATCAATTGTGTCATTTGGTTGGTAACTGCTCAGCAAAGATGGTAACATTGGTTTCAGTATCCTAAGACCACCAAAGAAGCAGCCAAATCAGGCAGGAGAACAATCATGGGCTGCCTTCTTTGTCTGCAGTGAGGGGTGGAACACCATGAGACTGTGCCATGGAGATCACTCAGTAGCTGGGTCTGGGGCAGGTGGTTGGGCAGAGCCCAGGAGGGTCTGCAGCCTACATGCAACCCTGAGCTGGGTCAGGGCACTTCCAGGCGCTGCCCCAGAGCCCCACAGCTCAGGGATTGCTCTGCAGCAGCTGCTGCAGCCCGCTCAGCTTTGGTGTTCTTTAGAAGTAACCGCAGGTGGGCTCCTCAAAAGGGGAACTGTGGGAAAGAAGCACCTTGTTAAGTTGAAAAGGTCAGCTAAGAGAATGGAATCCTCTTACTTCACTTGAATTTTTTCTGGTCACCACCACACCCAATGGAAGCATTGGGCCAACACACCCTTGTTACAAAGATAAGTGTGGGAAATGGCAAAAGAAAACCCACATACTGGGGAGAAAATGACAAGCATAAAAAAAGCAAGGAGATGCTCTGTGAAAAACTGATGTCCGTATTAAAAGAATAGAAAGAATTGTATATTCTGGCAGGTAGCATGTAAAAGCACAAGAAGACAAGAAGAATTTTCAGGAGCATCTAGCAGAGGAATTCACAAGTAGCAAGAAATCTTTCTTCCAATACATCAAAAGCAGGAATTAAGCCAAAATTTGAAGGGCAAGGGTAGTAATTGTGGTATGAAGAGAGCACCCACGAGGGTCAGGCCATTGCAGAGGAATTACACTAATTATTTTATTTATTATCAGCAGTCACTGCACAAGAAACAGGGCAGATCCTGATCTAAAGTTGTCTTTATGAGAGACTCCTCACAGGATGCCCATGGAAAAGAAGTGGCTAGAGAAAAGCACACATTTTAAAAACAGAGCATGCAAAGAACACCATGTTGTCAGGACAAGGTGCTGTTCATTACAGAGTTCAGGAGGAATTCAAGCCTGAAAGAATTGAATGACTCCTAAAACATGACGGTGGTAACTTTCTCAAAGCTGCCTTGGGACCTAAGGACAACTGAAAATCTGAAGGCAACTTTTGAAACACTTCTTAAGAAGAGACCTGGAGAAGTACAAAATTCTTAAGCATTTTTTATAGCATGATATCTGTACCATGCAGAATAGCTATCAAGAGCAAAATTACTTAATATCTTGATAAAATGATGGGGGGTTTGGCCTTTCTGAAGTCTTATCAACATGTTACATGGATAACTGTGATATGCTTAATGCGGCTTACTTGGTTTTTTCAAAAGAAATGAGAAATGTCTTACTAGAGGCAATTAGGGAAACTTCACACCATGTCATGAGAGGGAAGACCCTTGTATGGTTAAATGCTTAGAAGACAAGAGTAAATGGTCAATTTTCACAGTAGAAGGTAGTGACGGATGAGGTTCTGTATGATCTATGCTAGAGCCTTTGCTGCTCAAGATGAAAAGCATGTTAGCACTGAGGTAATCAAGTTTAATGATACTAATTTATTCAGGGTAGTAAAACTTGGCGACTGAGCAATAAAATGGCAACTGAAATTCAGTGTAGATAAATATTCAGTGAAAGAAATACTGATTTCACTTCCATGAGCTGCCTGGAACGAGAGTTGGGAGTTGTGATCGATAGTCACACAGAAACATCAGTTTTCAGTAGTGTTCAAAAGAATTAATCAAATATCAGGAGCCACTAGGAGAAGAATGAAGAACAGAAGAGAGACTGGTGGTCTGCCACCATGTAAATCTGTGGTTTTGGCCTATCTGTAATATGTTGTGCAGTTCTGGTCTTGTCCCTCCCTACCACCTCAAAAAAATACAAGGGACCAAAGAACATTTAGTCAAATTCAACAAGGATGGTCAGAGGCATAGATTAACTTCCATATTAGAAATCAAGCTACAGCTGTTGAAAGGAGATATTCTCAGTGACAAAGGGAAAACTGTGGAAAAAGGAATCAAGAAGAAACTAAATTATTAGGGGCAACAAATAATTATAATCACAATTTTAATAAAAGAGAGTTGAAGGAAAAGTCAGAGGGCAAAAACCATAAAACTAGGGAAATAGAGATACTAAAGTAGTAAGCAAAATACTTCTTGATAGCACATTGTGGGCATCCAAAGAGATAGTGAATGCTGCTCAGCTGTTCTGTGCACAAAGGTTTAGCAAGGTGTATGACCGCAACTCAACACTAAATACTGAAGAATTTATTTTTTAATCAAATACCATTAGTTTGATACTCATTTACATTTGCAATTTTTCAGGTATTGTATGTTTTAGCTCAATTAACTGTTTTTGTTGAAATGCAAATGATAAGCATATATCTTTTAATGTATTTCACAGTCCAGCTCCACATGAGGATTTCAGATTACCTTCTGGGACTCTAAACTAAACAAACCCCAAAGCTTCCAATTTAAATCAAGAGGACAGCTATTTGAACTAATTTTTCTCTATAATCTTTATCAGAATTTGAAGAATATACTAGCTCAAAAATACATCAGTCAGTCAGCATTGTAACAAAATTTAATTTAAATATTGTTCATTATTTAAATAATAAAAAGGAACAGATTTATCTATTTTCTGTCTTAAAACACCACAGGGCTGAGACAACCAGGTAATTTCCAACCAGTTCATGAATGTTGCTCTAATATAGACCAGTAGTGGCTACATTATGGTGAGCTGTGGTTAAAATCACTGCAGGTGTTCTAGTTAATGAAGTGTTATTTAGGTGTCAGATGACCATGACTTGTTGGGGTCATTAGAGTCACCAGTACAGGAGAGGGAAGGTGTAAATGCTGAGCTGTGTGACATGAAAGAAGTACATAGAGGATTGCCCTTGTAAATTGTAGTCTTTGCTACATTCGGCATCTGCTGATCTGGGCCAAAGTGTAGTTGCCAATGTACAGGTGGAAAACTCTGTATATTGCTCATAGGTCACTCATATTTATTTTATATTTTTTTATAGATAATTATTTTATAGACATTGTAACAGCAAAGGCCGATGGGTTTACTGAATTTAGAAAACTTGGGGAAAATTCGGAGTCAAACCCCCAGGTTTTTTGATTCCAAATTCTCTTCAGAGGGGATGAAGAGAAGAGGGTGTAAAATCATCCCAAATAAAAAACAAACAAAAATTTCATATGTAGGTCTTAGCAGATGAGCAGTCAGCAATTGCAATCTTAGGGATGCCAGTAATTTCAAACAACATTTATTTTATGGAGAACATTTCTTATGTAACATGAATGGAGTACAATCACTTCTATGAGAAGAACAAATGATTTTGTAATAGCATATGTCTGGACTCAGCTTGCAGGTATGCAGTCACCTTCACAGAAGCCTGATGCTGACTTTCTGTGGGGAAGGTTAGAACAACTACGGGCTCATCTTCCGTATGAGTTATCTCCTGGGCTGCCTAGGTCATTGGCACTGAACTTCATCATTATTTTAGTACCAAAGAAGCAACAAAAATGTGTTATCTTTTTTGTGGACACATAAGTAAAAGGAAATGGAAAATTATGGCAGCTTTTAAAGATCAGAGAAGTGTCAAGATATTAAAGTTGTGATTTAATGCTTCATCGTTAAAATGCCTGTTGCCTCTTATAATTTTTCCTCTTGTTCCCTTCTCTTTTTTCTTGCTAATATTTGTTCTTTTCACTGGCATTGCATGTCCCACCAAACTTGTCTATTCTTCTTCTGTTTTATACATCCCATTGCAGCACCTCTGTCCTCACCATCCTACATACTTTGTCAGTGTTTGAATTCCCTCCCTGTCTTTTTTTACTCCTGGTGATTTGTCAGAGGTAAAAGAAAGTAGAATCTTCAAAGACATTGGATACAGAATTGTAATACTTTTCTACTTTTCAGTCACTGTGTATTGTCTGCTTTTTCTGGGGCTTGTAGCTTGGTCAAGTATGAATGCCTCTCTAGGGAACTTCAGTGAGTGAAAGTGCTGATTTTCAAGTTCTTTTTTCAAAGGATGTAGATAACTGATTTTTAAAAATGAAATAACTGAGACTCCATATGAAGTAAGCAAGCTGTTATTCCCCACGTAAATCTTAAAAATCACAAGTTCATCTGAAACACTGACTCTCACATTTTATCCTTTGATTTAATTCTGAAGATGACACTTACTCCAGAAAATATCAGCCCACACAATCAAGCTGAAAAGGATCTTATGATGGAAAAAGTTAGGAAAGCTTAACAGCAGGTGTCAGTGTGAACTCTGCCTTTCTAATTAAGGGTGAAACCAATCTGATTAAGAAGTTTCAGCACCATCACATAATACTCTCGCTTGTGGATCTTAAAAGCTCTTTTATTATTCAAAAGTGCTTTCCAAATATTGTTCTTTCACATGTCAAATAGTTACCATATCGTAATCAGGCTACTTTTTTCTCTTTTCAGCAATTTTCACTAGCAGCAGCAGCATAATAAAAACCTTGAAATCCCACCTCTGAAAGCAGCAACCATAATAGTAAATATTTGCTGTTATATAATATCTATTCAATTAGTTTTGTAGAGGAATGTGATAAATAAGTGATAAGGTTGATTGAAAAGACAGACTGGACTATGAAAAGACAAAAAAATCATTTTGAAGAGATTTCAAGAATGGTATAGTCAGTAGAAAAAAAAATCTAGAGTAGAAAGTCACTGAGGCATGTAGTAATAAAAATCAATTGTCTGCAGAGCTGGCTGAACAAGCTGTAAGACATTAATGAAAGGAATTAAATAAGAATTACCTGGAAACTAGTAAAGTGGGGGGGTTAAGGTAGAAGAAATGAACACTTTTATAATGAAATCCATTTAGACATTCCTTCTTCCCTTCTGCCTTTAGCCAATAGCTTTGCTCACTCATTCCTGTGTGAGGTGCAAAAAGATATTTTTCATTTTTGAAGATCTTTGGAGTGCCTACCTATCTTTGTTCTCCAGTACAGATATTCCAATTACTGTTGGGATATTTAGTCCTAATTTTTTTTTTTCTGAGAAGAGAGGCATAGAAACTTCTACAAATGTTTGTTTAACAGCATGGTCCGTTTGAAAGCTGAGGATAATCCCACATGAGGCATCTGTAGATTTATTCTATGACTAGATAGGAGAGAAAAAACTCAGCCAATCTGAAAGACATTTTTAAGATGATTCTTTCAAAAGTTCCACTATACATATATATATATATATATGTGTTTTTATATCTACATTCATACATACATACATACATATACATGTGTATATATGTATATATTATATATCTGCATATATTATATATATGTATATAAACTTACACATATATAATATATGCAGATGAGCAAGGCTGGAAGGCAGCCAGGTTCTCCCAGCTGAGAATTCCCCTGGCTGCCTGCTTTGGCTGGCACCTACCACACTGCTCCTGTGTCACAGAGCTGCAAGCGCCTTGTCCTTCAGCTGTACTCACTGTATGTAGAGAAGCTTTCACTAGCATATAGAACAGTGTGAATCTGTCTTGGGAATCAGTAATCTGTAATGATCTCCATCATTCAGCCTCCTCTACATCCCCAAAAACTTTCCATCTTTTTGGCTGTGTGTTTTGACTGGCTACTGTGGTGTACTGCCTGAGTGACTCCAGAATGGGAGTGTATTATCTTCCTGATCACTGTAAGGTAGAAAAGCTCTGCTACTCTTCATGTTACACATGGGGAGTTAAAGCCACACTGTTTCTACTGACTCTGAAATCTGTGTTTGAATTCAAAGAACTAAATCACCTGAATCTGTGTCTGGACAGCCTGGAGGAGCTCAGGTATGAGCCAGTCCTGCTCTTTGCTTTAGATTTCTTTTTTGGAGAGGCATTTTGATTTTCCAGATGAGAAGCAAAGAGAGAGTCAGCCTGCAAAAATTCCCAAGGAATTTTGCCTCTGGTCCCAAGTGACAAGGCAGTGTAAATACAGCAGCAATTTAAAAGCCTGAGCTTTTACAGTAATTAGGTGTCCATAATTTCAGCAGAGCACAACTAGATTTTATGAGATTTGGACTCAAGAGTGGAATCCAAAACCCAGATTTTGGGGCCCAAACAAAGTTTGGATAACGCAGAAACATCATGTTCTGAGGAGTCATTTGGAATTATCTCAAAGGTACCAGTAAAAGGTTTGTCTGAAAACTGATTCTGTTTGAGACTTGCATGACTGTACTCAGACTACAAGGTAAGAATCTGGATTTCCTCTGGGTAGCTGGTGGTCTTCTTAAACAGACTGTACTGGAGGCAGAGAGGCGGCATAATCCTGTAGCCTAACAGGTTAGACATTATGGACTGGGCTGTCAATTAGTCCAAAACAAGAGAGTGACTCTGCAGAAGCACAAAATAATGCTCTGCTCTCTTGGCTTCCAGGACTTGAGGTGGCAGGCACTCATCTCTGGTTACTGGTAGCATTGGATATTCTACCTACATTGCATATGCTACCTTTAAATGTAACTCCAGCCTGACATACTGCATTGAATTAATCAATTTACAGAAAAAACAACCTGTATCTCAAACAGGTTCTGAATTTAGTTGAATTTTGTGTTGCATCTGTTTCAGTGGGATTAAAATAAAAGGGGAAGGTGGCTTGTTAAAAAAAAAAAAAAGAAAGAAAAAACCTCATCCATATAGATTTGGTTATCCAAAGTTGTTTTAACTGAATGAAACTTCATTGACTTGGTCTTTACCTTCCTTAAGCATCCTACTTGCCCTGAGCACTTCTGAGAAAGGGTGAGAAGTATTTCTATACCAGCAAATAACATCATTCCCAAGAATATTCCCAGGTCCAGAAGCCAACTGGCATGGACTGACTCACAAGTAAACAAACACAGCCAACCTCCAGAACAGGCTGACTGGATGCAAATCCTTTGGTGCTAATGGTCTGTGGGATGTTGTAATTCCATGCCTGGGAATTGCATGGGAGACAGCTAGTTGGTACAGGCCAAAAGCATGTCAGGGACTGCTCTAATAATTTCAGACCAGTCATATTCCAGTGTCTGGGAAGAGTCACAGGTACTGTTTAATTCACTGGCATAGACGTAGCCTTAGGTTCACTGGTGTATTCCACAAATTCTTTCCAACTGCTCAGAGATGATAAAGACTGGTGATTATTACTGGGGAAATATTAAAAATTAAATCTTGACTCAAATGCCTGCTTTGTTGTGGACCTTTTTACTTCTGAGAAATACAACTTTATAGTTTGGTTCTGGATTTTTGGTCTTGTAAGATGTATTTAGATAGTGTAGCAAAACTTTTAGTGTCTCATAGTAATATATAATAGCTTGAAGATATCTACAGGTTTTAGAATTAATTTTGTGGTCTTTAGGGCAAATTTAGGAGTAGACAACTAGATTTGAAATGCTTTATGTGATTCTGGATATATAAAAGCAGTCTTCTGTGCAGGGTCTTCTCTCTCCAACACCTATTGTTTTCTTTGATAACAGTTACTTGTTTAGAAGATATTATAATTTTAAAGCTATCATTCCAGAAAACAGATACCTTTAAAATATTTTCAGGTTTTGCAAAACACTGCTTCATTTTCTTGTGCAATTAACTGTGCTTATTATGTAGGAATTGAGTAAAATTGTAATTATGTTTCGTATTAACTTGATACGAAAAAGTAAAGCAATGGTTAGGCGTGAGCAGATTGTCAATTTGAATTATTTTAATCTGTTCATTATAACATTTTTAAGTCTTCTAATTCCTAGTTCCTATGATGCCTTAAGTTTTAGCTTTCATGTTATCCAGATTCTGTACTGCATTAGTATATAACTCTGAACTTCATATAAAGTGTTAGCAAGTTCTATTCACAGTTTACTTAGACAAAACAATCCTTTTCCAGGCTGACAACCAAGAACACCATTGTAGCTTCAGGCCCAAAAAGTATAAACAACTCTGAAATGAGGAGAGAAAACTGAGGATGAGACTTCATAACCTGAAGCTGTAATTGGACAATTAACCCCAATATGTAAATGGACCAAAACGTATAAAAGTGTAAAAACATGTGATCCATTGTCCGTCTTGGGTGGAGTCACAGCCAGGCTCTTTTACTGCCCAAGGTGAATCCTTTAAAGGCCTTTTTAATAAATACCTACTTTATTCCTTTAACACTGTCTAGCCTCTGTTCCAGGTAGCCTCTCAAGACACCACCTACTGCCCTCTAAACTTTTTGTGCATTAGCTAAGAAGGAATAAATAAACCACCCTGAATTTAAAAACATAACACATGTTGTGTAAGCACGCAAAACATGAAAAAAAACTGTTTAGCCTTTACATTGAATTTACCTAATTTTATCAATTCTTTCAGCTTTAACCTGAACAAAATGGCTCCTTTTTCCTACAAGTTATTTATTCATTGAAGTATCTTTATCTTGGTTACTCATTATTTACAGAACTAATTTAAATCCCCTGATTCCATAAAAGGTCAGACAAAAGCTTCTGTCACAGCCCTAATGCCCTTCATGCCTTTGTACTTTATGGGAGATATTTCAAATAATGGTAAAGGAGCTAGGCTCTCAGAGGATCACTCAGAGAATCCCATGGTCAGTATGTTATCTCTCTTTTTTGTGATGAAGTTATGTTTGCATATTTCAAAGACAGAGATTTGCAGAAAATTTGCACATAAAACTGTGGAGAGGCAACATAAAGAAATCAGAACACAAAGAAGATGGCAGCTTATACTACAGCATACTCTTAAAAGGTTTTCTGGTGTCCAGCTAATAGAACAGATCTGAAGTATTAGAAGGTGTCATTGTTTATCCAGTGTTGCATACCCTAAGAGAAAGGATGTAGAAAATTTGAATTAATACAAGCATTTTCATTATAAAAGACAAAATAAAGCTAAATAAGCAAGCAGTAAAATCATTATTCTTCGGCTATGCTATATCTTACCATCAACTGAAAAAATGTGATCTTAAAACTCTTTCCTTTTGCTTTGTTTCAGCCTCACTAATTCATTTAAATCCTTCCTTCTGCTACAAACAGCATAGTCTCTGTGCTGTGACAGGATATTCTAGTCCTATTCCAAAATATTGTGAGACTTTTGATATAAAGGTAGTGAAAAAGGACATAAAAATATGTACCAAAGAAAACCAGGAATGATGGTTAGAAGAGTCAAGTTTTAGATGTTTTATCTAGATCTGAATTGTCACTGAAGCACCTATTCTAAAATAAATGTCCGTAAGTGTAGGTTGAGACTATGTGCTGTATGAACTTTTCCTGTGTTATTTTATTGCAGTAAACGTGCATAAATAAAATACTGTGATTGCCAGTTTTCATGAGCAAAGCAGTTCAATAAAAAGACCTTTAGGACTGGACTCAAGGTAAATAGATTTGTTTAATGTACAACATGAGCAGAAGACTGCAGTCAATGTCCTTAGTGTGTAAAACCTTTGAAGTATGGTGTTTTCTTGTAATCTTCTGGCTCTAGGAACTGGTATGTTAAAGAGCATCACCAAATGTATGGAAATCATGACACAGAGATAAGTTTGCAGCATTAGAAATTTCCGTCACTTACTTGTGTGTTGTCACACCTCAAACCAGCTATATTGATTGTAGCTGCTTGGTCCTGCTACATCTCCTCAACCTAGGGAACTTCAACGAATTCCAAAAAATTGTGGAGTGTTCTCTCAGATTCCCACTTAATTTCAAATGCAAGAGAAGGCTGCAGTGGCTGGTGCTGGTTGGCTGGGTTAGAGTGTGTGGGATCTGTGGTTTGCTGCAGTTTGTGTTTTACAGTCTTCTCCGGGGTAGCTGAGTGACACAGACAGCATGCATCTGAGCCAGCTGCAGCTCTCTGCTTTTAATCACAGCTGATGGACCGTTAACTGCAGAGATTTAACAGTGGAAGTAGCCAATGTTGAGGAAAGTCCAGGGACTATAAAACCAAAGACATAAAGAGCATTTTAAAAAATCTTTTTATAGGGTGAGATGATGGAAGTACAATTTTCTCTTTAAATTTAGGGAAATTTGGTCTAAATTGATCTCTTACTCACAGAACTAATTTATATGCCACATGTCTCTGAAAAGGTCAGGCGAAATCATCTTTCACAAACTTGATAGCTCTCATATTACTTTGTATTTTCATGCCTACACAGATTGTTGTTGACTCAATATGACACATCCAAAAACCTCCACAGTCTATTAAAACCAGGCAAGGGACAGAGAAATAGAGTTTCTTTAATGCATGAAAACCAACTAAAAATGGAACAGGCATGAAAAGGACTTGATGCAGAAGCTGTAGGATGCTTTCTAATCTTGAAAAGGTACCTGATGGAAATTACCTACTGATGCAGTGTTGCCAGAGAGAAGAAAAGATCTGAGGATTAGCACTGCAGCTGGAGGATTGGTGAAAGAGTGGTATGAAAATAGAGGGCAGAGGAAGGGAGAGAAGAGGCATTTGTGCAGGCATTTGAAATTTACAGACACCTATTAAATGAGATGACATAGAGGAGAGATGCATGAATGGGTTGTATGACCCAAAACCCCATATGTCATCGGTCAAAATGAAGAAAGAGATCATTATTGGAGGAGGAGATGAGTCAAGAAACAGGAGTAAATCACTGAAAATTGTGGGTAAGGAAACAGAAGACTTTTTTTTTTTCTGGAAAGAACAGGAGTTACCTCTAGGAAAGTGGGAAATGGAGATAGCCAGGGAACAGAGCAGGAGAGGTAACAATGTAATATAGGAGATTGAATTTCAGAAATATAAACTTATTGGTTGGAGGGACATCTAAAAATCATCCTGCATAGTTAGTTGAATGAGGATTTTTAAACAGATGAACAGGTCAGCAATGGCTTTGTCTACCTCAGTCTTGAAAACTTCCACAGATGAAGTCAGTGTCTCTGTCCTGGTGCTGTACCACACTTAGCAGAGACATTATTTGTAAAGCCCCATTGGAACTTCTCTCACTGCACATTGCTGCTATTGCATCTTGCAAAGCTGTCTGCAACTACCATGAAAAATTTGTCACTTCAGTGTTGCCCCCTGAGGTAGTTGCAGGCCTCAGGAAAATACAGTTGTTAGCTCACACTGTATTTTATTCTTCACCAAACCAATCAAATTTCTCCTCACCTATGTGAGGCGCTATGCCTGTAGCTTTTCCAGTCAAGCTTGGAATAGCTTCCAAGACAGAGATTCCACAACTTGAATGGGCAGCTTGGTTCAGTGTTTGACCCAGAGAAAACATTTTTTTTTTATAAGTTTCAATAGAAATTTCTCTTGTTGCCATTCAGCACCATTGTTCTCCTTGTTCATTTTTTATGGTATATAAGAAGAAACTTCCCCTGTGATCTTATAACAGCAGAATAGCCCCATTACACTTCCTTAGTGCAGGCTGAACAAACAGGGCTCCACCACCTCCTTGGTGGGATGTGTTCCAGCCTCCTAGTCATCTTGGTGGCCCTCCAGTGGGTTCATTATAGTATGTCCATATCCTTGATTTATTGAAAAGCCCTAAACTGAACATCAGCTGGGGCCTCCTTATTACAACATAAAGGAGAATAACCCACTTCATTTGACTTGCTGGTTACACTTTTCCCAGTACAGGTGTCATGGTTTAATCCCAGCTGGCAGTGAAACCCCATGCAGCCACTCACTCTACTCCCCAGTGGAAGAGAGTGGGAAGAGAATTAGAAGGGTATAAGTGAGGAAAACTTGTGGGTTGAGATAAAGGTTTAATAGATAAAGTGAAAGCCACGTATGCAAGCAAAGCAACATAAAGGATTCATTCACCACTTCCCATGGGCAGGCAGGTGTTCAGCTGCTACCAGGAATGCGGGACAAGGAATCACGAGTAATGGTGAAAGCATCACTTTGAAAGTCTCTCTCCTTTCTTCTGATCCCCACTTTCCACACTGAGCATGACATGGTATGGTGTGGTGTGATATGGAATGTCCCCACCACAAACAGCAAAAATAAAACAGATTCTCTGGGCTGGTTTTGGAGGAAGGTTTTGGTTGCAAGGGTTCTGAGTCACTGAGAATTTTTTATGAGGGATCTGAAAATGGACTCCACTTAAGTGTTGGAGTGCTGTTCTTCTGCCCAACTAAGAGGAGCTTTAAAATACAAGCTTTAAGCTGTTCTCATATTTACAGCATTGTTTAAAATGTAGTGCAGCTGTACATAAATTACTTCACATTTTGGAAGCAGCCTGGCTGCAGCACAAGGTTGCTTTGCTTATGCAGTTCAACCTGATGTTTAGAAATTGCTTGCACAGCAGGGGAAGACTGACATGGAGATTCATGTTAATTTCCACACTTGGCAAAGGTACAGAGGAAGAAGAAGAATGAGTAAAATAAAAGCACTGTAGTGGTGAGAAGAGCTAAATTTAAATCACAACATCTCATCTAATCTCCTTCCATTTTTTTTCAGCAGATTTAAAGTATTTAATACCTTGATGTAATACTGTAATTGCATGGGGAATTACAAAATAAAACAGAGACTGAGGTTAACAAATAAATGCCTCACAAGATGGGTGCTTTGTTATATCCCAGTGGTTCTCTGCACTCCAGTCAGATTTGAAGCATTTGAGTTCTAAGGAATACAGCAGCACTCAGTATCTCTGCAGTGCTTTTCCCAATGTGTTGTGGGCTCCCTTTGCCTATTGGTTCATGTATGGTAAATATGTGCAAAATCTTGTTTTCAGAGTAAGTACAAAGAGCAAAAGTTCTCAGAGCAAAAAATGCTGCCGTTGGACTTTAAGTAGAGCACCTGGCATTTTAGCCTGGTGCATGTCACAGTCATGTTCTCTGGAAAAATCCCTTTGCCCAGGATTTTGCTCCTGGGAAGCTGAGAAGCCTCAGAGAAAAAGGAAAACAGTAATTATCTGATTTGCTTCTTCTGTGTTTTGCTCCTTTGGAATGTATTTGGAGATTGTTTACCAACAGGTGGTTTTTCCATTGGTTTCACGTGAATTGTTTTGACTTATTGGCCAATCAGGGTCGAGCTGTGTCGAGGCACTGGAAAGAGTCATGAGTTTTCATTATTATCTTTTTAGCCCTCTGTAAGTATCCTTTCTGTATTCTTTAGTATAGCTTAGTTTAGTATTCTTTAATATAGTATAGTATCATAAAATAATAAATTAGCCTTCTGAGAACATGGAGTCAGATTCATCATTCCTTCCTGCCACAAGGCACCCCGCAAATACAATAGTTGCATTTCACTGATTGGCATTTTTCCACTGCAGTTGAGTTGGAACTAGGTGATCTTTAAGGTCCCTTCCAACCCGATCTATTCTATGATTCTATGATTCAATGACATTCTCGTCCTGATTTGCACTCTTGATGCTCCCAAATATGTAACATCAACATATTTCATGCTGCCGGTGTCATGAGCTTTAAAGAAAAATAGTAACTGAAACCGATGGGAAGCACAGGCACTAATGGAATCTGCCCCAGTACTGATGTTTTACCTCCTGAACCAGACATCTGTAAGGGGGAGAAAAATATGAGGGAAGAAAATGGCTGTCCAGCTAAGGGACAATGCTGGCAGAATAACAAATACCCAGGAAATGACCATAATTAAGTTTAATATGGGAATTTAGGGCCAGGATTCTGACTGTTGGAGGGGTGTTATTTTGGACCTGCATTTTAGCTGAAGTAATGGAGTGTGAAAAAAGAGACAACTTCATTTCAAATGATACTGTTCTGTTCACGTGGTAGAACTCTGTGCTTAGTGTAACACAAAAGGCACTTGAAAAAAAGCTTTTTGGCATTTCCACATCAGTTTTAATTGGTATAAACACAAATATAACACTATCTCCTTGAAACTGGCTGGTTTTCATCTTAAAACAATAAATTTAGTTTCATTCCTGAAAGGGAGTAGGCAATGTGGGCTTACAACAATCTTTATTTTCTATGGAAAAAGGGTAAGTACTTCTTCCATATCTGTCTCAGAACCAGCATGGTTGTTCCTTTCCAAAGAAAATTGTGTTTGGGGAAAAGCTAATCAGATTATCATTCATTTTTTAGAGCAAGCCATTTGGGTAAGATGCCCAAAGGTATCCAGACTGGGGCCAATTTTTCCTGACAGTAGTTAGTATGACACTTTCTTAAAAGGCATAGAATTAAATCACTACAAAAGGAAACTATTATATCAGTTGAACTGTTAATATATAGTCATAGTATCATGATTTTTATCACTTTATACATGTAGTTGTGTCATTGATTTTTAAACAGTGCACTGGGAAAACTGAATCATTGTTCTCTTTTTAATAAAACTCAGTGAACCTTCAGGGTTTAACATCTCCATATAAATAAATCTTATGTGTTACATCACACTTTGGAACCTCATGACAAAAAGATCTGTTATATTGTGCTGTAAAACATGCAAATATTACTGAGATGGCTGTTCTATAAATGCTTGGAAGGTAAGTTTCTCAGTTTTGGACATAAAGAAGAAATTCACTGCCTTTGGTAGCAGTGGTTAGCCAATATTAAGATCCTGTCCTCATTAGCAAGAGAGATGGAGAATGGCCCAATGGTGACAATCCTGGTAATTTACAGGAATATATGAGGCATCCTGTTTTCTAGGAAAGAGTCAAAATAAGCACTGTGAGACAGCATCTTCGTTCAAAAATCAAAATCTGCCTGGCTTTCGAGAAATTTTTCCCCAAACAGCTCTGCACGTCTTGCTCACAGAGGTATGCCCTTGACATCTCTTGCTTTCTTCTGGGTTTCTACTTGCCTCATATGTATGCATTGGTAATCAGTCTCACAGCACTCCAGGGACCTCCTCCATCTCTCTCATCTTCTTGAATTGCAGCCTCTTTAGTTAGTTACTTAGTTACCACTCCCCAAAGGGGCCCTTACTTGCTCCTTCCAGTTAGGCTGCTGAACAGCCAGTTTCTACTGCCCTTTTGATTTTACTTGTCTCTAAGTTAGAGAAAGCATCTCTTCTCAGCAACCAAAGTGTCAAAATTTGCATTTTTAAAAATGATTATGTGACCAATTGTTTGCTGTTGTCAGGTTTGCTTTGGAGTGACTGTTAGCCCAGTCCTAACTAAGCACTGGAGCAGGATGGTGGTGGAGCACCCTCTCTTTCTTTCCCTGTTTGTGTCAGTGCTGATTTACTGGGCTGTGTGGTGAGTACCCCAGCTCCACAGCTGTGGAGCTTTCTTTATCAGCCGCAGCAATAAATGAGCATTTGCCAGGACGGATGAGGAAGTTAAAGAAAAGGGACTGGACACGCCTGGGAAGGATGGGTCCATTGGGGTCTCAGCTGAAGCAGCCCCCAGAAGGCTCTCATGCAGGATGTACCTGGAAATATGTACAACATTCCTATGAAATATTGCCCTACCCTTGATCAGTTTCTGATGGTAATCCCCTAAGCAGCCATGTTGAACTTCTGTCATGGGGCTCGATGGATTCTTGATCTGTCTGGTTATGTCAATCCCAGTATTCATTTAGGAACAGGAAAATAAGGTGGATTGCACCTGGAAGACAATACTAGATGAACTCAAAGTAAAAAGCAAGTGAACTAACCTTTGAAATCACTTGAGAAAATGTTATTATTCTTCATCCCCTGCAGTTTGGAGATCCAGTTCAGCAAAAATACTCAAGTTTTTAATATACGGTCAATGACATTTTAGGAGAGGTTTCAAATTAATTGTCTTTAAGTGATGTGCTTGATGGTGTCATGTCTTTCTAGATACGTAATATAGATTACAAAACATGGTTGAGATGACTTTGGAAATTGCTGTCTTTGAAAATGAATGAAACTTGCTGTTGAATGCTCTGCAGGATGTTAATTAGGTAATCCTAGTAGCACCTACCTTTGCATTTGAACTCTGTTACAGATACCCAGGGAACATGAACAAATTATTGGGACATAGGAAATTGCCATGTTGAATTCTCTGTGTGTATTCTCTTACTTCAAGTAAATGTGAAGCAGCCTGTCCTTTAATTGAGAGAAAAACCACCTAAGATTATAGCAGGAAAGGAGGGATGTGTATATGGTTACCTCACGAGAGCTGACACACAGCAATTCATTATCCCATGATACCTTCTTCTATGTCAAAGCCTTATGGTTTCAAACTGGTTTTTTCTTACATTTTGCTCATTAATTCTCTGTATTGAACAGACCATATATTTATTTCTTGAAGTCCCTGAGAGAGACAAATAAAATGATGACATCTTGAAATTTTGACTGCTGGAAGAATAATTACAAGTGTAGTTATTTAGTTTATGATGAAAGTTGCAGCAAAACTGGCCTATGTCTGCTTTGAGAAGGTATAATTTCTGTAAAGCTTGTGTCCACCAATGCTAGCATGTATTTAGTTCTCTACTCAGCTGCATTCCATTTCTATCCAGCATTTTTTGCCTAAGTTTTTTCTTCAGCAACCTGCAAATATAATGCACTAAATTAGTCATGGTCACAGTAAGTCCATGTTTTGAAACATTTTGAAATAATAGTTGATGCTGCTGAGTATAAATAATTGTAATAAAAGCTTCCAGGCAGAAGATATTATAGTGACACTATCATGCCAATGCAATGATTATTTTATAGGTGATCAAAGTACCACTCATACCTAAGAAGTCCTTGATTAAACAGAAAGTTGACACATCCTCAGCCCCCATATCCTACCATATTGTCAAGTTAACATTGCCATAAATAACACTCCTGGCACACAATTTCACATCAATATTACTTTATGCTTATATCAAGTGCAGGAGTGAAGGCAATGAGTTGAGGGCACCTTTATTAATTAGTGTCAGGAGGAGTGACTGACCACTTAGAGGTAATGAACATGATATTGAATAGTAGACTTTTGTCTTTTACTGTAGATTATGTTTCTAATAAAATAATTATGAGAGTAGAAAAAAATAAGTTACAAACTCAGATAGAAGCTGCAAAGACACCTCAGCAGGAGAAAACAAGCAGCAAACAAAATTATTTGTATGGATGGATCAGCAAGCAGTAGGCCAGAAAAAGGGCAGCCCAATAGGCTCAACACAAGGATTCATCCACCCCATGTCATTGCAAGGCCACTTCTTATTATTCAATAATTCAATATTGTTGAATCTTGAAAAGCTCCTGAGGGACATAGCACCAGGGGGACTTCAACAGTCTGGAGAGCTGGGCCAGCAGGAACATAATGAAGTTCAACAAAAGGAAATGCTAAATCCTAACCTTGGGGAAGAACAACGCATGCACTGGTGCAACCTAGGGGAAGACTATCTGGGAAGCAACTTTTCGGAGAAAGTTCTGGGAATGCTGGTGAACAAAATGATCATGAGCCAGTAAAGTGCTTCTGCAGCAGAGAAGGCCAGCAGCATCCTCGAATGCATGGAGAGCACTGCCAGCAGGTCAGGAGAGCTGATCATTTGGCTCTGCTGAGCACCAGTGAGAGCACATATGGAGTGCTGTGTCCAGTCCCAGATTCCCCAGTAGTGAGAGACATGGATGCACAAGAGTGAGTGCAGTGAAGGCCTGCGAAAATGATTAAGGAATTCAGTGAAGTGCTGCAAAAATAGTTAAGGGATTGGGAGCCTCTGATACAGAAAGAGAGACTGAGAGAGCTGGGACTGTATAGCCTGGGGAAAAGAAGGTTCAGGGATATCATATCAATGTGTATAAATAGCTGATGATTGGGAGTAAAGAATATGGAGCCAGAGTCTTCTCAGTGGTGCCTAATGAAATGACAAGAGGCAATGGAACAAGATGAAATAAAGGAAACTTCCCTTGAACATAAGAAAATCTTTTTTACTGTGAGAGCAATGGAACCTCAGAAGTGATTTCCCAGAAAGGTTGAAGAGTTGTTATATTTTAAGATAACCAGAAGCCAATGGGGCACTGTCCTGAGTAACTTGTTCTAGTTGTCCCTGCTCTGGGGGAAGGAGGGTAAGAGGCTGGAGGAGGTGAAGTCTCTTCCCACCACAAACAAAGAACCAATGAATAATAGCATAAATGAAGGCATAAAAGTTGCTTAAGAAAAATAGCCTGAAAGACACTATAAACTTTGAAAATACTCTGATGCCACACTGAAGATGCCAAATAAATTGTAGCCTGAATGAAACAGTTTAGAAAGGGCTTTGCTGAGCATAAATTTAATGCAAAGACAGGTTTAAGCAGCACAGGGTTAACTGTATTCTCCTACTTAAGGATTCTGACATGTTGAATGATTACAAGGACCACCATGTATCCAGTTCTGTGAAATGCAACTTTACGTATTTTGTTTTTGCATGCCTGTTTAGAATCCCAGGGAAATAAATAACTGTGACATGTGAAGCCCATGATAAATGAATGAAAACATACAAAAAGTGGGTGTTTATTGAAAATTTGATGTAATTGTAAGTGTTAGTCAAAATAAGTCAAAATATGTTAAAACATGAGATAATGTCTTCTTACTGAGATAATGTTTAGCCTGTTGAGTGGGTGATTCTTAAATGGTCTTCACTCTAAGGATCAAAACAAGAACAGTTGAAGGCTCTTATTTTGTAAAATAGATATAAATAGGAGATGAATCAAATGTAGTTGCTATTGGCATGTTTCATGCAATTACAGGGGAAAACATGATTAATAGCAATGAAATTTATAGTTGATTAAAAATAAAATATAATGCCTAGAGAGAGGCCACAAATAAAGCTAAATGTATTAATATGAAAATAGGCATCTGCAAGTAAAAATCTGTAGCAGTGGTGAGTCTAAATATAGTTGCTCTTAATTGTGGGGAATAAATATTACCTCTGAAGTTGTGGGAAAAGAGAAACTTGCTTAAAGGGAAAGCACATTTGTTCAATGCACAAAAAGACTAATTGCTGCTAGAAATCTGTTCATTTTGCTGCTCACACAGTAATGATCCCAGCATATACAAAAGGAGCACTTCAGGCAAATTGAGGCAGACATTGAGCATGGGCTCAAGGTGGCTTGGCACTGTGTTCCTCATATCACCACCCAGCAGTCAGTCACTACAGCTGACTTTATGGACATCATGATATTATAGGACCAGGAGAGTGGGGTGCTACAGACTGCCCTGCATCTTAAAGAATGCAGTTGTCATTTTCATTTTCTACATGCAAAAGGAAACCCACCACTATCTTTAGACGCTGGTGGAGGCAGGGCATGAGATCTACACTATTTGCAAATTAGATGCATCTGCTTACAGAAATTATGGAAATTCTTTACATTGTTCAAGAAAAGAAGGGTATGAAGTGTATATTTAAGCTGCTATAATGAAACACATAAGAGTCTTCTTCTGGCAACCTCTGAACCAGAAGTGTGTGAGACAGACTTGATGATGAAGATAGTGTGTAAATGTGGGTTGGATATAAGCATTGGATTAAAACAATGCTCATAAATGATGTATCCAATCTAGTCTGCCATAAATGTACATACTCAACATCTGAAACTGGCCAAACTGAGTAAAATAAAAGGAAATCAGAAACGTGGCCTGAGGCAAGTTGCTTTCTTTCATCTGCTTCAGGAACCTCCCACTAAAGTAGAAAAAGAGCTAAAGCAACCAGGCACCTTAACATTTTGCCATATTTACATCTGTTTAAATTATTTCTTATTGCCACAATTAAAAAAAAATCCTGATATTTTTATGACTCCTCATGTTGCTTTTACTTAAGCAGTTGAGGCAAACTGTATCAAGAATAAAACTAAACATTGCCTACATACTGCTGTAATGAAGGAAAGAGTAGGAGCAAAGAGGAATATTCAGGGAAGTTTAGAAGAATATCACATGTTCAGACCTCATATAACAGATGCAACTCTTTTGAAAAGACTGAAATAGTATTAGAGCCGAGTTCAATCCACTGATGTTAAATGAAGACAAACATCCCAGCAGATTATTTGTGGGATGGACAAAATATTGTATTCCATGTTCAGAAAGCTTGTAATAAATACAGACACAGATGGGAATCCACGAATACTTAATTTATAACTACCATACCAGCTTGTACAAATGAATAGTTAATTACTTGCTTATATATTTTGCATATCACCGTTCAATAATATTTTGTGTTCTTTTTCTAAACTAAATACCCAAGTAGAATATAAATAAGGGGGGTTTTGTCATTCAGATAGGTGATATATATGTCATATAGACATCTGAATCCTACTGCGTTGTCATAAAATTTTGAAAGAAATCAGAAGATGCTTTTTCCTTGTCATTTGTTCTTTTCAGTTTCTGTCATTGCAGCTTTTTTAAAGCACAGTCCAAACCTCCCCGTATGGCATCTTTGGTACTTTCCTACACATACATTTCAGTAAATGGGCTTCAGTCCAAATTTTGATTCCTTTCTCTTTTGTTGTTCGAAACAATTGACATCAAACTGAAACATGAAAGAGGGAAGAAAAGGTTGTTTTCTCTCCACGAATAACCACAGCAGTGTTTTACATTTTCCATATGAATACAATTATTGTTGGTCTCTTGCATCCTGCATTTGGGTTTTGGCAGGTAAAGTTGTGCTTGCTGAGCTCGCTGATGCTTTGTCCAATTCTGAGCAGCACTGTAGGCTTTGTTATTGTCCACTAGACACCTCCCCTCCCCCACAGCTACTTAAATCCTTTTTAAGATCAGTTTTCTGGAGTCCATCTGGCATTTTCAGACCCCTGTTACGAGGCCACTGCACTGCTGGGGTGTGCTGTGAGCTGCGAGAGGCCATCGTGCTCTTACATACACACAGCAACAGAAGCGCTTTCTGTTTATACTCCTCCGCATGTTATCTGCAATCTAATTTCAAACACATTTATGCTAAAATAAGGCTTCCAACTACTACTTCTATTTATACACTTTAAGCTTTCTCAACCCTAGCTTTATTGGCTAAAAACAAAGTTTATAGATAACATACCCCAGGCAAAGTTCTCTAATGCTTCATTTAAGAAACATTAGTAACTGTGATCTGTGGAAATTAACTGAGATAAATTGTTGCTTTGTTAACACAGCTTCTTCCTATCCACTTTAAGTATCAAAGACTCAAACACTGGTAATATGTCTGAAGCATTTGAAGATAAAATAAGAAACAGCTATTGATAAAGAGGTTGAGTTTATACTGTTTAAAGCCTGATCTGTCCAGAATAATAATTTAAATCAAAGTTTTAGTAAATAAAGATGGGGAGCTGGTGCTATTGGTCCCTGTAACTGACTCAGTTCCCCTGTTTATAAGCAGATGAACATTACTTGGTTTAGATCTTCTGACTCCTCTTGCACCACCTGCCTAAGCATCACTTCTGGGGCTGCTTGAGCATGAGTCTTCCTCCGCTGCCCCGTTTTCCCTGCTTCACCTTGTGTAACCTATTCGAGTGCTCCCTCACATCAGACTGGCTCTCTCTTGCTGCTTGAAGCACGTGGCACCAAACCCAGCAGCACATTTTGGGTGAGGACTCTGAGCTACTGATTAAAAGTGGAGAGTTCCTGCTCTGACAGCTCGACAAACCTGGCAATACATTTGGATGGTGAAGTGGAAAATTGCTTCTCAGAAAATCCCACTGGTAGTCAAAATATGTAATGGAACAACAATCATTATCATTGTCTTTAATGAAAGACAGTAATCATGGGACCTGTGGCATTCAAAGAAAAGTAAAGTATTAGATTTAGTGAATCCTATCTTGGAAACTACTTTTGTAAATCTGGAGGAACTTTTCATATACAGTTTGAAAGTAATCATCTGCACCTTTTCTGGGAATATAACATTCAGGACAGTTTGTCCAGTATCGATTTACAAGTTTTCCATGAGACCTAGGGCAAATGGAATTGTTCAGTCTAATCCTTGGTTTTCTAGTAATGAAAAATGTTTGAGTGTTTGAGGACACTTTGCTTCAGTTATGATGATGAAGAATTCTGAATCTGTGGCAAGAATCTAGAGTAGTGTCCTTTTGCTAAGTAGTAGCAAAATCCAGAGCTGTGGAGTTGAGTTTTTCATATGAAACAGAAATTAGTGACAAGTCAGTTATTCATGTAATGTAATTTATGCATTGAAAGATTATGCAGAAGTTCCTTTTCTGTAAATAGTATTAGGAACAAAGACCATAAGGGTAATTGCATTAGACACTTCTGTCCTGCAACCAACCATCCCCCAAATAACATTAAGTTGTCCTCAGTCTCTTTCTCTGACCTTGAGAGAAAAATGAGTGAGGCCAGGCAAAATTCAAAAATAACTATGATTGGAAATGTTTGAGTTTCACCATCTTTTTGCTCATTATTACTCCCTCTTCAGCTGAGACAGATGAATCAAGTCTGTTAAATCACTGCCTTGAACATTTCAGGAAAAAAACAGCTGGGCTGTGCTAACTCCTAGCTGTAATTGGACAATTAATCCCAATATGTAAATGAACCAAAACTTATAAAAGCGTGAAAACTCATGACCCATTGTCCATCTTAGGTATAGTCTTGGCCACGCTTTTGTACTGCCCAAGGTGTATCCTTTGAAGGCCTTTTTAATAAATACCTACTTTATTCCTTTAACACTGTCTAGCCTCTGTTCCAGGTAGCCTCTCAAGGCGTCAATGGCATCCAGGTGACTTGACATGATGAGAATGAGGGGCATACCCAAAAAGTTTAATTAAATCAGCTGTATGGCCAATAATCTTCTGCTGAAGGCTTATTAAAATAACTGTGGACAGAGGAAGAGGAATGGGTGCTATAGTGATTTCTACAATAATTGCTTTTTTCACAACTGGGAAACTCCTAGCCAAAGGCTCTGTGCTGCTTGTTTAGAAAAAGCAGATGAGACTGAGCATCCCTCTTCTTTTCTGTAATTCCTTTTTCTTCATTATGCTTTCTGTTGGGGTTGTGTAATATAAGGGAACTTCAAGGATCCAGATGCCATCCAGAAAGAAAAAAATTATCTGGTCATAGTTAATTAGCTCTTGGCAAAAAATTTTCCAAAGCATTATCTTGTTTGTTTACACATCTTTAACTTCTAGTGTACCTTAAATTCTTCTATAATAGCTTTAACTTCAGATGCACTGTACCAATTAACATTCCAATTTTTTAAGTTCAGAATAATTATTTTCATATAATATTTTTAATATGACAATGTAGTGCCCTTCATAGATAGTACTAAAATGTTAATTATAAACATAGCATCTATTTTTCTGTATAAATTCTCTTGTAGAATCAAATAATTGACCTTTTTCTCATGTAATCCTATTTTCAGAGCCACCTTACAGAATCTGACAGTGGAAATTCGAAACTGAGAGCTAGCTCAATTGTTTTCTTGGTTTTTATCACCTTAAATTCTTACCTGGAGGAAACAAAATCAAATGAAATCAAAATTAGCTGAAATAAAAATCAAAAGTGACTGGTTTTATAGGCCCATTTTCTCACATTACTTCAGATGTTGTCTGTTATGTTCATACCGCAAATAATCAGGAGGAAAACACTTGGAGGGTCACATAGGTCAATAAACATCTGGCTTATGAAGTGTTGCCCCACTGCCTGTATTATGTTGATAAAATTACTTTAGTCAGGAGTAAGAAATATAAAGTACAAAATATAAGTGGTAAATTTTCCCGCCTTGACATATGGAAGATTTGCATGTGTAATTTACATCGGCATAAATCTCAGTTTATCAGAATGAAATTCTATCCAGAATTCCAAGAGGAAAAGAAACATGGGGTGTGTGTTTTGGGGGTCTGTCTCCATCTGAGTGTAGTATAGGGTCCTCTGTCCATCAGGATGAGACCACTCCAGAGTGCTTTACACTTCTCCAAGCAAGTTGTTTGAAGGCACTGTTTCATTCTGCTATGGAAAAAAATTTAATCTGCTCTAAATGCAAATCAGCAGCAAAACCCCCCCAGCTATACAAATTCTCATAGCCACTGCTCTTCCCCAAATTCTTCTGTTTCTCTCTCAAGCTTTTGCAAATATTTGAGGTTCTTGGAGAAATCCATCCTCACCTGCACCCACTAGCAGATTCACTAAAAGAATATTTAATGAGAAGGTGCTGTGTTGTCTGTGTTATCGGGAACAGCATGCTTAGCTTGCTGTAATTCATGTGGCAGATAACTGCCTTTGTGATAAGTCAGTTTTCTTATTTTTATGGCTGTTCTTTGCATGGCTTTTATGTTCTCTTGTGATGTTACTAAACGTTTTGCTTGAATAAAGATTGGGCTGCTTGTTGGATTTTTGAAAACTTTCTGGGTTAAAAAAAAATTGCTTTGGGAAAATTTTGTTTTCTTTTTTTTTCCCTAGGAAAATTCCTGTTGACTTCAAATAAGGGCTTCTGGGGTCAGCTGTCCAAGAAAAATGAATGTATGATCACAGGAAGAGATTTGTGACACTTTCCTTGGCTAGGGGTATTCATCACATGTTTGGATGGCGTGCTGCCTAGAACGGATCCAGGAAAATAGGTATTAGTTTATGAACTCCAGTTATAGTGCAACCAAAGTGCAATAACATTACCTGATATGTTTAAGTGACAATAATATTTCATCAAGAGGAGACAAAGCAAAAATTACTAGATGTGATACAAAGAAAAAAAAATTTCCTGTATTAACTGAATTAATTTTTTTTGCAGTGACAAAATTAAGCACAAGGTATGTGCCACAGACACCTAATTCTAATGCTTATTCCAAGAATCTTTTTTTTTCCTTGAGGGAGATTGGATCATTTTTCAAACAACTTTCTCTGTCAACCTGAAATGAAAATTACCAGAGACTTGGTACTCACACCATAGGTAATGGAATATCCCCAGCAAGGCATCGTGTCTGTGATCATCGTATGCATCCTCCCAAACAGGAATAACAAAACCCCAACACTGATCTTTTAGTCTCTGTTTTGGGAAATTAGATGGTAGATGGTTACCAAGAGATGCAATAATATCCTCAAATCATCATCTGGTGTTTGTTAGGTAGGTCAGCTTCCAGTGTAGCCAGTTGCTGTCTGATCTAGCCACTTCTCATCCTACATTCCAAGTAAGTCACCTCATCTGTATTTATCTGGCCACTTTCTCAGTTTTCACACAGTCAGACATGCTCATAAAACTGTCCTACGCACCTTTTCCACATCCTTCAACTATTCCAAACAGGTGTGGTGATATATCAGAATTTCATAACTGTTGGCCATAGTGGATTTACTCTGTACTTCCTACATTTTTTTAACCTTTCCCTGGAACACTGCAGGTGTATGCTACATGCCAGCAGCCAGCAGGGACTCTATCTGTGGAGAAGAAAGGCCAAAAGAACCTTGTGCTCTCCAGTGCTCTGAATTGCCAGAACTGCAGGAGTGGGATGAGTGCAGCCTCTGCTCCACGGAAGGAGTTTGTGAGACTCATGTTTTTAAGCTGCCCTTCAGGACACAATCAGGGCTGTGTGCTCTGGTTGAAGCAGTGGAATTGCTTTCTCCAAATTGTTCTCAGTGCCATTATTTGCACTCTGCAAGTGACTGGTCTTGGTGATGGCTTCCATGTGGTACATTTGGTAGACATCTCTTGCCTTCTTCAGCATCCCCTGCTCTTTTGTTAATGTTAGCCACAACAAAAACTCAGCTTTGTGGGTTTTCTTCTTTCTCTTGTGTTAAAAGCTGTGGCAGCCTCAAAAAGAAGGAAGATTTGGGTTCAAGTAGAGAGACTCACTATGTTTGGAGGCCTCTTCACTCTCCTTTGTGGTCATTGCAGTCATGTTTGCAGGTCGTGGCAGGTTTGGCAAAGCCCGTAAATCCTGAGGGTGATTCTGCACACCACCCACAGCATGTATGTCAATGAGCCCAGCTGACAAACCACCTCTTCTGGAACCAGTCTAATTTCTGACCCCTGTGTTCCTGCCTTAATGCTTTCAAATAGGTATTTTGGGAAGAATGCATGGCATGAACAGAATTACTGTAGGACATCTGTGGACACAGTCGTCCTGACTCCTGTTATGACACCTGATCTGCTTTAGAGTAATTGTTTATGATTGCTATGGAGATTGGCATGCCTGGAGTTTATTTCTAAGCTTGCATCTTGCATGACAAGTCCATTTTTTGCTATATAAATTTAAAATTAAAATATTGGAATATATATCACTATTCCAAGTTACACTCTTAAGTCTGCCTTCAGGCATTTAAATAAATGCCAGGTTTTTAAATAATTAAGTACTTGCAGCTGCCATCAAAGTCAATAGGAGGCTTGCAGCAAGGAACAGGCAGCAAACTTCAAGACAGAAAATACAAAGAAAAGACAATTTTAACCAGTATTGTATCAATCTGAGGCATGTGCAGAAAGAAGATAGAGAAAATGTACCCTTAACATGGATTCTGCCAAAAAGGGGGCTCACTGTTGATCTGTCCACTAGTTGGCAGGCATAGCAACGCAGTCAGCCATCCTGTGAATGCATCCCTGGCTGCTCCCGGATCTCTGCCGAGGCGTCCTAGCAACTGTGTGCCAGCACGGCACCGTGCAAATGCATAAGCATTAGCAGCATCAATCGAACCTGCAGGGGAGTTTTCCAGCGCCTGCTGCATGAAGCATTTCACTGGAACAGAGTGAAACACCTGGCAAACAGGGATACCAAGATTAAGGGTACTTCCAGGACCGCATTCATCTTTTTGTTTCTTAAAAAACCCTAACAGCTAGAAATCACAGTTCTGAATGCACAGCTTGGAGATTTTTCCCTTCCCTTCAAGATCCTGTTCCTGAGGATTATGCAACTCTGCAAGTGCCTGCAGCAGATGCTCAGAATACTCTCACTCTGATGGATTACATGGGTCATTTCAAATTGAGGGACAATAGGACCTTACAGATCAGATTTACAGTACATTGAACTTTCCTGTTTCAATAGTGGCCAGCGTAAAAGATCAGCAAGAAATGAACTATCTGTTATGTAGTAGTGTTCACTGTTTTTTTTCCCCTCAATACTATGTTTCAGAAAAATTATGTATCAGCAATTTTAGTTCGCTTACAAGAGGAGATGAATTTTTTACAGCTTTTCATTTTGCTTTCTGCCTTTGCATCCCACATATAACAACCCTGTAACATTTATTTTGGAGCAAACTTGTTGTTCATTCAGGAAACCAAGAAATGAGTCACTCAGCTCCCATTTCACATGAACATCTCACTCCGTGTATATACAGATTCACAATTTCATTTTCTGCCTTCTGTGCATTATCTGATGTATTAACATGCTTTCCTAGGCTCCTTCTACTCTTTCACTTTTCTGTAGCTGCTGGAGAGACTTTTGTCGAAGCTTTTTTTTGTACAGAGGCAAAATCCTGTCAACAGAGTGCAAAAGCATGTTTAATGGCCTCTAGCTGGCTGCAGATGCCCACATTTCTGAATAGTACTCAACATCAGAAAACTGAACGTACTATTAATTAAAGCTTTCTTTTCAAATGATGCCAAAATAGAATATTTTCTAAAAAGACCTCACTTTTCCTCCAACATGAAGTAAGATGAAAGACATTTACTCTGTGATTTCATTTGCATTCTCTGAAGTGACTCTCTGAAATGTGCTTTGGCAATGAAGAAAGCACTTGTTGCTGAAAAGCAAAAACAAAGTATTACTTGTCAGTCTTTATACAGTGTATCTGAAAATGTGAGTCTTGCATGTGAAAAATTACTGGTGGTGTAAAATCAGACGTGTAAGGCCACACACTTACTGCTTAGAAGATCCTAAAAGGATTTTTTTTTCAACCAAGTTACATTTTCCACACCAAATATCTATTTTAAGGTTATTATACAATAATATGCAAAAAATTTTATTTGGCATGTGAAACATGTATAGATAGTACTAAAGAGAGATAAAGCAACTGATTTTTTGCAATTAGAAAACCCCCTTGTCTAACAGTGTAGCAATAAATTTTACAGTCTTTCAGTTTTTATCCCTGCATCCCTGTAATGCTGCATAAATACCCTCTCTACATTTTTATTTCCTTTTATGTGTTTAGATATGTGTCTTTCAATGTAAAAAGGAAAAGAGAATTTAAATAAAGCGTTAGTATCAGTGAAATGCATAGGCATTGCTCATTGTTAGAGCAAGCATGTATATGCACAGGGTTACAGGAGTGACATCCAAGCTGTGTGGAAGTTGTGCTTGTCCCAGTTCACCAAATTGGAAAACAAGCTGGTAATTGCCTCCCCCCACAACTTCCAGGCCACATACTGTGCTTTCATTTCCACAAAGACAAAGCTGAAAGGACAGAAATGCAACAGATTGCCCAGAGAGGTTGTAGATTCTCCTTCACTGGAGATATTCAAGAACTGCCTGGACACAATCCTGTGCCATGTGCTCTGGGATGACCCTGCCTGAGCAGGGAGGTTGGCTCAGATGAGCCTCTGTAGTCTCTCCCAACCTGACCCATTCTGTGATTTTGTGAATAGGAATTGTGGTCTCAGCCTACACAGAGTTAGGATGTGACTGCAGCACAAGTTTGGCCTCACCAGCTGGGGAGACAACACAATGTACACACAGCACTTTGGACTTCAGAAAGAATTCAGGGCAAGAAGAAACATCTTGCTGTGTTCCACTTGGAAAACCCCTTCCAGCTCCCATGCAGTTCAGGGAAAGGGTAAACAACTCTGTGCAAAAACCCAGCAGCATGCTGGCATTCTGGCAAAGCTTTCTCCAGCCTAAATCTCTATCTGCCTGCTCTTGCCTGCCTGCATGAGGAGAATACATAATGTGTCAGCAGGATCTGCCTCTCCTCTTTTACTGTGTGCTGAGGAGCGTGTGGGTACCTGGTACCCTCTGTCTTCATTAAGCTACCATGCATTAGCAGGATACTAGGGGTGTACTTCCTTCCCAGCATTCTCTATGTCCTATTTTAAATTATTAAGTCCTGCTGTTCATGCTCAAGGACTTTTATAATGTAGGCAAATACATCTGCTAAATTTTAAAACTCCTTGAAAAAGTTTTATTGTGAGAAGTCAAATTAATGATGCTTGATTTGTGAAGACTTGTGCAACTGATCTTCAGGGGCTGAACAGACTCAAAGCTTTTTTCCATACTAGGGTTATTCATAATAGGGCTCTTCCATTTCTACTGCAGACTTTTTAATGTTTAAAAAGTTCATAACCATCTTTTGCCTTACCAGAGAAATGTTTCTGCAGAGACAATAGTGCAAGACTGGAACAGGTTGTCCAGAGAAGCTGTGAAGTATCAGTTCACAGAGATGTTGTGCTCTGCACTGGAAAAGTTCCTGAGCAAGCCTAGATAGCCCATTTTGAGAAGGGCTTTGTCCAAGTGGTCTCCAGGAGTCATTTCCACCCTAAATTACTCCATGTTTCTACATAAGCAATGGAGTCTTGTTTAAATATCTCCATCTATTTCTGTGGCACTGCTGTACTGCGCCTATATGCCAGTGAATCAGGTTGAATTTGGCAAAAGGGACTCAAAGGTTACAAGATGACAACATACATCATGACCACACCATTCTTATTGCCTTGCAAAGGTAGGCTGCACATGAAAAAAAAGCAGTTTTGTCTGTATAACAGGTTCAAAAATTGCTGATGTACAAAATATAACTTACACATATGATTTTTAAGAATGTATTACTTAATATTGGTCTTTGAATGGAATTATTTTTCTATATAGATTTTTAATTACAATGTTAATGAATTTAGCATGTATATTAATGTTAACCTGTATTTTTTCTTACAGTGACAAAATATCAAATTCTCAGGCAAATTCTGACCTCTGCAACACTGAATTACATTGCTGAATTAATATCAAACTAAACAAGAGTTAAATTTATTCCAGTAATTCCGATGAGTTATTCTGGCTCTTTCAGTACAGATTTATTAAAAAATTATATCTTAAGAAATAAAAATATATGCAGTGGAGGATACTTGTGCCTAAGAAGACAGAAAATAAACCACAGCAGTTTTTTTTTTTAATGTAGTCAAATAATTATTTGTGTTATTTTACAAAAACTACAACTATATTTTATTACTTATATTTTATCATTTCTTTCATGAGATACAGGATATACAATATTAGAGAAGGCTCTGGGGCACACAAAGGCTAATTCATTTGAGGAACATCACTGATGTCATGACCCACAGGAGTGAAGGCTGAGGAAACTTGGGACACTAAATGTGTTAAGCCTGCACAGAACAAAAAGATTGCAGGAACATTTCCAGTGTTACTTGTTTATAAATCTAAAACCCCCACAAAATTGCATGACAGTTCAGGTTTTCTAAATCAGTGAGATTTGTGATAATGCAGAAAGTGAGAACACAAATCTTTAACATAACTTGGGAAATGAATTTACTTGTAAAACAATGATTCTTTTGGAACTGTCTCAATTCTTTCTACAATAGAAACAAAGCAGTCTCTGCTAGCATGGTGAATGCTGCATTGGTGTCATCTGGTGGATGTCTGACATAGTATCCATGCTAAATAAAGCCAGAACCAGTCAAAAATCATATTTGGGGAAGCATTGCACCCTTTTCTTTACCATTTTCTCCATCCTCGGAAAGGAAACACTAGAAATAAAGTGTTTCTAAATCAAGCCCTTAAGATCCCTTTCCACGCTATTCGAAAGATCCTAGATTGTCGAGACTTGCTGAAATGTCTCTATCTCCAGAAGGATAAAGCAAAAGCAATCATTGTTTTATAACTTCATGCATAATTTAGAGAAAAGTGAAGATTTTTGAAAAAGGTATTTACACCAGTTTTCTTCAACTGGTGTAAATTGGTCTGCATCCCTTAATTTCTGAATTCATACCTGGTGAAATTGCACATGGGTTTAGTGCTATCAAATAGTCCCACAGGAAAGTGCAAGATGACTACCTAATTTAGCACCACAGTACACTCTTCAGGTTTCTTGCCAAAGTATCCAAGGTAATATTATAATCCAGACTTATGAGAAAACAAAACTGTCTTCTGGGCCTGAAGCACGGCCCTAGCTTGCCTGTGCTTACTGCAGCTCCCTCTGAATGGAAGTGGATTTACTTCCTTTGCAGAAAGCCACCTTTGGGGAGAGCTGGTGCACTTGGTGCTGTTGATTGCCCCACCTTGAGCTGTTAACAGCCCCCAACAAGATTCTTGTCTCCTGCCAGCAATTGCAAGGTGGATGGTAAGGATGCAGAGAAAACATCATTTGGTGAGTTATGTGCTTTTAATGTTGCTTTTGCTCCACTTGTGGCACAGAGTTTCTGTGCTGATGGCCAGGATCCAAGTCTTTCTCAGACTTCTAGCATGTACAAAGTGCACTGCAAACAGAAATATTTGTACAGTGTCTTCAAGTGTTGCTCAAGGCAACCGAGGTTACCATAAAAAGGAGACCATTGGTGCTCATTTTTTGCAGTGTTTCTATGCCTAGATGACAGCTCTCCCTGTATTTTGGCAGCCCATGTGATTTTCATGCTCAGATGCCAGGCTTATATTCATAATATATAATAATCTGTTTGCACTAGAACAAGCAATATTTGTCCAGCATTTATGGTGGTAGGTAGGTATTGGGCTTTATATCTGCCTGTGCTCTGTGTTTGGGAAAATCAAGTCACTGCAATGCAAGAGGATGTATGTCTAAATATGAAAATATGTCTAAATTTCTGGAGTGCCTTCTGATTACCAAAAACTATGGAGGAAAAATAGGAAATAAATTATTCAGTCACGGTTAACTAAGTAGGTTGGGGAAAATGGTAAATTTTTAAAAGAAGAGATTCATTGGCATGAGGCTGAAGGATGTGCCCTTTAAAAGTGATCCAGAATTCCTAGGAAATTTGCACCTTGGTCACTATGCAGCATATCCCTGTGTCCTTTAGCTCCAGTTGCAGCTAGTTAGAGGAACACTGACTTTTGATAAATGAAATCCCAGAGTGAAAGGAAGGGGATAGTGAACAAATCTCATACCCAAAGCATATTTTTTTTTTTTTTCCAAAGGCAAAATGGTAGTGTTGCAAAAAAATTCCCTTGGATAATTGTAGAGGTTCCACCCATAAGGATGAGGAATTCAACTCTGTCTTCTGTCTCTAGCCAGGGAGGGAGTTTTGTAGCTCTGTGAAAATCCCTGTTGTTGTAGCTAAGCTGACTGCCTGCAGCTGCCTTGGGTGGTTAGCAAAAGAAAAAGTAGGTTAACTCTACTTTGTACCGTACAGAGTAGGCTACACTGAATCTTACCTTTTGTAAAGAGTAAATAATAAAATCCCTATTTCTTCTCAGCATGTTTAAAATCTATAGAAAATAAAAAATGTTTGGTGTTTGTGGAATGCCTTGCTGGTGACTAAGGCACTCTATGATGACACAAACACTTAAGGTAATTCTTCTTTCTTCTTATCTTAGGGAGTCACTCATAGGTATTAGGATTCATCAAAATCTATGATGGGTAATAAAGAAAATGTGTTGTGTGCCATATTTAGAGTAAATTCAGTAGCAAACAAACATGCTATTAGAAAACATGTAACTGTAAAGGAAAATTCATCTCTGGTTATCTCCCTCTGTCCTTGAAAACCTTATCCTTGATCTACTGCTCCACCCTGGATCAAAAATACCCCACAAAACAAACCTAAAACCAGTGTCACAGAACAAAAATACCCCAACCATTAGTTAAAGAAATCGAAAATGTAAGTCCAAAGTAGGTCAGCTTTAACCAAGTGACACGACTACTAAGGTCAGGAAAAGCTTCAGTCATAGTTTGTGTTCCTTTGCTAGGGAAATTATTACACAGTAATGTCTTGGGGCTGTGTGCTTGCTGGTGCTGCCAAGACAAGTAATTTCTGTGTGTGCTGTGAGGAGCATTCCTTCTCTATCATATGACTACGAGATGGACATAATGCTTCACAGTAACAGCACTGACTCACCCTGTGGTTTACGCCAACACTTAATGTCATTCATGCTTAATAAAACTGCAGGGTTCTGCTTTTCCACCCACTTTTTGTTATTTTTCTTGAAACCTACCACAGCACAAGAACAGTTATGGCAGCTTGATAGAAAATGCTTATTTTATATTCTCCATTCACATATATTTGACAGTATTCCTGAGAAAATGTTATCTGAACAGCCACACAGATGGCCAGCATGCAGCTGAATGGCTGCAGCATTCTTTTCAGAGAAATAGGTATATCTGCTAATCTGATTGTCTGGTCTTTCTGTTTGATTTGCAAAGTTCATTTGGAAATCACAAATTCATGCCAGCCAAAATCCCCCCCAAAACCCCTCCAGCTCAGATCAGCAAACTGACCCACTTCTGGTCTCCTCAGCTCAAACCCACCTTTGCACCAGCTGCCATGCTCCCTTTGAATGACTGATGTGAAGAGAGTCTGTTAAATATTGCAGGTAAAAACCTTATTAAAAAAATATTAAATCAAACATGTTTCCCTGCAACGCTGTAAGCCCAAACACAACAGCAGCAGTGTGGTTGCTAATGAGAAATTCCGTGCTGATGCACCTCAGTCCCCAGCTCCAAGATGTACTGGAGGAAGGCAAATGCCAGCTCTTAATGCCACCTCTTAATGCCACATTATGCCTACACACATGTCCAGAAGGATTTCACTCCATTTGAGCAGTGAGCAGCTGTAATTCCAGCTCTCTCCCCTCTAAGTAGAAGCAATGAGGAAATCAAACGGGCCTGAGGATTGCTTGGCTCACAGAACAGCAAGGATGGGTGGGCTGTGGTGGATTTCTTCATGCTGTGCTGCCAACACACCTGAACAGCCACAGGAAATCCAGTGGCAAAATCCTGAAAATTGTAGTAGAGCGTGCAATTTTCATGGACTGTGATACTATAATATCTAGTGAAATTAGTGTGTTCTGCATTGGGTTTTTATTGTAGTAAAAGAGAGTGGAGTAAAAAAAAATGCATTTTGCTCCTGTGTTCTGTACCTGAACTCTTATGCCCCAGCAGGGATATTGGAAATACACAAGATTTGGTGCACTCTGCTTTCTCCCAAATGGAACAAAATTATCATTCAGAAATATCTATAGCAGTTCCAGGAATAAATTGTCTCTCTTATTGATTTAGCAATACCAAGGCAGTAGAAAATTCTCAGTTCTATATAGAGGCAATTGTCCCAGTTTTCATTGTAGCAACAGAACTGAAATACCCAGTTCCAGTAAAATGCTATTTTATTAAAACCACTATAATTGCACTTTAACTGTTTGTGTGTTTTAGTTCTTCTCCTCTTTCCAGCCTGAAAAAAAATCACATATTTCAGTAATATTGTTTTTCCAGTAAAATTAGTAAACTGGCTTCTCTGTGTAGTATCAGCTTAATTAAAAGCTACCACACTCAAATTCATGACCTCCTTGCTCAGAGAGCCTTTTAGGGAGAGTGTGGAGTGTGAATATAGATGTGATAATGAGTCGATGAGTCACACATTTGTGCCTGTTTTTACTTCAACAATAGTATTTCCCCCCCCTTTTTTTTCCCCCAATTAAAAACAAACAAACAAAGAAAAAACCTAAAAAACTCTAAACAACTAAAGATTTTTCATTGATGGCTTTTAAGATATGCAAAGGATTCTGCCAGTATATGTGATCATTACAGAATATTCCCACAAGAAACAGGACTATGTTGCTTTAAAGTCTTTTCTATTTAATGTATTTGGTTTGGTCTCTCTTGTGAAAACTGTCAGAAGAAAAAGAAGAGACAGCATGTGTGTAATATATAGTTTGATCATTCAAACATGGTAAAAATTATATCTGTTCTCTGTAGATAGAAGCACATTTTCAGCTAAAACAAACCTGTCTTCTGCTTTTTGTTTGATGCAGAGGAGTGCTGTTCTGATTAGGATGGAGTACCTGATATCAGGGAAGTTACTCTTCATGGCTCTGACAGGCACTTCTCTGCCCGAATAGGTCACTAAACCTTTATGTGCTTCAGTTTTATTATTTGTAAAACAATTCTTATTTATTTCAGAAGGATATACTGAGACTAAATAAACTAGGATTTGAAAAAACATGTTTAGATCTCCAGTAAAAATTCTGTAAATATGGGACACATTCTCTGTTTGGAAAAATAATTGAAAAGTAAAATGAAAGTAGGAAAAGTTTTAACAGGGAGGTTTTAAATTTTTGTAAGATTCTTTTACTTATGCCTGGCTCATTTTTATCAGTGAAGCCTGGTAATAAAAAACAAAGCTAAGTGTTGCAGTAGGAAGGAATGACACATGCTGTGTTCTCCTCTCTAGCACCCTTACTGTATTTGATGTCGCTGACAGGTACCTCAGGGCTTTGGAACAGAATTTATTCAGAACTCCAAATATTGCACCAGGGTCATACTTGGCACTTGCTGCTCAGCTGTTCCCATGCAACAGGACCCTTTTCCAGTCTCATTTGAAGACTCACAGTCAGCAGCAAGATGTGCAGCCCAAGGTTGGTTTAGGTCCCGTCATTGCTCCTGGCTAACAAGGACAGAGGGAGAGCAGAAGGGAGAAGGCCAGAGCTGCTCCACAGGGACCTGGATGTCTCAGGCAGAGAGTGCTGCTGCCTCCCTGAGACACTGACTGTCTTGGAGAGATCTGAGGCCCAGGGTTTCAGCTCAGATGGCCTACAGTGTAGTTGTTTGGCTTTCCCTGAATGGTGTCTGAGCTAAATCATTTAGTACTTTGCCTTAGGCCTCATGTCCTATTGCCACAAGTGTATTTAAAGGATCCTCTTCTCCTTTCCAGCTGTCACATAAGGCAGCAGACATACACATCTGTTGTATATACACATCCAGATTTATTTTCAGGTTTCTCATTTCAAGGCTTTTTTTTTTTTTGCTCAAGGTTCTTCAACTTGAATTGTGGTCCATGTGAGTCATCCATGCTGCGTTCAGCTCATTACCCTCAGGGCCAAATATAAGATGGCACCTGGCATACAGAAGAAAGTAAAGTATGTACAAAGAAAGCACCATACTGGAAAGAAGCACTTGAAACCAAAGGGTTGAATTATGTCCCTGTGGGCTGATGTTCTAGATAGATTCACAGAAGAGAAAAAAAAAAAAACAAAACACCTTTTCCTACCTCAGCCTTCCCGAGACCAGACTCAGATTACTTAGGTGCATAACTGTTTGTTCAAAAGCACCACGTGCCATTAAAATACTATTGAATTTTTGAAGCCTTTTGTTTTGCTCATAGAAACAAGTATTGTCTACCTAGTATCTTAAAGTAGAAAAAAATACATCATCACAAGCAGTTTTATATTAGCTTTAAGTATTTTTATTTCTATTTATTATTAGGAGTCCATATAAGTATTTTAAGGACAAGCTACATTAAGGTTGCTGACTGGCAATCTGAACAGTCCATACTATGACTGGTGGGAAATTTCCAAGTATTCTAACCCAGCTTTTGTAACTATGGTTGACATCACCTATGGGACTGACTGCTAGATGAACTCACCAAGAGTTGAAGCTCTCCTCACCTAGCTAGTGACAGCAACTGATGCCTGAAGAACCCCTTTCATTTTTTGCTTGAATGTTAATGCCAGTTTATGTTCTTATCTAGTCATCCTGACTGCTCACAACAACAGGACCTCACTTCGATGACCTAGGAAAGAAAATAGGCAGAACTGAAAACCATGCAAAGCTGTCCTGTCATGTCAGAGCAACCAATGTTATCACAGATTTGTAGAATCATAGAATCATAAAATCATAGAATGCCCTGGGGATTTGGAAGGTACCTTACAGATCATCTAGTTCCAACCCTCCTGCCATGGGCAGGAACACCTTTGACTAGACCAGGTTCCTCAGGACCTCATCCAAGCTGGCCTTGAACACTTCCAGGGGACATCTACAACCTGTCTGGGCAATCTGTTGCTGTTTCTTATCACCTTCCAAGTATAGAATTTCTCTCTAATATCTAGTCTGAATCTACTCTCTTTCAGCTTAATGTCATTACTTCTTGTCCTATCACTCCATGGCCTTGTAAAAAATTTCTCAACCTTCTTGAAGGTCCTTTTTAGGTACTGGAAGGTGCTGTATGGTCTCCCCAGACCCTCCTCTGCTCCAGGCTGAACAATCACAGCTGAGTCTGTCTTCATAGGAGACATGCTCCAGCCCTTTGATCATCTTCATGGCCTCCTCTGGACTCACTAAAGCAGGTGAATGTCCTTAGTTTTGGGGCCTCTGGAGCTGGATGAAGCATTCCAGGTAGGGTCTCTCCAGAGCAGAGCTGAGAGGCAGAATTCCCTCCCTTTCCCTGCTGGCCACATTGCTTTTGATGCAGCTCACAATAGGTTTGGCTTTCTGGGCTGTGAGTGCACACTACCAGGTTGTGCTGAGCTTCTTATCAGCCAACACACCAAAGTTCTACTCCTCAGGGCTGCTTTCAACCCATTTTCCATTCTCTCTTTCCATTTAGCATACACCTAGCCTATTCCTATTAGCCACTGTAGGATTAGCAGAATATAAAGTTGCAGTACGAGCAACCAATAATTTGCAAATAACCCAAGCCACTTGTTGCTACTGAATATCTTTTACATATTTATATGCTGTCTAAAAATGTTAGATATCATTACTTGCATTTTTTAGTATGCCAGCATACCTAAAATTATTTAGATTATATAGTGTTGTTCCACTGCAAAGTGGGAAGGAGCAATCCATAATTCCTTCTGGGATCCACTCATCAATTATTAGGTTATGGTAACATATGCTGCATAACAGAGGCCAAAGTACCTCATCCAGCAATTTACTCTGAGTTGGCATGGATTTTCAAGGAAGTTCATTCAGACTTTACCCCTCCCTATACAAGTGATTTTATCAATTAATTAACCTGAGCAGTCATAATTTGTGCTGTGCTTCTAGTGAGCATTTGCCTAATGTGTGTTTACATGCTCTGGAACACATGGCCTTTGTTTGCTGTTTACTTGGGCTTTTTTCCTAGATAAAAAACCACCTCCAGTCAAAAATCCATTACAGCAGAGGGGCTCTAAGACAGATTGCAATTCACCTCGCAACCTTCTTAATGGCATTTGCAACAAAAGCATGAAGAATTGCAGTTTGCTTTCTCAGAGCAACTTAAGGGAAAGCAGACACAGCTGGGGTGTGCAGGGCTGCCCTTAGCTGGGCAACAGGGATTCACTGCCAGAAGAAACCCTAGAGATGCCACTCACCAAACTCCCAGGGCTCGCTCTGGCCCAGAAACATGAATTTTACACCAAAAACAAAGACAGAAGAGTCTGAGGCATGCATATGTCTCATCCCAGTACAGGCTCCATATGTTGTCAAGAGGTATGGACCCCCTACTGCGCCTGGGTGCAGAAACCCAGAAATATTACAGCTGCTTAGGCATTCTCTTGACTACTCAATCACATTTTTTTGGAGAGGAGATATTGCCCTACTTTGTGCTGGTTTGACTCAAAAAGTGCTCAGGGGTGCCCCAAGCAGCCATACCACATCTTCTTCCAAAAGTTGCACAGCAGGAGAGTTATTTTTTCCCATGGGCCAAATATGAACAGAAGTGTGGAAACTGAATCCTTTCATATATTCTTAATAGTGCTAAATACATTTTCACCCACTATGTATGTGTTCCATTTTTATGTAAATAGAATAGTTGTGACAGCATGATACTGCCCAAAGTTTATTTGAGGGCAAGTTTATGAAAGAAATGCCTTTTTTTCCTCTGGGTAAGGAGGAGGCCTATAGCAACCAAAAATTTCCAGAGATAAAGCAACTTACAACTTATCTCATTTAACTAGAACCCAGTGCATCTATATTTTTAAAGCCCAGGACACAAAGCACACTGTATTCTGGGCAAATTTCATAGCTCAGCTAACATATCTGTTCCCTACATTTTGTGCAGCTCAGATGTATTTTTCAAAGGAAAAATGCCTTTAAAAAAAAAAAAAAACCTTTCTTAATTTTAGGTGATTTTTGTGGAATTCTTTAACCTGATTCTCCTTTAGGTAATTTTGACAATGGAAAAGTGTATGCCTGTGCTATTTACAGACATTTGGTCTGTGATGAGAGAACAAAATGCACTACAATTAGAGAGACATTGAGCCACATTATTTAATAGATGAAGAGTCCTGACAATAAGGTAGAGTTATCCCTAGACCTTTTTTATTCACTGGGAGATAGTATGTAAGCATGAAGATCAGATAAACATATCAGAAAACTATTAGCCAAATCTTGGTAACAATTGTACCATTGCAATTTCATGGTTCAAAGACTATTTTTGAATCAAGTGAGACATTCCTCAGCTCACAAGACCTTTTCCTTCCTTATAAGGGATTTTAATAATGAAGAAAACTGATAATTTTCTGAGGTTTGGTTTGTTTATTACTTTTCTTGTCCTGGAAAGGCCAATTAAATTAAAAAAAAAAAAAGAACTGTGGGAACGTAAAAATATTAGACAAAAAATAATTTAGTACTTTGCATGTTCAGAGTTGCATATGACCACTGATGAGTCATCCATGTTTTGGTATTGTGGTAAATTTGATTTAATCTTTCTAAAGCTATCCCTGATAAAAAGACATCTGCTTCTCTTCACTGCTCTGACATTTTGTCTTGAATATATCCATTCATGGTAGACATTTACAGTTTCATATTCCTGTAACAGTCATTGGGAATTCAAAGGAATGCCCTTGCATGCCCAAAAGGCAGGATTTAGTGAAAACTATGTGATGGACCAGAATTAGCCATTCACTTTTAGACCTTTGACTTCAGTGGGCTGAATTTGAAGCAAAGACTGATCTTTCCTAACTCCTTTCTATTTATGGCTATATCAAAGGCAGAATTATTTAAAGCCATGTAGAAACAAAAGCAGAGGACTTTGCATAAGCTTTGAACAAAGATGCACATGTAGAGGGAAAAAATGAGCCTAAGTATGGGGAAAGAGCAACAACCATTAGAAAGGTGGACATCAACAAAGGGATCCTTTCCCTGATCAGAGAGGTGAAATCTCTCAGAGGTGGAAGTATGTGTCTAGGAGATAAGAAGAGTTAAGAATAAGAGCTAGCTTAGCATTAGCAGCAAAAAAAAGCTGTCAAAAAATCGTAGTCATTTACAGGAATCTGCCTTTACTCCAAACAATTAAAATTGATTAGGTAAATCTTAAAAAAATTGACTGGGTGAAGAGGCCTTGTAGAACAAGATGATAACCATCACAGCTCTGCATGAAGCATTCAGGAGATTGAGTTATTGGCTTTTTTACTGAATTAAGATAAAAAATGAATCTTCCTGTAATCCTGATTTTGTTATCATCTTACTCATACAATAACTTGAAGAATAATTCAGTAACATGAATGATGCAGTTTAGTATATAAAGAACTTATCTTTTCTTCTGTTTAAAAGTTAATATGTGATAATTGATGGTTGTCCACCTTACACCTTGCTGTAGATGATAATGAGAAGCCACAAGTCCCTACCACTGATTTTTGGATGTCAAAAACATAGTATAAGAAATCACAACCAAAAATAAAAATTAGATTACACTGGGCTACTGTCAGTACAGTTCTGAGGAGCAACCACATCTGTCACTGCTTTTTACCTTAATGACATCTAATCTCCTCTTGAAACTCATGGAAAGGATGTTAAGAAAGGAGGTTTAAATAAAAAGTCTCATCCTTATCAAAAATATCAGTAAAGCATTTTTGAGGCTCAGGGCTCAAATTGAGGGGGAGACTATTGCCTTTGCTTCAAAAGAAAGTAGCTAGTTTAATCTTGCTTCCACTGAAGTAACAGACTTCATCATACAAACAGGGAGAGAAAAATTGACTTTGTTTAATAGCTGTGGTTTCAGTTCTTTGTGCTTCTGTTTCCTTAGAGACTTACATGCTTGTAGATGGGCATACATTTTCTGATAAACACATCTCATTGTACTTCCTTTGCTTTCACAAGTTGAGGTTTAAAAAGTGTTCATGCATTCCTTCATCTTTTGTTTTCCTTCAAGTGCTAATGAAAAAAGCAGGGCTGCTGGAATATCATATGCAGGATAAAAACAACAAAACAATTATCTTATAATCATAGCTAATACATTTATTTAGGCAGGTTAACTAGTTCCTCACCAGTTATCCTGACTAAATAAGTGTATTGGCTATGATTATACAGATCAAAACCATGATATTGGGAAATAAATTGTACACTCAACTGCTACCAAATATTGATATTGTTGTCACAAGTATTATAACACCATGCTGTTTTTCTTAATTTCTATATCTGTGGCAATTCCTAAACAACAAACATTGACAAACAAACATGATTATCTCTCATGTTTTTAATGTGCTGTGGTAAGATAACAAGGTTGATATCCTTGGTCTGGTGGATTGTGTCAAGAACCTGCAGGATTTATCTTTCCAGCATGTCTGTATAAACCTATTATTGGATCATCTCAAAATCTCAAATGAATTTAACCTCCCAGAGCCTCTATGAAATAGAAAACTCTTATAATTATCACTTTATGTATTTGGAAGTAAGCATCACAAGCAAGACCAAAAGCAAGAGAAAGCATAAAGCCAAGATTATGAAAGCTACTCAAATGTACCTGCACTCAGGAGCACATAAATTAATTTTAGATGCTTAAGTCTTTCTGAAGTCACAGACCCCAATAACTGCAGCATCCCTTTGACTCAAAGCAGAGAGTGAGGCACCAGGAGTGATTCATAGTTGTCAAACTATCCTTTTGGGAAATGCTGTAGATCTGATGAAGACGAATCTTGTTTCTTTTTACCTTGTTGAAATTAGCTCTAATAATTGCCAAAGAACATCTATTCTACAGCATGGCAGCTATGTTACTGCAGGATAGTGGGAATTGGCACCTGCTCAGAGGGTAGAATTGTTCTGAAGGAGACCTTTTCTTTAGGTCTTTCTTTCATTAATAACCCTGAGAAGGTCACACTGTGGAAGTTCATTCTGATATCCTGTTCATTGAGTAGCAATCTCAGATTTAGGCAATTGTTTAAAAGGGTGCAGAATAGGGAAATAAATCAACATTGGTGTCAGTTTGTTTTATTTCAATAATGGTCACCATGGAAACAAAGTCACTGACCTATTTCTTTTCATACATACAAGTAAACACCAGGGTTTCCAATTTTCATACACACCATCTTTCATGCCAACCATTTACCTTACAGAATTCCCATAATCTACTATCTTATTGAAACTCCCAGTTTTTCCCTAAGGGGCTTTTTTACTTTTTGCCAATTTCCTTCACCAGGAAGGCAACGAAAACTTAGTATTGTCATGATAATTCCAGATCTCTTCTAGTTTCACTACACCTACACTTGCACATAGGTGCGGTGACTGCAAACCAGCAGTCTAATAGCTGTATGATTAGATGTGCTTCAGCAGTACGTCTGACTCATCAGATTACTTCATTCTGCATCTTTTGAAAATACTGGTCAGTGTTACTACGCAAGGACATCTTTCTAATGAGAATGAACATCATCTGCTTCCAGTCGACGAGGACTCTCCTCTTACCTCCCCATCATGGCACTCTTTAAATAAATTACTACTGCTGACCTGGCTTGTGCCATACTGTTCAGAACCTGTGGATTCATTCTTGGCTTGTTGTATTTGCATAATTCACGTTGATTTATTTGCATTTAGGTAAGCTGTAGGTGTCAAGAGCCCACAATATTTACCAGCTGACACCCAAAGTGAGTGTGTGCATGTAAGAACAACGTGTGCCTACTTGCATAAGGAGGAAATACTGGAGTTTTCAAGGAATGCTGCAAAACCATCAGGCTGAAGTGCCACTTCTCCTTTTATTATTGAGTACACAATAACACCCTCTCCCTAAACTTCTTAAGCATTTACTGCATATGTTGTGTGCGTGCAATGCACTGTGGCCTCAAGGATAATCACCCACATGCGTGGCAAGAGAGAGACAGATCATATGGAAATGCTGAAAACTAAAACAATATGATACTTGCTACATTATGGCCTCTGAAACTGTGCCCCGTGCTTGTCTCATCTCAGTAACAGTTAAATAATCTAGCACATTAGCTGCACATTCTAGGCTAAATGCATTGCTAGAGTAACTCCAGAGATGTAATGAATATACTTTCTTCTCCTTTAAGCAATTTAAATCCATGTAACACCATTGAATTTGATGGCACTACTCCAAGACTAAATAGATATAACTATGAACAGAATTATCTGACTGAACCAAGCTGTTCAGAAAGAAATCAAAGATGTGCCAAAGAGCCAGTGCCTTTCATTTTATATTTCTGTGACAAGCCTGACTGCTGTATCTTTCACAGGCATTTTAAGTTTAACTTAAAGGCATATGAAAATGGTTTAGGTTTAAGTTAAAGGCATTAAGTCAAGTTCATCTACATCACTGTTTGTAGCAGTCAATATATGCATTTTACCTGACATGGGAATTGAGTGTTGTCTAGGTCACTTTATAGTGAGATTTGCTAGATTTTTTTTTTCTTGGCTGCTATTATTTCTGCAATCTACTGGGTAAATGTGGTTACAATTTCCTAAGTCCCATTGCCCAAATTTACTTAAACTGCTTCATAAATAGAATTTAAACATGCCTTAGCTAGCACTTGTGATAGATGAAACTTTTCCTCTACTACACTTCCAAAACTTCTGTTCCAGCTGAGGGCACAGACCTTGCAAATAGATAAAACATGTTTTGTTTCAGTGCTCTATATCTATCTCAGTGGCCTGCAGTCTTTCAAATTTTCCTTCCCCCCTCCTCCTCTTGGGTCCTGCCATTTCCCACTGATGAGAGGGACACAGAAGTTTCCTTATTGGGCAAGTCCAAGCGCTGCTGTCCACTGAAGGGAGATCTCTGTAGTGACGTCGGACTATTTTTACAATAGCAGCCTGAGGAGCCTGAGCTCAGCAATCAACAGCCTGGGGAATTGAACAGGAAGAGGAAAAACAATGAGAAAAAAAAACCCTTACAACAACTTAAAAAACCCCTACAAACTTAAAAAAACCCCTACAACAACTGTTACATAATACATTAATACATTAAGAGGATTAATGTATTAATATCATCTTAATACATTCAGATGATTTTTGTTATCTCAAATATAAATATAAAGTCAGGGGACTTTCTCCTCATTTTCCTCTTAATATTGGCAGCAGCTCAGAACACTCATTGATTTTATTTTTCAAATAGAAAATATTTTTTAAAGGTTATCTGATATTTTTATCTTTCAGTTTGTCAGGGATGCAGTATGTTGTGGGGACATAAGGGATGGTGTGTCTTCACTGCCAAGCAGAACTTAGCTCTAGTGGCTGCCCAGGGTCCCCACATAGACTGAAAATCCATTGAGAATACAAAAACAGTGCCATTTTACTTCATACCATCAGTTCTTTACATATTTAGAGGTTTTTTTTATTGTTTATTCTGTACTTTGTTTATTTCAATAACAAAAATTGATTCATATTACACCAGGATTCCATCACCCACTAATACTCCCAGATTAACGGAATCAGTGGTGCTGATTGCATATTGAGATTTCCAAAGTAAAAGCACCCTAAAACATTCCCTGTTTTCCAGGAGACTACATGGGGAACCCAGAGTATTCTACAGCCTACCTCAGAGCAGAGAGAAATTTTAACTGTAGGAGTTAGCAAGTTTCAGAAAGTTTTTATTTTTTTGTCAGATGGAGTTTGTAAATGGCTGTTAAAGAACAGTAAATTAAAACAGGACAAAATAGCCTTTCTCTAATCATTATACTAAGTTTGATACAGTAACCACCCATATAAACACAGAATCTTAATGATTTAAAAATCCTAAATATGGACATTGTTGAGAGAAGTAATTTCAGAGACAGTGAAAGAAAAGTCCAGGTTAGAGAGAGGGTATGCATATCAATAATATCTCTTTAGAAATATACTCTCCTTCTGGTTTTGGCCTCACTCCAAAAGTCTACTTCTGAGACATCCCAAACAATGGAGACCTTATAACGAGAACCTGTGGAACAGTGTCCCGCATCATGCTGATGATTTATGAAAGAGTGGTTTGTCTCAGCTCTAATCATTCAAAGTACATAAAGTTAATGGTCTCAAAAGACAAGCAAATTCTTCCTGCACACAGCAAACACATTGCAGAAATCCACTTAGATGGTACTAACTTTCCACTCATTTTCTCTGCACTTTTCCTGAGGAAGCAAGCAGTCAGCAGGGTACTCCCTTGTATAAGCCCAGATCTTGGAAGTGTTGACTCTTACAGGCAGATTCCTCATACCATACTTAAGCTGCTTAAAAGGAAACAGTCAGATTTTCAAAACTGTGAGAAATGTGCAGTTACCCTGGGCATTGAGGAGATTTGCAGCTTCCAGGCAAGCCAGGTACCTCCTCCTTGGGCATCTAACTACAGCATAGCTCTGGCTGCTCAAACTCAAAAATCTTGGTGTCAGTGTGGAGCTAAAGGATTTTGTAGTGCTTGAAGGGATTAGGGATTTTTATATTAAAATTATCAAGATGATGCATTTCATGCAAAGACTTCTCACCCTCTTTCTCCCTAAAAATTCGAGCCATGCTGGTGTGAGTACCCCTATGTGTGCCAAAGGGATTTAACTCAGCCAAGGGTTAAGTGGCAGGAGCTTGTGTTGCTGGTTTAGGGGTGGCAGAGGGGGTTGAGTAGTTGCAACAGGGACACAAATCACTGACAGATCACTGTCACTAGATGATTTAGTGATGTTCCACCTCCACTTCCCTGAGTGGAGACTTTCACAAATCCTGTGACATAACTATATTTTATTTGTGCGTTTGGAGACCTGGAATTCATTTTATTAGTCAATCAGCTGGACTTAAGTGAAATAACACGGTCAGATAAAACCTGTCTGTAGGTGGACTGTGATCCACCCTAAGGAAAAGCCTGTTTCTTCTAATAAGGGCTCTCCAGCACCTTGTTGTCAGTGAACCTCCCCCTGCCTTCTCCCACCTTTATAGTCACCCCCATGCACAGGGGGCACAGCCCAAATGGTAGCTAGACACAATCTGCAGATCTTGGGATAGGGAAGACAAAGACAAACCATGAAGCAAAATTTTTATTAAACTGGGAATTTGGTGGTGAGGACTGGAGAATTCTGACTTCAGGGAGTTAAGAGATGCCCTCTGCTGTAGCTCAGCCACTAGTCAGTGTGGATGCCTGATATTGTCTTCTCTTGTTCCTGAGTCATTCTTTACTTACTTTTTTTTTGATGCCATTCTATAAAGTTTCTTCTCTTATGATATTTTTTGAGGAAAAAAATGTCCCCTTTCAGTTCTTGTTCAAAGATTCTCAGGTCTGTGGAAGAAATGGAAAGTGATTAAAAAATATCAATTATTAATTGATAAAAAAGTGATAAATTAAGAGTATTAAATCTACTGCTTACTACATAAAAGCAAATTCCATGGGCATAGATTATGTCATTCCTAATTATTTAAAGTAGATATTGATCTACCTTTATGAAATGAAAGATATTTTTATGATATTTTGCAGGTATATTTAATAGATATAACACAGAAAAACATTTATTATGTGAAACAATGCTTACATACATTATTTCAAGGACTGGTCCATTTGATATAACTAACTTGTTTTAAAGACCAGTACAAAGACAAAGAGTTCATTCGCCTGTATATTTATTAATTCAATATGCAAAATTGCCTTTATTTGCATCCATGGATTTTATTCCCTGTTACATCTCCTTGACAGGAGAAAGCTGAATGGCATGTCAGTAGCAAATAAAAAGCATAAGGGTGATGAGGAGATGAGTCTGTTGTTTGACATATGCAAGTTGCAGTTTAGAACTTAAGAGAAACATATCTTCTCTTGAATGCTAAGGAATCGTATGGTGTTTTAAGGAGAGAATCTCTGGTTTTCTTCTGTCTCTTGTCCTGTGGGACAAGAAAGATGCATCAGAGCAGTGTCATGGGCTGCATTTCAGACTCATACCATTGACTTAAAACATCACATCAGTGTATGCTAAGCTCCACTGCTGCTTTGTGACTGATTAGTATCATGTATTGACGAATCTTATCTTGTCACACTACTTGGCATGCATCCAAACCTTCCGGTGTACAAAGTAAACAATGAAATTTTCAATGTAATTTGAGGTTTTCTGGTGTAAATTGTGGAAAGTTCAACAAATTTAGACGTGGAGGGTAGTCCTAGCTACACAGAACTTATTTGGTGGCTTTATGATGCCCTCCGAGAAGAGGCAAATACAATTTACAGGGAGTTTCCATACGAGGGGCCTGCAGTTTCTACTGTTCCCAGGAGATGGCATACATCTTTTGGAAAAAATGTCTGCTCACTTCCTAAAGGAGCAGTGAGGTGTAGGAGGAAACACTTCAATGCACCATTCAGTCCTGCGATTTCCACGTGAAAAATTGAAAGTCAGTTGGCAAACCCTTTGGGATTTAGGAGAGATGGAATGGGGATTGCCATCCACTGAGGAGAGTTTGCATGAATAGCTCAGCAGGAGGAGGGCGAAGAATCCCCACCCAGCAACTGCATTTTCTTTGTGGCATAATATATGTAAGACCATAATACAATGCCCTCCTACTTTCATCTTTCTATATTGCCACTCATCAGCATTACAAAGAATGTAGCTATTAAAAGAACTGCCTCTTGGCACCCAAAAGCCATAGCACTGTATTTTCTACAACAAAAACTTGAGCCTCTATTATTTGTTTTGCTACATTTGCAGCAGTCTCCCCATTAAGCTTGCCTCTCACAGCTCCCTGATCTCATTCCCCGTTGGACCTAGATCAGACACACAAGAGGTCAGGCTGACTTTCAAACTTTCTTGCGGGCTGGCAAGCACAGAAAAGTGTAACTGTAATAAGGATTAAGAAGTTCTCAGATGGGCCTACCAATGTAAAAAGTCTCTCCCTTCCCCAGCTCTGCCACCCTCCAAAACCCTTGGGGTAAACATTAGAGTCAGATTTATCAATAGAGCATTTATTAACCCCTGGTTGTTGAAGACAGCTTTTGCAAGCATTGGGGCCTGAAGCTCCTACAAAAACATTCTCTGGCACTTCAGTGATATTTTTAAAAGTCCTGCAACTCCTGGATGGAAAAGAATTTCCATCAATTTCTTGTGGTAATCCCAAATCTTGGAAGTGCAATCTGAGGCAGTGAAGAAGAAGCTATCAGACATTGCTCCTTCTGCTGACACACCCATGTGTAGGTCTTTGTGGTAAATGGAAACCAGTACATTGTGATTTGTGACACACTGCCTGCACGTTCAAATTTACATACATAAAACTAAAAATACCCTCGCTGAAAGGGAGCCAACGTGACCAGCATCAAGGTCTACAAGAACCAAAACTGAATCTATCAGGAACCACCTGCTGACAGCCCAGACTCAGGTAGCTGCAGTGGGGAAAGCAGGGCATGGGCTCAGTCACTGAAGGAAGCTGCAGCCAGAAGGAGAAGCAGAAATAGCTGAGAGTTGGTTACCCAGGTATGCAGCAACAGCACCTTCACCACACATCACAGCTGAGGGATTAGCTTGACTGCAGTCTGGGTCAGGTCTAAACTGATCACAGGGGGATGTGTGAGGTTTCAGAGGAAATTCCTGAGCACTGAACTCCTGATTCATCAGGTCCAGACCATTATATTGTAGACAACATACGCACTAATTTCTGAGAGTTGAGGGAGGGTGTGCAAATTAAAGAGGGCTATAATTCTGATCAGTCTATACCATGGGCTGCATATGCTCTTCCTTATGCCATGGTTTGCATGGTTGCACATCCCCATTCCTCCCAGGAGCACAGGAGCTGGAGCCATTCCCAGAGTCACTCTACAAGTGCCCCTAAAGATGGTGTTTGTTACTGCTGTCATTTATGGCGACCAACCTTTAGCTAAGGCTTTGCTGTTCAGAGCAAGGCACACTTGCCCACCTCCCCCAGGACTTCCTGTGGCTGTGAGCAGTGTCTGTGGAGCCTGAACCTAAATGCAGTAAGACTCCAAGAGGCACCCAACCTACCTTAATTCCCCTAGGCAGCAGGTCCCAAACCCAGAGTACCCATGCATGTGACAGTGCACTGTTGCATCACCCATCCTGTGGCTGGGATCCTGGCCCTTCCTGAGCCTTACCATCTGTCCTGCTTTAGGGACACCATCTCCCACCAGGTGGGCACTCTGATAGTGGCTTTTGTGCTCAGGTGCCTGGCCACCAGTTGTCAGAGATAATGTGGCCCCTCAAAGGCACGCTGGGAGATCTTAACTTGACAGCAGGCTCCTCTCAGCCTGCCTTTTTTCCACTGTATTTGGCACAGCAGAGGTGGAGCCAGTTTCAGACTTTTGGGAGTCACAGGACATTGGGATAAGCCTATGCCAGCTGCACTAAAGTAAAAGTGAGTGAAACAGCTGGCAGCAGGTGAGTGGTGTGTTTTTAAAGTTCCTGGGGGATGCTTGAAATGCACTTATCTTGATGCTTGTGGATAGTTTTAGAAGAGCTCCCTGGATTTGCTGTAGTCAGCTGTTTGCTTATTCTAACAAATAAATATAAGAAACTGCTCTTCAAGAAATTAAAGGTTAAATTTGGATGCCTTCCACAGGAAATGGAAATGTAAGGGTGAGTATGTGTTTTGAAATACGGATGTTACAATTCCCATTCTAGCTTGCAAAACAAACCCCAAACCCATACTATGTCACTTTAATGATTTATAAGCACGTCTTTTAAAAAAATCACTTATTCAGTCTCTTGTGATGCCTCTCTGGTACACACATGAGGCTCAGCAGCCTGCTTGTTTCTCATACTGCAGAGATTATTGCTTTTACTCATGGCCAGACCGTGGCTGCCCAGGAGCAGGTGTGTGACTGAGGGGGAGGTGAGGAAGCTCAAAGCCTTCATCTGCTCGTGCAGGTATTCAACAAGCAGCAATCCCCATGCAGGTTGTCTGCCTCTTGCAGACAACATTTCAGGAAGAACAGGCAAGCCACACTAGTTGTGGTTCAAGTGGGGTAAATGCACTTCCCTCTGACAGTGCCCACTGGGGCTGGTTTGGAGACAGCTGTGCTGCATCTTGAAATGCGCTGATGAGCTGCTCCAAGCACTGGGGTGGTGTTCAGCAAAGAAAATCAGCTGGCTCCTAGCACTTTCTGACCCTCCCTCTATAGTCATAGGAAGAGAAATTCTGTATTTCTGTTAATCTGAAAGTCTTTCAAAAGTATCTATATAGCCTGCTCCACTGCTGAGGCCCTCTGACACCTGGGTCTTGAGTTCAGAAGGGCTGGACACCCAGGACTGTACAGGTGTTTCCAAGGTGCATCAGAGAACCAAGAAAGTGCAGCTACAGAAATGCTGCTAGTGAGGACATGAGCACACTCAAATACAGACATGCACACGCAAGAGCAGAAGTGAAAGAAAAAGTTAAACCGAGATCAAGGTCATGCAGATGTGGAGTTATTAAAGCAACGACTACTCATTTAAAATTTACTCTGAACCACTCAGAAATGGAACAAATCAAAGGAAAGTGTTTCTCAGTTGTGTTTGACTAATACAAAATCTAAACCATACTTAATATATCACTGGGTTTCGAAAACTTATCTGACGGCATGGTGTCTGCTTCTTCTGAGAGATTTACTGCTCTTCAGAGCTGAAATATGCCAAGGGGGACCTTTAGCTGGTTATGATAAATGGCTTCTCTCCACTGACTTCACTGAAGCTATGCTATATTGGTCTGATTTTTTAATATCTGACCTAAAGAGCTAAAAAACCTTTGAGGACATGGGCACTGTTTCTAAATGCAGATACTGCAACAGTTTTTCTAAGGACTTAGAACTATTAAAGGGTCAAAGTATGAAGTTCGCAAAATGTTGAGAATATTTCCAAAGACAGAAAGAAGTTCCCACCTTCCCTGGCCCCGACTGATATTCTTCTCATTAAAATGCAGGTGTATTTTTCATGACTTATCCAGATTCCTTTTTTCAAGGAAGAAGTTGCTCAGTTTATAAGACTAAATGCTGGTCTTTCCCTTTAACATTCTGTGTGGAATCATGTTACAGAGAATTAGAAACTTTCAGAATCTTTGGAAAAGGCCTCAGCCCTCTTAACATTGAAATGGCAATGATTAACATCATTATTTCAATGATTGCCACTTTATCCAACTAGTAGATACTCTAAAGATTTTCTTCCATCATATAACCACAGCTGAATACCAAAAATGCTTTCTGCTGTAGGAACAACTATCTGAAGATCATTTTCATTTCTCCTTTTCACGTACAACTGTTTGCTCCATTCTCAGAGTAATGTTTTTTTTAAAAATGTTGGTAAAAGCAGAAATGAAAGCAATTAAAAAAAAAAAAAGCTACTTCAATTTGGTTAAAATTGAGACTTTTAAGGTTAACTGTAGTTATGGAAAGCAGCAACAGATAGTCTCAGGAGCAGAAGGGTGAGGAAGAAGACACACTACACTTGTCACCGGGAGCGTTACTGGCTTCTACTCAGAGGAAACATCTGCCAAAACTTGCACCAATCAGGGTAGAGTTAGCTTGATGCAAAACCAATTCTATTCATCAATTGTTAAGGACCAGGCAGGAAAAAGTTACAATCTGATCTTGGAGCAGTTGCTGCACCATAAAACTTCCTTGAGAATTGTTTTATATTTCTTCTGCAGTCTAAATGTTTTGATTACCAAGGCAGTGTTTTCCCATGAGGCATATCTCAAAGAGATGTGGTGCCAGGACCAAGTGGGATGAGATTATAAAATATAAGAAGCTGGAACATGAGAAGTTTGAAACTCAGCTGTGAAAATGTTTATTGGATAAATGTTTACTCTGCTGCATGCTCATATTTATTTTTCTTTCAAACCTTTGAGTTTCCTTACTGCTGCACTGAGACAATTAATTTTCTTTGGAAAACATGGCATGGTTAATTAAACAGGTGAGAGAAAGTAGTTTCTCAACTGTCAAGAGATTCAAAGATTCAATTGCAATTTACAAAGAATATATTACAGTTGTCAACATCATGTGAATCCTGGATTCTGTGAAAATGATAAACACATGAATGCTGTAGGAAATACTCCTTAGAAACCTGAAACCCTTTAGAAACTCATCAATGTCAGTCCTCTGTTGTTCCAGGTGATCACAGCATAGTGTGCTTTTCATGAACAGCTTGTGCTTCATCTTATAAATACCTAAGGACTTTGCTCCTTTTTTCTTCCTGTAGACTGGCTACTCTGAAACCTCACTATGCTGATGACTGGGGAATGAATTAAAAATCCCCTGGCTGTTTCTTTTTGTGCCTAAGTTGTTTTTAGCTTTTGTAGCCTGTCTTCATCTCTGATTTTAATCTTCATGATAAATTTACAAAGATATATTTGTGTTCTCTTAAGTCCTCACCTTTTAGCCAGAGCAGTGCAAACCTGGGGGGCATATCTTTGTATAGAGGTGTGTGTGCTGACTTTGGTCCTGTGAGCCAGCCCTGCTTGGCCCACACATCATGGCCACTGCATCTTCTCTCTGGAACTCAGCCCAGCTCTGCTCTCACAGTTCCTGCTCGCCAGCAGGCAGCATCAGGGCCTTGAAGATGTGCTGAAGAAAGAAGCTAAAAACACTGGCCTGGCTGAACACAGAGCTTTGGCTGAAATTCAGGGAAAAAACCCCAGAGTTTATGACCTTTGGAAGGAGGGGCAGGCAGCAGGGAGAAATTTAGAAAGGCCAAAGCCCAACGAGAACCTAATTTGGCTACTACTCTAAAAGATAAGGAATATTTCTCTAATTACCTTATCAAAAATGGAGGGCTAAGGAGAATCTCCATCTTTTATTGGATGCAGGGGTAAACATAGTGACAAAGGATGAAGTAAAGGCTGATGAACTCAATGCCTTCTTTGCCTCAGTCTTCCACAGTAAGACCAGCTGTCATCCAAGTACCCGGCTTCCTGAGCTCTTTGGAAAAAGAGACATGGAGGGGAATGAAGCCCCCACAATCCAAGGGGAAATAGTCAGTGATCTGATCCACCACTGAGACACTCACATCCCTATGGGGGCAGCTGGGATCCACCCAGGGGTACTGAAGCATTTGGCAGAAGTGCTCACTGAGACACTTTCCATCACTTACAAGCACTCCTGGCTAACTGGGGAGGTACCAGCTGGCTAAGGGTTAGCAAAGGCAATGCCCACCTACAAGAAGGGCTGAAAGGAGAATTTGGGGAACTACAGGCCTGTCAGCCTGACCTTGGTGCCAGGGAAGGTCATGGAACAGCTCATCTTAGGTGTCATCATATGACACATGCAGGACTACCAGGGGATCAGACACAGTGTGGCTTATGAAAGGCAGGTCCTGCTGGACCAATCTGATCTCCCTCTATGACAAATGGACCCACTCAGTGAAGGAAGGAGAAGCTGTGGGAGTCGTCTACTTGAGCTTTAGTGAAGCCTTTGACCCCGTCTCACACAGCATTCTCCTGGACAAACTGGCTGCTTTTGTCTTGGACAGGTGCACTCTTTGCTGGATAGAAAACTTTCTGGATGGCTGGGCGAGAGAACGGTGGTGAATGGATTTACATCCAACTGGTGATCAGCCAAAAGTGGTGCTCCCTGGGGCTCAGCATTGGGACCAGTCCTGTTTAATCTCTATCAGTGATTTGGACAAGGGGATTGAATGTATACTCAGTAAGTTTACAAAGAACACCAAGTTGGATGGAGTGTTGATCTGCTGGAGAGCAGGAAGGTTCTGCAGAGGGATCTGGACAGGCTGGATCAATGGGCTGGGGCCATTTTGTGAGGTTCAACAAGGCCAAGTGTCGGGTCCTGCTCTTGGGTCATGAAAAACCCCAGGCAGCACTACAGGCTGGGGGCAGAGTGGCTGGAAAGCTGCTGGTGGAAAAGGACCTGGGAGTGCTGAGTGACAGTGGCTGAATGAGAGCCCAGGTGGCCTAGGAGGCCAAGGAGGCCAATGGCATCCTGGCCTGTATCAGCAAGAGTGTGGCCAGCTCAGGACTGGAGGGGGGATCATCCTCCTGTACTTGGCACTGCTGAGGCTGCATCTCAAACCCCGTGCTCACTTTTGGGTCCCTCAGGAAAACAAAGACATTGAGCATTGAGGTGTTGGAGTGAGTCCAGAGAAGGACAACAGAGCTGGTGAAAGGTCTGGAGAATAAGTTCTATGAGGAATGGCTGAGGGAGATGGGGTTGCTTAGCCTGAGAAAAGCAGGCCTGGGAGAGACTTAATTCCTCCTTACAAATACCTGAAAGGAGGTTGTGCCCAGGTGGGGGTCAGCCTCTCATCCTAGGTAACAAGCAATAGGATGAGAGGAAATGGCTTCAAGTTGCACAAGGGAAGGCTTAGTTTGGATATTAGGAAGAAATTCTTCTCTAAAAGGGTTGTCAAACATTGGCACAAGCTGCACAGGAATGATTCTAAGATTCTAAACCCAAGCCCTCATAAAAACAGTTTGCAAAAATAGCACTTTGAAAATGAACTTGAGCCTGTATTTTCTAGAAGATAAATCTAGAAAATGGAACAGAAATTGCCTGATGGGGCCATATCAATGAGTTTAAGCTCTCTGAGGCAGACTGTTACTTCCTCTGTTTTTGCCTTAAATGTAGAATCATGTGGCCTTGGTCAGTGGCTTTTTGGTCCTACTGTGATCTAAGAGTCAAGTATTAATAGCTTCAAACAGCAGGGACTTTTCAACCACACTGTACTATCTGTTGTACTGAGAAAGGCCAGTGCAGAAGCTTCATTTATGTCAGGAGGGGCTTTACATGATCGAAAAGGCACTGGTCTGGGTGGGGAATGAGATGAGGTACTCTGGCAGTGAACTGTACTTAGTGGTAAGATATACTCCTCTTTACCTCTCATTAGTGACTCCAGACTTTATTTCATCATTTTCCACACAGAAAGATTGAGCAATTATGTAAATTCTTTAAATTTGACTATTGTTTAATGCCTGTTTTATTTTACTGTTTTTAATGTGTTATCAGTAAACAAGTACTACTCTTTGGCCAACTGTTATGTTTTGTCTAGGGTTACTTAAGTCTCAGCTATTTGTGGAATGTTCCTATATTCCTTTGGGCAGTCAGTGCATGACTCATAATTATCTAATATCTTTTTGGGAAAAAATATCTCAGATCACTTTTATGCATCTTTTACATAGCTGTTAAATATTATAGGACATACATACTCACTTCAACACCACCACATCTGCAATTGTGGTTGAAAGTAAGAGATTCTCTCTATAGCAACCAGTGCATATTCAGTTGTTTTTTTTAATACCAGACCCAGATTTTGTTCTCAGATCCTCAGTAGTTTTGGGTTTTTTTCTGATTTTCTTTTTTCTTGAGAGTGAATAAAGTCCTGATACTTTTCCACTACACGTGTCTCAATCTTATTTTGGCAGCTTTCTGAAACAAATTGTTTGCTGACTTTTCTCTAAATCAAAAATGTATTAATGGATCTTCAGAAGGGGATGTGCATTGAATGAATCTGGCCAGAATTAGTGACGATGAAATGTTTACTGCAGAATGTTCTTTCTGCAAAGCCTTTAGAACTAATTCCAAATGCATACATGACTGTGGACTTTTAATTGGATAATTCTTGCTTGTTGACATTCTTCCAGCTTCATCCTGTAAGGCGATGTGTGTCAAGATTTCAGAGTCACTTGCATATCTGTGTATCCCTATTTTTCATCTGTATGTGTAAACAACTATTTGCCCATGCAAAGTGGGTCCTTAGATGTGCAAATACTTGATCTTCTTGCATAAATATTTTTTTTGTAAGCAGATCTGTTTACAAGAATGACTACATAAAATACAGATATGTTTGAAATTAAATGAAATACAATTATGTGCAGGTCTATTTACATGAATGACTACATAGACAAAAAAAAGAGAGCCTTTAACTCTGAGCTTGGGGACTTCTGTCTTGTACCACTGACTTTCTTTTTGTCTGTGAAAGTAACTCACTAATAGAGTAGTTTTAGCAGTGAGCTCAGCAAATACACTGATAAAACAGCTATGCACGTGTTTAACTTCACTGAAGCTTAAGCAAGGTTAAGCGCATCAGTGAGTGCTTTTCTGAGTTGGGCCAGCATTTAGATCCAGAGCTCCATGTTTTTCTATGCTTGCTGATTTCCTACACTGCAAGAGAACCAAATTTCAATGGAAATAGTTTATAAAGGATGCAGCATTAGGTGTCGTCGGGGAGAATCCCCTTTGTTGGTATATTTCATATATAGCCAGATTCCTTATGTAGTCACAGTTCATCTGAGAAAGGGCTGAGAAATTCAAACACATGCCATGCACTGTATCTAGCATTTCCATAGTTATTGGGGAAATGGTGATCCTTTTGATCTGCACATTAGCTTGCAGTTCTCCAAAAATAAAGTCTGTGACATTTACTTCTCCAGAAAAATTTGTTCATTGGCCTTTGCATTTTATTTGGCAGCACAAATACTAATTTAACTGACCAGCCCATTAAGTGGGAATCACATTATTAATGAATAATCAATGTTCAGCTGGTGGTCCAGGGTCTGAAGAACATTGCATTTGTCCTCATTTCAAACTGGGATAGATAGTTATTGTGGAGCAATATTGCAGACGATTAGTTATGGAGTGTTCTTTTGGCCAAAGCCCAGCCCTGAGCAGGGAGCTGAGAATGTATGTTTCCCTGGTGTTAAGGTGTCAGAAGGGAACTTGCACTCCTTGAAAAATGATCTTTCCCATAAGTTAGTAGAGCACAAGACAATTGCTCTCTTCTAGAAGTCTTTGGGAAATAGGGGAAGTGTGCAGTGTGAGGGAAGGAGAGTCCCTGAGTCCCTGTGACTCCTGCAGTTGGCTTTCGGGTATGGCATAAAAAGGGCAGGGCAAACCTCTGTCTTCTATGATCCACACTATGGTTCCCTTCCAAGTTTTTGTTTTCGTGCCTGTGCTTCCCATCCCCCACTCCTCTTAGTATTATCATTACAAGATGAATGTAGAAATTCAAGATCTTGGCCCTGGAACCTGCAGTTTGTTGACTGTCCCGGACCAGGCAGGGTTGAAGATATTTCACAAAGTTACAAAGAACCAAGAACACCTGACTGGTTTTATAATTTGTGATGGTGATTTTAATGGCACTTAAAATTAGAAGTAAGTATCATGACACTATTCCATAATAAAGACACAATACTTCTGGTTAGAAATATCCTGATTTTCCATGTACATGACAGGTTTGTACCTATTTTTATACCAAATTTTCTCCTTTGCCCCACCCTCCATATTTTTGCAGATTCATGTGTGATTACCACTAACTTAATACTAGATAGTATTAGATACTAGATACTTAATTTATTTGTACTTCAGATATATAATTTTCATCTCCTTTATAAATATGTATAGTATGCTCAGCCTTTTAAAAGTATAACTTTTTCTACAACTTTTATTAGATTTGGTTTCTTTTGCAAATATTTTGTTACTATTTTCTTTAAGTTTTGTTTTGACTTGGCAAAACATCTGTGCACTTAGCCAGTTTTTAAAAAATGGGCAAATTTTTCTATGCTACATGGTTTACTTCCCTGTACACTCCTAAAATACCACTTAGTGAAAACCATCCACAAAGTCTGTTATTTAGCAGCAGTGCTCAAGATAGCAAAGATCAGCTTCCATGTGGACAGAGCCTTTGGATCAAACAGGAGGAACAGTCTAAGAGATTGTATGACTGTGAACAGATGAAATCATGTGACAGGCTTTATTGCTGGTGAAATCTGTTTCCACTTGCTGCCACCCACTAATTTGACAATAGATTGCATCATGTGGTTGCAGCAACTGAGATGACTAGCAACCATTTTAAAATGCTTTCCTTAAAGGGGAAAACACCCTACTAAAGCAGCGGAACAGAGAGGCAGTGTTGTGAGCACATTCTAAATTTTAGATAAATGCAGTTATGTTCGCTGCAGTATATTAAATTTAACATTATCCAAGTATTTGGCGAAGAGCTATGTATTAGCCAAAATTTGTTTATTTAAAGGTTTTTCTTAATGGACCAAAACAGCTAGGAGGTTTGTTAACAGTAATTTAGCTGATCCTAGAATTGCAATTACCACCTAAGCGCTGTATGGGAAACACACAACATTTTTCAAAGCAGAAAAATAAATAATAATGAACCCTTAGCTTAAAAATGCAATTCTCTCTGTGTTCTTTTCTTGTAAAGAAAAATCTACATTTCAAAGGAATATTTTCTTACATATGGAAATGCTTATTTTCTAGCTACTGAAGATCTGCCAGGAAATATTAGAGAATATCATGTTCAGAGTTTTAGAAGGCAAATTGCTTCTGCATACGCTGTATCTAGCAGACAGCTTTATGGTGCTCTTTACCTGTCTGTCATAACATCATCAGTTTTTCCAAAGTACCTGAAGCATTTGAAAGTTAAGGAGTGTAGCAGTATACCTTCACATGACACATGTATTTAGCAATGCTAAGCTGATTAGCAAGTAAATACAAACTACAGTTGTACGTGCTTTAAACCCAATTATTAAATGTTCCTTGATGGAGGACAAAAACAACTTTGAAAGTAAAAACTGGCTTCAGAGTAAGAAGATGAATTTTAAAGAGCACTAATCAAAGCACACTTATCATGGCTGTGCACCTTTAAAAATGAGTTTCAGATGGACTTTATTGTCTTAATTTATATCTTAGGGAAGCAAGGAGAGCCACCTTAGCTGTGGAAGAGTTGGCTTTTTAGATATAAACACTGACTTTAAAACATCTCAGCAGCATTTTCAGATTGTCACAGTGAGCAGAAACATCCATGTTGTCAGCCAGATGGGAAATTTCATATGCGTTTCTTAAACCAGTTAATTTTCTTCTTCAGTGCAGAGAAGCCAAGAGCTAATGCTGAGGTCTGGGACATACTTTCAATTGCTTTTTGTGTCAAATCCCATGCACCCAGAAAGCCTTACTCTTTTATTTCTTTGTTTGGTTTTATTTCAGGGAGAAAACAGTGCATTTCTGGATGTTTACTCTCAATCTGCCTTAAACCATTCTAGTATTCTGACAGAAAAAAAAAATTCTTTGAAACTGTCAGAATAATTTGAAAAACTGATTCAGAAATAAAAATTGAGTTCTTCTTCTCCTTACATTCCATATTGAGACAAATTTTAACTGCTTGAGTAGGAGCTGCAGAAATGCCCTGTGGCGCTTGAGGAAGTTTTCATCATCACTGCATTTACCACGTATTTGGTGTGCCCCTTGTTTTAACAAATCACACAGGAAAAATGTTCTCGTATCTCTCTCTGTTTGGTTTCTTTCCTTACCAGTACAATTTTTTACTTGCTTTTTCTTCACTCCACATTACAGAGTCAAGATCGGTTTTATTTATTGGGTCAGCATAATGCAAATAAATCTCTGCTGTTGGTTACTTGCAAGAGAGCAAGCCCAGCCCCCCTGCCCCTGCATCTGCTAACCAGGGAGGGGCAGCCACCCTGGGGAGATCTCCTGAAGGCAGCCATGGCCCAGGGCAGCTTTTGAGAGAAGGAGAAAAATTAATTCAAACCCAAAACTTTTTGAGGAGATGGGTCTTGCAGGCAGGGGTGAGGAGTCAAGAGAAGCACCAAGTGGGATTTGAAAATGAAGCACATCAAAACTGTGTTCCTTGGGAGTGCAACCATTGTAATGCACTTGGGGTTCACACTTAAATTTTAAAAGCAGATTTTAGCAAAGTTCAGAACAACAACGTTTCCTGATACTTAATAGTTGTGAAAGCACATTTTTGAAAAGCAACAATAGAGAAATACCATCACAGGTTTGGAAATTATGAGAAAACCCTTAAAACATCTAGGTTTTGTTTTTTAATCAATACAACCAAAAATCCTGCCTGAAACATCAAACAAAAACAACTTCCCCCCTCCCTAACTGCTGTTTCTACATGATGTCATGAGTGAGTTTTGAGCAAATGAAATGAAATTGCAAGGGCAAAGAAAACAAGGAATTTCCTACTCTACCTGAAATTGTTTGTGTTCACAAAGAGGAATTATGGCCATCTTACAGAAATGCCACCACAGCAGATGCATTTAAGAAATGGTTGACAGCTTGGTGATACCTTTACCTGCAGTGCACCACATTGTGTGCCTCCACAATGCTACCAGTTTTGATGGTAAATGATTAGTAGGCGTGTAATTCAAAGCATTAACCTCGCTCAGCTTGGCATCCAGACAATGGAGGAAAATAAGGTGTAGGTTTCAGTCTGGTAAAAGACCCATGGAAAACTAGAGAACAAAATGACATACTAACGCCCTTTTCATGAATGTGGTGTTCAAATGACTGTGACAGAAATAAAGGGTTTTCATATTCTATCAAGAGATCCCCATGCACAGCACAGCTGACCAAGAGATGAGTATGATTCAGTTTTATTATGGGTGGGCTAACCTCAAAAGATGCAACAGATCTTTTCAGTTCACAGAGCGATAAAATTACCTATATGCTTATGCAACATCTATTCAAACCTCCTGCAAGCCAACAGATCTTCCACTCATGATTATAAAGCTAGACATGTGCAGAAGGATCTTTAGGATCAGAACCTAGAGTTTGCCCCAGTTCCTAAGCTGGAAATAATATCCCAAGCAACTTACAAGGAATGTAAGTGGTTTTCAGTTAAAAAAAAAGGTAAGCATGAAAGAAAGTCAGTTATGTCTTCAAATCACCACAAAAATTCTTGCAAGAGAAATTTGGAGATTCTTTTGCAGTATAAAAATATATTGCCTTTATTAATCATCACTTATTTTTCATGATGAATGCAGCAATCTGAACCTTATGCTCATTTTTTTGCTAAGTTTTTCATCCTTTATAGGTCCTTACACTCAACAGTCCTTTGAGATTCAGCACTTGAACTACTACAGTAGTTCAAGGATGTGTTTAGAGCCTAAAAATGTTGGCTTGGATCTCTACTGGAATTTGCATATAGCCTTACTGGTTGGATGTCTTCTCAAAAGTTTATTCACTTTTTAACTTTGTAGTCGGTTTGCTTGGCTTTTGCCTTTCTGGTGTGCATGTGGTCCTTCTGACATGTTGGTTAGGTGCTGCAGCCTTCCCCTCCCACTGTCTCTGCTCCCATGGGGAGCTCTGGCAAGTACTCCTTGGCACCATGAGGAAACCTTCTTCTTAGCAAGAGCTGCAGGGCCCTTGGGTCAGGTCCCACAAATCCTTTCATTCAGATTCATAATTTAACCAGATCTGAAACCCTACACAGCATAAACTGTACCCTTAGTCAGGAAAGGATTGGTGGAACCTTTTCGGTTTTGGAGACAGAGACTCAGGTCCCCTTGCTCATGTGGCACTGACAAAAAGAAGGTAGTCCAGGCAGGAGCTGGCTGCTCCAGTGCCCAGCTGCATGGGAGTTAGGGGCCCTTCTGAGCTGCTGAGAAGAGCCCCATGCAGTCTATGGTGCAAGGGTGGGAGCTGTGGAAAGCAACATTCCCAGCACTGGGTACTGGACCCAGCCCAGCTTCCTTGTCTAAAAGCATCCCAACAAGGCTCAGGTGGAGTGCAGAGGCAGTGAGGTGAGGAAGAGAGGGAGGAAGGTTGCAAGGTTGAAGGTTGTCAATCTTTTTGGTCTGAAGAAAAATACAGAAAAAGTTGACATCACTGAGATACACAAGACCTTTAAGACTTCGGGGAACTGAGAGGACTGAAAGTCACTGACTGATTCAGTCAACTGTCCTGAGGTAAGAATTTAGGAGATACTTTGATTTTTTGTTTTTCTTTTTCATTTCACCTTTTGAGCAGCTAGACAGAAATGGCACTGATGAATCATTAGGGTATTTCTCTCATTAATCTGGGAAGCTGCATGACTTATTGAGAAGTCAAAAAAAGACATTTTATCTTTGTCAGTGCCTACAGATGTTTAGATGCTGTTGCAATGCTGTTGCTCTTAAGGTCTCGGCCTCTGTATAAAAGACTCTCACTTCTGACTCATAAGGATCTGGTCTGTAATGAAAAATGATTCTCTCTGCTGATGAGAGGCATTAGAAGCAAGTATGGTGTCCAGACAAAAAAGGTCATGGAAATTACATGATTAGGTTAGATGTTAAGTGGTCTCTAAAGGTTTAAGCTTATGACTACTGATTGTTGTTTAACAAAATGGTTATGAATGTTTATAAAGGACACAAATCCCATTAGGTGGAAGAAGAAGGATTTAGGAAATATAAGCACAAAGGCACTTGCCCAAACCTCCCACCCTGTGTGAATGGTGGCAGTGAGAAGAACTGGAAAGCAGAAAATGCTTTCCTAACATGTAGAATGTGACCAATAATAACTGTTAAGAACTTTTATTAATCTTACTGAGGAGCTGCATTTTCATAGAACTATTCTTTATTTCTTCTTCTTGTTAATTTTATCTCTTACTTCTTATTTCTCGGTTTTAAGGGGAAAAAACCCCACCTTGTCGACATACGAAAGTGAAACTCTATTTTTCAACAAACTAATTTTTTAAAAATGACAAAACTCTGATTGTTCTGATCTGCATCAGAGATCATTGTAATTACTCCTAGTACTCCTTATCATTCACTGGTCATGCATGAAAAGGACAGTTTTACAGTTTATCATTCTTAACAGAAAGTATTTGATGCTGAAGCCTGAAAGATACTAGGAATAAGAAACTGTCCACAAAATATAATGACTGATGTACAATATCCTTTGCAAACTTCTATTCATAGTATTTTGAAGGAGTTCATCTTGCTTCAGAGAAGCTGGATAACATTAGTTCATTTACTGATGGTATAATTCACTTTATTTTCATTTCTTCCCTTAAAATCTCATGAATTTCAAACCTTGAGTACCATGTAGGCTTGAAAAGCATTATCAAATACATTTGCAGTGGTAGCTCCTCTTCTTCCTTCCAGGTTTGCTTTGACATTTTTCAGTGTATTCTTAAGGGTCTAGATAGTAGTTTATGTGTTTTTTTATTTTACTGATTTGGGCAAATACTCAAGTTCAAATTGCTGTGCATGGATGATTCCTCTGAGCTCACAAAGATGGAAACCACACTGGGGTATTCAGAGCCAAACTGATCATGACTATCCCAAACCTTCAAGCTGGAAAGTACAACCAGTGAGATTCTGCAAAAGCAAGAGTGTAACTGTAGTGTTTTTAATGAAAAACTGCTTGTAGAGGGACAGGTAATGTCTACACAGGCATGATAGTAGTGGCCTTGTATTGTTGGAAGAAGTGGTCTAACCTGACTAACAGAAGTTCAGGATTTTATCTGGCTTCAAAATTAAGTGTGGATGCAAAAGTAGGATGATCTATACAATTCTGTAGCATAAACAAAACAAACAAAAAAAAATCTCAATTCTGTGTCTGTAAGATGGTGTTCCTATAAAATAACCATGTTTACCTGTAATTGAGATTATCACACTGAAAGTATGATTTGTTCAGAGAGCACTATAATGGGCCTGGGTAGGTACCATCATAAACAAAGACTTACTTTTTAAAACTTTTTTTTTACTGAGAAGTAATGGCTGCTCAGTTTACTGTTTTCAGCAGCTCCAAACAGCTGGCATTGCTTCAATTATAGTGAGCAGGATTTCCTTTCTGTTACGAAGCAAAAGAGCTGTCATTCTTCTTCTTCTTCTTCTTTTTCTTTTTTATAAAGAAAGAGAAGATGGGTAAGATATGATTGTTATTTGCAAGATTGTGAGAAAGGGCAAATGATCAACCTTGAGACGGTACAGACCTCACTCTTACCATTTACAAGGTTGCCTGCACAAAGCCTTGCTCAAATCAGTGGGCCTGAAAAAGGAGCAAAATCACTGCAAGTCTGGTAACATTTTGGGCTCTGTTGATTAAGAGAGCTGTAATGTACATTTGATTAAATGGTACATTACAGCCTCAAAGCTCAGGAAAACCACTAAGTCATCATCCTATCTGTCATTCCTGGGCTGCTTTGAACCCAAGCGTGCCCTGCTTACATGAATTAGAGTTGATAGAAAGGACTGACCCAATTTATGAGGGACATGCAACCCACAACATTGAGAGTACAGATTGCTGCAACCACTCCCTCCTCTGTCTCAACATGCCCGTTTTCCTACTGATTCTGGGCTGTGGGCTGTGGAAACAGGAGCTTCTGCAGCAATTGTAAAGCTGGTTGAAAATGTGAGCTTCTGTGAAAAAAGATGTGCACATGAACCATTGCTTGGTTTTTTCTCTATCTGGAGAATTGTTCCAGCTGGGATCTTCCTCCATGGAGAACTCCTGTACCCATTTCTGGCAGCACACAGAAGCCTTGCCTGGTCAAATTATTTTGCCTAGGAAATGTCAGGCTTAACTATAAATAATGACAATAGCATGCCATGATAGCTCTTAACCTGCCAAAAGTAGATTTCTTAACATTAAATTAAAATTTAAAAAAATAACCAGGAATCAAGATGCAGTTTCATTATGTTTGCTTGAACTTTTCTTAATGTTTCAATTAATCAGTGAGCTCTTTTGATGAATGACAAATTAATCACCATGCTACAAAAATAATACCATGAGAATCCCACAGCAAGCAGAAATCTTTCCTTGCAGAATATTTTTCCTCTGATGCATTGCAGCATTTTTTCTGAACACATACCTGTTACACACCAGCAAAGTGTTTAACTCCTAAAGAAGGTTGTACCCTTATTTACAAATTAAATGTGTATTAATTGAAAGCAGTGTCTGACACTGGAAATATCTAAAGCACTGACAATTTCTAAGAGGTTATCTCAACACCTATTTTTCTGTTACTGATGTAAAAGTCTTGTTGTTACCATAGAAACTGGCATATCTCTACCTACACTTCTCAAAGAAACACACCAATATACCAATGTTTGTGTGTGTCTGTATGTCTGTGTGTCCCACCAAGTGCTTGAAGGTCATCCTGAATTCCGTTAATAAGTGGGGAAAGAAATGAAAGAGCATTAAGTGACAGTTTATTGACATCAAGCCTGAAAATCAAACTTGAGATATTGTCCGGTGAGTTTTGAGATATTCAAAACTCACCAGACAAAGTTGTTCTGCAGTTCAGACAGGGGTCCCTATTGTGCCAGATACTTTGTGTTTCCCAAATCCCCTGCACCCATAAAGTTTCTTTGGGTTGGGATAAATTTATCTTTACAATGAGCATTTCAAAAGATAGTAGTAAAGGGAAGGTTTTTGTTTTGTTTTTTTTTTTCCAGAAATGCTCTTCTGAAAGAAATTTATATTTGCTATTAACAGGTCAGATCAATAATTCACATCACTGTTTTTAATTTTATGCACAAACATCAGAGTAGTAAATTTTTCTTTATTTCCTTTTTGATACAGTTTCCACTTTCATTAGAGAAATGTTAATCCATCACAACCACTCTGTGCTCTGGAAGGAAATTATTTTAGCTGGCAAAAGTGAGACAGTTAAATCAGGTCCCTATCTAATTTTTATTAATTCTGTAGTTCTGCTTGTCACTTGGATACCGTCTTGACAGAAGGGAGAATGCTCAGGTTGTTGCTATGTAGAGTGCAAAGGAAAACATTTACAGCAGAACCATCAAGTAAATAAATACAGTTACATCTTTAAATATATGTTTGTTTCTTTTCTGTCTCTAATTTTTTAGAACACAAATAGTCTCTGTCTTTACTGTCTCTCCATGTGCTATTTGTATGATCCCCAGATTCTGTTCTATAAAGCACTGGGTTGCTAATGTAAATTTAAACATTTTTTGATGAGAGAAAAGAAAGGGAATTTTTATTTTGAGGGCTTACTTCTTCATATATTGAACCAGTGAAGCACCATTATGGCTAGAGTTTGCTTATAGTCTGGACTCAGTAAACTTTAAGGATTTTAACAAGCTCTAACTTCCAAGGGTAACTAAAAATTGCATTACAGCATAAAACCTTCTCAGCAACAAATCTGTCTGAGCATTACAAATGGATTTTTATTTATGAATGTACTTAAGCATATGAAATTCATAAATTTCTCTTCCTCATTAGCTTACAGAGGGATTGCATGTTATGGTTTGCTAAGAAATGCAATATTGGCCACATATAAACTAGGCTGACAGAGAAGGAAAAATCAGTCAGAAAAGTTTTTCAGTTGGAGTTTTGAGGAGACTGCTGGGATAGAGATCTGAAAGCAACCTTTTTCATCTTTACTAGCAATGAAAGAGGGAAAAATATTGTTCTCAAATGCTGCCTGCAGGACCTTGGTGTGTCTGTACATAAAACCCCTGGGGATATGCAAGTGGTTAAATATCATAGAATTTTGCAACTACAAAAATGGATTTATATGAAGTTATCAAGGAAACTCAGTTGAGTTCTGTAGCCCCAGAGGTCAATAGAATTTGAGTTTGCTATTTTCTTTGTTTTTCTTGCAAAGTCTTGTACTTGAGAATCATGGGAAGGAGAGAAGGATGTGAAATTGGTGAGAATAGGGCTGCATGAGACTTACTAATCTCCAAGTGAGGGATTGAAAAGATTTTTTTGCTTAGGTAAAAGCTGAGAACAGCCTGACAGGCAAAACAACTAACAAAAAGTGTTGGTCTTGCTGTGGTAAGTGTTGGAGCACCTCACAGTGAGTACTTTCCTAGGATATTCCTAGGGTTCACAGCTGAGAATGAACTCCAGCTAGGGACTGGAAATGTTTTCTATATTCTAAAGCTAACTGAAATCTCAAATGCTGTCTCCTTCTTGTATTTAGCATGCAGTCTGCAGCCTGCAGCATCATGCTGCTGAATGATGTCAAAACTTAAAGGTGTCCAAGGTTTATGTACCTGAAGTCCAGAAGGTGACCATGGCAGCCTTCAGTGTGCTGGAGAACTTAGGAAAAAGGAAACGGGGTTTTAGATCAGAAAGTTCTTGAATTCACAACACTCCCTGTAAAGCATGTTCTGAACCATCAAGCTGTACGTAACAACTGAACTAGTTTCCATGTCACTATAATGCAAGAACTCTGACTTCGATGTTTTTGGATTCCTTTTAGAATGGCCAATCAAATAAAAGTAGTATGAATCTAAGTGTTTTGATGTTGATGAGTTTGTAGCATTTGCAGAAAAACCATTAATTTGATTTTTTCCCCCCGAGTTCTCATGTGACTGTAGGTTTTACAATGTAGAAATTTGGCTGAAATTTTGGACTCAAAAACTTTCCCAAACACAAACTTACATCCAGTGAAAACACTCAGGTTACACCTTATTTCATGCTTCAACCATGCAAAACCATTAAGTCTGCTATAGTGTTTCAGCACAAACCCATAAATCACCTTGAGAGGAGTTGAAAGGCCACAGAATTAGTGACCCTACTCTAAGTTTTGAATTCACAGCAAAATTGCTAACCAATTAGCTTTCATCTTAGACTTTTTGTGCAGGTCTCCTTAGACATTACCCACATTCTTTAACTGTATCCCTGCATCTTCCAATATTTAAGAGAAAAAGCTTTGAGTAAACAAATGCCACAAATAGGAAATAGGCATGCACTGTTTGAAAAGGGCTGTTTGGATTTGTCAGAAGGTGATTACCCTAAAATTAAATTAGTAATCCCAGGTTTGTACTATAATTTAGGACACCTCAGTATGAGAAATGACTGAATAATTAAAAAAATAAATTGCATTTTCTCTTTCAGAGAGTGTCTTGAATGATTGAATACAGGAGAAGTAGAAACACTCTGGAAACACCCCAGTCTGTTCCACCAGCAATGTCAGAAGGCAGTCAGGTCAGAGAATAGCTCAGTTGGATGTAGAAGAACTGACTTGTATTGTGAGCAGCTGAAGATCTATTTCAGCACGTTTGTCTCTGGGGATTGCATTTTTAGCGTGTTAGAATACGTTACTCCGAGTGTACGTGCAATTCCAAAATGAGTCACGTTTGTTTCAATACATGTATGCCATCTTCATGTAATGTGAGCAGCAGCAAACAGGGAAAAAAATGCACTTTTGCATATGTATGTGTTTGAGCATTGTTTAGACATCCTCAGAAATGGAGTATAAAAGTCTCCAAAATATTCTGTTCTACCCCACAAGGAACAGATTAGAGTTGTTAACTGAATCTGTTCACAGTGAAAACACACACTGTGGATGCCCAGTTGTAAAGACAGAAAGCCTGATTCATTCCTGTTAAACAGAGCTGTGGAAGAAATCCATGTTGCCGTCCATGTGTGGAGAACAACCATTCCCTTATCCCAGCCATCTTGTACTTTGACTGATGGAGATAATATATTTTAGGCATGTCGTAATGCCAGATTGTTGTGGCATAATCAAGACCCTAAAATTATATGCCAAGTTTTGAAGCTGAAGGCAAAAGACCCTGTTTTTACAAGGTTGAACCAGGTAGGGAAAGATTCTCCCAGTCAAGCAGTATTTGCCTTAATTACAAAAAATTACTGTTTGCATAATTTTTTTTTTTTGCATTTAACCAAAGGCAAATTGTTGTTAACAGATGCTGGTTGGCTGCAGGATGGTGGCTTGAGAGCATGTTAGTAAATAGTCTTGACAACAAACTTTTTTAACATAGTCAAGAGAAACCTTTAGTGCAGCCAAAATATCTGCAGAATTCACTCAACATGCTCAGATGTAAGTCATCTTCTGTTTCTTTACAAGCAAAGAAACCACACAGTAAAAAAAAAGCTAAGCAAAAACAACTGCAAAAAAATCCTTCACAGTGTGCATTTGAATAAATAATGTAGTTTTCTCCATAAGGTTCAACAGTGGAAAACTGTTGCATAATATTTCATCATTTATATGTATTTCATACATTTTATTTAGTTGCACAAGATGAATCAAACATATCAGCAAATGCTGCTATAGGATAGTTAACAAAAATAAATTATTCTGGTATGATTTGCATGGAACATACCTGCCTTTTTTGTTGTATTGGTACACAACTTGCTTATCTGGAGAGAGAAATTATTTGCCATCAGGCACCTAGTAACAGTGACTGAATCATGCTCTAAGCTAGTATGAAATAATATGACCTTGATTTTGGGCATGGGCTTTATCTTGGGAATAGTCCCACAGAAACTGAGGAAAACATGAGAAAAGATAGGCAAGTCTGTACAGTGCCAATGTAAATTAAATGAATTATTGCAGACTTATGAGAAACTCTGGGTTTCATAGCTATTAACATAAGAATTATCAACACTTTGTCTGTGTGTCCAGATATGCATTTAAAAGACTTTCTGGTAGCAGAATATTATATGTCTTCAGTGTGTGTCCACTGATATCTTAGCTGGAGATTTAAAAAACTGCCACTGAATCTCCTTAGGATTTGCATTCCTAAATTCTAAAGTACAGACTGATTTTAGAGTACAGAATTGAAAATCATCATTATCTTTTAACTGAAGATATAAATTAAAATTTCCAGCTTACCTTATTGCTCCTAAATTTGTGTCAGGAAAGGTGTTTGCACCTTTTCCATATTTAGTTGAGTAATCTAAAGTTTGCAATCAAGGGCTTAAAAAATTATCCATATTGCTAATGCTTTTAGGACACGAAAACAGTGTCTGCAGCATTGTACAGAAGGCTATCTGATCAGTGGAGTGTTGAAAATATGTGCATAACACTAAATTTCTCAGGAAGTCTATCCAAGGTAGAGGGAACAAATAACGCAGTGTGATGAGTCACTAACAAATGTTTTAGCAGAGGTGAAACTGCATTATGCCAGCATTTTGTTAGTAAGAGCGGTGCATCTTCATTTTGTGCTTATTCTGCAGTGCTAGTGGAAAAATATTTCCACTACAGGGGCAGTGAGCATATGTAATGCAAACATTTTGACAGTGAATGTAAACAGCTTTCCTGCATTTTAAACCATTAAATCAAGGACACAAATTTCCATGGTTTTGCAGATTGTAATCTTCGCTGACTATAGAGAAGATGGTGTTGCATCTGTTTTGTGTTTATAATTGCATGCTATGTTGTGCCACTGTGGCTGAATTTTAATAAACGTGGGGGTTATTAATTGTTATGGATCCTGGGGTCTCACTTGTAACTGTGGTGCAAGATCCAATAATACATTACAGAAAAAATGTTTTAAAAGAAATGAACAGTGATTGGGATGACTCAAATATTGCTCTTGCTTGCTCATCTGCTAGAAAAGTACGACAGTCTGCCCCCATTTGATTTCTGACTTCTTATTTTCCAGTTTCAGTCAGTTGACTTAAACTCTATGTTTTTGGCTTGGTGCATGAGCAGGAGCCTCAGGGGAGTACTCTCCATCAGGCTGCTCTATCTAGGTTTCTGTCACTACTTCTGTCATTGGAGAGCATGTAGGGTCTGTCCAAAAATGCTTTCCCCAGCTTTCTTCTCCATCTCTCCACCCTGTCCCAAAATAGTTCTGCAGGGAAAATGAAAGTCTTATTGAGCTGACACAGAAAGCACGTGTCAGGATGGGCTCTGTATGCCAGGGAACAGTGCCCCAGGGAAAGAAGTAGCCACAGACTTGTGGGTCAGGAGGATTTTTGTGGAGGAGGAAAAGCTAAAAAATTGAGTTACCAACAACAGGGCAAATGATTTGTGAAAGAGGTAATTTGACTCTCTCGGCTTAAAGGAAAAGTTTTCTTTTCTAATAAATTATTTCTCCCGTTGGTTAGTAAATCATTTCCCCTTCCTAATACACTTAATTTGCTATTCCCTTTAATTATTGCTTGTCCAGGTGGATCTTAAAGGCTCCAACTTAAAAGGAGTCTAACCTAACCTTGGCAAAAAGCCACCCCCTGCCACATCATTAACTGAAAGACAATCATACTCTGTCTTGCCTTAAAATAATACAGACAGGGTTCAAAATGCTGCAGTAAGTGTTTTTCTCAAGGCAATATCTTGCATTAATAGGAAAGACTATGGTGGGGGTTGTGTCAGGCCCATCAGACCCTTCTTAAATTAAATGACAGTATATTAATATCAGAGTTTGTGTCCCTTGGATAATGTAGTTTCACAGAGATGCAGGGGATGGTATTTCTTAGAGGAAAATTGTCTTTGCACTGTCATTACCTGGCTTTAACACTAACCTGTTACAATATAGTATTGTAACTGACTTCCCATGGGAAGAAAAAAAAATTGGAAACATAGTTTTTATGGAAAGAAAAAAGGGGTTTTTTTCCATGCTGAGCCTAAAAGTATTGAGCTGTGATTATCTTAAAACCCTGTTTCTATCTCAGTATGCAGCTAGCAAACTTGAACATTGGGTTTTATTTCTAAATCAGCTGTGCAGCACTGTAGAACATCTACTGAATTCTTTGACTCACACCTGTCTTGTCCTGGAGTTTTACAGATATTTCCAGCAGCATATGGTATGTTCCTTGGATCTTTGTATCTTGTGGGAAGGAAATGAGAGAGAATGGGTTAAGAGAAAAAGAACAACCAGAGAGAAGCAACTCTTACCTCTTTTTCAGATATGGTTTACAAACCAAAACATCCCAAAATCCCAGGTTTCCTGATCTCTCTCTGCACGCTTCCCACAAAAACCAACCGGCTCTGTCTGCTGTGAAGTACCTAATGTGTCTACAGCTTTTATAACATGCTCCCCCTCAAAGCATTTAATCTTCACAGGAAGACAGCCACTGTATTTCCCTTCTCTCCTGAAAATGTGTTTGGAAGCTCAGGTTTGAAAGAGGCTGGCATGCTGACTCCCAGTGACACATCAACAGAGCACAGTGGAGCAGTGGGAGCTCCCAGCCCAGGAGAATGTTTGGCACTCTAAGGCACAGACTGCAGAATGATTCTGCATTTTAAAAGACCAATTATCAACTGTCAAAAGAAGAATATGAAGGACAAGGTGTCTTGCAAGATGCAGTTGGAGTCATTCTGATTATGCCAGCGCCTTGGGAGCGTGCTTGGGGCACTGAAGAAAAACTTTTCAGAGAGAGGAAGCAGCTGGTCAGTGTTGTGGAACACCACTGATCTGCCACTGAAGAAGGGAGCAAGCATCTCAGTGCAGGGGTCCCTGTGCCATGCCAGCCTTGTGGTGGCAGAGGAAGGGTACTGCTGGGTAACATTGGTAAGGGTCAAATTCCTATTTATGCCTTATCAGATCAGGGTCAGTCTTACAAACTGCAAGTCTGCACTTCAGCTGCTGTGCTATGTCCAGGGAATTCTTAAATTTTTTGATTCTTACAGCACTGGAAGAATATTACTAATTACTCACAATGCAAAAAGAATAGCTGTTTGAGCACAAGCTAGAGTTAGAAAGAAATATGGGAAGTCTTCCTTTTAAAATGTTTATTAGGATCCTCTACTTCTCTATAATTTTAGAAGAGCAGCATTTTGGCCAATTGCTATGGTAAGGATATAATTTTGTCTGCCTGTCCTTACTAATTCAGACTTTTTTGAAATAGCCAGCTAACCAGCCTCATGTAGAAGTTTCTTTACTCACCAGATTTAGTGACATTAAGCTTGCCTTCTACCCTTATTTTTCATTCCAACTTTCAAGTCCTTCATGTGAATGAGATTTAAATTTGACGTAATGAAAAATTAGTCTCCTGTGTTAACCAAAACTGTCAAAGAAATTAATAAGATGTGCAATTATGCAAAGATTTCATGAGAAGGGAAGTGAAAATCAATTCCTAAACACAGCAAGGTGCAGTGGCAGTAGCATCACTATAGAGATATGTGTGTGTATGTATATATATATATATAGATACATATATATATATATGTATATATATACACCTGTTACTATGTCCACTTAATGGACTAAGCTGAGATGATAAAACTCTTTTCAGATGGCTTTTGTGTCCCAGCTGGTCACAATTGCAGAAGTTGCTTCGGAAGAACAACTGCAGCCAGTGTGAGCTGCACGTATTGATGGCCAGCCTGGTGCCACATCACACCCAGAGCCCAGAGTACAGCACAGACCACTGAATCATAGAATGGTTTGGGTTGGAAGGGGACCTTGAATATCATCTAGTTCCATCACTCACAGAATCATGGGATTTGGGCAAAACACTGTATTTCTGCAATTGCATTTCCAGGAAACATGAGTGAAGACAAAAAGATAACAGTGAATAATTCATCATTCTTTAAATAAAAATGTCCTCTGCAGGTTACTTATATAGGGTTTAGCTGGGCTCATTGGTGTATGGCTGGCTCAGTGCATGCTTTTTGCCTGTCACTGTTCACTGACTCCAAAACTAATTAGATTTCCTCACTGGGACAGTGTTCACTGATCAGGGAGTCATTATAAGGTGCCATAAATGTGGCAGAATATCTGTCCCTGGAATCTGCCCAACACTTCTGAAACATAGAAGACCCCTGCTATAAAATAGGAGTATTACACAAAATTTAACAGATTTATCCTTAAAATATCATGAAATACATTACATGAATCTGTAAAATTAAATCTTTCATTTTCATGTGGGAAGTTGGGTTGTATTATAATGGGATTGTTCCACTTGTGGGTCTTGAGGCAGGAATATGCTCAGTCCAGCAACACACTATGGCCTCCTAAAGCATCTCCATACTCTTCTTGTTGCATCCACCCTCCTTCTTCAGATCTGCCATTACTGCCACAGACTCCTCCTGTCAAACTCCTGTCAGGATCCTTCCAGCATCTGCCTGTTGCAGCACCACTGTTCCCTTGCCTCTGCAGGGAATTGTCCATAAGACCACGGAACAAAAGGACAAGGAGAAGGTGAATGGCGGGTCAGGGCTGGGTGTGTGGGCCCTTTGCCTTCCTCACTGCCCCCTCATCAGCTGACTGTGCTTGTGTCTGGCAGGGCTGATGGAGCAGGACAGCCAGCACCCAGTGTTTCAGGCTTGGCTCTCTTGGAAGCAGAAAGCCTGGCAGCCCCTGTGGGTTCTTTTCATTTTTCTGGCAAATTATCTGGAGGCCTGGAAACCCTGTGGATGAGGCCTACAGACCAGTAGGGTTCACAGCACCCAGGTGGGAGAAAGAGTCTTTCTGTTTTCACTGGTGCATGAGCAGGTGGCAGAGGTGCACTGAAGTCAGAGCTTAGAGGACAAGGTCCTGCCCTCAGGGCACTTAGGCAGGGTCCCTCAGTCAGGCTGAGGAGCTCAGCACCAAGTGACACAATATTAATCCCTGAGAGAACCAAACTGTCTTGTTCTCTTCTTCATATGGGCTGGGAAAAGGGATCAGGACCACCCCAGACCAGTGGCTTTTAGTGCTCCCAAAACCATCTGGAATTCCCCAGAATTCACTGGGCTTGGTCTCCTGCTCCATCCTGCTGATCTGAAACTAATTATCAGGTGGGGACCATATTTCATGCACCTCAACAAAAAGCCAAACAAAGCCCCTGCCATCATCACCCAAAGCAGAGTAAGAGCGTTTGGCTTGAGGCAACCCCCCCAGAGGCCACCAAAGAAAGCCTTGCCCCTCTTTCTCCTTCATCTCTCAACTTTGGGGGCCTTGAAGGGGTGGGGGGAAGCTGTGAGTGACCCTCAGCAAGCCAGTGGCTGGGTTTTAAGGGAGAGAGGCCAGGGAATCAGGTGGATGAGGTGGGAGCTTCCCGAGGCACCTCTTGCAGCCTCCCAGGTGTGACTTTCTGCTCACCTCTGTTCTCCTGCCTGGCTCAGGGAAATGAAAAAACCCACGGCAGGACAGCCTGGGTAAAGTAACACGGACAAGCTGACCACCAAAATGGCTTTGCTTAATCCAAAACACAGCTGGGCACTGCCTTGCTTGCAGGAGAGCTGCTACAGCTGCCATTCTAAGGCAAAAAATCCCAAATTTCATCCTTTTTGAGCTCTGTCAAAACACAGCCCTCCACTGCTAGTTCTGTCCTTGTTCCAGACCTTTAAAATATGTGTGCACAAGAAAAAGGGAAAAAGGGAAAAAATATGCCTGCCTCAGGCTTTTCTGCTCTTGGGCTCTTTAGGGTTTTCAAAGTTTACAGTTTCCTTGAGGAGAAAAATAGTTAATGTGTCAAAAATACCAGGCCTCTTGGCTTGGAGCAGGACTTACCAAGTTCACTTGCTAGCTGTGTCAGGGTTTGTCTGTCAAATAAACATCTCCTAATGAGAAATAAACCATTCAATAATGAGTAAACATCTGTTTGGAATATGGTGTCCTCCTTCCTCCTAAAAAGCAGCATCACAGGAATAGCTATTTTTAATGCTGATGGTTTCTAGATGCAATAAAAAGTCCTCCCTTTTGCAGTATTTAGAAAGAATTGATGTTTGCATAACAAATTAAAGAAACTCAGACTGGGAATGCACACATCTGCAGGATGTCCTCGAGGCACTAACCTTACCCAAGAACACAAAGTCCTTGTTATGATATGCAAACTAATGAATCAGCTGAAGGAAGCATTTATATTTTGACAGTGTTTTAACTTTCTCTGCCTCAAATTAGCTGTGACTTTGGCTGCGACTCTGTAAAATTCTGTGAACTTTCCAGCTAAAATTAGTCTTTCTACTTCTAGTAAGCATCACAGAGGAAATAATTTGCTGGAAAAGCAATAATTGATCTGAAGCTAGCCCCTTGCACATTTTGATATTTGGAGAAAACATGTTGCAGATCATAACTGTGTTTTTGCTCTTTTGCCTGGGATGTGGTAAACTTATACTGATCTCAGCTTGTTTAAAAATAAAATTAAACTATGGTCAAGTAACAGCACTGACTGTGTGTGGATAGGCACTCATACAATGTGGATTTTTTTATATTATTCCATGAACAGCTCAAGTAGCTTCAGATCTGAAACATTCCACAGGCTGTGGCTTATTACCTTTTATTAAAACAATGCCTTGTTGGTTGACATTGTTCTGTCAGAGCAAATTTTTAAGAGCCCAGAAAGTCAATTTATTGGCATTTTGGACTAACATTTATTAATGTCTGTATAAGGCATTTTGTGCAGTGCTTCCTTAGAGCATCTTTAATTTTCCAAACATCAAGGTCCTTTTTTCTTCTGCCTGGATCTGTGCTCCAGAATTAGTTTGAAAAGCATTTAATTGGTAATAGCTCTTCTGGTTTTAGTTTGGTTTGTTCTCCTTTTTTGTTTTTACATAACTTGGGCTTTGACATTGATTTGCCAAACTCAAAGCTTTACTCCTGATCAGGTTGGAGGAAAAGGGTACTATGGGGCCTTCCTGTATCACATGGGAGCTCAGATTTGAGCTTGTGCTGCAGTTGTCCTGGCTGTCTCCAACACGCAGAAATATTTGAGTTGTAGTATGCTTTGAGAAAACATGTCTGCAGCACACTCCCAGGTGCAATTTTATTCCAGCTGCCTGAGACAGAAGTTCTTTGCTGTACAGCCTGTTTTGGTATCTATGCTCTCTGGCACAATGGCTCGGGAGCCAAAAGCTGTGCTGTGGTGCCGGAGCCCTCCGGAGTCAGAGGGGCTTGCTTGCACTGCAGCATGTGGGAAGGGGAACGTGCCCTGGGCCATTTACATGTGCAACACTCATGCAAAACTCTCATCTAGACATGCTGGAGATATTATTTAAAAGAACAGTGTGTATGCTCATTCAAAGTACACAAACACTGCTGACAAGGTCAGTGTCTGGAAGGATTAGCTGGCATGTAAAGGCCAATCATGTAAATAAAGCTCCTCAGGAGTCGCATTAGCTTGCCTTGTAGCACATAGATTTGTTTAGTACCTTTCTTCATCTCTTTATTTTGCAAGTAAGCCTTTTTATTTGCTTATGCTGTCTCTCACTTCTTATCTGTTTTCCCCTTCTCTTTCCTCCTGTAGTGTGCTGGCAGGTGATATTTCTGAGACATTTCTTCCACCTTGTTTGTATGTGTTTCTCTCACTCATTGCTTGAGCATATGGTGAAAAAAGAAGGTGACCCTTTTCAAGTTTGCATCTCCAAAAACTGAAGTGTTGTACATTTGCAAAACACTGCCCTGAGATTAAATGATGAGCACCTTTACACATCCACATGTACAGACATTGTTCTGCCTCTGAAAAGGTGCCTTACCTATAAAATTGCTTGTATCTTAAAAAAACCATGGAATTATTGCTGAGGATTCCAATGTTTCAGAACAGGATATGACTATAGTATGAAGCTACTCGCTGGTCAATTCTTTGCTTAAATAATTCAGGTCATAAGCCCACAGCTGCAATCACTGCAGCAGAATCAAACACTTAAAAAATAAAAATAAATAATAAATAATTGTCACTTCTCATCCATGATAAAGCTCTTTTTTCTTTGTTTCCCAATGTATTTTTTTCTAAACTTGATGACTTCAGAAACAAGACACCCAGACAGCTCTGGTTGTTCCAGAGATAAGAGCCCTCTTCTATATTTTTTTCTCTGTACACTTTACACTACTTTTATACCTTTGAAAGTCTCTCTTGTTGTAAGTGCCAACACCATCTTCACTCATCCATTTTTCACTTCGTCTAAGTTTCCTCTGCACTTAGGAGGCTCTTCACCTGCTGCTGCTGGGACATATCCCCATTCCCAGATCTGCTGGGCCATTGCTACAAGCACTGCTCCTGCTCCCTGGGGCCGGCGCCCACCCTGGCTCTGATCCACTCCTCCAGTGCTGCACCAACCACTGTTGCTTTGTTTTGGACAGTCACAGTCTTTGCAGGCCTGGAGTGTCTTTCCTCCCCACTTGGTTTGTTCTGCTTTCCCCTCATTTGTTCCTGGGTAGCAGCCACAACATGCTGGGTTTGTGACACAGAAAAAGTTCCAGCCTCAGAGAACCTGCCACATCACATTATTCCTATTGCAATTGTTATTTTATCACACCAGATAATTTTTGTATTCACCTCTCTTTTTCCAACCTCTGTTTCACAGCAGAACACACTTAGTGGCTTCTGTGGCTGTATTTGAAAGAGGATATATCTAAAATAAATCAAATAGCCATCAGATTAATAAAACATATATATAATAAAAAACTGTATAAAATTTCCATTCTTTCCCATCCTATTGTGTTATGCTACTCACAGCCAGTATTTGCAGTTTGGTTGTCTTACATTGGATCTTGAAATGTATATATAAGCATCTAAATAAATGGCATATCAAAGAGAAAGCTCAATGTCTACAGTTTTGTGGAAATCTAGAAGATCCTCAGATCAAACCCTAGTAGTGGTCCTTTTTTGTTTTGTTTTATTTTGTTTTTTAACAAGATTTGGTGCCAGACTAGGCATTTCCAACTCCATCTGTCCAAAATCAACGAATCAACAAAATACAGAGATTGGCTTAAGAATTTTGAGATTAAAACACAAGAGCTAGTTCTGTTTTCCATAATATGTTTTGTTTGCTGAGTTTGCACTCTTTAAAGTTCCATTTTCAATATTTTTTTCTTCACAACCAGGATGGATAGCAAATGCCTTTACTGCCAAGTGAGAGCTTCACAGTGCCATGTGAATTCAAGAACTGTGGCTTTTATTATTTTATCGTGCTTGTTTGTAATACTTAAGGCTCCTCCCAGAGTTGGTAACAAAGGATTTAACTTTGAAAATTTTAGCATCTGCATCTGATTACATCTTTTGTAGAATTTCTTATGGGCCTGAACTTTGAAATAGCTCCATATTACTTAGAACTATGAATCTGCTGAAATAAGGTTCTGGGTGTAATCGTGCTTACACAACGCAGGTCTTGTGTTTCACAAAAGCAGTGTCACAGAAATACGAGCTTTGAGGAGACACTCTTAGCCCATAAATTATATTCTTGGCTATAGGGTTTCATCTTTAGCTTACTAGGTGAGAGTTATTTGGTGTCACTTTCATTAGTGCAGAATTTGAATCTATTCTGTTTCCTGGTGGGATTATAATTTTTTGCTTTATACACATAAAGGTATGTATGACCCTTTGTAGATGTGGTACACAGCTGCAGCTGTTAAATCTGTGCAAATCAACATGGATTGTTGATTGTCTTCCTCAGCACTTGATAAACTTCAGTGTATAGTGTCATCTTCAGAGAAAGAAGTTGCTGAAACTCTAAGCTGCTTTACATTTATTTTGCTTTAAGACATTACCTCTCTCCTTGTCATGTAAATTCAGATGCTTCCTGAATAGTAGAAGTAGTTTAGATGCTTGTATTTCAGAAAGCATATTCCCTTTAAAGATAAAACCCAACACAATCTCTTAGGAAATCTCAGGGTTCTGCTTCCCTTCAGCTATTCTAGCTCCCCTACCCCACAACTCTTCCTACTGCCACTCTTCCCAGGAATATATTGCAAAGGTTGCAAAATGCAGGAATTCAACCTGTACCATTAAAATCAATATGAATTGTCATCAGTGACTTTTATGAAGACTTATGTTTTACTAGTAATGCTGGCCTAGTCACTCCTGTTTCCCCTTCCCCATCATTTGCTGCATCTGAGAGGAAAAAAATCCAGTGGAAGTAGGTAAAATCTGTATAACTATTTATATTTTACTTGCTATCATTAACTTGTATTTAATTTGTCCGTTTTTCTTTGTTTATTTTGTTTTGTTTATTTACACATATAATATATAATTTCTTTATTTACACATATGAAACCTGGATTAGCTGGTTGATCTCTGTGACCATGCAGCCTGGCAAACTGAAAGAGCAGCAAAGAGACAATAATTAGAACGTGGGAGGAGGGCCTCTTTAGTACTGCTGCTGGAGGAATAATGATGCAGTTGTGACTTCAGTGTGGGGTTCCATAGTTTACATTTTATTTGACTGGGAAGGAGACTAAAGATGTTGCCAGTCCCAGTTTTCCTATAAGCTTCTGCTCTTGAATTGCTGTTTATCTCTTTCTGATACGTGCCAGTAAAACTGTGAGACTGTGCCATGTAATGGTCAAGGAAATGAGAAAACATGAGGGTTTTAGGGGCTAATTTTTGATGATGAGTTTACAGTGCAGCTTCCAAGAGAGTTGTATCAGCACAATTCAGGGTGACAGGGAACTGTGGCGTGGGGGGTGTGCGAGTGCACAGGGGGTGATCTCGGAAGGCACTTTACAGCCAAAGAAAATGTGCCCACACCCACATCCTGTCCCCTGGCCCAGGTGAATTTGAACCACTCATCATGTACCTTTAATGCGTGAAATTCACTCGTATTAAAAAGCATCTGTTTCTGTAAAGCAAGTAATGAAACTAGTCCTATTTAACTGGTTATGTAAAATAGCTCACCTATCTTTTAAATTTCTGGTTACACATTAAAGGCACTCCTCTGTAGGAGACACACAAAATACATTTCAGTGGCACCACTCAGGGTTGCTAATTTTTCACAAGTGACAGAGAATTTGAGATGCAGATTTCCCACTTATTTTCAATGGAATGTAGACCCCCAAGTCATGTAGGATCTTTCGAAAATTTTTACTTTTTATTATTTTCTTTGGGAAAGTTAAAAAGCCCACATGCCACCAGCAGTTGTCTAAAAGAATGCTTACTGTGTTGGGTGCTTAGTCACAAGGATTTAGCATTAGAAGCCTTCCTGTGTCTCTGTGTGTGCATGTGGCTTTACCACACATAAATTATCCAGCTTTCCTTTTTCCTCCTACGTGCGGAAAAACATACGGATATTCAAAAGACGAGCAAATCATCTGAAACACAAACCCATGCCTTTTATTCCCACTTCAGATTTAATCTGGACGATAGTTTCAGAACCAGCCCCAGTAAAAGAACTGCTTTATGCAAAGCAAAAGAAAAGTACAGTTAAAAACTATTGAGTTGTAAAGGCAGTGGAGCTACAACTCTAACATTCAAGCAACTATCTCTAGAAGGGAAGCAGATTATGCGGGATCATATTGCAAAAAGGCTGTTCGACCCTGTTGCACTCACTCAGAGCTACATATTTACTTTTGTCACTGTATAGCAGCGATTGCATTATATCCTTCCTGCCAGGACACTAGGAGAAACAGAAGGTTAAGTGTAAACGGGGGAGGGGAAAAGAAGGAGGGAGAAGCAGCAGGAAAAAGTCTAAAAAGGGAGAAAAGAGCAGCTGAAGAGAAAAGAAAAAAGTTCCTCATCAAGGCAGGAAAAGATCCTAAAGAAACAGAGAGAAACAGATCAAGCCCTGCACATATGGGATTACTAATGCAATTGTATTTCAGCCCTGATATGACGGAAACCAAGATAGTTTGGTCATAAGAAAATAGATCCATTTCATTAAGCGTACATAAAAGTGGGAGGCACAGAGTCTGGCACCAGCATAGCCTAAAGGAATTTCCATGATTTGTGCCATGAATGCTGAATGGGAGACTTGTAAAAAGCACCTTTCTCTTCAGGACAGCTTGCTGGAATTTGTAAATATAGCCAAAAAAACAACAGACCAACCCTGAAGTAAAATATGATGTACAAAATGATGAAAATACCAAGGGCCCTTTCACCAGATATAAAAACCTGCAAACAAATACCTTTTCTTCAGGGGAGCTCAAGCAATCCAGAGGTCAGCTGGACTTATGGGGTTGGGGGGTGGTCTCAAGATGTTGAAAAATGTCAGAAGATGATGAGGTTTCATTGTTCAAGGTTTCCAGAAATCAGGCTTTCATGGGTGGGGGCTGTTGGGGGAACAGGTCTGACAGAAAGCATCCAAACTGGGTTCCTTACAATCCCTGCCACTCTCACCAAGGCAGGTCATGGCATTGTGCTAGCAATTTCAGCAGACATCAGATCAGTTTTGACAACCAGACCTCTTGTGTTTCATCCATTTTATGGAGGACCCATCATCCTAATATGCCCAGGCCATGACTGTCCTCTTGAGGTGCTTTTACAGTGCTGTGCCTCAGCTTCTCCTGGTGTTCCAGAAAAAGGGTCGGACTGATCAGTGGGACAGGTGGTTGCCTTGCAGCCAGCATGGTCCCATGTGTGGCAGGGCTCCAGCCAAAGGCACCTGGCCCTGTTTCCATCCTCCTGTGAGGCTCAGCTGCTGTTGAGCACTCAGCCATGGCCCAGCAGAGAACCCTGCAGGTCAGGGGTCACTCCATCTCCTCACACAGTCCCATGAGCCAGTCTTCTTGCCTCTTCTATTGTGTGAGCCCATGACAGAGGTCTGGACAATGTAAAAACTATTTTCCCTTTGCTGCAGAAAGAGCTAGAAGGAATATTCAACTCATTAACAGAATGTCTTGGCTTCAGTAGAAGTGGCATTTTTCTCAAAAATGTGTTAGCTAACTCATTTTAACTACTATATTATATATTCTGGTGCAGGCTTAGCAAGTAATGTTTTAATATGTCTTATGAAGTGTACATGAGTCCTAGGAATGAGCCAACTAAACCATATTAAAGTACAATTTATCCTCTTGATAACAGGAATCTAAAACCTGTTAGCTAACACACCTGAGAAAAGAGAAAGAAAACAAAACTTATTTTATTCCCATCCACCAGCAGCTCTAGCACTGAAGTAGGTTTGTGGATCACAAGATGGTTTCAACATGCGAAATAGTGACAGGCAGCCAAATGGGTACATTAAGTTACAACTGTCTCTAAAAATATTGGTTTATAACAGCACAGAAGCCTTTTGAGTCTGGCTCTTCCAAATTAACTGTATGAAAGAATTGGGAATCTCCACTAAGTTGATGGGACATGCTTTAAAAAAAACCCTGGGCTCTTGCTAGACTTTGATGGGAAGCATGAGTCCATAATAATCCAGAGGGTACTGAACTGATGTAAAAGAGAAACATAGTGGTACTGCTTTGGCAGTGAAAATAAAAATAACTCTACTGAATCCAGCCAAATTTATTCCAGGACAATGAAGAATAGCTTCCTGGAGCTGTAGTGCTATAATAATTGGATAACCAGATGTTCCACCATCTCTGCAAGATAAATATTAACTAGAGAAAAAAACTCAGAGAATCATCAGGGTTGGAAAAGTCCTCTAAGATCATTGACTCCAACCATTAACCCAGCACTGCTGAGTTCACCACTAAGCCATGTCCGTAGGTGCCCCTCCTGCACATCTTTTAAATACTTCCATGGATGGTAACTCAACCTCTTGACTGGGCAGCCTGTTCCAATGTCTGACCACTCTTTCCATGAAAAAAATATTTCCTAATATCAAACCTAAACCTCCCCTGGTACAACGTGAGGCCATTTTCTCTTGTTACCTGGCAGAAGAAGCCAACCCCCATCTGGCTACACTCTCCTTTCATGTAGTTTTAAGGAGCAATAGGGTGTCCTAAGCCTTCTTTCTCTGGGCTAAAGAGCCCTGGATCCACCACCTGCTTCTCATGACTTGTGCTCCAGGCCTTGGCCAGCTTAATTGTCCTTCTCTGGACACACTTCAGGGGCAAAACTGAACACTGGACTCAAGGTGTAGCCTCACCAGTGCTGAGTACAGGGGACTCTCTCAACTCTCCCTGACTGCTGTGCTCTCATTTGCTGCAGGGGTAACACGCTTGTTGAATGTGGCAGAGCTGTGGGTGTCTCTATCAGAAGTGCTGTAATCCCTGGGAAGATAGGTTAACTGGCTCCAGTCCTCTGAACCTGTGCTCTTACACATCAAATTACTCTTTTTCCATCACACTGGGACAGCACCCACTATTAACCCATGTAAGTCTTCTCCATTTATTTATATACCACACTAAACATGCATCTTAAGTAACTAAAAGATCTTACAGCATAACCTGGGCTTAGCATAGAAAAGGATCACAATAAACAATGATAGGAAAGAGGAAGAATGAAGGGAGGAATGAAAAACCATGATGAATATTCTATACACGTCAATCTTTACTTCCTTTTATTTTAAGTGCTTTATTTAATTTAAATTGCTTAATTTATCAATGGAAAGTGCTTTTGGCTCATTCCATTGCCCACTATTTGATTCAGTTTCAACACCTGCACCAGCAGACTTCACCCATGGATCTTCCCATCCAAAAGGATAATATTAGGTTTATGAATTTACCATTTCCATAGTGACTTGGTAAATGCATAGTTCCATCAACTCTCCCTGCTCCCCCCTACACTCCAGAGAGAAAAAGCCCTGAGGATGATTTATCCTGCAGAAATAAAAACACGGGTTACTGTTCCTGGTGCACTGATGATTGTATACAGTATTGTCACAGCAGAAACTTCCTGGGTTGCCCTGTAATAGCATCACTCCAGCAGTCAGCAATGTCCACTTTGGGAGCTGCAACTTCCCTGTGCCACAAGGTCCTGACCTCAGTTATGCCAAAGGATCCCAGAGAAGTGCCAGGGCTGGGCTGATGTCTGATGTGGTGTGTGCCCAGGAAGCACAATGAGGGAGGACAGCTCCCTGCCTAAGCTGGCTCTGGGAGAAGGGAAAGGCTCGGGGTTGCTGTGGTGGGTGGTTCTCCAGCCACAGACAAAGACAGTGATTCTGTACAGGCTGTTAGCCTTGTCTCCTTCCCTATTCCAGGTTGCTACATGCTGTAGGTCCTTCCAGGGGTAGGCAGATACCTGTGGATTGGCTTGGTTTTGTTTGCTGTATCTAATTACCCCCAGGAGCTCATTCAATACAGGGAGAAAATGTAGTCTTATACTAATGGAGTCTTCTCTGGGCAGTATAAATTATCTTGCTTAGCCAGGATTTCATGACATTCTGAAATTAATCCTTTTATAGAATTAAGTTTTAAAAGTAACCCTTATTGTATTGTGTTAGCAAAACTAGGGCTGTTTGACAATATTTAATCAGATATTAAAAGAAAGAAAAAAATATCTTTCTTCTGTTCAAAAATATTTTCAAATAATGTGACCAGACTGAATGTGTGGGAGGTGCCACCTGGCAATCTATGAAAGAAGGAAGTCAGACTTGGTTGTCTTCCACTGCAGAAACTTTTGCCAAGGTATACAATTCTAACTGTTTTATGAAACATTGTTTTGTCAGCTTGCTTTGGTAAGCAAAATCTCTCTGTTGATTTAGCATCTGGTAGAGTAAAAAAGTCGAATCCAATAGCACATCAGGTAATGCTGACTTTGGCATCTAGTGTTCCCATCTAATGCTGCAGAGAATGTACATCCTTAAAATCAGCATCTGTCACAAGATCATTTGTTCTCATGGCATTTCTATTATCAGATATGAAAGTGGCCAAGATAATAGTCACAAACTTACCTGCCACCAAGGTACCCTTAATGGAGCTGAGGGACACCGAATCAGACATAGCTTAAGACACCTTCTCTTTTCCTTTGCATTCTCAGGTACTTTTTTCATCCCGGCATTATTTAAAGCCTTCTTTTCCTTTGAATCAAGAGGAAAGAGGAAATGGTTTGGGATTCTTCAGGCCCAAAATGTCTCTGCCCTCTGGTTGAACAGCCTTAAGACACCTCAGAATCCACTATGCCACACAACAACCTACAAAGGGAAACCTGAGTGATGTGTTTCACTACACTGTCTCATCAGAGACACACTAGGAGAAACACAGTTAAGTGGAAGTGTTTTGTAAATGTCTCATGACTATTGTAAACAGTCATCAGCCTGCACCAGCTTGGCCTGAGTCAACCAAAATGCTGCAAAATTCCACCCTTGCCAAAGGAGGACCTATCCAATGACCCCATCTCTGGAGGGTGGATGGGAGGTGACTTTCCTGCAGCTAGTGAACTGCAGCCCATGCCTGATGCCCTCATTCCTAGGACAGGGAGCAAATGGGAAGACCTGAGTGACCAGAAGAGAAATCCCAGCTGCCCATTTCTCTCTGAGAGCCAGAGGATGGGGCTGGGTTCAAAGTGTGAGTGCAGTAACATATGTTGTTCACAAAAGGCTTCTTGCCACTATCTCATTCAATCTTATCCTCAGAACATGGAAAATATATAGCTTAGGTCTTAAGCTAGTACTAAGGGGCAGGATCTTCTTTGACCTCACTGAACATGAGCCCTCTGAATGAGATTCCAAATCTGCCTAGGAGGTAACAAGGGAATCAGCTGAAGTTCGTGAAGTGTTCAGACTGAATCATTCCTGAATGACCTGGAGCCACCATCAGCAATCTCTCATCCTTAGCTCTGAACCAGCTGGATGCATATAGGTAGAATGTTGTCAACGTGTGAAAAATGTTTTCAAATAAACTTGGTTTTGGAGGCTCTGGGCACTGGCAGAGGAATCCAAATCATTAACTTAGTCTGTCAGAGTCTGTACCAGGGCTTCCAAAGCTCAGTGCTGGTTAAAATCTCCTTCTGCAGCTCTGCAGCTTCCTTCCATTCAGGAGCTGTGTTGTTGCTGTCATACTGTCTCTGTGAACACAGCACCTCACAAGAACTAAGGACAATTAGAAAATTTGTCATCACATTTGCATATAAGTATAAAGGTTTAGCTATAAAGCTGCATTAGGGGTGAAGGGTCTGGAGCACAACTGTTATGAGGAGGGGCTGAGGGAGAAAACGAGGCTCAGGGAAGAGTTAATTGCTCTCTACAACCACCTGAAAGGAGAAAATGGCCTCAAGTTGCACCAGGAGAGGTTTAGATTGGATATTCCACTGGAACACGCTGCCCAGGGAAGTGGTGGAGCCTGGAGGTGTTTAAAAGATGCGTAGAAGTAGCACTTGGGGACATGGCTTAGTGATAGACTCGGCAGTGCTGGGTTAATGGTTGGATCTGTTTATCTTAGAGGTCTTTCCCAACCTACTTTTTTTTCTTTTCTTTTGTAATTCACAAAGCTTGTCTGAAAGATTAGGGGCTAGACCAGCAATTAGCACAGTTAACAGAAGTAAGTGAGCAAGTGGGAGTGATTTTTCTTCCATAATGCAGATGCATTTGAGTTCTGTAGATGTCTCTTTTGCAAGTGGCATTGTCTGTTTCTTGCAATATCCTCCTTTAAAGAGAAAGCATCATCCTCCAGGCTGCATTTACAAAGATGCATGGCTTGGATGTATCTTATAATATGAAAATGGCATAATTACTTTTCTTCTAGCCAAGTCTATGGACAAAGTGACCCAAAGTCTTGAACTTTCAGGAGTAAAAATAGGTTTATTTCTACTGTCCTTGGTTTGATAAAATGCCATATGCCTCCAGTCACTGTGAGGCTTATTAGGATAAGGATAAAAATTGAACCCAGAATACAGTTGATTAAGTCAATGTCTAAGTAGGAAGTTTCCTTTCCAATAAATCTATTGAGATTATTGTCTTTCTTTAATTCAGCAGTATAGTAATAATAGCTAGAAGTCGTAAACCAGGTTGAGTAATTTTAACAAAAAATTTAAAAATCCTGCATAACTTTGTATTTTTATCTTCTGTTCTAGTTTCCAGACACATGAGGAAGGCACCAAGTAAAATCCTGGCCTTGAGTTGATTGCAGTGTTGACCTATAACTTAGCCTGAGGTTATAATACTGGTTTATAACCTGCTTGATCCAGTTCATCCCCTTTACTGTTAAAGACAAATGATGGCTAAGGCACAGAGTGAGAGTATCTCTTTTTAGTTCTCTGCTTTGCCATTGTCCAGACAAAGTCTTGTGGTAGAAAAGCCTTTGAGGGATTTCACTCCTCTTTTGCAACTCCTAACCTCCATTCATTTCCAAAACACAGGTCAGACATCTCAGAGCATTTCAACATTGGGATTTTAGCAGCAGTTCATTCCTCTGAGAGGAAGGATTATAACTCCTCCCTCTCTCACAATAAGGAATTCATAAATCTGTGGAACACTAGTGAGCTGCAGTGATGGGCTCAGTGACCATTCTTCAGGCACAAAATTAGGCAGAAACTGGTACGAGTAAATAAAGTTGTTTTTCTGTACAAAAAATGGTGGAAACTCACCAACAAAAAAATTTTGTTTTCCACAGATGTGGTACTAATCCATAGAAGCATATTAGTAGTGAGTATTGCTTTGGTGTCTATGTAAAAAATTTCCCTCATATGCAACAGCATGTACACACCCTAGAGGTCCTTTCCAACCAAAGTGATTCCATGAGTTTGGCTTTTTCATGTGGCTGTCCTAGAGGTAACTGCATTTCAATAATTCCAAGTGGGCAGCACAGGAGGAGCCCTCTGAGCCTGACAGCCAACCATTACACAAACACACAGTAACAGAGCTCATGGGATAGATGTCTTCTGTTTAAATCTGCAGATAATTTCCTCATCCCCTTACCTGGAGTCTACAGCTGTAAGGATTTTGTATTCCTTGGGGTGAAAGGTAGAGCAGGAATCCCAGCCTTAGCCCAGCTCTTGTGGACAGTGCTCTCAGAATAGCAAATGCAGCCCCCACCATGCTGTTGCTGCCACCAGCATCAGACATCACACCGAGCTCATTAGTCAGTTTAGAGACAAGCCTTCTAACCTGAAGTGTGGTTTAGAAAAACTGTTCCCCAGTGTTCTTGGCTTCAGATGGAGCTACTTTAGCAGTAAAGTATACTCCAATAGTAAAGACTGGCCATTTTCAAAAGAGTTTTACAGAATATAGCAGGAAGGATCTGCAGGTATATATATAATTCAGCTTTTTAATGATATATGCCTTTAAAATGGACAGCAACTCCCTCCAATAAGAACTTATTGCAATTGTTATTTATACTTTTAGCAATATTGGGAAGTAAGATCATAATACTGTAGTATATGGTAGAGATAATTCATGCTATATATGTATAAAATATTGTAGGATCTAAGGTATGTCTTTGACCACCCTGGCTGGGAGAAGAGTCTTATGTTTATTCAAGTAGTTCCTGGACAACGTTTAGATAATATCAAGTCTGTTAACGTATGAAAGAAACCTTCCTGGGCCATGATTGCTAGTTTCCTTGGAATACCCATGGGGACCTGCACCCTGGAAGATTGCATCTACCATACTCAAGCATCGGTGCCACTCTCTGCCACTCTCTGCCGAGGTGCTCAGGCATCTGTCTGGACACCTGGACCTACCTTTGTCTATTCCTGCACATGTATGGCCTCAGTTCTACAAGTGAAGAGACACAAAGAAACGTTCGGTCATCCCTGCCTCAGGCAGAATGAACTGTATATAAGCTAGTGGCATTGAGCAGTCGGGGTGAACCACTGGGGAGACGCTGACACTTGGTCTGTCGGATCTCGGTTCACCCAGTGCTGGCACCCGGGGTTGACGCTGCCTTGGCTGTGGTGGGTTTCTTTTCAAAATTCTATTTTTGTTAATGATCTAATAAATCATTGTTAAATTTTCTTATAAAATTTGGCTACCGACTTGATCATTTATAACAATACTGTGCAGTTTGGTATCATGATAAACCAGAAAAAAAATCATATTAATTTTCAAAATTCTCATAAATTCTCTAATAATAATCCTCATAATAAAAAAAATCTAACAAAATTCTCATAATATTTCCAGATAACTAATTGCATATTGCTGTCTGCTAAACCTTTTTCCATCTGTATATACATGTTTGATCTCACAGTAAAGTACAATAACCGCATATGTCTTTTCTGTACATCTCCAATACAGAAAGCATCCTGAGTCCTGTGGGTTGCATTTTGAATACCTCTTTTAAAAAGAAAAACAATTCATACTTTCTTTGTTGACACATTGCACAAGTCAGATGTCAAGACGAGAATTATTCCCTGCCAATATATTTTCACTATATAAAATTGATGAAGATACAGAAGGAAAATAAATAGGGCAATAACTACATGATATAATTTTGTGTAAACAGTAAAATGAGCTTCTTATTTACAGCTTCCCATGGGATGTGAGTACTGACAGGGAGTTTCCTCTTGTTTCTAAAGTAGAAAATGAAAAAGGAGGGATGGAGAGGCACCAGTTACTTATCTGCAGAGCAGCCAGTAAGATAAAAGCAGATGGGGACCTGGCTCAGAGGATTGGTAACAGGATGTGGTACCTTTTCTTTCTAAGTTACTGACTTTTATCAAATTCAGGTTGTTAGCCACTGAAAATTGTGGTATTGCCATTCAATGTATGTTCAGTGGTCTTTATCAAAAGGGTTGTTTTTTGCAGTCCAGTTTTTTGTGGTTCCAGGACCAGCTGAAGTGGCACCCCAGGGTTATTCAAGCAGAGACACTAAGCTTTGGGTCCAGAGAATGAAATTCCCACCCAAACTAAATCTCAATCTCCCAGCAAGATGAGGAGATGGAGCAGAGCTGCCACCACACTGCTGTCTTTGCTACACCTGTTTTCAGGCCAGACAGGAGTTGTTTTCAGCTACAGACTTTCAGTATCTTTTACTGACAGATCTTCTAATGTAGCATTCACTGATGATGATTATGGTGATGATGAGATGATGATGATGATGGTGAAGATGAGATGATGTTGCATAACTTATTCCCTTCCTAATGTGAGAACTGCTTCCTGGGAACCACGCTGTCCCTTCTCTACCCTTCCCTCTATTTTCTTCCCAGTCTTTCACTTTTTCTCTATATTGTTCTGGTCTATTGACACACTATTTAAAGTAATCAATAGAGAGTATGAATGAACATTTTTGGTTCTGCCATTAAAATCATCTAGGTTTTGTCTTGTGCACAGTTGTTTTCCTTTGTCTCATTTCATCCTGCCATCATTTCCCCTATTGAGCTTAAAGCTTTTAGGTTTCATCAGGAGGGCTGTGGGCAGAGGTAGTGGTTCAGAGGGTGCTCTGGTGTCTGCAGACCAGGTGGGAACAGGCCCTCACTGGGATAGGCAGGCACTTCCCCCCCTGCACTGGGGGTCAGTCTGTGCCTTGGGGACATTGCTCTCTAAAGTGGCAAACCTAAAACATGCAGAGAAATACTTCTATCTGCATGAAAAACACCACAGGAATGAATAGCTCAAACTGATCATTGCAGTAGTTTATTTTAAGAATTAGTGGCCTTGTATCTGTTAAAATTCCTTATGTGAGTGGTGTCTTTTTTTTCTTTTTCTTTTTCTTTTTTTTCTTTTGTTCCTTCTCCCAGGGCTTTGGAATGAAGAAAGTATACTCACCTCAGACCAGGTTGGGGGTCTCATGCCTGGTTAGTAGCAAGTACCCTAATCTCATCTCAAAGCCCAGCATGCTGAGTAAGTCAAAGAAGGTGCTCAGAATACCTGAAAAATAAATAGCAATTGTTATCCAGTTCAGCAAAGATGATTTTTCATTTCCTAAGTGACTTGGTCTTTTGAAGAGATACATCATAAAAGGAGAGCAAAAGTAAAACTTTTCAGTCTCTTCTTAGTGATGAAGATGTAGATTAGCTGGAAAAGCAGCAAACACTAGATTCTCCTCTACATTTTTTCATTTTTAAAATAACTTTACATTTAAAATTGAAGAAAAAATAGTTTAATGCCCCACTGTCTCTCTTTCCCATCTCTCACTCCTCATTAATGTTTTTAAACATACTATAAATCCAAGAATTCAGTAGTGATTTAAATTCTTATAATAGCCACTAATAATTATCATTCTGCTACTATTCAGGAATTCCATCTATTTTTCTCAATGACAGAATAGGCAGAAACACATTAAGTAAACAGAGTCAAGTCTGATTAGAGAAGCAGGCACTGAGTTTCATTTCCCAAGGACATTACATTTGTAAAATTAGTATCTGAGAAAGATTTGAAATGTCTTCAAACTGGAAAACTAATAAGAGATTTTTTTTTCATATTTTTTGTAGAGTTAATACTTCTAGAAATGAATTATTCAACATTTCTTTAATTCTTGAAAAGATAAAAAATATCCTTTTAGCTTTGCAGATATGGGACAGCAGAATATCTACTCCTATAGAAATAAAAAATGTACCTATTTTCTTACTGTTTCCACAATCTGTGTGACACCTGCATATCAGATAAAAATTCCTTCAGATATGCATTTTGATATGCAAAGATTGCTAATTGTCCTTGTAAGATACATTGTATCATTATGCAAGATATAATAGAAAATACAAGAAATCCTACAGCATTTTAAAATCCTACAGCATTTTAAAACAAACTGGGAAATGTAATAATGAACTTAAATGCAATTTTATAAAAGATTATGTTTTTTCCAAACATCAGTTAAAACACTAGGGAAAGCATTTCATTTTTCATTGCTTCCTTTAGCTTTTTTAGCCTTGTAATTTTCTGCAGCAGACCTGTTTCCTGAGAGCTTAATTTTTAAAAAATTTCTTGTGTTTTATTATTGATGCTAAAGTTAGGCTAAAAATAGTTGATTAATTTCTAATTATCATTGCTTCAGACATCATGATGGTACAGGTTTAGTACTCATACCCTCTGGATTAAGCATGAAGCCTTGAATCTCAAAGAATGTGTACAGCTGGTAACAGGGAATCAAGAAGACAATACACTGTAAAGAATAATGCAAGAAACAGAAAGAGAACTGCATAATGACTGCAGTTTTGCTTAGCAAAGATGAGTGCAAACAGTTGCTGTTGGCTTTTATTATGAATACCTGTTATGGGTGTGCTGGAAGCTTTGGATGTTTCTACAAAAATCAAAGCAAAACAAAGTTTATATTTGGTGATGTTGGGTTATGGCCTCAGATTTGCTCTGAAAAGCAAATTATCACACATTATGCATTATGTCAATGTAAATATGTATTGGGTTAGGTGAATTTGAGGGAACCTTTTTATGTATCTAGTCTGAATCTCAAGGTTATAATGAAGAAACAAACCATGGTACTCTGAAGCATCATGACATCTCTGACCAAGGGATCTGCTTATTATTGACTCTGAATATGTCCTTATAATATATCCAAGTTATAAACCTTCCTGTACACATGCAGCAGAGATAGTGACAGAGATAAATGCAATGCTTTCAACTTCTTAGAGGCATGGACTTTACTTGGATGTATATTGAGTTTTCCAGATGAAAGTCACTGCAGACATAAGGAGCAAAAGTTCATTGAAGGGAAGCAAGGCACACAAGCCTGAGGCACTCCCAACTCTGCCTTCTGGCCCCACATTAGTAGCTTTGTATCCTCAGATGTTTTTCTTAACTGTTTAATGAGCATTTCTGATATTTGACTACATATTAGAGTTGCCTAAAGGTCACTGTATACAGAAGCACTAAGTTTTTTGCTGCCAAGTCTTTATTGCCAACTCTTCTCTGGAGCACTTAACAGTGTTCAATGAACTCCTGGTAGAACAGGGCTACTGAGCAAGGCAGGAATAGGACACCTAGAATACTGAAAAGATAAGATGAATTAATGGGAAATTTAGATTAAAACTGAGCTAAAGAAGGAAAACCATAAAAGAGGAACGGAAAGGAGCTGAGAAAAAAGGGGTCAGTAGAGATGGGAACAGGAAATGAAAATCACACCTCACATCTTGCAAAGTGTAATCCTTTCAGGATGGCATTATCCATACACTATTATCATGGATTCACTGTTGGAAATAAGGTACATCCTTGTGGTAGGCACCTACCCAAGGAAAACCACAAGTGCCTCATCATCCTGCTGCTGATTTGCCATTACCTACAGCAGGTGAGGTGCAGGTGAGACACTTCAGGTCAGACACTGATGGTGCTGAAATCTCACTTAAAACAACAGTGGGAAACCAATATGAAAGAATTCACATTGGCATGGCCCATTTCTGTGGATCACTAAAGGTTTGAGTTGTGACTTTTTAAAAAATGAAACAACAAATCTGGGTTTCACAGTACATTTTTGTATAGTTTTTAACTTGAGTACTGGTTAATGTTAATTAGGTTTAGATCCTTGCTTACAGGATACTTTCCTTGCAGGTAAAAGCAACACTAATTAATGAGAATATAAAAATAAAAAATTTCATATATGGACCCCCTAATTTTCTCCAGAGTGAAACAATGATATCATGCTTTGCTACAGCCTAAATCAGATTATTTTTTCCTATTTCACCAAATTATATGGTTTATAGACCTATCATCAAGATGGAGAAGTATATGTAAACTGGCTATCAGGCACAGAAAAAACCATATTTTGTCTTCCAGTAAGCCTCAACACTTAAGCCTCAAACCATCCGATTATCACTAACAGGGAAAAATGCGAAGTTCTTGACAAGTTAGTAAAAGCATCTGGCAAAGGATGGAGATTTTTAATTTTTAATTTAAAGACCAACTATCATTCTTACTAAAAATATCTTGAAACAATCAGGTGATCTTCAACACTCCAGATGGGTTAAAATTTTCCACAGAAAGCTTTTACCAGTCTGCAGTAATCTGTCATGACTCTGCTCAATATGAATAGTGTGGATGAAAAATGTGTGGTTTATTGGTTCACATACAAAATGTGTAAATAAGGAAGCAGAGAAGAATGTGTGGGCATGTGTTTTTATCAAATTTTCCTTGCTCATACACAAAGATTATGGTCTTGAATATGGCATGCAGCCCTAGTGAGTAAAATGTCTAGGGTTCATTTCCTAGGAACTCAAGGACTTACATTTCCTACCTTTGCCTATGCAGGGTCCAGGGCTGCCTCTTTATCCCTTTGAGGACCACAGTAAGAGAAAGTTAATATTTGGTACTTCCAGCAGTCTCAGAATGTCATAACTCCTAAGTCTTTATTGCACACAAGTCAAGATCTGCTTTCATGTAAATAACAGTGGCTAAACCAAGGTCTCAGTCATTTTTCTTGTCTCTAAGTCTCCCATTCCTTTTCATAGAAATATCATAGAATATCCCCAGTTGTAAAGGATATATTCTAGACCCTTCTTCTTCTATCCTGAATTTAAAACTGTATGTCCATACACCTAAGAAACACTTTTTATTCAATCCTATCCATCTAAGATTCATTTCCATTGTTTCATACAATCTTGAAGACAATGCTTGTCTCTGCATTAATTTAATTGACAAATCATTAGAATGACATATGTTAATTTGAAAGCAAGGAATATGAACTAGGTGTATTTTTAACTTCGCTTACACATCTAGAATGTGCCACACTAAGAAAGGCTTTTTTACATCTCACAGAGAACTTTTAAGCCTTAGATGCCAAAACCTGTATTTTGGCCCTGAAAGAAAAAGTTTCTGTTACTTCAGCTCAAGTCAGGGAGGTTGATGCAGGCTAATTCTATTTGGATGTCCAAAAACTGGTTTAGGAGGGGAGCATCCAGCCTGCTGGGCACAGCTGTGCGAGCAAGGCCTGTAAGACAAGGGAAGGAGCACTGTGGTGTCTCTTACAGCTTTGGAGAGAAGCTGGTACATCCCACCCTGCAGCAGCCCATGGCACCAAGTAGATGCTGCAGGGCTGTGTCAGTAGCAGAGGCTGAGCTCTAGTGTGTCGAGGACAAGGATAACGAGCCTTGTGCAAAAGCAGATTTTTGCTGGGTAAAAAGGATGATTTCTGCCTTAATGAGAGCACACCTTCATGGTTATCAAGGGAGTTTATAAAGCTAGCTAACAAATCCTGGTGTCTTTCCCTTGTGAATCAGGTTCTTAGGAGGGAGAATTCACTTTATCTGCCTAAATACTTCATTCAGCATCATGTGTTCTTAAGGGTGCTTGTTCCCTGCCCACTCCTGGCTAGTCTCTTACTCTGCACACTGGATTTAAGGGCAGGGTGCTTATGCCCCTTAGGAGAGCAGGAACTGAGCACTGAGACACCTGCCAGAGCCCATCCTTCTGTCTCCTGACTTGCACAGGCACTCTGTGGGCACCACAAATGCCCTTCCCTGCCCCACATGGTGCAGTGCCAGGGGAGGCAGGTGCAATATTTTGAGTGATCTTTACCCATGGACTTCCCTTCACTGAAAAGCATTGCACTTCACATCATTTCAGCATGGGCAGGCTTTTCCTCCACATGAGTTTTTGAATGTCCAGTCTCCTCTTAATGATAAAGGACAAGTGCAGTAATCAAAGCAAGGGGAAGGTAAAGAGTTAAGAGGTGTCATTAAGGCTTACTAGGATTTGAGATTTAAACTCTCTTTTTAATTAAAAAAAAACAAGCCAAAGAGTGTGACAGAGAGTGAAAACAGGCTTGTACCTAAAGCTGCTTGAAGGATGTACTAGAAAAACAACCAAAAAAGTCTTCCATTTCCTAGCTATGCCTTTCTAAGTGACCTTTGCTAAGACCTATTGGCAGTCCCTAGGTCAAATGCCTGGCACTGACAGATAGACTTTTATAGTGTACATCATGATGGACACCAGAAAAGGAGGTGGAGAGAGACAGGAAAATCTATGGCCACTGCCTGTCATTGCAGAAGAAAACTCCATACAAATTGTGGCTACAACCTTGGGAAAGTTTTGCTTTTGTTTTCCCATAGGGTTAGGTATTTTGTTAAATAAATAGGAATTAAGCACATGTATTTTTAATATCCTAAGAATTCAGTATATATGTTGCAATGACATGAAAGTGGGAATATTGGCAATTCTTTTATACTGGAATGCCACCTGCACACAAAACAATAGAAGTCCATATCCTCTAACATCTGCTCAGGACAGGGTGATGATGTTAGATCAGTCCCTGTCTGCTAACTCACACTGAAATCCACTTCATCCACAGTTTGAAGAGTTGTCTGCATAATGGATTGTGTAATTTCTGCTACTTCTTGGGTTTGTGGGAGCTAGTATGCCTTTGGAAATCACCTTTGTTACACAATATACCAATCATAGGAAGGTCTGAAAATGAACACTTTATTATCTGGACTGTATTAATATTAAATAGTTATATATTGTTTAATGAATATAAATATCTTAATAATATTTTTCCTACCAGAGAAAATAAATAGCTGCATCTTCATTTACAATTTTCTGTGAATTTTTAGGGAAATTATCCAGTGGGTGAGACTTTAATTTTATATTTCATACACAAAAAACCCCAAAACAACAAACAAACAAGCTGCATGAGGTCAGTGAGGATTTTTCCTGTTGCTCCGCCCATTCTCTTCATTGTCAGTGATATAACAGAAGGAGTTCGTAGGAATATGCTTTGTAAGTGGGACTTTTTTCTAATAGTCAAGGTCGTGGAACAAGTCGAAAAGCATGAAGTTTTGCTGCATAAATTATCATTAACAATGTGGTTTATTTTTCTTTGGCGGTTGAAATTTTAATGTAATGTTCTGCTGAAATTCTGAGATTCAGTCAAGTTTTAACAAGACACTGCTATGAGATTGCATTATTTTTTATGCATTTGTTATTAAAATTCTTGATAAATGTTGCAAAGATTCTACCTGTGAGTTGTTTTTCACTCTCTAGCTGATATTAAATACTTGCCACCAGAGCTGGATTTTTGATGGTGATTTGTCACATGGTATTATTTCTGCTCCTAGAGTGAATGAATGCAACCTTCATCAGGATCCTTGTCTGAAGCCTCACAAGAAATACATTTCAAAATGGAAGTCATCAGTATGTATGTGCATAAAATTTTCCATAAAGATATACTGGTACTGTTTTCTTGCATTAATGTTTATGACAAGAGAATGCCATGGCTTTCAGCATGGGTGAAATGGATACATATTTTAATACTAAGCAAAATTTAATAGAAAAAGTTTTGTGTTGTTCACCCAACTGTATTTTGATTTAGTCAGCATTTGTGCAGACAGAGCTACTCAGGAGCCTAAGAAAATCCCACAGACAAGGTTCCTGTGACTCCACTGGCCTTTGGCCCAGCCAGCCTGGGTGGGAAGACAGGAATTCTGTGGGCTCTGGCATGCTCTCCTCGGAGCATATGAAGGTAAAGTTTTAGATCTGAAGGGGAAAAAACTGAATTTTTCTAACTTTTCTCTGGAACACTTTCTAACACCTTAAGCTAACAGGTTCCCAGCTTGCTCCCAATCCTGGTTTATCGCTGTTCTTTAGGGGTTTGCAGAGCATTTCGTGCACCAGTGCTGCTTTCTTTAACATAGCATGAAGTCAGCATGGTGGCACTGGGGCAGCCTCCAGGGGTGACAACCTGACCCCAGGCCCTCCAGCCAACTGCTGTTATGGGAGATGCTGGCACATCAGTGGCTTTGTGCAGCCATTGGCCTCAAATGAGTGCAGAAAGGTGGGTCAGTGATTCTATGAACATGAGCCTGACTCACCCTCTCTGCTGGCTCCTCTGAGCTTTACACTTCTTCCAGCTTTTCTGGTGATTCTGTACAACCAATCTTAGACCACTCAGCTCAAACCTCAGCAGGGTTTGCAGGTGAGGATGAAGGATGCAGGTGGATGAAGGAGCTTGATAATAAAACTAGATAATAGAAAGAGATTACCATGAAAAGAAATCTCCCCAGTGGTTCTTCCCATATCACATAAATGGCCATGCAAACCTTAACCACCCTGGGAGCCCAGAAGGAATGTGATCCATGCTGTCTGTGACCCCAGTCACCCTTCCACACTACAGTTTCCATGAAAAATCAGCTTTTACCAAGACTGCTGTTCCCTGGATGGACTCCTGGGAGAGCAGACCACCCCGTCACAGAGGTAGCTGCCTGTGAGTCATTTCTCCTGCCTGTCATTCCAGGTGCACCCAGGGGGTTTCTGTGTTATCCTGGGAGGGTGGGTGGCTGGCCAGGGAAGCCTGACTGAGAGAGGAGGGTGGAAAAGCCTGCAGCATCCTTCCACATGAGGATCTGCTGCTAATATCTGACCCATTCCTGTAAATTGTCTTTACATGTGGAAACAAAAAATGCTTCATCTATAGGTTTTGTATATGTGGCAGCCAGAAAAAGGTTGTGTGCCAGGTTTGAGTTTGATTTGAGGGAGGAGTGGGATAGGAAAGCTGTAGATGCTGTTTGAAAGCATTTCTCTAAAGTACTGATGATAATGAATGATGTAAGCCATTCCTTCGGACTGATGATTAATCCTAATGAATATGTTGCATACGTATGTTTCACGGCTGTCATTAAGCTTCCATTTGAACTGCTCTTCCCCTTTACCCACTCCCACCCATGCCTGCAATCTGCAAACTCTTATTCCCTGTAGGTATTTTGATAGAGAAACAGACAGGTAACGATCCCGATGTCAGACTGTAAGCCATGCAACTGTCAGTTCATATTGTGTCTGACAGCCATTGACAGCTTGCTTCTTCAATTTTACTAAGATTAATATTCTTCACATGTTTTATTTATATTTACTGATCTTGCTGCAGTGAATTTTTAAAGAGACGTTTTCATGTTAAAACCCCCTGTTAAAAATCAAATCTTCATTTTCTTCAAAATTTGGGTTTAAATTTCATAATACTGGTTGCAGAATTTTTGCATGTTGCTAATGGAATGATCCCATGAACAATGCTTTATCTGTACAGTGGTCAATAAGGCTTATTGCTATAAATCCCCGGGATCATCATCTGGGAACCTTCTCATCCCTGGAAACACATTCACATGTGGTTAACTTGACACAAGGCAGTAGTTTCACAGAAGACAACTGCTCAGATGCATAAAATTATTCACATGTGCAAGCATTTGAAAGATCCAATTTCTGTAAGAGTAACATTGTCACCAGAGTAATGCTATTGAGCTTCAAAATATTCACACCAGCAAATGCCTGCAAGATTAGACTTTGGGCTCTGTGGTGAAGCTCTTGTATGGTTCTGTCCATCTGAGGCAGCTCACCATCTCTCTGGATGCTTGAACTGAAATAGAACCATGTTGGGATGCTGAAATTGTGAATATGATGGGGGAAATTACACATAAGCCAAAAGAATTTTAAACAAGACAGAAATACTTGGAAATTTGGAAAAAAAATTATAATTGTTATGAATTTTTTATACAAATAGCAATAGGGTATTTAGCTAATTTATATAAAAATAATGTTTAAAATATGTAAAATTTATATCTGTGTATATAAATATATAATTTTACATTGTGTAAATACAAAGACAAAAGCTTAAACTTGATTCCTGTGGTATATCTGCTTTAAAAGGCATTAGTCAAATCTCCCACTCCTTACTCAAAGATTCTGATCATGTGTCCTATCTGAGTGCAGGTTGACTCATTTGACTCATTTAAGGAAATTCCCATCTTCCCACATTTATTAATCGGAAAATTTCCACTTCAGGACTCCTTTTAACCTCTCTGATCTTTCAAATTGCATGTCTCTTAACTTCAAGAATTAGCCAATTCTGACTTCATCTAGCCATGAGATTACAGTGGTGGTTTATCTTTTTTTCCCCTTCCTTTCTGTCCAAATCTGTAACATCATGTTTTTCCTATTGCCATGGCAATGCAGCTAAGTATACACAAAAATGCAACAAGCCAAGTGCATGTAAAAAAGTTTGCACAAAGGCAGAATTGCTAACTAAACAAGGGGCATTGCTGATACATGGCTCCTGCAGGGATATTAGTGGTGGGGGAGAATCCCTTTTTATCACCTCTCATTACCAAGGAAAGTGAAAACACCAATGGGGAGACAAGACATATCAGGATTTCCAGACCAGTTACAGGAAGGGATATCAGCATCAAGTAGGACCAGCAACATGGAAGTGTGATGTTTCCTTCAGATCATACGGAGCTCCAGCATCCTCTAATGAAAATACGGGTGATTTAGCACTTCTTCACCAAAAACCCCTGCCCTGGACCTTGGAGAGGGGGCGTAATGTTAACTTAGAAACTGTGGCACAAACAATCAGGGGCACAGAAAAATCAATGAATCAGTGAAAAGCCTCTCCATTTAGCCTAATAATTCTCTCCATATGATTACATGTGAAATTAATAATAATTTGTCCTTCACTGACAAATCAAGACCACTTTTTAGCCCAAATAATTGTAATAAAGTAGTTAAAAGAGAGATGCCTTCAATTTTTCCTAATGTAAGAGGAAAAAATAGATGAACAAGCTGTAGTTTCTTACTTTTTAAAATTTGATTTCATTTACATTTTGTTAATTAATTATTTTTTATGGAGAAGAGGTTTGTCTTATTTTGAACAAAAGAAATGCTGATTGCTCTCCTAGGGATATTATAAGAATGTCAAGGAAAGCCATAAATATTTTATAAAGACTGATAATAGAGTTTTCTGTGCTAAGGAAAAGTCAATGATTTTTGAAAAGGGATACATAATGATTTTCTGACTAACTGCAAAAATGAGATGGCAGTAATTTTAGTATTAGCTAATAAATATTGACATTTGTATTTCAATGAGTGTAATCAGGCTTTGGTTGGATATGAAAAGTCATGATTTTTTCATCACTATTATTATAAAAGCTTGACTATTTCAACCAAAGATATTAAACAATCTTTGTAGGAAGCCTCAGTAACTTCTCAGAATAAATCCAGTAAGATTATGCAAGAAATTACATGTGCTCTCTGCACCATATTGAGAGCTCATCTATTTTGCTCTCTCACTTAAAAACAACATTGTGCAACAGGCATCCTCACACAAATGCAGCCTGCATGCAAAATGATCTGGTTAAAATGACAGCTTTGACATATAGGTAACCTGATGCCCTCAGCATACTTAACCTTGTTTTATCTCATAGCTATTCAAATTTACCAGTTAGGGGGGAAAAATACCTAGAAAACACCCAGGGGTCACTCATAGTCTGAAATATCAGCTGTTATTCATGGTGGTAGCCTATTATTGCAGAGACAGTCAAAAAAGTCATTATTCTGTGATGACTTCTCAGATTTTCAAAAGCTTTTGGTCCCAAAGTTGCCCCCCTTCCACCAAAGTCAAAATCCCAAACTGGTTTCAGAACGGCTACATTTCTGGTGAAGGTTCCCCCCTGGGATACCTGGTATTTGATGAATTAAAAATTACATCATTCTTGTTGGCTTTAGGGCTGATAATTACTGTCTGCTGAGAGCACACAGCAGTGAATGGTGGCAGAGGGAGTGAGCAGAAACTCACGGCTTTGGCTACAAGTTCATCAGCAGACATGTCTGAAAGAAACAGACCAGATAGTAAAATTGACTTGTTTTCACAATGCAGACAATTTTCAACAGAAGATTCTGGAGCAGTGATACTGTTTCCTCACAAAACAGCCCCAGTTTCCAAGCAATGTATTTTTCCTGGGAGACATCTCTCTCCTTGGTTGCCCACTCTTCAAAAGTCTCTCCTATGGTACCCAGTGAGATGGACTGGGAAGAGAGCTGGCTGAAAAATAGCCTGTTTTGAATAATCTTTAGCTGGATTAATTTCTTGATCCAGGTGAAATTTAAAAAAATTAGCCATAGGAATGGGAAAAGTGAAGCTGGCTGGTATCAGAAATGCTGCTCACTGATGGGGAGCCACAACCCCATCTCTGTGAGGACCATCCTCACCTTGGACTTGGTGACATATTTCCAGACCTTGCCCTTTTGCTGGCCCTGGTGCTCCCTTGACCTCTCTGTGACTCAATTTAAAGTCTGAAATCAACTGAAAAGTAACACAAAAAAAAAAAAAAAGAAAAAAGAAAAAGGCTATTTGTTTAAATTGGCTCAATAAGGGGTCAGATAAGCAGCAGTGCTACTGCACTTCTGTGCATCAGCAACATGTGGCATAGCCCAGGGAAAAGGGAGGACCCTCACTAGCTTGACCAATTTAAACTGTCTTGAAACAGCTCCCTGGATATCTTGCCAGGGGCTGTGTAATTGAAAGAGGAGCATTTCTGCATCACAATGTTTAGTCCTGGCTAATTTTAAAACATCATGTAAAAAGGCTTCCTTCCTTTAAAAGCACAGGACTCGTGACCCTTCCTTTTATAAATACACACGCACATACAGATACACAGAGTATAAATTAATCTGAAAAAGTGTTGATTTATAAGAGGAGGGAACAGAGGCAAGAGAAAATCTAAACAACCTCATTTAGTCTTGGCAATATCAAGAATGCCAAGGCTAGTTTTTCCCCTGCTTGTGGATGAGGAGGTTGGAAGCTTTTGAGGGAAGGACTGGGATTATATTATGAGGTTTTTCACAATTTAGATAAACTGAGGGTGATGCTGGAATTTTAAGGAAAGGTTTTTTCCTTCTATATGATTTTGTATGCTGAAGTTTAACAGCTGTTGCAAGCAAAAAGAAAACATATTTTTCCCACTACATCTTTTGATTCCACCAGATGAACTGAATTTCTCTGGCATTATTTCTTTTTAAGAAAATTCAGAAAACCAGGCAGTTAAATTTAACCTAGATATAACTCTGCTGATTCAAACTTACATTAAAACAAAGGTCAGTTTTGGCCAAACCTTTTAATTGCTCATGACCCCATTATTTTCTATCCCCCTTTCCTCCCTCCTTAACGGGTTGTCCCATTGTTTCACTAGGGATTGAAGTCAGATTTACTGGCTGGCAAATACAAGGATTGCTCTTTTGCCCCTTTGCCCCATTCCTTGATTTGAAAAATAACAGGAGAGGGGATGGGTGTAGGGAGAAGCCTCAGAGAGGTTTGTTTGTTTATTTTTTCCCAGCATCCCTGTAGGCTTCTAGTGTTATACCGTGAGTTTTTAGGAAAAAAATGGGAATACAAGCCAATCAATTCCCTTCAGCATCACAGGACTGCACTCTCCTGGGACAGTGTAAACATCCAATTGTGCTGTGAAGTCTCCCATCTGATTTTATTAGATTTGTTTTCCCCTGTTTTTCATCATTTTTATACATATTTGTCCTCACATTATATTTCTGCTGTCAGCTAGAGCAACAAGCAGGTTGTTATCAGCCCGTGAGCCCCACACAGGGGAGCGGGCAGCACCCAGCAGGCAGTGTCCCCTCCCGTGTCACTGAGTCCCCTGCTCCACAGAGGGACTGATTCACTCCCTAAAGACACAGAGTTCCTCCTGGGTCCTCCTCCCCCATCAGACTTTGCTCTGGTGTGTGTGCAGGCGCTTGCTTTGGTTTATGGCTGTGAGCAGAGGCCGTGGGGGCCGTGCCGGGTCAGCATGTCCTGCACCTCCCCTGTCCAGCAGAACCCAGCTGGGGAATGCTGCCAGCCCCAGGAGCTGCTGCTCACCCACAGAGTGAGGTATGGTTGGTTTTGGTTGTGGTAAATTGTTCTACCCACAGATTTCCCACCTCAGAGGTCCCCTCTGGGGGTTTGTAGCATCCTAAGATAGGACTGGCTGCGATTGAATCTGACCCTCTATTTATGTCCAAACAGCAGTAAAGCTGCAGACAAACATAAATAACACACGCTTGCACCTCCTCTGCTGTGTTATGATTCCAGAAATGCTGAAACTGGTGTCTGAGCACTTCGAACCCTGCTTTTAGAGAATTTGAAATGCATCCATCAAATTGCAGCTTTTGCTGAACCTGTCAAGAAGCGTTTCTGCCCCAAATGGAAACTGTCCAAAAAATTATGCATGGCCATTTTAAAGTTATGCAAGGTTAGAAAATACAAACAAAACAAGCCAAAACAAAAGAGGGGCAATTGAATGGTAGCAGGACAAAATTGTGAGCTAGGAGAGTCCATCCCCTTCAATTATGCCCACTTAGGCACGTGAAATCAGGGCAGTGGTGAGTTGCATGAGGATGAGGTGGGGGTCATCCCCTTAACCACAGAAATTTGGATTCCAGTTTTCTAAGTGTTTTGAATCCTGATGTCATTTCAGGCTAATAGCTGGGGTTAAAATAAAATGTTTCATTTAACTAGGTGGGTGTGTGAAATGGCTCTTTCTATATCTGCTGCTCTGGGGAAAAACAGGAGGACAGGCTGGCATTCAGTGCTCATATTAGTCCATGCTGCTGCCTGTCCTAGCAGACAGGTGTCCCAATATCAAGGGCCCATCCCTTTTGTTCTGCAAACACGAGCCACAACAACTGCATTGAGAACAAAGAGAAATATTAAGTGTCCTCTGATTAATAGGTGGGTTTTTTTGAGTCTCGTGCACTGATGAATTCTGGGGGTGCCTGGGAGACAGTTGTGCTTCCTAGCTTGCTGGATCTGTTTTCTGGGATACTTCAAATGAATAAATATCCAGAGCCATCAGCAGCTCCTCATTCCTTGGAGCCCTCTTTTCCCCACTGCCCCCCAAACTGGCCCTCTGACATACATTGCAGCTCCTAGTTTTTAGTGTTTTTCCCCTTCATTAGCTGAATTCTAAACTCAATTAATCTCTGCTTGCTGGATTAGTATAAACTTTTTTGTCTTCTTGTGAGCTGCACTTTTTCTGATCTCTGATTTTAAGTGCCCAATGAGCAAGTCCAAAAGAAATATAAAGGTTTGCTGACTATGACTGTGAAATCAAATCAACCATGAGTGACAAATCGGTTTTATCAGTGAAACTTGTTAAATGCAATGACTAATTTTTTATTTAATTTTTTTTCATTAAAGTTCATTCATTTAAGAATTCTGAAAGGGTTTTGCAGAAAGTCTAAAAAAAAAAATCCCATCTCTCTATATAAAAACATGTCTCCAGAGAAAATTCTCTCAAAATACAGAAAACAGCCATATAATTTAGAGCCTGTGGGTTTAACTTCGACAAGGCATGACAACCATTTTGCAAGCTTGAAGGCGTTTTGGAACCATTGTAAACCAAAACCACAAAGATATTGAAAATTAAGGCTCCAAGCCCAAGTACAAACTGCCTCCCTGTGCACCTATTGCAGCACACACAACACCTTGTATTGGGGAAACATCACTCCCTTTCTGTCCAGGGAAGACTGGAACACATAGCTGCAGCAAGGCATGAAAAAACTGGAGTTTGGCTGTGGCCTCTCACAGAAAGGAGATTCCTAGTTAGGAATTAGAATACTCTGGTTTGTCCTGGTGTAATTTGATGAACAACTTTTCAGGAAGGCTTCCAGCAACCTCCTCTTCCCTGTCCCTGCCATTGCTTCATCTTGGCCTTGGCCCTTACTGATTTGTCCTGCCTTACAGTGAAATGGGTGAGAGAGCAGAATCTCTGGGAAAACAATAATTTATTCTTGTATTTTCTATTTGTTTGTCTGCTTTATCTTTCCTAATCAGGTCCACCATCCAGCCTCCTACAAAATCAGGAAAAGAGTGCAGGATGGACACAGGAGGCAGAAGTTGCTGGCAAGGGTCAGAAATTGCATAAGGTAGCTAAACATCCTCCAGCTCACTGAGTTCCAGGAAACACCTTTAGTCCATCTGGTGACCACAGCGTGCTATGATTATTATACTTATATATTTACCTGAATGTCTGCAGCCACTTAGTTTCTGCTGAATTGTCCCTAACTCACACCAAAGCAATGTGAATACAGCCTGTCTGCAGAACACTGCTCTCTGACTGCTGTTTTGACTTGCTTTGCACAGCTGTAAATACAGGGTAGAAGGCAGCTAAAAATTATGAGCAGAGTAGCTAAGGACATTATAAACAATGACTGTGAGCTTCATTTAAATTTAGCTTATGTTTCTCAAGAGTCGTTAATGATAGATTGCTTTGCTTTCTTAGAAATGGGGGGTGGGGGTGTGGGGGGATAGTATCCATGTAAATTGACACTGTTATCAAAACAACAAAAGAAATCCCTGGAGGCCATTTAGATGCTGTTGAAACCAGATTTCCAAAATAACGTTAATGGTATTTTTCCCTGTTAGTGTGTTAAAGCATGTATGCAAAGGTAACAGCAGTAGTAACAGAGGACACAAAAGTTGCACGTGATGCAAGTGATGTGCTGTGCGTTCTTCTTGCTCTTCTTCTTTTGCCTCTCAAGGTACTTATATATGTGTGCTGCTCTGATGTGACTCCTTTCAAAGGAATAATTGCAGACAACAGACTTCACTCTGCTTTATTGGCAGCTTAAGGCATTCAAGCACTGCAAGGATTAAGTCCTGTATCTTGAGGGACACCTTTCTGTTTCATGTGCTTGGGAAAGCTAGTGGTTATCAGGGATGTATGGGCAGGTGTGTGACTGCCTTAAATATGAAAGATTTTTTGGAATGACTCAGTGTTTATTTTATCTTTTCATGTTCTGACTTTCACTTTAGTTGCCCTGAAAACCTTTTTCCCCCCAGATACTCTTTGGTGCAAGGTTCTTTAGGCGTCACCTTAACCCAACATCTCCTCCCCATGCTCTGCTCCTTGTAAACAGTGCTGCCTATCACTGCAGAACCTAATGGACAAATGCTTCTTATTCTTATTATGTTTAAAATGCATTTTCCAATTACATGAGTATATAACATTTTCTAAACAAATAGTCTCATTTTGTATAGCTAGGCAGCTTTTTAATAGGATGCCCCAATTGACAATTACCATACAATTCCTAAGGCCAAGAATCACAAACATGTCATTAAATTCCTAATGAAAATATCTGATCTCCTCCATGCTTCACTGTAGAAATCCCTGTCTTTTTTCTTTTTTACTTTTTACTAAGTGCAGGTAGCTGATTGTTTTGGGCTATTGGAAACAATTAAATCAAAGTCCATGGGGCTTTCTACAGCTGTACTTAATAGAGAAAGGCAGAGTTCTTCCTGCTGGTTAAATTCATTGCTGCAATGCACAGCTATTCTTATTTTTGTCTGAAAGGGAGGTTTTGAAACCTTAAAAATAAATTATGGACTTGGCAGAAGAAAAATACTTGCTTATAAATCAGCACAAATACAGTGTCCTGTATTTACTTTGTGGTGTGTATCTAAATTTCTATTTTGATTCAGGGACTTACCCTGATAGATTAATCTATGTTTAGTGAGAGAAAAAATTCATGCTACCTGTTTCAACAGTGAATTTGCATTAAATAGGATGGGTAAAAGGAAAGCTGAATACCCCATTTGCACATTAAAAGCTGATCATTAATCCTATATTTTAACTCCACAACTGTCAGGAGCTATTATTTCCCAAAGAGCCTGACAGTTCAAGGGATAAACTGGAGTGGGTCCCATTATAAAGGTCTATGAATAGACGTCAGAATAGTTTGCGCATCAAACCCCAAAGGCTATTAGATGTGATACTTTAAGAATCAATTTGTAGCTAAATGAAAAAGAAGGGATGTGGATCCTTGGACAGATTTTAAGAAAGCATAAAATTTAACATATAGAGAGGCATTTTAAATAAAATTAGACAGATGTAAAGATTTTTAAAAAATGTATTATTAAGCATAAAATAACCCCCAACACTGATTTCAGCCTGGTGCTTGAAAAACTGTGCCACAGCAACAAGATCAAACAAGAAGAGGTGCTGAAATGCTGCTTTCAAAATTATGTTTTCAAGTGACTCTAGAGTAGATCAATAAGAGAGCTGATAGCTTACGAGCTTCTGAGACAAGTCAACAAACGCAAGGCAAGAAAAGAGGACCAAAGAGCTGTCTTCGTACAAAAAAATTAGTTTCCAACAGGACATCCTGCTGAGTTTTATCTGAGTTCATTAGGCTTGAAGACTGAGATCTGCTAATTCCACATGAAAAGTTCCAGACATTTGCAAAACCAAATCAAATGTGATGCTGTACTTAAGCTTGTTAAGAAGTTGAAGTTAACACTAAAACCCGCTTAAATAGGCTCTCAGGAAATAACGCCGCACAAGCCCTACTGTACTCACCCTTTCAGAAAACCAAAAGAAATCCTGTAAGCTCTGTGCAGTTCATGTGAAGCTTTTAAGCACCCCGCTAGACTGGCCCTCCAAAAAACAAATGTTGGGAGAAGAACATGATCCCACAGTATGTTACTTCAGTTTTCTCCCAAGGAGTCTCAAATAAAGTCAGGGAATCAGGCCCAACACATACAATTATAAGGGCAGGAGTACAGAAAGACTGACAGCCACACTGTACTGGGAACAACTTTGTTCTCTGTCATTTATTTCTATAATTTCTTGCTCTTAGGTAGTTTATATCCTGAAGTCCTTGAAACAGGATGTGCCTTAAAAATTATACATCTTCTGTGCTCTGAAAGTTAATTGTTGTTTATTATTCAAAGTAGGCTACTGAAATTAGATCTCATAAAAATGAAATGGTTCATTTCCATAGCTGAAAATGGAGCTGCTTGCATACTGATGCTGGAAGAGGTGAAGAGAAGTTTATTGTAGACAGTTCCCCCTGGTTGTTCTGTTAAAAGCCTGCTGAGACATGAATGGAAACTCCAAAAAGCCCCTTACTCTGTACTTCACTTATATCACAGATTTTAATAACCCAGGGAGGATAGCTGAAAGCTCTATGCTGTGGGTTGTCCATAATGTCTAGTAAATCATTGTCTCCAATAACTTCAGATAAGCTATTCCTGCCTTTTTTATATTGTTAAATGCAATCAAGTATTAACCCCTGGTCCACCATTATTTTATTATTTCGAACAGGAGGCAAGCTACTTATAGACGTGGATCTGTGAATGTATCAATTAAAGGAACTAGGCTCTTTACTGTGTTCCTAAGTCACACAGACAAACTAACGTAGAAAGTTCCAATAGTGAGAATTCCAATACTTGGTCTGTTTACTCAGCCCCTTATATGTGTGCTTTATGGTATCATTAACTGCACAGCCACATAATAACTTTATTCAAATGCTTCTCTCAAAAGAAATCATCAAATACCTTGTGGGCTTTTCTGCAGTGACCAGTTCTGCAGTATCTGAACTCTTCATGAACATAAATTAATTTATCTCCCTCTTGGCAGTTGCTGTTGGAACTCATCCCAACGTTACTGCTCTGAGTTTGTAGTATAGTGAAATTTTGGCTTTGCCCATGTAATCTACCCTAGAATAATATATTCGAGCATGCAATAGTGGGGCACTGTAGTCTATAACTGAGGACGTGGCATATGTGGTTCAGTCGGCGCTACCAGCTGTGAGAAACCTGAGCATCCTCAGTTACAGCACAATCTTAGAATTCAGCGGCTCCAATTGAAGAGGTAGTGATGGAGCATGTGCAAACTGTGATTTTTCACAGACTTATAACACAGCCAAATGTGTAATAAGAATAGCAAAAGGCAAAGCCCTAGCATAGGGAGACTTCAGATTTTTCAGACTCTGGCTTCAGATTGTGAAGGTGCTAGAACAATTCATACTGTTTACTGATAAGCAAAACAACCTGCTTTCTGTTTCAAAAGCAGCCAAACAGTTTTGGCTGAAATTGTCATTAACATTTGGGCCTAAATTAGATGCTGCACAAAATGACAGCAGAAATGGCTAAACTAATACAATTTAGCTGTCTGTGAAGACAGGCTTATAAAGGTAGAGTGTCAGGCAATTTTTCCTTTTCACGGTGCACCTACACAAACGTGTAATAATCTCATTACACATAATGCTGTGCCTTTGATATGACTGTGTGTGTGTATTTGCACGCAGTTGGAAATGTGCTTGTGCAAATATACACAGAGAGATCAAATGTTTGGTCATGTTCAAGATTAGCACCTATAGATAGTCACTGTGTGCAATTCGGGATCAGTTATGCAAGCACACAAGCCTGCTGCTCGTGAGCCACTCAGCAACAACGCTACCTCCGACTGCAGTCAGAACAGGACAGTCAGGATCATAATCTTATTAAAGGAGAATAGATGCAGAAATCATGTCCTACTTTTGTTAAACGCAGCACTGCTAGGTTACATGGCTTGCACACAGATTGAAATGCTCATTGTGTGTGTCTGGCTTGCAAAAACGATTTGATTCATTTGCGAAATTCTAAATTTTACCATTAACACAATCTTCTCCCTTAAGCCTATAAATCCAGGTATATATTAAAAAAGAAGGCTTGTGTTTATCATCTGTAAGAAGTTCTTGTTGTCTTTTATTGCAGAGAGCCAAGTGTAATCACCACAAGAGGAAACAATCCAGTTCAGCAGCAGCCTCGGCAGGAAAGCTGACTGCCAGGTGCATGAAGTGTAAGGATATCTGTGCTGGCTATGTACGCACCAAGGGTTTGATTTGCATTAAAACACTGCTGAGTTGGAGGGAAAAGAATGGAAGAGGGGACAGGTAGGCACCTACCCCACCACCATCTCTCTGCCTGCTGAAAAGGTTTGGGTTTCATGGCAGAAACACAAATACAGAGTGAAGATAAATAATTAAAGCCTGGCATAATGGGCCAAAGTAATTTCTTGTTATCAGAAGAGTATTTTTTGAGTGTGTGTGTGTAACAGATGAAGCTCATTTTGAAAAATTTAAATGTGTTAAAGCATTATAGCATTTCTTCCAGTATTGGCAGAACTTGTATTACCTTGGGGAAAAAAAAAAAATTACCCAACACCACTGAGCACATGGGCTTATCTGCAACCTAATACTGTTATTGTAAGGGTTTGTATAGCTCACTTCCTGCCTTTGGGCTTACACAACAGGATATTTAAATTACAAAGACTGAAGAAATGAGGCAAAATGCTCTTGATATTAAAAATTTTCTTGTTGTTCTAATTCCCCATTAAGTGAGTAGCAGAATTTATCAGTAAACACAAGGTCGTTCCTGGAAAAAAACTACAGGCAAACTAAAGGCAGCAAAGCAGGTTCAGGGTTTATCAGCTGTCCCTCTATGCTGTGAAAACTGTGTAACTTAGGAGTACAATGGCAGCTACCACCATTTACTACTGTTAACTGTCTGTCACTGTTTCCATTGTTAACTTGGTCTTCAGGGTTTAATATCTCACCTGTATCAAATTGCACCAGGTCAAAACTTGACTCACAGGTGTGTCTGGATGGTACTTTTTTTTTAAAACAAAAAAAATTAAATTTTATCAACCAGAGCTGGGATGAGGACTATTTAAAAAAAATATTATTTTATTGATATTGATATTTTTTTCTGTTCATTTCCCAAATCTGAACACAAACAAACATTTTACTTTTCACTCCCTTGAATCATTTTGTTAATATTCAGTTTGTGTTGACAGAGATATTTTCATCTTAGAGGTCTTTATCTGAGTGGGTTCTTCCTTCTTATGCTTTTCTGATCTACCATCTTGGAGCACTGCAAGAAAAACCGCACTGGATGTGCAGCAGACACATTGGTGTTTTTCTCTGATGCACGTTTGGGACAGAGTTTCTGTTCTATTCACAGTATATTTATTCTCTTTTAGCTGGGTGACTGACTCTGGTTTGGCAGCCAATTCAAAGAAGGTGCAAAACTGCTTTCTGCAGAGATTGCTGAATGGATACAACCCTTGCTATGTGGGATACAAATGCCAAAACACAATTCCAAGCACAGGTACCAAGCATGACTGTGCCACGGTTTGCTCTGCCAGGGTCAGCAAAGGTCTCAGGGTATTTCATTACAGCAGTAGTGAGCACAGCTCTCTGAAAGTACTGACCCATTTTGCAGCTAAAAGAAAATGAGGCTCAGAGAGAAGAAAAACTGGCTTATGCAGTGAGTGGAGAGTCCTCCTCAAACCCAGTATTTACGGCTGCAATGGGGACCAGACGCAGCAAGGTACCTTGGGAGCAGGGCAGAGATGTGTTATTCCTGCATCCCCTGCTGTGGCAGCTTCAGGATAGCCAGGGAGAGGGGACCATGGCACACATCACCCTGCTGACAGGGAGGTGCAGATGCACCCAGAGGCAGCCAGTAATTGCCTGGGATTGAGAGCAGCCACATCAGCTCTGCTCAGTGGCGCAGTCCTTCCCCTCTCCTCACTTACCTGCGCTGCATGGGGAAGAGAGGACGAGTCCTACTAACCCTTGGTAAGGACTAAGTATCCACTCGTGAGCGATTTGAGTGAAATTCAACTTGGATTAATAGCTGGAGTTCCAAACCCATTTTGCATTAGTGATGAAAAAAAAGGCATTAGGACATGGATGAATGTAACTTATTCATGGGTTTATGGGCCTTAAGGTCAGGGAGTGAAGGACTCTGCAACAGCTTTGATGGTTACATTCTTTCATTCATATCTCTGATTAAGTTTAAGTGTAAAACTCATGGAATTTCCCATTAACTGTACATCTGAGGAAGCTGCTGAATGCACTTATGCAAGTCCAGATAAGAAATTTAAGTTATACAAACTAGTCACACATCCCCTTGCTTTTGATAAAGCAGAAGAAGGACAGAAGGATTGTGTGCTAAATAAATGACATTAGATGAAGTAATGCCTTTTTTGGACATTTTCCACTTTGCATTTGGAAGTCAGGAGCATCTGGAAAACCACATTTTTTTGAAATATGGTGGGAAATTATTAAATAAGAATGTTCCTGTCAGTCTCTTGCGTGCAAATCTTGCAGGGTCTGGAAATTACCAGTGAACTTTGGAGAGAATTTTACCCTTAATATGGACTAAACACATTTGGTAGTCAAGGAGAAAACACTTGGCTACCAACCAAGCAAATACTTCCTTTTAAAAATGTTCTAGTGAGCAAGTGAAAAATGAGGTCATTCATGCAAATATTCCATTCACCAGCACTTTTTTAATAACCAGATTATGGATACTACGCCTGGCTCACAGCAAAATGGTATGAACTTAGTAGAAAACTTGAACATAAACTTAATGTAGTTATATAGTCCTTGCAGAAGCACTTCTGAATGAAGTAAGAAGTGTGCAGAGGTAGTGTTAATGCTCTGGCAAGTAGCTTTCTTCAAAAAAGCAAGGGTGGGAACACAGAAGGCTCCAGGAGCAGGTGCAGAGCCAGGCAATGGGTAGCCAAAAGTACTGGCTTTGGCCCAGGTCCCACAGCAGAGCTCCTGGCTGTGACCTCAACAGCCACCCCTCTTTAGTCCCTACAGCTTAGGGCAGCAGTTCTTGTTCGGCTGTTCACACCAGCTTCCAGTGGCTGGCCTCTCACAGACTTGGCACAGGAACCACCACAACATTCATTGGGGTTACAAGGCAGGAGGAGAGCCCTTCCAGAGGGCTCCTGCCCTCTCTTCACAGCCCATTGACCCCTTCTTCCCACTTATGCCTCATGGTGTCTCTCCTGGGGACTACAGATGTAGATACTTGTGTTGTGTCAGTTCTACCTGGAGGAGCCTTCAGGGAGTTAAGCACCAAATGGTGAACCCAACTCTCCTAAATTCTGTAACACAAGTAAACAAACAAACCAAAACACACTTTAGCCTTAGTAACACCAAATGGAGTTGACAGCACACACTCACATGGTTCCTTCTTCTCTGGAGAAAACATTGGCTTGGACAATACTAACAGCATCATTCTGCGAGCATTTTTGGCAGCATTGTTACCGCAGTTATTTTGCAATCTATTATTTTCATTATCCCAACTTCCATCAAAATAAATAGGGTCCTGGACTCCTTAGATGATAGAGGGATTTGGCATGAAATGTTCTTATATCTTAGGGAAAAATACGTGGAGTATTTACAGAGTAACATTCTTCATAGCAATAAAAGTATGAGTGGTGGTATATCTTGCATTGCAAGAACATTGTCATAGTAGTGATGTGAAATGCAGATCTATTGCATTTGACTTTATAAAGCCCCTAGGAGCAAACAGGATGTTTGCACCACTGATATTAATGGGATCCTTTGCAATAAAAACAGTTCTTGGGAATCTTTTGAACAGCTGAAGGAATCTAAGAGTTGCTGGCGTATGTGATAACTGCTATTGAGAGAGTACGCTCTGCTTTTGTCAGAGAAGCAAATGAAAACGTAAATAGAAGGGGAAAAAAAAAAACAGATAAGGTATTGCTCCACAAGAACATTCAAAACAAAGAAGTATCTTCCAAATAGCCTGTTCTCTTCAGGAAGCTAGATAAGTGTTTTAGAATAAAAGTGCTGCTTATTCCTGAATGAGGCACCCACATAGGGAGCTGCTTTAGTTTGGTTATTCTGCAAACAATTCCGATAGCAAAAGCTCTGCCAGCCGGCTTCCTTGGAGAGGAGGGGGGAGGAGGTCTTCACTACATTAGGAGCCTTTTGTTGGTCTGATATGGCTATATTCCTCATCACACTGGTGTTCAGCAGGGTTTCCAGGATAAAACAGAAATCCAAATAGAAATCCAAATACCCCTTTCTGTCTACTTGAGAGTTTGTTCTGATTTGAACAGAATTTGTGTACTTACCAGACAATTGAATAGTGTAGTTTAACACTCAGCCTTTTCTGCGTTCGTTTTAAAACACAGAGGGGGGAAAGCAAGGGGGATTATACTGTAGGAAACAGAGAGGCAAAAGTGCACTGCATATGACTAAAATATCTTCAAATCCTTGCTACAGAAGTTTCTCAAAACCTTGCCGTCTCTAAGTAAGGTCTTTGTTGACATGAGTGCCTTGCTTGTTACTGAATGCTCTGGGTTTATTAGCTTTGGAGTTTAACGAGAGAAAAAAGGCAAATGCCTCACAAAATCTGCAGTGGACCAACTTCCCTAACTCACTTCTGTCTTTCAAACCCTATGAAAGCAACAAATGAGACGCCGCCTGCAACTTGTTGTTATAAGTCAGGATAATTTTATGCTGATAATTTTATGCTAATGATCCTGAGTGTTTGTTTCAGCCTCTTTGTCTCATTAGAACAAATTCTGTTGGTTGATTCGTGGATCCGAATGTGAAAAAAGGAATCATGAATTTTGTGTGATTTATGAGGAAATTAGAAAAGTAGCCAATTTGGCATAAAATTGTGCAGGGAAGAAAAATGGTCTATCAGCAATGAAAGAAATAGTGGAAAGTTTTTGGAAGAGTTCCTGTTCTCAAAATAATTTCCCCCAAAATTCTGCATATTTATTATGACTTATACTGTTGCAAACTACTGCAGCTTCAGATGTAATCATTGTACTTTTACTAATTTTTAATTTATGCCAGTTCAGAAATACAGGCTGACACACACAGTTTCAGGAGTAGCAGACACACAGCAACATCTTAGCTACCCACCCCAATCTAGTATTTCCTGATTTTACTTTAGGATGTGGGCAGTAATATGCTAAAACTAGGCTAATGACACACATTTCTGATTTGAATGAGATCCAGAAGGTAGAAAAAAGGTTTGGGAGCTTCTGAATGCTGAGTTTTTTGTCTGGCTCACTGAAAGGTTAGAAAGCTCTGGCAAACTTTTACTCCAGCCTGTGAATGGATCTGTGTGGATGGACTTTGGTGTAAGTTGCAGCATCTCTGCAGTGAGGCAATAAACTCTGGGATTTAGACTCTAAAGCATCTCTATTTCTCATCTGCAAGTTCCTGTGTGCTTTCAGCCAAGTAAATATCTGATGCTGGTTAACTTTTACTGTTCCTTCTGCTGCTCGTCATTGCAGATCCACATCCGAGTGCTTATGGCATATTATGTTACAGCCAACCAACTAACTTCCTCTCAAACATGTTACTTCTACTCTGTTGCTTGTGATATTGATGGCTGTTTTGACCTTTGCAGTTCTCTAATTACTGAAGTCTTAAAATAGTACACATCAGGTAAAATATTCTCTTTTTGAAGTTCCTTTTTCCTTGCATGCCTGAGCTGAAAGACCATATAAACTAAGATTATTCAACCACTTTAGACCACTGCACAGAATGTCAAGGGAAATTTTGTTACCGAGGACAAGTGACTGTTTTGTTCCACTTTTACTTTGGAGGTATTTTTCACCCAGCAGAAGATAGTACAATGATGTATTTGCCATGCCGTTCCATAAATCAAAATCTTCTCCTTGCTAAACCCCAGAAATGAACTTTTGTGAAACTATTTTGTTTTTCTGTAGTCCTTTATTTAAAATTTGTGTAACAGCCCCAGATAACACATTGTTTAGAGCTGGCAACCAATTTGCCCAGTTTTAGCAAGCGCCACATTTGCTGCAACATCACAGGTCATTTTTAGCTATTGTACGTCTTTGGTCCAGTCAGAAAAGCGCACAAGCACTCCAGTACTATCAGTTATGCTTGGAGGAACATAAGAAGGGCGAGGGGGAGGGGAGAGGAGGAGACACAAACTCAGAAATACCCCGTTTTTCTGCTTTGGGAGAGCACAGCCCGCTAACAGCCAGGTCCAGCCTGCCAGAAAATCAGTGTACTGCAGTATCCCTATCGGTAGTCAGAATGGAAAAACCCGAGCCACAGAAATACGCCCTCCCAATGATCTCTGTCTCAAAGCAAAAAAAAAAAAAATCTTAAAAGTCGCATCATTATTGAATTTGTCTTCCTTGAAATTAATTCTACTTTGTGGCCTAGTTCTTTTTTATTTCTGAACCTATTATGGGCCACATCTGTGGAAGTCTGATCAACTATTCTGAAACCAGCTGCTGCTGAGATTCTTTCAGTTAAGCTGAAATTAAGAACAGGTTTGTGGGCTCCCTACCTGCTGTGAAGCCGTGATGTAGTTTATAAAATTTCATATGGGTGAGAAAATCTGACTGCCAGGGCTGGAAAAGTTGGTACATTTAGCATGAACCTAAAATAGGGGTGTACAATGAAGCTGTACTTATTTGCAATATTAACTTTTTCTGCTCTCTTCCTCAGTGTCATTGTAAAAGCAATATTGGATAATTTGCTTTAAAAAAAATGTGGGTTTGAGAGGATCAAAGCACAAAAAATCAAAATCAGGCTATATCCTAGCAACTGTGTTGGCAGTAGGGGCAAATATGAAAGACATTAAAAATGTTGATAAGAAAGGTCTCCAAATTATTTCTGCCATAAGGAAAAGCCCATTGCATGCCGTACATGAGATGATGGAAACAAACACCAGTCATCTTTTATCATTGATGCAATTACATTGATAGCAAGGGGACAACTTGTATGAGTAGAAAGTAAAGAGGTTATGACCACATCCTGACACCTGATACAATTTGTCAACAGATATGACCAAGTTGCTTATTGCTGTTACGCATTAATAGACATGTCAGATCATGAAATATGTGCACCTCTCCAAATGGAAAAATATTTTCAAATCCTTTCACTAGATTTATGTCTGACTAAATTAACAGGGTGCAAGAGCTTGACCTCAATCCATGCAAACCCCGGGGTACGCTGGTGTGTAAAACTTTGGTGGGTGGGGGTGAATTTTCATAGTACTCTGGAACTCTGGAAGCAGCCTCACACTACACTATCACACAGCTACACAGCTACTGAGCCATGATTAGAGAGGAAAGAAAGATTGTTGTGGTGCACATCAGAAGTCAATGTATTTAATCCAAGTGTATAAGATTGTTATTAATTAAAACAATTTTGTTTTGGAGTAGAATTTGTGCCACCCACAGAAACTCTAGAAACACACCAGTGTTAGAATGGTCCATTTTCAGTGGAGTCAGAAATGTGAGATTCTTTTTTAAAAGCATTAGTGGGAATGGTTCTGTGTGGTGATCTGCACACATAGATGGGTATTAGAGCTGCCTGTGCCTTCCAGTTTGTAACTTCTGCATGTGTGTTTTGTAACTCCAGATACACCAAGAAAATTCTGGTTTAGAATGTAAAGATGATTTGTCATCAGTTTTGTGTGCTCTTTTTTCTGACCAAGCACAGTTTGAGAGCAAAATCTCTGTCTTACATTTAAACAGAATTTCAGACAGATTTGTAATAACTGAAAATATTAATTGGCACAAAACCTGAGTAACTCTGAGCAAGCACACAGAAAAAGAGACTGACTTCCCTAGATTACATTTCACAGACTGTATTTGTGTATGTGACATGTACACACACACATATGCACACACATATATATGAAATGTAATCCAAACTTGGCTTGTTTGCCTGTCTTGAAGTATTTATCCATGCTTTCAGCCTTGCTTTTACAGAGATGGCCTTTTTCCTCACTACCATAGTGTTTCTTGGGAACCTTTTCTTATCTAAACTTCCACCAATCACTCCTAAGGCTAAGTTATGCAGACAAGTCATCGCACAGAATTTCATCAAACTGCCATTTTGCCTAACTTGAGAAAGCCTGGTCCCAAACGCTGAACAAATAATTTATTAGACCATAGCAAAAGTAAATAAATGCTTTCCTGTTCCAAATATTTCATTAGCCAGAATTATTATACATGCAAGTCTATAAATAGTAAAACACATATTGAGCCATTAATATCGCTGACATTCTCATACAAAATACTGTAATTTAAAGAATTTGAAACTGGAGGACATCTCCTGGAAGATTTCTGGCAAAGATAAAATGAGCAAATTGTCTGCAAACAAATTAGTCACCCATGGAAATGGTACACTACTAAGGAATTAAACATTAAGAACATCATCTCTACCTGAAATTTCTAATGACATTGATGATATTATGCAAATATATCCTGCATATCTTTTAAGTCTATAATTTCTTACACCGTTTCAGTTTTGCTTTTAAAACCCAGAAGTGCTGGGCTCAGCAGAAGAAATGTGAGAAAATCTCCTATTTAAAATTACATGGACAGAGAAACTCTGCTGGTGACTTTCCGTGAAATTAATATACCGCTTGATTGTTTTTAAGGTCTCTGCATCTTCTGAATTTTTAATTGCCTTTCCATTAAAGCGGAATACCCCTTGTGTACTAAGCTTGAGATGGGTTCTCCAGTCCTTTCACTCCTTTAGCCTCCTATTTTCTTACGGGAACAAGAAGTGTAGGACTGGGCCCTATGGAAGCAAAGATGGAAAATACTAAGCATTTTAAGCATTACTCTGTCAAGTAATACAGCAAGCACTGTGTTCTGTATTCTCATGTTTTACTGTCTAAGGAAAAGAATCTGTACAGACTCCGAGAGAAAAGGAGTAGGTCATAAAAATCACATTTTTAGGTGGAGGAGTTGAGAAGTCTCATGCACCTTTCATTGCTCTGACTTGTCAATTTTCGCCATATGGAAATTGTTAGCTTAATACTGTAGTTCTAAATACTGCCCAGGAATGCTGATTTATAATGGATTTCTTACTCTTTGTGTAAAGAAATGCTAAAGTACTATATAAACTGTGATTAGAGAATCTACACACTTGTGTTATAGGCGTGTGCCTGGGGTGGATTCTTAGGCTCAGAGAGGTGACATCTGCCTTGGTCCACTCACAGGTAAATCTGGCAGCAGAGAACTCAGAATTCCCACAAAACGCTGCACTTCTGGAGTAACTGGGAACCCAATTTGGTCAGAAATTGAAAAACTGTGCGGGAAAGATGCTGATGCATAAGGGACAAAATCCAGACATTCCAGATGTGTTATTTGCTATTGAGGCACTTAAAGACACCACATTAATGTAATGAAGCTGCTTTTGAAGAAAAGGCAACGTGCATTTTTTAAAGTGCGTCCTCTCTATATTTTGACCAGCTGCTATGCATGTCTAGTTATTTTTTTTCCTGTAAATTATAATTAAATTTGATTGTCCCAAATACATCCCACTCAGGCATTCATGCTGAAAGCAGCAACAATTGTCAATGACCTTTAACACGCCTGCTATACAAATTAGTGCAGATCATTAATCACACATAGCTTACATTTTATGATTCGTGTATCCTTCATTACCAACTTTCCCCTCTCGCTCGCTGCCCCCTACCCCCACCGCTTCCCTTTATTCCGAGGGGTCTTGTAATAAGCACTGGAAAGGGCAGGATTTAAAGCCTCCCCCGCCCCAATTTTGTTTTCTTCTCGTTGCCGGAGCAGTTCTCGTCCCAAGTGCAAGACCGACGGAGGGAGGGCGGCGCGGGGCCGGTGCGCCCAGGAAGGGCCGGGCCGGGGGCGGGGGGCGACTCCGGAGGGGAGCTCAGAGCCGGGGTGCCCGGGGGCCATGGGGTGCTGCCGGTCCGGGACGTCAAGATAACACCGTCCCTCCGTCAAAAGCGCTCCGTGTCAACTGTACGTCATCGCACATTATGAGACAAAGAAAGAAAAAAAAAAAAAAAGAAAAAAAAAAAGGCTCCATCCACACCCTTGATGTCTAGTACCGAGCGTTAAATTAGGCTTCCCAGCCATAGACTAAACACACTCCCCTCGCCTGTGGCACACACAGATTTGGCGTGATTAAACAGGGCTTCGCAAACAGGCAGGAAAACAAGAATTTAACTTTTCAGCCATGGGGGGGGGGACCAGGGGGGCTTGTTGGTTGCTTATTTTTTTTTTTTTCTTTCTAAAGCCATATGGCAGATTGATTTGTTCGGAGGTCTTTCAACTTCCCCAGCGTGGCTGTTGAACAGTATTCCTCTTTGATCTTGATTGAGGACTTTAATGTTGTTGTTTCTGCGCATTTCAATAGATCCATAAATATTTTACCAGTGGAATTCGCCCAAAAAAAAAAAAAAAAAAAAGTTTCTCATAGAAATGCATCTGGGGCAACTCCAGCCCGCACCTTTCGCAGAGGAGGAGGTACGTGGGAACCCGGGCGGCGGTGGGCAGAAGCGCCACTCCGCGCCCGCACAACGCGGTGCCCACCTTCCTCCCCCGCTCTCCCGCAGCGCCCGGGGCGGCGGCACCCGCGCCCCAACTTTGCCCCGCGCAGACAATGGTCCCCGGCGTGTGCGTGCGGGCTCGGCACCGACCACACCAGCGCGGCCGCCGGGGGACGCGCGGCGGCGGCGGCGGCGGCGGCGGGGCGGGCGGGGCGCGGGCGCGGCGGGGGCGGTGCGCGGGCGCGGGGGGCGGCGGGGGCCGGCGGGGCCGCCCCCGCCCGCGCCAGTGGAGCCGCTCGGCGGATCATGTGCAGCGCGGCGCCGCTCGCATGCGGCGCGTGGTTTCACCTTCAGAGCGGCTCGGCGCGCCCTTCCCCGAACGCTGCCGCCGCCGGCCACGCAGGAGGTGAGGGGCGGCGGGGCGGGGGAATGGCCCGGGGGGCGGGGGGTCCTCGGGCTGTGCCCCTGGGGGGGAAAAAAACCCTCAACTTCGCGCCTCGCCCCGGGTACGGGGACTGTCCCCCCCGGTCATCGGAGCAGCTCCAAAATGGTAACTTTGCGCTGTTCCGCGAGGAGGTCGGGTTTGCTGCAGTGGTGGTGCCGGGGGGTGGGGGAGCCCTGCGGGCTCCGGCAGCCTTTTGGCTTTGTACGCTCCGTCAGGGGCGGTGAGGGGAGGCGGATTGCGATATTAATCCATTAAGAGACAAAGAACAAATTGCCGCACTTTAAAGTAAAAAGCTTCGGCTGAAGAAGGTGGGTGATGGGTCGTCGAGCCCCGAGTAGCCACTTCAATTATTAACAGTGGGCTGTTCCCCCCTCTTTCTCCCCCCCAGCCCCGCTAATATTGATCCAGCGTGTGCGTGAAATGCCCGATGTGGGGCTGTGCCCGTGTGTGTCCCCCCCTTGTTTGCGAGTCGCTCTCGCTTCCGTGGCGAGTCGGTCGCTGCATGATCCCCGTTAGAGAAGTACACAGTTTATCAAAGGAAGTTGGGGGTGGGCGGGCGGAGAAAACAATTATTCCCATATAGACAGCGAGGAGGACTCGGAGGACAATGTCTCCGTAGCGATTATTTCCAGAAGAGGAAAAATAGCCCGTTTGATGCGGCTGGGGTGGGGGAGGGAGGCAGGGAGTTTAATGTACATGTTAAAAAAAAAAGGGGGGGGTCGAGAGGAGGGAAGGAAGGGGAGAGAGATAGGGAGGGAGAGAAAAGAAGAATAGAAATAATGCAGTTCCAGACATTTTGTGCTATAAAAGCTTTCCTCCTCCTCGTCCCTCCCTCCCTCCCCCATTACTATCTTCGGTGATCATTAGCATAGCGCCGAGTCGCGATCCTAATGCGAATTAAGCACTTGGGCAAGTTGAGGAAAGTTTGGATGGGTAAACTTCGCTATGAGGGAAGAAGGTGGGGTGCTAAAACTGGCAGTACGTGTGGGGAGGCGTGTGGAGCATGACAGCCGGCCGTTGTTTTTCCCCTCAAACCAGCTAACCTCTGCAATTAACTGCTGGAGACAAACCCTGTGTTTTAAGCCGAAAAGTGTCGGTTTGGAGTCAGCACCATTTATTAGGAGCGTTAATAAGCTCCCATCAGCAGACAGGGATCTTCTGGGGAATGCGCATTGTGTGTGCCCACAGCTTATCCTTTACATTACCCCTATAGATACGGAGGCGCTCGGGCACTGGACGTGCAAATATAATTTTGCTCGGACTATTTTTGAAACATTAATTCTGTTCTTTATTTAATCCAGATGCAGGGTTCCCCTCCCCCCAAGCCCCCCCGCATTTGCTGCCTTATTGTTGGGTGTACATTTTCTGAAAAGGCGACTGGTGTAACCTGTGGAATTTGAAATGCAAATAAAAGCCTGTGGGAGTTGAGGCAGAACAAATCAGCATTTATAAAGTGAAAAAGATTTAATGTCTTTGAAACCACTGCGAGATTTTTTTTTTTTTTAAGTAAGAACTGAATCGTGACGTCAAGTCGTTTGGGCAAGATTTTTAATTTTTTTTTTTTAATGTCTGAAACGCGGGTATGCGAAGTGCTTACAGGAAAAACAGATTACAAGATTAACATCTGTTAACATGATCGTTTATCTCCAGCCAAAAATAGGTCAGTCCTTTCTTAAGGAAACACGATTGCTGGGCGCATGATTAAATAATGAAATTAGGCTGATGAGTTCATAAATTAGACGATGTGTCGACGTGGGTTAGGATCCGACCTGTGACAAAAATATGTAATTCGCGGTCCGGCGGAGAGCGGTGCGGGGTCAAAGTCCCTTTTTGGGGAGAGGCGCAACTCTCTCGCCGCCTCCTCCTCTTCCTCCTCCCCTCGCTCCCCATCGCCGGGCGCTCCCCGCTCGCACCCAGCGTCTCCCCTGGCTGAGGAGCCGAACTCTCCCAGCGAGCAGAGAAGTTTCCTCGGCGGGGAGGGACGTGGGGGGTGCCGCGGTGAGGGGGGGTTGGGGAACGGGGCCGGACGGACGCCGAGCCGAGCCCCCGCCCGCCGGCGGCCCCGCCTCGCCGGGGCGGCCCTATCGCTCGGGCCCGCCCCCCGCCACCGCCCGGCCCGGCCCAGCCCAGCCCCGCTCCGCTCGGCCCCGGGGTGTCGGGGCGCGGCGAGGTGGGACAGGGAGCCGCCGTCTTCCCGCGGACTTCCCGCTGCCCTGCCCTGACCTGCCCTGCCCTCAGCGCACCCCCGGCCCGGCCTCGTTCCTGCTGTCCCCTCGCCGTTCCCCCCGCAGCGCTGGGATCCGGCTTTTTTTTGGAAGTGGGTGCAAAAGTACCCTTATGAAAAAGCTCGTCGGGCCCAATCGATATTTGGATTTTTTTGTGGGGTTCATTTTAATATTTGTATTATTTTGAGGCGGATTCACCGGTTTCTGGAGAGTGTCTCCCCAAAAGTGGCGGCTGGGCGCCGTGCTCAGGGCCGGCTCCTCGGCGGCCGGGGAGAGGTCCCAGAAGCCCGCCCGGCAAAGGGCCGCTGTGCTTTGGCCCCATGCCACGGACTTTATTTCATGCTTGCTGCACTAAATGAGTTAACAGCCAAAGGGTTTTTCATTAACTCGACTTGGCAACCGTGTATTTCGTCGGCTTCTCCCCCCACCAACATTTCCCCCCCCCCCCCCCAAAAAAAAAAAAAAAAAAAGCGTAATTTTAAGCAAAAACTGAGTGACATAACATGGGTTGATTTTGATTTGGGAGGGGGAGTCTTTTTCAAAATCTTCTTTCAGATTTCCCTTGTGCCCCCATCCCTGGGCATGGTGTATGGGTGGGATGATAGCTGAGAGTTTATTTTGTGAGATGTGCTGTGTATCCTGATTTTTGACCATTGCTTTCCAATGGTATTTTAAGGCCCTGTGTGTCCTGGACCAAGCAGGAGGATGCTGACCCTGTGACAGGGCAGCTGCCCCCCCTGAGCCCTGCGAGAGATGTGTGGATGGGGCTGGGGGGGAGTGTGTAGGTGTGCATGCTGGGCTGTACAGGTGTGTAGGTGTGCATGCTGGGGAGCTGGGTGCTGCGTGCCAGGCAGGTGCGGGCAGGGCAGGAGGGGTGTTGCAGCAGGTGGATAGGAGTGTGTGTGCACAGATGCAGGGCAAGGATGGGGTATGGTGCATTGCTGCATGGGAGCCAGATGTGTGTGCCTGTAGGTGCTGCTGGGGATGTGTATGCCCGGGAAAATGAGGCAGATGTGGCTGCGGGGTGGGGGAATGCTTCACTGACGCAGGTGCCCGTGTGTGCTCACGTCCCCGTGTTTGTGGCAGTGTCCCGTGGGCAGGTGTGGGAAGTAGTGCAGGCTGGCTTCTCTAGTGAGGCCCCCATGTGCTTACCCCCCGGGCTGGCTGCTGCCAGTGGGCCGAAAATAACAGCGTTGTAAGAGGTGTTGGCTGTTTTAGGAGGGAGCAGTGCCAGGGAGGGGCGTTGCTAATGAGAGCAAAAGTTTCATCTCGGTGGGGGAGTATGTTGGTAGTTTTGCTCCAGTAGTTTTGTCCGTGGCAGCTGGCCGGAGAAGTTGTCTGTCAGTGAATGTTGTTGCTTCTCTGCCAAAGTGTCTTTCACTTCTGTCACAGCAAACCCACCATCATCAGCTTGGTCGTCTGCTACTCTGTGCACCCAGCCTTGTCCCACCAGGGTGGGCACAGTGGTTTTTGGAGCTTTGCTCTGTTGAAACTGGAAGCTGAAGTTGCATAGGAGCACCCGTGGTGTAATTAGTATCAAGGTGCAGGTATTCCAGGAGACGTCTTCAGTTTCACAAGAGCAGCTGCCATAGCCATCTTGAGTGAACTCTGTATAATAAAGTCATTTGCGTGGGGCTCTGTGTTACTGGCACAAGCACACCTTTACTAGCTCCTGGTGTAAAGTGGTTTTTAGTTATCTCTGGAAATTCTTGCCTGGGGTTTGTTTTCAAGCCTTTAGTTCCTATGAAGCTGAGTGGTGTTGAAGTGACATCTAGTTAGTGATAAGTACTGTGCAGTCTGTGTGAACAATAGGGCATTATAGCCGTCCCTCTAAACTGTTAGATTAATATGCAAAGATAATGCTTACGGAAAAGAGAGAAAAAATAAAGCATCAGTGAAAATAACATTGTCGTAAGGAATGATCTAAAATATGTTTAAAGAGAAGAGTGGTCTTAGTTAGCACAGCACCTGTATAAGCTGAGCACAACCTTCTAAACACCTGTACCAGACAAACTATGTATTAGTCCCTCAATGAATGTGAACGACAATTTCTCTGTGCCTCATAGAAGAGAGTTTACATCACTAGGGTGAAATCTACCTATTGTTACTTGCAAGTGTCCTCAATAACTCTATCTGCCTAGAATGGAGCAAGATTTTGTAGATTAGAGTTTTCCTGTGGCAGTGACTAATGTATTTACTTTAAAAAATAGGTTCATTGTATGATTTTATAATTGGTCATAGTATCATGCTGTCACCAAGATTTAATAATAGCAATTATCAGTACAGAAGTTCATTGAAGGGGTTGGAAACGATTGTGCCATTGTTCTGGATCTCTGCCTGTTGAATTGATCGTCATTTTAGCAAAGGAGGATGTTTATGTCTTAACATCTTACAGATCACCTTCAGAAGCTGGGCTGTTGGCTTCAGTTGACTGAAAAATGCATAACTTTTAAAATGCACCCTGCTGTGGGTGCTTACACCAGAGGGGGCAGCCTGGAAGAGTATCCTCATAGAAATGGTGTACTCACCAACTTTTGAGATCTTTGGGCAGTCTGTTTATTTGGATTTTTTTGCTAGGGTCTTTGTGTGCAAGTGACTTCAACAGTTACCTCTAACTATTGTCTTATATATATATATATCTATATATCTATATATATATATATATATATAGTTATAATTACCGATAAATATTATCTGTCTATAGTTATCTATATTTGTAGTTATCTATAGTTACCTATCTGTAGTTCTCTGTGATTGAAATCTGATGAGTTTTATTCTGAGGTCCCATCTAATGAAAGATACCTATATTTAGTAAGATCCAAAACCTGTCAGCTTTGGAAGGCCTAACTTCTGTGAAGACTTCAATTTGTGCCAAGAACTTCCAGGACTTCTTTGGGATTACATGCAGTATGATCCAGTGCAAAAGCTGTATATGTGTGCTTAAACTGGAAACCTGGGTTTGACTATACTGTTTCATAAAGTCATCAGAATACAAAGCTGAAATGCAAAGTGATTGCATTTTGCAGGAAGCAACTTGTCCAAGCTTGCAAATTTCACAAGAAAAGTGCCTGTTTAAGTTTTTGAGACACAAGTATGAATTCGTAGATACATACCTTTCAAGACTGAATGGGCATTGGATTTCTGCACGAAAAGGAGAAATGGATGTACTGTTGTTTTTCACAACCATGTGATGTTCTTTAGTTGGATAAGAGCATGTACAACCATCCTAAAAATTGACTTGTTTCTTGTGAATCCACTGCTGACCCATAATAAGCACCCTTTCCACTCCTATTGACTACTGGGATTTGCATGAGGGTGATTCTGGGTTGAATTACAGTTTCTATGTGCATATCTGAAATCCTTAATTATATTGGCAGTTAATCAACTAAAACTTGTTATGGTCATTTTTTTTTCCTCTAGCCATAAGCTTAATCCAGATACCTAATCAAAGCCTGGCCAAATAAAAAAAAAACAGGAAAAAAAAGTCACATTTATTTGATTAGATATCTGCAATATAAATATTTGAAACTTGGTGCAATGTTGCTTTTTCAAAGCAGACATCTTACATGCTGCAAATATTTATACACTTCAGTGCTAGGATAAAGCTGTTCTGACTCAGGCACTGAAGGCAAAATTCTGTTTTTCAGTTACCCACTGTAACTGCACAGAAACTGTAGAGTACTTGGGAGTTAGAATGACTCAACAGATAGCAATATTTCCTGGTTGTCCCTTCTGTCACTAATGTTAAAATTAAGTGGAACTTCTTCGCCTTTTCCAGCAGGAACAATTCTAGTAAATGTTATGTTAGTGAGCCGACGTTAAAACTTTCGAGTGGATTATGGTCCAGGTAGTTAACGCTGCCACTTAGGCTTTCATTAGGATGATGACTTCATTACAAATGTTTACTTTCATTACCTAACTGTTAGTCAGCAAATGTTCAGTCTCCTGATCTGCTGAACCTGCTTTGCCATTTGAAGCCAGCGAGCTCTCTTTTTTTGGTGTGATGATTACTCAACGCTGGTTGTTCCTTTTTTGATGTTGTTTACATCTTGATTATCTGCAGAGGCCCATCTCTGTTGTTGCACACTTGGTGTTAGCAGTTTCTCCTTGCATTCCTGAAACCGCAGCAGCGCTTGTGCAAAGGAACGTGGGGCATTAAGCGTGTGTTCCGAGATTAAATTCGTGTGCGGATGGACAGAACTTGCATCTCTCAAGTTGCTACCGAACTGTTCATTGCCTTATAAGTTCTAGCAGGTCTCGTAGCAGTGGCACATATCTGCTGTAAGATGTTTATTTACCACCCCCAAGTTGTGAGCTAACACTGCACATAGTGTCCATGGCAGGGATGCTGGGATAGGGGCTGCTGAAGACTGGTCTCTAAACTGTTTCAAGTCATGTAAGAACAGAGGCTCTTTTCTGTGGATTCAAGACTGCTTACCTTCTGAGGACTATTTAAAATTCATTTTTGCTAATCTTTCATTTAAGTGATTGCTTATGGAAAAGAATTAAATTTTTATCAGCAGGATATTGTGTTGTTTAACGCTTGTTCAACAAAATCCACATTTCGTTATGGGCTGTTGCAGAAGCTGTAGGCCTGGCATTACTGTTGTACTGTTGTAGTAAACCCAAGGTAACTTTAGTAGGGTGGCTCTGAATTTACAGCACTGGATGTGGGGATGAATATAGCACAGAGCACTTAGCACCTAATTAAAGCTTACAGTATTACATCCTAATCAGGGCACTCTTAGAATCTCTAAGAAATTACTTTTTCCTTTGTCTGTTCTTCTCCCTTTTCTTTCTTGCCACCTCACTGTGTGGTGTTGGGAGCTTGCTTCTCCATGTTGGGCTGTCGTATTTATGTCCCAAAGGAAATGCTTTCCAGCAGTGTACTTCAAATTGCAAACTAGAAGAATTTTGTGGCTCTCTAAATCTATAAGGCCGGTTTCTAAAATGATCTAGCTTTTAATCTTCTTTTCAAAGTAAAATAAAAACTACAAAGCAGCTATGTAATTACAATTTGTAGCTATTTTTAGACTCCTGGCATGTTTCATTTATAGTATAATGATAAAAACAAATAGCACAGCAGCTAGACAGACAATTTTCAAACCAACAGCATCCACTTCAGCTACCCTGTGTGTATTTCATACGTGTTTCCTTTGGTTCTTTTTTTTTTTTTTTTTTTTTTTTTTTTGTTGTTGTTGTTGTTCTTTTTTGGCTGGGAGTGTACTGAAACTGTATGTGTCAGTACATGCTGGGGGGTGCAGAGAAAACGAGAGCTCTGTCTGTCGGGCAGGTCCTGTTGTGAGTGCTTGCTGAAAACCGGATCGTGTGTCAGTGAGTTTTAATGTACTGCACGCACACACAGACACACATGCACGCATGCTTTGCTTTTCCGGCAGGTATAATAAAGGAAGAACGGTGAGTTGGCTCATCACTATTTTTACACTGCATAGAAATGCTTGTGTTGGCTTATTATGGGGATAAAGCTGACTGAATAGTGATTTTTCCTTGTCTTTTTTAAGAAGATGGTGAGCAGGGAAGTGGTGTTAGTTTTCACTAAAGAAAGAGGGAGAGAAGCTGGTAGAAATTGAGGTGTTCTAGTCACAATTGTAGCCTAATTTTAAAAAGGTCACGTTTACTTATTTAAAAATAGATTTGGGAATGAAATTAGCCATGTTCTTTGTTTTTAAAAGGGTAACGTGTGCGCACTCACCATATGGTAGCATTTAACCCATATTGTATTAGCTGACAACAAGTCACATTTATTCTCTGATTTATTTCAGTGTTTCAGAATGTTCTTTTTCTGAAATCTAGTACAATAAAAGATGGATTTAGGGTTGTACAATGTAATTGTCTGTAGCTGTTTTGTCTCATTGCTGAAATGATACCAGGTTCATGAGTAAGCAATATTTTCCCCTTCTGAAATAATTTCCTTAAGAAATAGTCATTCTCAGAATGTTGAAATGGTTTGCGGGAAGAGTTATGAACAATAGCCAGTGACACGGTGTGTTGTAAAGGATTGCGGGGTGAGGTGTTACAGTCTCTGCTGGCTGAAACTAGAGCTCCTCTTTTGATGGTTGAGTATGTGCTTGCAAAGTCTCTCTCTCTCCCCCTCTTTGTCCACCAGTCTTTACACAGGGGCTGCTTAGTTGTCTGTTTTAATGGATGCATTCTGGCTTCCTTTGTGGTAGACTGTGAGGCACCTGCATTGGTGAGCTGGTAGCACTATTGGCAACCACAAGTATGATAAAACTATGAATCAGGCAACTTAAGGACTGGTTTAAACTATGCAGTTAGGGAAATAAGATATCTTATTTTCCCTTTGAATTTGGATTTCCCTGGGAGTTGTATTTTTAGGCTTTCTTTCCCCTGTGCCATCCTGTCTATGCACATCTTGGGAGTTTCAGGAGCTGAGGCTCTCCTGCAAAGTCTTTGAGTGTGCAGTAAATAGGAGTTAGCCCCATACGGTGTGTTGCGTGAGAACTTTCAAAAGTCGGTGTCACTCCTCACTGAGGTACCAGTTGCTCACCATCTGTCTCTTAAAGTAATTTCTTTTAACCTTGGGACTCAAAAATATTTCAACAAGGTTATTCATGTGTTTGTGTGAAGAGTCTGTAAGTGTACCGAAAAACTGCTAAGCTTCTAATTTCAACGTGGTGTTTGAATATTAATGTATACCAATTAGGAATGGCTGACGTTGTAATTTATAGAAGTTGAAAGGAGCATTAAACACCACCCTTCCAACACTAAATACAGCTTTTCCTCCTGTGTGTAGCTGCTTATGTGAAACCAAGGGTCTGTCTTCCAGATTGTTGTGCTAGCATGTTGATACATCCTTGGATAAAATACCAAGTTTGTGTATTTTCACATCAGTCCCTTTGCAACGTCGTGTGTATAACTGTACCTTTTGCTGATTAACACAATGCTTTCTTGATACTGTTTTTGATGGCTCTTAAAATCCTTATTTTAAGACCTTTTTTAAAGGAGTATTTTCATCACTAAAGAGAAAAGCTGTATGAAATCTATAAATACTTACTTTAATTAGATTTGCTCTGTTTGTCTCTTTTTTTTTCTTTCCCTCAAGATAAATTTTACCTCAGTAATGAATGCTGTGATCTTCAATGCATAATTTATATTGACATTAATAATGATAGTTGGGGAATATTTTAATGCCAGTTTGAGAAAACATGACAATTTATGTTGGTAACCTTGGTCCCATTAAATTATAACAGATTTTAGTAGAGAGCTGTGACTATCAGTGGTGTGATGAAATAACCCACTTCTTTTCGTTGTGGCAAGCATATTGGAGAGTTCATCTTATCGTGAGCGGTACATACCAGGTGTCAAGTGACATGCCAGACACACAGCTTTGCTTCTGAATGACTCTTTCCAATTAGAAAGTAATGGCTTTAACGGGATCAACCAAGTAATCGGAGTCTGTCAGTTCTCCTGTGCCAGGAGATGTATATTTGCAAATGTTATTTATTTATTTATCTGCTTTTTAATGAGTTGCAAAATTGTTGGTAACCTCGAGTAAATTTGGGGGGTGGTGGAAATACTCTGTGGAAATTGTGGGATTAATGGTTTAGCAGTTGGGATTAAAAATAGTCTCAGCAAATTACCCTGTTGATACTGAAGCCAGAATCTGTTAATGGGGTTACAAGCAGATTGGTTTATCGGTCATTTATTTTCTAGGTTGATTAGGGATTATAGGTTGCCATCACAAAAGTAAGCAGTGCAAAAGCCGAGGATTGCTAATATTTTGCTTCAAAGTTTCATGCACTTAGAAAGAGGGTGTTGTATGGTTTTGATTGTTAAAAGTTTGCAAAATGGTACAAAACAGTAATCTGCAGGCCACTAAGAAAATTTTAAATGCCTGCTGCTGAATTGCCTACTGTTGTGTTCCCTGTTTCAGTGCAGAACCCAGGGCTTTTCTTACTCACAACAATGTTCATGATGTGCAGTCTGTGCAACAGACTGATGGCTTTTGTGTGTCCTGTTCTAACCTGCAGACAAACTGTGTGTACCTCTGCATAACGAAATCCTTTAACTGCCACCTGTTTATTGCAGATCACACATACACCTCTCAGCTAGGGATAGAGTTGCAAGCCAGGGCATACCCTCTGAGGGATAAAAAGATGGCACCCATGATGGAACCATTTACACATTACTCTTATCTTCTTCTGTCTAGTTCAGGAGATGCTGTGACTTTAGCGCTCTTTGCTACCTTGTCCTGATGTACAGCTTGAGATAACATAGGGACATTTATTTGGCTTTTCAATACTTGCTAAGTCAAATGCAATGAAATAGCAGGTAAACATTTCTGCAAATTTTAGCTAGATGTGGAGCACTGCACAAGATTGGTGGAGAGACCCGTAATTGTTTTTGTGTCCTTGGCTCTGACAGAAGATAAGGGAGAGAACAAGAAGTTCAAGAAGAGAGATGCTGACTTGGTTAGAGGAGTCAAAGATACAAGTTTAAAAGGAATCCTCTGGGGACTGGCTGATCTGGCAGCCAGCAAAAGGGAAGGAAATGGGGACCTTGAGATGTAAGAGATCAAGTAATTCCTTACCCTTCTAAAAAGTAGATTTTCTTCTGTCCTTGTAGAAAGCTTTTCCAAGCTTCCTGCAGGTTCTAAGACTGATATCCAAGGATCAAGACTTGTATCACCAGACTGGAGAGAAAGACAGATAGTTACCTGTTTAATGTGGCTCTCCTGTGACTTTTTTGCTCCTGGAGGATGGGAGAGAGAGCATAATAGACTTGATGAAGGATCAGCAGCCCAGAGCAGTGACAAGGTTAAGAAATTCATCTGAAGTTTGGCTTAAGTATTTTCTCCTGCAGTTCAGTTTGCACATCGGCGCAGGTTACTCTGGAGTGTGTAGGGAGCCTAAAGCTGTCCTGCTGGCTCAGTGGGATTGGGAATGCTGCCCTCTGAGTTGGTCCTTCCTCTGAACAGGAAAAAAACCTCATCACTTGTTACAGTCTGTCATCTGTGATCCCCGTGGAAGAAGAACACTATCTCTTAAACTAAACTCTCTTCAACATGTAAGAAAAAGGACAAGATGATGAGAGTTGAGAGTCTGTCAGCTAAGAAGATGCTAGACATGAGACAGATTTTTGTTTTCTTATACACACAGTTTATTCTGCTTTATTCATTGTATTTTACACTTTGAAGAAGATAACAGTCTTTGAGGGGCGAAAGTCTCAGTTTCTCATTCTAATATGCAAAATGAAGTTTTGAATTTGAATCTTAATTTAAAAAGAAAATATATATGTAGGTATAGCAGTATGTGAATGTAGGAAAATAATTTTGCAGATGAATAATGAAAATGCTCATCACACGGTCCTCCCTGTTTTCCTCCCATGCTGTTAGGGTATAATGGATTTTGCCTATCATAACTCAATTCTTGTGGAATCTTACAGCAGCTCTGTGAAGTTTATTGAAGACCAGGTAACCAGAATTACTCCTTGTGTAATTCCACCCACAAGTGAGGTAATTACACCTTGTGTTGGGCATCAGCGGAGCTGTGCCAATGTGAGCAGGTTCACTTGTAAAGATCTCTCAGACGTTTCACGTCTGGCATCAGTGTTGGTCTCTTTGCTCAGAAGTTATGAAGAGCTGGGTGCAAGCAGCAGGCACAGCAAAACCTGGAGGAGAAGAAAATAGGGTATGTTGAGCTGAACACAGCCTTAAAGGTAAAAAGACTGTAACAGGATCATACAGAAAAAAGGAGGAGGAAATGGGTGTTTGGGGGAGCTGTGGGTGTCCAGGAAGACTGTTGAAGGTGGAGAACTACTTTCCCCTGTACCTAGGAATGCTGAGTTTCTGTAGGTGGGTGTCTGTCTTTCATCAGAAATCACCACGGCAGGAATCTGTAGTTATCTGCGTTAAGGTAGTTAAAGAATCATTGCCCTTTGGTGATACTTTTCTTCATCAGTGGTGAGGCTGATGTGGTGGCTGGAGCTCCCCTGGTCATCATGTCCCTGTACAGTGTTGCTGGATGTTGCTGTCTGGGATGTGTTAATGGGGTCTGACTGAGATTTGTTTTATTTCCTGTGGCACTGGTCTGCTGGGTGGTCTCTGCCATCCTGCAGCAGCACCAGAATGAGATGGAGTGTGTGCAGAGCTGTGTAGGAGTAGGATATGGGAGATGCCTGGTGTTCTGTCTGGTGCCTAGCTTGTGCAGTCCTGTTTCATCACAAGGAGCCCTGGGAGAAATTAGAGTGGTGATGGTTATGTAGAGAGATGTTAAACAGAAGAAGAGGAGGTTGGCTGGGCACATGTGTTTGCATGTGTGTGAGGTAACTGAATTTTTCTTCTGTGTGGTTTCTTGAAGGAACTTAAGACTTGGTTCTACTGCACAAATCACCGATTATTGTAGGCTCCTTTCCTGTCTCTTGTCCCCCAGGCGTACTTTGCTCTGCAGTCCCTTTTTCCTGGCTGTTGCGCACTTCTGAACTTGAGCTGGTGTCAGCACTCAAAACTTGAAGGTGGCAGAGACTTGGGATGAGTGGGTGGATGTGGCATGCTGAGCATGAGAGTTTTTGGAGGAGGAATATGAAGTGGAGCAGGTTTGTATTCAGGATGAAAACAGGAGTGATCCAGGTGTTGCAAGGGGCCCGTGAGAAGGATTGAGCTATGCTGAGAAACCAGGCTGTTGGCACAGAAGGGTTGGGAGGGTGTCTGGCACAATGCAGACTGCCACCTAAGACTGATTAATTTTTAGCACTGGTAGCAAACTTCATGAAAAAAGAAATTGCTATCAATGAATAGCATTTGTTCGGACTAGCTGGGTTTGTGAAAGATGCATGTCAGCAAAAATAGCCATGAAAAAAAAAGCACTTGGGAAGTCTGTTGTTCATCCTCTGTCTTTTCTGTGAATACTCTCATGAATCTGTCCTGAAAGCACATTTTCTAGACGTGACTTTTACTGCTACAGCCTTAACTCTGATGACTTTTGCAAAGAATGTGCTGGGTATAATGTTTCTGCTCTCTTAAAAAGAAGTAGTAGCTTTATGTTTTTAGCATTATAAAGGAGATAAAATGAGGACTTGCAGCAGTTCCCTTTTCCAGGCTTCTGTAGCTCTGATCAGTACCTTATGGTAACAATCATCCTCTACATCAAACCACAACATGATGGTCAGGTAAAGGTGCGTGGGAACACGGCAGGAATCTGTTTTTATCTGACACAGAGTCAGCGGTTTAGGCTTACAGAAGATTATGATTTATCAAGAGAGTATAATTATAAGCTGTTGTCATATGGTGGCACCCAGTAGCAATGATGATCTGTTGCCGCTGTTCTGGGATGTGTACAAACACACAGTAAGAATAAGTTCTAGGACTTGATTGTATCTCCTCTGTGTACATGTGGTTATATGGATCCATTAAGGGGTCATTAAAGTTCTCCAAAGCATATCTGCTGTCAAATTAAATGCTAATAAATGTCTGTTAATTATCACAGTCCTCTTCACAATAATAAGTTATTAGAATTGAATTTACTGTGCATTTTACTACAGTGGGGGGAAGCCAACTTTGGTGCTTGATCCTCATTTGGCATTTGAATGTGTATGCATAATGCAAGGCAAAAATTTGGCCACAGTCTTTCTGGTACGGAAGGCTGCTTGTGTGGTGATGGGGTAGAAATGTCCTCTGCTCTCCTCCAGACTCACCTGGTTTCTGTGCAGAAACTGGTCCTGCCCCAGGCTTGCAGGAGAGCTGCCCCATGGGGATCTAGTTCTGTATCCCACCACAGGTGCCTAGAAATGTGCTCAATGCCAGGGTCCCTGGGTCATTCCAGAAAGTAACCTGTCAGCTACCTGAAAAATATTAAGATGGTTCATTAGCCCTCTCTCTTTGTGTCCATTACAGAGAGGTAGTAGGAAAAGGTCGCATAAAAGATCAGTGACCAAGGAGGAAAAGGTTTAGCGTGCCATGTTAGCATGGGTATACTCATGTAAGTACAGCTCTCTTCCCTGAGGAGAAGAGTATTGAGTATAGAATTCTCTTTCATTGCAAAGATACTTTCCTTTTGCAAGCAGCAGCAGCAACTTTCTGGTTTTGGTAATTCAGCCTGTTGGTAAGAGCTGTGTGGCATAGTAAATATGCACAGATAGGAAACTTACTTTCATGTATTTCCTGATCAGAGCAACTGGAAGTGGTGCCACATCCCCATGTCATTGTAATTTCTTCTAGACAGTGGTCAGAAAATTATACATATTCCATCACTTTAGGACGTTCCATCAACTTGACTCCAGAGGCTAAACCTTGTTCAGTTACTGTGCATTTTGGTAATGTTTGTCCATTTACTTTGGTCACACTAGTTTAAATTTACATCAGCATATGTTAGACTAGAGCTTAGTATTAGGTGTGCTGAATATGTGTTGTGGCATAGAAAGAGCAGGATGACAGGGAACTGGGCTGGCAGAAGGAGATGTGCTTATGGCATCTGTTTTGTGCCTCTTGAATACTTTATTTCAGCCCTGTATTCCCTGAGTCATGTTAATCCTGGTATCGGTAGGTACTGCCTACGCCCAGTTTATTTCTACCTTGAGGTCATGGCATAGGGTCATTATCTCACTTTCTGACTGTAAGCCATACTGCCTTGTAGTTGATGATGAATTCATGGCTTTTAGGGAGTCATGTCTGCTCCTGTGCATGTGCACACACACACCTCCCCCACTACCAAATAGCAACTTCAAAGCCCTCACTGGATAATCTTCACTGACATCAGTGAGCACTTCTTACTCATCTGAGGAGCCTCGCTGACTCGAGAGGCACTTTCTTGTGAGTAGGAGTTTGCCAGTGGTGGCCCAGCCTGGCCCCAGAGGGTGATGGTACGACTCAGTTACCCTAAGTTTGGCATTGCCTAGGCTTGGGCATATACACACACATGCACGAAGAAAAACCCCAAAAAAGGGGAAAAAAAGGGTGTTGGTGTTACTTGGCCAGGATTTGAACAAAAAAAAAAGGAATTGTTGGTTTCATGTGTGTTGTTGATGGTGTTTAAATCAAGCAAGCAGAATTACCTGCAGCCCTGTAGGTACATGTGCCTCCTTGGCTGCACATAGTGACGTGGAACATTTTGTGTCTATGGCAGTGCAACGTGATGTGCTTCTGTCCTCCTGCCTCCGTTATGACACTGTGGGCTGGATTCTCCTCAACTCTTTGCCATCTCCACCCACTGATGTGGAGAGTCCAGGGGTGTAGGCCAGGCTGATTTGGTTCTCTGTTTATACTGGACACAGACCTGCATGCTCTGAATGTATTTGTTTAAACAACAGGTCAGCTCTTAACAGAAAATGGTACATGCCTTGCTGGTTAATGGGAAAATAAAGGCAATATTGTCATCATGATGGCTGTAGAAATTGAGATTGTTTCCTGTAGTTTCTCAAGTATGACAGAAGACACCTAGCTAAATATTGTTAAAAAAGGTGCTTGCTCAAATAATAGTAAGTGTATGATGAACTTAATGGCAAAGATAACAGTGGAGTTCAATAGGGTGACTTCAGAATCCTGTTGTCATTCAGTATTTCTGCTTCTTTTGTCTTGGTAAAGAGTAGTTTTGGTTTTTTTTTTTTTTTCCTACTTCCAGTTTTGCAGAAGGAGGTTATCTGTAGTTTGCTATAATTTTGAGTTTATATATTAGCAAGCATCACATTATTAACCCTTGCAAGTCAGTGTTGATTTTTTGTAGTATAAGCATAGTATATGCCTGTACATGTGGAAACAAAAGTCAGAGATTTATTTTAAAGTTTTATAGGTGAATATGTGGTGTTGGCAAGAAGCAGATGTACCCTAAGGCATCCTTACATTGCCAGTTGGGATTAAAGCTTTTATACTAGTAAATTTTATTGTCTAGGTTAAAAGCCAAATTCATTCAATTAAATTAATCTCTGGTTCTTTTCCAGTGTGGCAGAGTTTAACCAGGGACGAGTGTAGCTGTTTGGTTAAACATTAAAAGATGCTGATGATTTGATATTTTTTTAAACTAATATTAGAGTGAGCTCAGAATGAAAAGAGGTTTTGAAGTTTTTGCATGGGGCTGCCACGCTGCCATTAATAAAATGGATCTTTATTTATTTACTTATTTAATCAACATGCTTGCAATTTAACACTCCTCCTTGGTCTGGCAAGCTGATCCCTGTAGGCGTATGCTGGTGGCCACTTGGAAGTCTATTGAACTGACTGCAAAGATTTGATCATGTGGGTCAGTCTGTACAATGTGGGGTTTAGTTTCAGAGACAATGATTCACTATTGCCTAATTTTGGAGCTCAAATAATTGCTTTGCTATCAGTGCTTCTTTTTGAAGTGCTCCTAATTAGGGTGTAAAAGCAGGTAGTTTATGTTAAATGGCAGGAGAAACAGTTTGTCTGCTGCATGAAACCACTGTGTTTATGTATCAGTGTAATGCGTGTAATCCATCCACAAGTTTATTCATTCAGTGTCCTCCTGGAAGTGTTAGAAATCCACACTGCCCCTGAGCACTATATTTAGCATTTGATGCTCAGATGTAAAGTGTAACGTGTCTTCATCCTTTACAGCTCCCCACTGGCTGTGTTTTTCAAGACATTGAAGGAGCTTGGTACTCTTCCCAAGTCAGCTGTGATTTATGCTCAGTCAGAGAGGACTGAGGCAGCCCATTGAAGTTACCCTAAGGGAAGCTGTCATCATCAGGATGATTAAAAAGCCTCGTTGGGCATATGGTGCAGTATCAGTGTGCAGGATAGCCCTGCTGCAGGTCGAGGGCTCTGGCCCCAGCTGATGCTCCTGCCCAGGTACCTGAAGGACGGCAGAGCCACAGGTGCAAACTCAGAAACAGAAGGAGCAGGCAGGAACGGTTGTTCCTGTGGCTTTTTCTCTAAGCAGTGAGAAGAATATGAAAGAAGGTTTAGGAAGGCTAAAATACCAACTTGCATAAATGGAAAACAGCTTAATAAATGCAGTGCTGACATAGCATAGGTGAGATCTTGTTGCCCGGTTGCTCCACATGCCCTGTTGTGACAGCTGGGGCGGTTGAACAGGGGAGCACGTATCTGCTCCCCTCTGCAAGTTTTCATGTTGCAGCTCCTATATGGATGTCTTCTGGCCAAAAACTTCTCTCAGCCATCACTTTAGGAAGCATGTTTTGACACTGCCTGCTTGCATATGTGCTTAGAGGGAGTCACTGCAGGTGTCAGTGCAAAGACAACTCTTCTCTCATGTGTGGTTGAAAGGTTGCAAGGCAGAGAAGTCAGTGAGGATTACTTAATCTTCTTTGAAAAAAACCAAACTCTAACTCTTCCTCATTAAAATTGCATGAATTTAAGAAAAATGTATATCAACATTTGATATATTTGGGAGGAGTTCATTAGTTTTGATATGAAACATTGGGTTTAGAACAATCCAGATCAAGGACATGGTGTTGCAAGTATAAAAGGTTTCGGGTTAAAACCTTTTTTGGTTTTTAAAGTTTTTAATTTTTTTTTTTTTTTAATTATTTTAAGCACATCAGTATATGCACCTGGGGACAGAGATTACCCTTCATTGTTACTGCTTGTGGAGAGGTGACCTTAACAAGAAATGCTGGCCTGAGTAGGTTCCTCAGCCTTACTCCTTCCTTCAGAGGAAAGGTTTGGTATGGAGTGGCTGATTCAATACTGAGAGGTGTGGTTCTTTGGGTTTCTTTTTGGATTTCATCCATGTGCCTTTTTTTTTTTTTTTTTTTGTTTGGTTTTTTTTTTTTGGTGGTTTTGACACTGACATAGGTGAAAACCAGGTCTGCTGAGAAACCTAGATTAACACACTAGATGTCCTGTGTAACTTTGCCAGGGTGAGGAGGAAGGGATTTGGTTGGGATGTAGCAATTGGCAAGTGTGCTGAAGTGTGGTAAGACCAAGTGGATGCAGTCACCAGGGTGCAGTCAGATTTGATTGTCCTGTGCTTAGTTACTCTTCCTGTAGTTACTGACAGGTAACATCCTGCAGTGTAGCAGGCATCTGCATGTTTGAGCTAGGTCATACAATACCTGATCTTACAGATCTAATAATCTGGGGTGGTTGCACAGCATAACAAAAAGAGCTTGCATCCTACTTCAGATTAATGAGATCTGTCTCTTAAAGCAGGGGGTTTAAGATGAAATTACTCTGTATTTATACAACAATTACTTGTTGTGTTGTAAGTGAGGTAGCTTATATAAACTTTTCTTTAGCATTATTTTTTTTTTCTGTGAATGAAAAGTTGGTTTATTTTTCTTTTAAATAAAATTTGAAAGTAAGATCAAACTATTTTTTCCCCCTGCACATAAGATGTAACCACTACAGTGGTGCAAATTGCAGCAAAGGTGTTGTTGCTTTATGTAGATTCAACAATGTGGAAGTTCTTGCCTTGTGCTGTGTGAGTCTCTTCTTCTTTCAAGGCCAATGCACCAGACTTCTTGAGCAGCTGAATGCCATAAGAAAGAGCTCCTGTCTCTTGTGTCGTCATGTCTATCTTTGTGATAGTGGCTGTGCAGTGGAGGGCAGCCAGCCCTGGTGGAGGGGTAGGGGTGGAAGAGGTGGAGACAGAAGGGCAGGGATACAGCCTGCAGGTGTTGGCTTACCTCCATGGCATCGTTGAGACATTTTTGTTTGGGTTGAGGAGTGCTTTGAAGTCCTCTGGTGGAAAGTCTGCCTCCTCGCCCCTGTCTTCTCTTTCAGGTGGGTAGGTTTTCTACCTACATTTTACCAGAAGTGTAGGTTTAGCTGCCTGTACTTTACAAGAACAAAATGTTTCCTGTGGCAAACAGAAATTGCATGCAGAAACCCAGGTTTGATTTCTCAATTCTGAGTCTCTCTGTTCTTACAAAAGAATGGTTTTGCTGCATTTTTTTGTTTGACGTGTTAAGTTTTAAAGGAAAAGATTCAAATTGTGCTTTTCAAGACAATTTAAAATATTTAAGTCATTGTCTTGGCCGGCAGAGGAGACCCTGGGGAGCTGGGAGGTAGAAAGGCAGAGAAAACAAAAGTACCTGTTCAATTAGAAGTGCCAGTGCAGATTAAGGAACGTATAGCATTTTTCTGCCAAAACTCAAACAGCAGTTTCAGTTCAACTGTTGACTGACACAGTCATTGCCCCTGTTGCAGCATCTGAGTAACTGTGAGGAAATACCTCAGTATCTCCTGGTTGCTGGTGGTGTCTTGGTGACCTCATGCACTGATGTGTGTTTTCTCCCACTGGTGCCTGAACACATGTTGCTGCCAAGGCTTTCTTCCATCCACAGTGGACAGAAGCGAGCACTAGGCTTTGTCTCTGTGCCTATTCTTGATTGAAACAGTTGTTGCCTCCTCTTGGTGCATGGGAACACATTCCTGAATGTTGAACGCTGGCATCTTACTCTTCACTTAGGAGTGAAGGCAGCCCTGTTGACCTTGGGCTTGAGAAAGTCACTGTCCTAGTGGGTTTTATGGAGGTTTCCTTCTTCTGCTTCAGTTTGTTTTTCAGTAATTAAAACTTGCTGCTATTTGAATTCTGAGAGTGAAATTCTAATTGCTAAATAAAACTTTAGTTATTTGTATAAATAACGAGGGACTCAGTTAACAGCTTTGTGTTTCTTACTGTTCTCGTTATGCCTACTAGGAAACTTTAAGGAAATATATGAAGCTGTCAAGGCTGCAAAAGCAAGAGAGTCTCGTTCTTGAAGAGAAGAGACTTGGATAGCTCATAAAATCGCAGCCTTTGGGTGCTGTGGAGAAGTAAATTAAAGTCATTATGACATTATGGCAGAGAGCGTCTGATCTGCCAAACTGTCAGCGTTTGATGGACGTGGTATCTACTGACACGATGTTGCACGAGTGCCAGCCAGTTTCTCTTTCTGTCAGCGCAGTGTTGATACTGCCAAGTGCCTGTTACTCCCTTGAACTGCTGCACGTGTAGGAAAAGCTGCTGATCAATACTGTAAAGGGGCACTTTATGTTTGGTGATTATCAAATGCCTATTGGTCCATCTTTCGGTTATGGGTGTGTAATGTTAGGAAATCAGTGATTGAGACGGTTGAAGTATTGGTAACAGATAATTTCTCTAAATTACAACATAAACATTTGCAACACCTAATAACTTGCCAGATAAATATAATTTCCTGACAGCTTTCCAGCATCAGTTTCATTTGGGAGCTGAGTCACTAACACCCTAAAGTTTAGGACGAAAAAAACCAATGAAAGTCTCAGGAAGTGACTTTTTTTTTTAGTATGTTTGGTGTGCTTTTGTTTGTTTGTTTGTTTGTTTAACATAGCATGAAGTGAGCATCCCAAAGAAATGATCTCACCAACCCTGCTATGACTAAGTGCCTCCAAAATGAGTCTGGAAGCAGGTTCTGAAAGTGGAGATGCAGCAGAAACAAAGGTGAAAGAGCAAATGCTGATGTTATGCAAGATAGCAGATGAGAAATGATTCAATAATGGTTACAAGCATTCATACAAGGGAAGGAAAACCCACCCCGATTCCCACTTAACAATATTGATTCCACACTTGAAAAATGAACTGCAGTTTATTGCATCTAAGTTGCAGAGAATGCTCTCTGTGGATCCAGGGAGAGGTACGACAGGAGGGGTTTTTCCTGTGTGCTTAGACAACAAAGTAATACGGGAAGGATTAAAGGACCTCTCAGGTGAAGTCATCCTCTATTTAATGCTTGTGGAGAAAGCACTGGCTTGTTGTAGTCTTGGCTGAATATATTTTGGAGGATTAAGGATATTTCTGCCATTGTATAAGTGACTGTTGAAAATAAGATCAAGGCTCCAGTCTTTTATTGGCATTTTCTCATAGCAAGGGCGTGTGCTTTGTATTTTACTGTGTCACAATTTCTGGGGGTTTGTTTTGGTTTGTTTGGTTTTTTTTTTCCTTGTTTTTGTGCGTGTGATAGTTTGTCATCTCTAGTACAATGTACAACTTAGTTATTCAGGTAAAAATTGTAAAATCTGGATGACCTAATTATAGATTTCTTAATTTGCACTCCTGTGTCTTGTTATTAAATATTCCCTAACTCAGAAAAGCTCAGTACTTGGAAATCCCATTGCAGTCAACGGGAAATGCTATAATAAGCACTTTGAAAAGCGAGCTTTCCTTGTTAAGCACTTAAACATGATGGTTTGTAGAGATACCCGAGACATGAAAATTCTTTACCTAAATTAGCAACCTAGTTAGTATCTCCAGAGCCAATGAAGTGTTTGAAAATGTTTGCACATCATTTCCAAAATTTCAGGTTTAATTTTAAATAATTCTGAATCTTGTAGGTATTTTTGATTGGAGCAGATGAGTAGGATTTGATAATGTATTTTAAGTAATTTTTAAGTTTCACAGTGAAATCTCTGATTTTGCTTTTTGTTAAATGTATTGTGTCATGATTCCACTCACATTCAAAAGGTGTGAGTGGTTTTGAAAATAATAGTAGCCTCCCTGCACTTAAGCAGATTATTTGTGTGTGTGAAGTTACTCAGTATATAAGTGTTTGCAGAACTAGGGGTTCTGTGAAGTTTCAGTTAATGGCTTAAATTTCTTTTTCTTCCATTCTTAATAACTTTATTTTAAGATGTCTGAAATGCCTGTATTTACAGCACAGCTCACTCTCTGCATTTGGTTTCAGAAAGGAAAATCATTTTAGGTCAACTTCTGTTCATGTAGAAGGAAAAAAAATGGATGTGGAAATAGAACGGATTTTGGCTTTATGCGTGTTTCATCAGTGATACAATGGATTCATTCATAAAGCTTTAGTAAGATGTATTTTGATATTTTTCCTTTCATTGTAAAACACAGGTACAAGTTTTCCTGGAGAATTAACAACACAAAAGCCTTAATTTAGGATTATAATTACAAAATGATGACTTTACCATTTGGAGCAGTTTAATGGTTTTATGTGGAATGAGAAGACGGATGAGGCTTTCTCAAATGCAGGCCTTTTTAGGACACTGTAAATAATGTGCAACAGATAATTCTGTTCTAGTAATATACAACAAAGCATAGAAATGGTAAGACTACGTATTTTAAGAAAGTATTCCTGAATGAGCAGTTCTAAATACATCCTGAAATAGTTCCATACAGTATGGACATGCTGTGAAGCTCAGGACATCCTACATTTCCTCAGACAACATTACATACTTCTTGTTATTAAATTTTAAGCAGGATTCACTGTGTCCTTTTATGTAGTTGTTCTGGGTGATACCTGGAAGTTTAATGGTTTCAGACATCTCTTAGTTTGCTCTACAGACAAATTGGGGCATTTTCAAAGTAGCAGTTAAAGCCTGCTCAACTCCCATGCACTAAAGGGTAGACCAAAAAGTACTTCCCTCAAAAACACTCTAATCTCCCTCCCTCTGTTTTTCCCCACTTCCTTCTGTATGCTAGAGACTTTTTTTTCCTTTCTAGCTATGCATTCTTGAGTACTTATCACTCAGTTATCTGATTGACTCTTGCATAAAAAAGCCAGTGAGGAGACTTAAAAAAAGCATAGCTGAAGTTTTCAAAGGAACCTCCAAAACACCATTTCTAACTCTTCAGCTACTTTGAAAATTTCAGTTTATGCCTCTTCCACTGTCTGCCTGTATTGTGCATCTGTTCATGTGTAAGTATAGAAAATGTACTCTATGGTAAAACTGGCTAAATACCCATTTCAAATCAAATGTAGTCATTGAGGAAAGATTCCTTTAGGCTCAGGTTATTTCACCAGTATTCTACACTGAACTTCTATTCAAACCCACTGTTGTCTGGTCACAGTCTGTGGAGTTGGAGCGAGGCTTGAGTGAAAAGAAACTTCTTCAAGTGGTTAGGTGCCAAAAGGAGCTGACCTCTCCAAGACATTTGACCTGTGGAACTCACTATACCAAGATATTATCAGAGTAAAACATTACAGCTCAGGCTAACTAATGGAGAGGTTATGACATATGACTTTTGCCATAAGAGGGCTACTCAAAGCATGAAGTCAAGAAGACATGTTTTCAAAGAAGGATGCTCTTGCCTACTTCTAAATCACTTTGCACCCTCTGAAGTTGGGGTACTTGTCTCTTACTGCTTTTCTTAAGATGAAGGATGGCACTGGTTTTAGAAAAAGTATTTTTTTCATCTGAATCGCTGCTATAGTGGCTTAGATTTTAAGAAAATGTCCTCACGATTATGCAGGCTCTGTTATTTTGATACTAAATATGAATGGTGTCTGTCAGAAAGGGGAATTTATTTCCATAAAAATTATTAAAAAACATACCAACCGACATTGCAGCACTTAATCTCAAGGTCAGCCATAGTAAAGCCACAGAGTGCTTGCAATGTCTCTGAAATGATGCTAAATTGTATGACAAGGAATGGTGACATTGCAGCACTTGCACTTGATCATCCTCAGAAGTTTTGTACAAGAGGTTCCAATTCATGTTAGAAACCAACACAGTAGTTTTAGGAAAGCTACACACTACTGTGGTCTGCAATTTACATATCATGTGCTTTGCTGAAGATTAGCTTTATTAAATCAGCCACTGCTTCCATATCTGCTTCAGCAAGACCAAATCTGAGGCTTTTAAAGTTTTTTTTCTTTCCCTCATTGATGAAACAAGCAGAAGCAGACAGGCTTGCTGCATGTTGCTTCTCCATTCATGGAAAAGATGAATTCAGAACTATTAAGCCAGTTTCCTGTTTAAATTGCTGAATTTTTTGTTGCCCAGAACTGGAATTCAAATGAAGCAAGAACCAGCTATTTCTCTCTGACCTTGGCGCATGTTTCCTTTTCTTGGCCAGCTGGAAAAATGTTAGAGCAAACTTCATGGCAAGACATGAAGAGAATAATTAAAACCGTACATGTAGATTTTCAGCTGTTGGTTGTGTTTCTTTAGAGAATTGATCCAAATAATTATAGATAAAAGTAACTGTAACACTAGTAGAAAACCTACCTATGGATGCTGGAATTGAAGGGTGAAAAACTGTGATTTTTTTCACATTTTATGATTGATTATTGATGGTTATGGCAACTCTGGAAAGGTTTTATTGGGCTGAATGAATGTGACCAACTTTTGACTTCAGCTTTTGTTCTGTAAAGTACTTTAAATGAGGAGCACCTTTGGTGCTCAGCAGCTGCATTTCTTCCTGTAGTGCTTTCATCAGTGCAGAACAAGAACAATAATGTGGAGATAACTTAATTATAAAATGCATAGTTGTTGTTTCACTTACTTGCTCAATAGGCCAGAGACTTGGGAATATGAACCAGTGAAGCAATAAGCATTCTTCTAATAAGGATTCATTTACAAATGAAATAGCTTTTAAATTTGATATTTCGATGCTGTGCTAAAGATATGTTGTGTTTTTATGCCTTGGAGTTTAGTATGTTCCTGTCAGGTGGTTATCAGAGTAGTTTAAATATTTTGGGTTGCAGATCCCTTTTAAGGAAATACAACATGATTCAAGAGTTGTTGGTTCACTTGCGCTTTTGGTTTATTTGATGTAAATGGAAACATAGTTCTCTTCAGTTTTGTGAAAAAGACCACTCTAATAATATCAGTACAAAATGTGGCTCTTTTCCCCAAGCCCCACGCTGTGCAGTTAAACCTAAGCTGGGCTAGGAATTGCTCTTTTTTGCAATACAAGCACGAGCTCCATATTGGCATAGCTCACCCCCGTAATTAGCTGCTGCCGCACAGGCGTGGTGGCCCAGGGTACAAACTCTTGCAAGCACATCTCTGGATCTGCATGTGTTGTTTTCGTTCACAATGTTAGTGTAGATGACAAATGTTATTAATATAGGGTAATTAAAGCGTGCATCTATAGCTTTCTGACATCTCTGCAGTTTGTTTAATTTCAGGCTGCAGGAAGCATTATGAACTCTGAAAAAACTGTAAAGAGAGATTAATGGAAGTTACTCAAAAGAATTTGAGATTTAAATGTGAAAGCCTGTAAAATTACTACTCTTTCTCTTATTTAGATATTAACATATATTTTGTGATTTCTAAACTACTTTGATCAAGGGCTTATATAGATTCTGCGTTAGGAAAAATACTTTAAAATAAATGTTGGGATGAAGGTCATAACAGGTGAGTCCAACTCTTTTTAAGGTTTTAAAGTTGTTACTCAGTTAAGTTAGACCTTGCTGCACTGGTACACATCTGGTCATTACTTTCTTTTGGCTGGATTTCCCTAACAGTTTGCCTTTATTAATAGCTACCAACTGACTCTTAGAAAATAATTAAAATTTTATTTGATGGTATTTGTAATATGATGGCAGTATTGTTGCTGGAAAGTGAAATCTAATGCTTGTTAGCTGCAAAATTTCTACAGATGAGCTTTACTGTTTCAAACAGAGAAACTACTGGTTTTGCAGTGAGAGCTGTGAAGTTTGGTGTGTGTGCAAATACACTGATAATGTCATCTCTTCATAGTAGCATTCCCTTTACTCAAAAAATCTGTATACTCAGTGGCCTTTAAATCTTACTGACATCTTTTTTATATGTCATTGTTTAAGATTTAAAAAATCCCTGTCATTAGGTAACAAAGTTTATTAACTTGATTTTTGTTCCTTCCCTTTGGCTGCAAGATTATCGCTGTGAGTTGGTCACTCAAGTTCGTTTGATGGAGGCACAAGGAGGATGTCTCTGAAGCCTCTTGTAGGCAGCCATGGCAGTGTCTGGTTTGCAGTAAGGGAGGTGTCTGTGCTCCTGCTGGCCTGTGTGGATGGAAGTAGTGACACAAACAGCAGGTAGCAGAATGGGAGATGTGTGTGTTTTCAGAGCTTTGTTGGTTTTTTTTTGTTTTGTTCCAGGGAATCAGTACTATTTGGCTTCCCAGTTTGAAACTTGTGTTGTCAGCTCTTTTGGACACTGCTGACCTCATGCATATGTTCATAAAAAGGCAGGGAAGGGAGTCCTCTTTACCTTGCCAAGGAGTATTCCTGCTGCTCTGCCTGAGATGGTGGCTGTGCTCTGGGTGGCTGCAGTGCCAGCTGTTCTGCAGCTTGCCATGAAAGATAAGCCTTGCCCTGAAATTCTGTGGCCACATAAAAATGACTCCCCACCCTTTGACTGGAGGTGGCTGGGCTGTAAGATCTGAATGTGGGGAGGCCTTTGCCCTTCTCTCATACAGCAGCAGGTGGCTTTGGAATTGTTCCTAATAGTCATGGGAAGGTAAGAGGGTCTGAACTGGGTCAGGCGGAAGATTCATGTGCTCCTTCCCCTATTTTTCCTCTGATAGTGCTTGGAGCATCAGAAGCCTCTTGGGTACTCTCTGGAGTACTCTCCCAGTTTGACCAGTTTGCAGTTCAGTGACTAAGCTGAGGTCATATCTGAGTATTTTTGGTTTCTTAGCCTGGATGGGCTTTTCTTTCTGGAGTTTGTCCATTTGCAAATATTAAGCCTTACGTGAATTGATTAGATAGTGGTGAGGTGTGCTAGGCAAACTGGGAACTTAAATTTTGGGTGTCTTGGTTTCCAGCTGATGTGCACCTTGTAGGCTCAGGCAGGGTTTAAAAAGAATTCCAGTGCAAAAGGAAGTAATTCTAAATGTATAAGGAAGCTCAATGTCAGCCTTGGACTTCAAAACAAAAACTGAAGGGCTGGTGTCTCTCTTCTTGGATGGTGTAAGTGTGCAGTGAATGCTCAAGTCATTGCAGGACGTCACGAGGGACCCTTGTCTGACTCAGGTTAGAATTTGACCCTCAGTTTGTAACCAAAGCCTTGAGTGGGTATAAACCTCTTGTAAGCTGGCAGTCTTTCTGCAAGCCCCTAGATAAGAGAACCTTCTTGATTAGATGAGCTGTATCCAGCTGCCATAATGGGGTTCCCAAAGAGCAGCTGCCTGTGCCAGAGATACCATGTTGACCAGACGGGGCCCGTTGATGGCTAAACATCACTTCAGAGGCTGGACTTCAAGCTTCTCTTGATCCAGTCAGCTTGGTAACAGCATGAGACCACCCTTTGCACCTTTGGTTTGTTATCTGAAGCAGATGAAGGAACATTCTTTTCAAAAGTTCCAAGTTAATAATACGCTAGAGAATAAGTGATGAAACAGGCTGTTCTGGACTTCATTTTCCAGCACTATTGCTGTGTCTCAGAGGGTTGGTCTGTTGACTTCTCCTTTATGGGATACCTAACAATTTGGGCTGAAACAACCTCTTACTGGTTTCGGTGTTAGCAGATGCTGTAACTGCCTTTAGCTGTACCCAAGACAGACGGTTTTTCGAATGGCAAACCCAGTGAAACACAGTGGGGTTTGTCTCCTCCTTCAGAGCTCTCGTCTTAAAATGGTGTTGTCACCATCTATTCTACTTATATTCAGGGTTATATTAAAATCATTCTGGCAGAAGATCTTTCTTTGCATAATTTTTTGATTACCTCTAAATCCCATGGAGTAAGTGAAGAGTGTGCATGATCTGTGCATTTGACCATCCATCCACTGAATGTGGATGGGATTGTTCTGGCCCTTTGTATTAGATGTTTGTAAGTAAGCTGTTGTAACCTTCTGAGGACTATTTTATGATTGAAGCAGCAGAGCAAAAGAATACCACAACTGTTTGCTTCAGTTATGGTTTTCCCACTTACAGTTTTGTCAGTGGAGAAGGTAGCCCAAAGCCGCTTTTTCTGCAGTCCAGTGGTTCCAAAAGAGAAGATGTAAGCCTGTGAGAACAGAAAGTTCCTTGACTTTGTGGTTATTGGAAGAAGCTTGAGATATTACTGAGTGTACTATAAAAGCTCAAAAGACAAATAAGAGAATCCACAGCCAAGTTTTGGTCAAAAACCTCCCCTAAGCAGATGGATGTACCATGGTATTTGAGCGCTTGACCCATGAGGTTTAGTGCTCTGAGTTGACAGTACTATAATACCCATTTTTATTGTGCTTTCTCTGTGAGTTTTATCCCTATCTGGTTTTGGATATTGTATTTAATTAACTCTTTGATTTTAAATGTTAGTTGAATGAATCATGCTTGAATTAATCAAGTTCAGGAGATACTTGAAAGCCTGTGAAAAAAGAAGTGTGACAGAAGGAAGGACAATACTTTTAATTGTAAACCTGTATTTTTAGAGTTGTGATCTTGAAAGGAGTTGTCCTGTTTGAATACAAACCTGTTCTAAGGGTTTAAGGAAAAAGTTTCCTTATTTTTACAAAATACTTGCTTATAGGTAAGGTGGTGTACTTTTGACCCCATACACAGCAGTAATAATGCATGTGTTTTTCTTTCAAGATTGTGGTTTTTTACTGTTGGTCAAATTGAGGCTGTTTGTTTCTTCCATATATGGCAAGGTTTTACTTGTGAGAAAATCATCTCTTCAGGTTATAAACAGTAGCTTTGGTAAATGTACCCATTACTAAAGGAAATGAATGCACGTGTGCTTATCTAAAACTGTTTAAAAAATAAAAACCCAAATCCTCCAAAGTATTAGCAAATATTGTAGCTGACTCTTGTAAACCTGCCAAAATTAGATTGCACCTGCCTAAAAATGTGCTTTTAGTCAGGCATTTTCTACAACTTATGCTTGCTATTTCTGCTGAAATATAAACCTCCCTGGCATAGATTGCTTTTTTTTATTTGTATGCTCTTTGTTTAGTGCTGCAAGTAGAGTAGCCATGGAGTACTAAAGGTAATATATAGTTATAAATGGTTTGTTTTGGTAGTAAGAAGTGTCAGGTAAGTATATTGTAGCAGTTATTTATATATAGAGCAAATATAATACTGTGCTGTTACATCATGATTATTTAACGCTGCTTACGGTATAAAAATATATTAAATAGGGAGTAAATGAGTAATAAATGGGGGAGATGCAGAGAAGTGAAAGCGATGGTAAAGATAGATAACCTAAAATAGGAGAACAGTCTTTATGTATGTGGCCAAGACAAATGGCATTTGTGTGTTAGGAATAGCATCACAAAACATCCCATAATGAACCAGCCACGCTGTAATCCATGCTTATTTGTTGTGTAACAGGTTTAAGGATTTAGCAGTGTGGCTCAAATTCTGCTCTTGGAGTTAAAGAGTCACAATGATGTGCTTCTCTGGTGGAAAATCTACTTGCTTCAGCATTGCCCTGAGGGATGAAGGAGTATATTTCTATTTGCAGAATGGGAAAATGTGTGATATAAAGCAGCATGCTCATGCTGGATGAAAGGGAGTTTGAAAAGCTTTAAAATCATACTTACAGTCCCAGGTGTGGAAAGAGACTAACTCCTCTAAGAAGAATACGTCACTGCAGTGAGCATCACCTCTAAGGATCCTACCCTTTAATTTGATGTTCTGCATAGCCTACTTTTTCTCCAGCTGCTTATGAATAAATGGACAGAGAAATGCAGCACTTGAATTCTATTTGTCATTATGCTTCTTATTTGTTATTAAGTGTAAATACATAACATTGGCTGGAAGTGTATGTTTCAAATAGGCAGACAGGCTAGGGGTTAGTGACATGCGATTTATGCCTTGTAGCTTCTTTACTAGCTTACCTTTACCATTTATTTGATGGTCCTTTTGGTTACCTTAAGAGATGAACTCTGGGTAGGCAGAAGAAGGGGTTAGTTTACTTTTGGAGCTCATGGGAAAGAAGCTATTTCTCAACTTCTCTCTGTACCTCCGATGAAAAGAGGGACTTTGACTCTTTGAAAAGGCAAATCTTGACTTTATAATGATAATTTGCTCTTAGAAATTATTTGAAGTTGGAACATTTGGCACTGTTTTAAAGTACATAAAAGAGCATATACAAAAGATCTCAAGTTCCTGCCTTGAGGAATATACATACCAATTAGAGCATAGCAATAGGTAGTACACGTATTATGCATTAGGGGAAAAAACTATACAAAATGGAGTGATGGATTTAATTTTAGAAAATAATTTTGAGTCATTTGTGGAAAATAGAATTTAAGAATGAATGAAAATATAATGAAAAACCAGTTCTAAATGCAGTGTCAGAACACAAGGTCATAAGTGGGAAAGCAATATAAAAGCTGTGTTAGGGAGGGTGAGTCACTGCCCACAAAAAGGGAGTAGGGTGGAACTGTGTAGGTCCTTGAAGAAGAAGAATGGCACTTGAACCTCTCATGCAAGACATTTGGGTGTTGGCATCCTTTGATTTTTGCGACAGCATCAGTTACTGAGCAGACAGAGGGGGACAAGTTACAGACTTGGAGGCTGGAGATGGTTCTGTTGTAACCAAGGATATAAAAGCCTGAAGAGTGGGCATTTTCTGGGGAAGAGGACAGAAGGGGCAAGGAGGAGGCATGTGAATGTGTGCTGGAATGTCCTGGCAAACAACAAGCTAGTGAGCAGGGACTGAGACTGTACTAATGAGGGAGAGCCCAAATGGAAGAATAAGCCATGAAGGGCCCAAACAGGTTTGGGAGACACAAGGAAGTGAAAGTGCTCCTGGAAGAAGCAGAAGTGTTGGGGACAGCTGAGAAAGGGCTGGAGGGCAGGCAGACAGGGAAGAGTGGGGAAGAGACATGGCCTTTAAAGTACATCTGTGGGATGGCAGTGGCCAGGAAGGGGGTGTGAGGCTGGCAGCTGGCCTCAGGTGGTCCAGGAGGAATCTGACAGGCAGGCAGCGTGTGTGGAGAGCTGGGGGTGGGCGGCATGGTGGTGACAGCAGTGGCGTGGAGCCAGGTCAGAGGGTAGCGCTGCCACAAAAGTGGTGTGGGATGGGCAGGGACCTGGGCTCTGGTGGGAGGTGCAGTGACATGTGTGGCAATTGTGGATGTTGAGGTCTCCGTTGTGAAGAGTGGTGAGAGGAGACGGTGCTGGTCTGTGCATGTGGTACATACACTCATTTTTTGAAAGCAGTAATGAAGTCTAACTAATATTTTGTGATGCAAACAGGTTGGTGTTCTTTGTTTGTGTAATTCATGTTTTTCTTGCCAGTCGAGAGATTGGTCTTGCAAGTTATAGTTGTGTATGGAAAAATAAATAAACCGGCAACAGCCTGTGACATCAGACCTTTCTTTCTTCCTTGCAAGCTTGCTTGCTTGCTATCCTGTGAGTGATAATTTCAGAGGTTTTGGTTTGTTTTGAAGTAGCTGCTCAGCATTTGAATGTTGAGGCTGTTACCAGAGTATCTGAGTAGGGGTGGGGTTTGTTCCTTTACTTTTTTTAATGCTCTTAACTCTACCTTCCTGTACTGAAGGCGAGCAGTGAGCTCAGGAATGGTTTTGGAGATGTCCCCCCAGGCCCTTCTTTTTCACAGATGATCTAACACAGAATAATTTTCTGCATTTGGGTACATTTCTGTCTATCTTTGGAGTTCCAGGAAAGTGCCTTGTACACTGCAGGTGAAGGACTGGCCTAAAGGTTCCAAGTCTTTGATTAAATTGCAAGGAGAGGAGAAGTACATGTACGGAGTAGTTCTGAACAGAGTTATCAGGGTTCATCTTGTGATTCCACAGTGTCCTGACCTGCCGAATTCTGAAGCATGCTTTTCATTGTGCTGTTATGAGAGCAAAGTTGACAGAGCTGGTAAAATAGGCTTTGAAATTGTATTTATAAGGAGTGAAGGGGATGTTTGTCTCTTTTAGGTGATACACTGCAGCGATGTTCCACAGAGATAGTTCAGCACTTCATACCAAAATAAGCCAGACCAACAGACAGCTGAAAGATTTGATTTCAGCTTTGGTTTCTTTTCTCCTGACTGGAAGATTTGAAATCCAGAAAAACTTACCTTGTGCTTTGTATTAATTTGACATACCAGACTATTCTTTTCTTCCCTTCATGTTTAAAGAAGTAAATGAATGAAAAGAGGAGAAAAGTAGTTACTTCACTGTGCAATCAACTCATGTTTTATGGTTATGCCACTTTTATTGTACTGGCTATGCGTGTTTGCTTTTCTGTGCTGGCAGGGACAGGCCAGTACAAGAGTCAGTGTATTTCAAAGTTGGATTTATCACACATGTAATGGAAGTGGCTTTTAATGATGATAACTGAAGAAAACTCTAAAATGAGCTGTTGGAGTAATGAAGGAACAGCTCACATCTCATCTTTAAAACTACTGGTGAACTTAAGAACTTTTGATCCTTCTTTTAAACTGCTAGCAGTCATCCGTCTTACTGCTATGTGTACGATAAACTCATCATCCCAAATTACGCTTGTGGATGGACTGATCTTCAGGTGTACTGTGTACTTCAGTGTAAAGAAGGTGAAGTGAAGGTATTTCTAAGGCACTGGCTATCCACAAACTGTCCTCTGCCAGTTTGGGACCGGTGGTGTCATGGAGCCGAAGCTGTGTGCGATTTAAGCAGCATGGTAGGTCCTGAGTCTCAGACAGTGTAGAGCAACCTTCAGCTTGGGTGGTGAGGGATCTCTGAAGTGCAGTGTCTTCTTCTGGGCTGGGCATAGTCTGCATACTTGACATTCAGAAGTGCAGAGAATGGAAAAACTGTGGTTGAAAGTCTTAATGAATTACCTGCTTAAGTTCTTAAGAAGTTTAAAAAAGCTTCCTAAAATAGATCTTGTCCATGCTGTTTGTGCCTTACAAGAGCTTACAGTGAAATACTTTATATATACATACACATACATAACTCTACACATACATATCTCTACACACACAGAGAAAAAAAAAAAAGTAGCCCAACATCTGCAGATGAGGTTTTGCCAGCTGTGTGTTTTGTGAATTTTGTGTTGCTTCTCAGTGCTATCTCAGAAGGTAATGTTTAACAGAATGCTTTTATCGTTTATTGCATATGATTATTCCTCTTTGTATTTCAGGGCACTGTTCCTCTCCCTTTCCCCTCTGCCCTTTCTGTCCCACTCCTTCTCCCCTCCCCCTAATTTTTTTTTTTTCATTGCACTCTTTTTGTTTTTGTTTCCCTGCTTTATAATACTGTGGAGGGGGAAGAAGTAAGCAAACAAATTGGTGGTGTTACTTCAGACATAATTTTTGTTACAGTAAGGCATTAGTAGTTAATCAAAGCACAGTGCTGCAATTCTCAGTCTGTTAAGAGGTTAACGCTTGGCAACACTTCTATTTATAAGGTAATGATTTTACTGTTGCAGTTTGAGCAGTAGGATATATTAGGTATAAGTGAAATTAATTTATTGCCTTGAATTTCTTAATTCTTCACACAGCTTATCTTGCAGCAGTGGCCCATAGAAATAATATTTACCTTCCATTGACCTGGTGATCACATGTCTGTAGCTAGTAAACTTGTTTGGTATTAAACATACAGCTTTTCACATTTGAGGTCTGCTATGGGCAAGTTACAGTGCTGGGTGAGTCTACTAAAGCACTGAAGTTTGGTCCTTATTGGTGCAATTGGTAGTTGTGACAGAGTGGAATTTGGGTGGGCACTTAGGGCAAAGTTGCTTCTCGTAACTTTTGCTGGGGTAGGAAATCAACAATTCAAAACGTTTACCTTCAATTATGCTCATGTTTTTCTTGCATTCAGGTCTTGATGTACACAGCACAAAGGCATTCCAGTTTTAGTTAGCGGTGCAGCTTCTGAATTGATACAAATTGATTTCATGGCACTGTGCACACTTACGACAGCTGAGGATGTGGTTTGTGTGTAGCTTGCATTGATGGGGCAAAGGAAAGAGGCAGCAAGAAGGGTGGGTGGGTCTGTGTCTGTGTGTGCCATGTACTGCACTCCTGTGTTTTCTGCCAGCTGATGATCCAGTCCCTGTTCTTCTATACAGATAATGTAAAAATTGCAAAATACCTAAGTATGTCCTTGTCGTGACACTGCAAATAAAAAAAGGTACTTCTAAATTTTTTTGCTGTTGTAAGATAGAAGCTGAGCTTGAAATAGAGCATATTAACAGGAAAATTACCCCGCCCATACAGTTTGAAATCAGCCCCCCCCCACTGAAGATTAAAATGGCCATGTTACAACTCCGTGTAAATTGGTCTGCAGTGGAAGCCCTAACAAGATCATTAAATATAAAAGCACTATTGGATGCTGGGAAAATACTGAGCTGCCCATATATATATGCATCTCCATAGACATGCATGAATAGACAGCATCAATGCCATCGATTTGAATAAGGAGGTAACACACAGGATTGAGGTGACTTTGCTTGTAGCTGACTTCCTTTTTTATTTGAAACTATCAGAACTGTAAATGTTTCTTCAACTTTTAAATCTTAGATTTTGGGAATAATAAGCCACTAAAGTAATTCCCTTGGTCGGTGTGGCCAAATAGGAAAACATTACTGTTACAGTGAAGTAAAATGGAGGGGTCATTTGTTGTTGTCATTGGAATTTTTTAAGGGGTTTTTTTTTGTAACCGAAGTTGATGCTTATTTTCAGAATTAATGATACTGTTACAGCATGTCAAAATAAGAGCTTTTGACTTGCCAATATATATCAGTAATGACCCTAGGAAAAGAAAAATCACATCTGCACTGGTGCAGTTCTTGGCTTTTCTAGGGCTGATCAATAATCACATTGTGCATTCATTCCCGCTAGCCCCCCACCCTGCAGGGTCAACTTTACTTACTAAGTCTTTACATTTCAGAAAAAGGACATAGGCTGCCTTTTGCATTACTAGTATCAATTTCAGTGTTTCCTTTGGGTCTAATTTACTGTTACCCATCCAAAAAATCAGTAACTTTTTGGTTTTTTTAATTTATTTATCTGTAATTTTTCAGGAGAGCTTTTCTCTTCTGCCTTCTGGTGCTGTGCTGAGAGGTCTGGGTAGAAACTGGGCTCAGGATGCTAAGGTTTGCTGTGGTTGTGCTATTTAAATGGATCCTCTCTTGATTGTATTGTAGCATCTGACAATGACAATGGGAGAACAACAGTTTCAGGGCCTCGTGTCTGGATGGTAACGCAGCTGCTGCAATAAAGTCTTGTTATGGTTGACCAGTCACATTTGGACAGTTATTTCTAATTAGAAGTTCCTATTTACGTTGCATTAGAAAATAGTTTGAAGCAAGCTGGTAGATGTTTGGGTGAAGTTAGTTCATTTTCTCCTCCTTGCCTTGAAAGATTAATTGTTGCTTTTTGTTTTGTCCTGCAGCCAGAATAAGTAGCCTTGAAAAAGATCTTGCTGTTAAAATAAGCTTTTTTTTTCTTTTTTTTTTCTTCCTTTTTTTTTTTAATATAATGTAGTGGTCTCAGCAACTGCTGTAAAATAAAGGATTATTGTGGGTAGTTCTGTCAGTGTTAGACATCACCAATAGTTTTAAGTCTTGTGATGGCATTTTGTGATTTCTGCATTGTTAGGTTTTTTTCCATGAAAGTACTAGTGTTAGTGGTTCCCTTTTATTCATTTCTTCATATTAGGGGGAAATGTAGTTTGTTCATAATGGATTATTGATTGGTCTGCGAACAGCAGAAGCCCCAAGGCCTTGTCATCAATGGTACTTACTCTCCCAATAGTGAATGCATCGCTTCATGCAGCCATTCGCAACCTCAGTCTGCAGAATATAAGCCCGTAATTGTTACTCTTGTGCAGCACAGTTTTTAGGGAGAGGAACTCTTCATTGTCATTATGGGATTTTCCCCCTCAATTTGTTCAAAGAATGGTCCCTTTGTTTTGGTAGCAAGATAAAGCTTGTCCTGGATGTTAATGATACATTTCAATTCATCGCTTAGAATACTACAGTGTAACTAGTAAAGTACATTTCTTTGTCTCTCAGAAGAAAAACACGCACAGTACACTAAAACACAAAGTATGTACTGAGTGGGTGACAGCTCTGTGTTTCTCAACATACCCTGTAGCAGTGTGAAAACAAACTCCCCCCTGCCCCCACCCAGCCTTGCTCCTGAACTGATTCCTGAGGACCCACAAAAAAATCTGGGTTACAGAGGTTTTGTTGACTTCATTTTGAGAGCAATCACCTCGTTGCAAATTCGTACCTCTCCAGCTTTTTCAGCGTTAGTGTTTTTACCTTTATTTCATGGATTCCTTCCTCTGCGAAGGGTGCGGCACCAGTTGGGAAAGGCCGGACTCTGCTTTCCTGGCTGCTGCTCGGAAGCCTGCTGCAAAATGTCATTAGCTCATGGAGGGAGAAAGACACAAAAATACATGATGTATTTGGAGAAGCTCAAAATAATATCTCAGGGTTCAGACAGCAAACTTTGCAAATGGGAAGAGCTTCACCAGCTGCAGGGGAAGGCTGGTTGAAAATAATTAAACAAAAAACGTTTTGCAAAATGCTGCCCAAGGATTTTAAAAGCCTGAGTGGAAATAGATTAATAGAAATTTCTTGTTTGTTTTTCCAGAAGCTTTTTGTTTTTCTTTTTCAGTCCTGTGTCAATTTTGGCAGGCTTCAACAGACTTCAGGAGGTCTGTTGTCCAGATTGCTACTTCTGATAACTGAATGCGTTTGGAAAATTTGCCAGTCTTCTGCAACTGGCTTGGGATTTTTGGATAGGTTTTTACTGGGTTAGTTTGGGTTACTCTCAAAAAATCCATTTAGAACTATGCTACCTTTATCTTTGTAGGCTGTGCAATGCCAGAATTTCCTGCAAATTCAGGTATAGGCTTACTGTTTAAAGATAAGCTCGTAGTTCTGGTGTAGTCTGTGGTATATAGTTTGGTGACATGGGCTGTGAGAGGCATTTGGGTAGGACTGGTGTGTAGATAAGGATGGCAGGACTGAGCCTTTAGTCAGGGCGATGGACTGATGAGCCCTGTGGGATGTGGCTGTCCAGAAGAAGCCATGTCCCCTCACAAAGGGAGGAGGAGGGTGTGCAGGTAGAGCAAGGCTGGTGTTTGTGGAGGACAGAGTCTGTAGCCCAGAGAGAAGACATGGAGGGGGGGGAAAGGTCTCTGTGGTTTAGAGAGCTCCAGGGCTGGTGGGGCAGCTGCACAATGTTGTGCCTTTTGTCCCCTCTCTTCCGGCACTTCGCTCTCGTCTGGTGCCTTTGCCCTGAATGGCAAAGCCTGTTTGGCTCTGAGGTGACCTGAGCCTTCTCAAATCAGCAGAGAGCCTCTCTCCACTCCAGGTCGCTGTTCTTCAAAAACACAACTTCCTCAAATTCACTTAGATATTTACATGCTGTGTCCTATCATTTCATCATCTAGAAGGAATTTCAGTAAGATATTTTTCAACCTATCATGATCAGATCATGCCTCCCATAGGTTTTCTTTTAGGTTTTTTTTTTTTTTTTTAAAGTCCTTGTTGCTCTTGGCAGAGGAACATGGTGGTGTGATTGCAGTGTATGTTCAAACCTCTTGGAGATTAGAAGAGCGATTGTTTCTCCAGTGCATTTATCTTTCAGATGGGACTTGAAATACACCCAGACTGAAAGCAGTTTGTTTTAAAATATACACTCTGCTATTTCAGTAGGTGTCTGTGTCTTCCCAAATTGTATTTTCTTCTTTATTATTTACTGAAGAGTTTTCCCTTCTTACCACTATATATCATGCAATATGATTTTAAAAATCATGTTTAATTGAGGAGAAATTTAAAAGAAATACATACTTTGCTTGTTCTGTGTTGGAACAGGAATAATTTTATATGTTTTTCTCTGTCTGCACTGCACAGCATATTTGTATATAAGAAATGAATTTGCAATTACTTTTCCAGTGTAGTATCTTTTGAATTCTTTTTGTCTTAATTTATTCTCCCTCTCTAGTTTTCCTGTGTTGTTTATTTTCAATTTCTCTTTTTATTAATTGTTTTCCAAGAGGCACAAAAGGTCCTTAGGAGGCTGTGTCTTTCCTTTGAGGACCTGTGGGCAGTCCTCAATACCTGGTCCTCTTCCAGAGTATGAAGGTGGGATGAAGAAAAGAGTAATATGTATTTCAGAGTGTTCCTGTGTTACACAAAGTGCTCTTTCCCTGTGCTTCTGTTCATGGCAAGGCTAGATGAGGGTCTTGCAGAAGTTGTGAGGGTGATGCAGCCGTGCACCAGGGTACCTGCTGAGCTGCCAGCAGGGACAGGCTACCACCGGCTCTCTGGGAAAGTCATGGATGGTGATGGAAAAGATGGGGGGGCTCTGTGGTGAGAGCAAGTCACTTTGGTCAAATGTGCTTTCTCTGAAAGGAAACAACTCTGTCCAAGTTAGTTTTAAAAACCAAAGGAGTTTTGATGTCTGAATGTTTGAAATAGAGTAGATTCTGACAAGTACTTGCTTTAAGTGTGTAGGGAAGCTTGTTTTCCCTTCGGGGGCACCAGGGGAATAAAACAAAGTTTGTTTTTTTTTGTTCCCATGTGTGTCAAGGCAAAGAATCTGCTGAGGCAATAGTGCAAGAAGAAACCTTATAACTAAAATATTTGGCTGTGCAAAGGCATTTATTTCTCAGCACACCACCCCTCATAGTTTTCAGTCTTTGTTCATTTTTCTCTTCCATCTTGCTTTATATACCAAACTTGTGTGTAAACAGTGATGATAAGTGTATTTAAAGGGGCTGAAAATGCCTCATGGATACTGGCCAGCTGCTTCTTACATGAACTGAGCTGCTGGTTCCTAGTTCAACAAAATGAACTGAATCTAGTTCCTCTGCCCCTTAGAGTATCACAGCTCCCCCAAGTAGCTGGATGGCATTTGGCATAGACTGCAGTGCCAGAAAATATTTTTAAAGACTATGTATTAATTTATGGTTTACATTCACTTTTGTTTTCTTATGGCTTGCCTCTCTGCTGGTAGGGCTTTCTGTGCTGTGACAGTCTGGGAGGAATCTGCAGGGTGGGTGTGACTGTGCTGTGGATTCTGTGTGATGAGCCAGTGCTATGGAACTGCAGGGTGAGCTTGGACCAAAGCAGTGGAGGGCTGCTGCTTAGCACCTGAAACACTTTCAGCAGCCTGAGGGTAGCTGGAGGTGGCTGCATTCCATGTGTGCTGATAGAGAATTATTTCAGAATACTTTAAAATCTGGAATTATTTCAAAATACAACCTTTTTTAGCATCACATCAGCTGAAAGAAACAAAGATAACGATGGCAAAATTTTACTTCTCATGAAAGAGTAACTGGTGTTGTTTGATTTACCAGTTGTCTTCTATCCATTGTGCCATCTTTAATGTTTAAAGTAAAATCTTTTACTTTAACCTTTAAAGTAAAAATTATTAAGACAGAATGTTATTTTCTATTGTTAGAATTTTTCACAGGTGATCTTTTGATCTTTCCCTTATTTTGTATGTTCAGTCTTCTAAATTGAAGCTTTTTTTCAAAGTTGTAATTTTATTTACTGCTTTCCAATGAACCAGCTTTGCTGTTCTGCAGAGAGACCCCTCTGGAAGAATTACTTCTAAGCAGCCACTCAAATTATATGAGGAGAGAGAAGTGAGTTGTTTATATATTGACCTCCATGTGCTGTGTAAAACAAGCTCAGATTGGGTGAACATTCTTCTTTCCCCCAGAATTTTGTCTGTGGAATATCAGACTTGAAATGTTGTGAGTCTTATGTGTGCATGAATTGGAATAATTCAAGTCTAGAAATACTTTTTTTCAACTTCTAAGTCACAGATTGCAGTGCATTGGGCAAGATTAACTAATAAAGATGAAAAAAAATTCTCAGAATATTTTTGTGAAGACAGTAACACTTCCATTAAGTATTTTAGACTAATAAAATTATTCAGTAGTTTTTAAGTCTGACATTTTTCCCCCTCAGGCCTAATTTAATACAGGACTAGGGGGATCTCCTGTGAGTGGCTAATACCCTTCTTATAAGTAATGCTTTCTTCATAGCCTCATTTTCATAACTAAGTTTCATTAATGAAAATGCTATAAATAATTAAAGTGAAATATGTCAAGACTAAGCCCAGGGAATCTGTGGCCAAGTAAACAAAGGGACTCTGAAGCTTTCGATCTACATGTGCTTGGACTGCTGTGTACAGCATTCTTGTCTAAGCTTTGCTCTTAAAGCTCTCTTGAACTTTCAGACAGGAAACACTGCAGAAAGTTGAGTTAAAATGGGCCCTACATTTTAAAATTTAAAAAAAGTTGTTAGTCTAAAAATCAGCCTGCCAATAGAAGCAATATCCTGACTGGTGTAAGCTGTAGAAAATTAAGAATGTAGAAAACAATGTATAAAATACATGGAAAAAATTTGTTCCCAAAGCTTTATATTTCTTTTCTGAAATGGTGTGGAACATTTCAGAAGAAACTGTTTACTTGCATTTAGCATAGTATACTTCAACCTGGTGTTTCTTTTTATGATTTAATGACTTCTAGGTTAAATCTTTGGTTATAAGACAATATAGGTTGTCACTTGGCAGTTTTAGGTTGTGGGTCAGATAAATAAGATGTTACTCTAAGTTGTTTCTTCCACTGATGGGCAATATAAACACACCACACTGTGGTGTGTTTGTACCTTCTGGTGCAGCCACAATTTCAGTGGCTGACATCCTCTATTCACCAAGGAAGTTTCTTCTGAGGCTGTCTCTGTTTGATTTTAAATGACTAATTTCAAAGATCAGTTTAGATTCTGTAGTTTGTAAACTTCCTGCTCATGTGGACTTCTGAATTTGAGATACCTATTTTTTTTTTTTGAATAATAAAAAATGCTTCATTCAAGAAATGAAATTGCTTTTGTAACTCATCCCTTAAATGTTATTGCCAGCTCTCAGAGGAGAAGGTAGTTTGGGTTTGATGCTGTTTGAGAACTCCCTAACATGCTAAATGGATACTAGATATGCAGAAATACCAGCCCAGAAATGAATGTCTTGTAGCAAATAAGAGGGCTAGATCAAATTAAATGTAATGAAATTCTTCTGTAGCCCATAACTGAGATGAGCATTGCGACAGTCTTGCTTTTTGTTTAGCTCCTGCTGGTGCTGTGGTAAGACTGCTTATTTACGTTTTGAAGAGACTCAGAGGTGAATACAGTGAGAAATCTTAAAATTTGCAGCTGTAGATCTGTAGCTCTTTGTTGAGTCATAGATGTCAAGTGATGGATGTGGGAATATATGGTCTCATTAGTGCTCTGCATATTTTTAGCTACATTTTAAGAAGCTGATGTTTTCTTAATGTGGCAATAGATCAGTTCTCTTCATTAGAGAATGCTGTGTTCTTTGATCTTAGTCATGTGGTGTTTGTAGTCCATAATGAGGGTAGGAGAAGGGGAAGATTTTGTTTTACAGTGTAGTAATTGGAAAAGAAACAGCCTGTGTGGATTTTGATCATTGTTTTTTGCTGTATACAAGGTGCTGGTGTGTTTCATCTTGCACTCAGATACTGACCCTTGCATTTATTCATGAAGAGATACAAAAATATTTAAAGTTTTATTAATCTGCTCTGTTAATCAGAGTTTTTTTTCTTGTTTTGTTTGTTTGTTTATAGTTAAAATTCTGTTTCATTGAGGTGGGTGGTGGTGTCATTTCCTGTGTGTCATGTTGACATAAATCACTCACATTTGAGGTAATTTGATAGCTACATCATCACTTTGCTTTGTTAGTTTGAGACTGAAATTTATACTTGGAGGGTCTTTTTAGTTCACTGTCCGGCAGGAAATAACTTTTAGTTTTCATGAGTGCTTTGTCAGGCTCTGCATTCTTGTTTGCTCTGTAATCAAAGTACTGAGCGTCCTCAGCCTTTGCGCCTTTCTGTGCCTGCCACTTCAAGCACAGCCAAGCTGTCTGAGACACAAAGTAATGCAGTTGCCAGCAGGAATATGATACTTACTAAAGTCTCTAGGAAAGCCTTTTATCTTTGGCAAGTAAGTATTTTACATGAAATTACACATGATGGTAAAGCCACAGATTTAAAGTGTAATAACCCCCACAAGAAATGTTTTCCTCATTTAAGGTGTATTTTTAGCCACTTCTGCCTGGTTTTAAAACAAAAAATATTTTTAAAGTTTGCACTTCGTTCAAGTGTGATGTCAGCGTATGGAAATGAGTATTTGCTCTTTTATGGATTTTACTTATTTAGTAATTATGCTTGTCATTGAAGTCTAGAATATCAACAGAAAGAGAAACTACTGCCTTTTGGTGCAATAGATTGTCATATGGTGTGCTTCTGAGTGCGGAGTGAGTGATGGAAGCTGCTGAATTCAAAACATGAACAGGTTTGAATATATTTAAGAATCTGTACATTTGTGTGATTTTGTTCTTGTTTCAGGTGATCTATGCCTTCTGCTTACAAAGCACACAGAAATAAATTGGTGCTGTGGACTCTGTGGAGCGGCTGAAAGAAGCGTCACCCTGAGAATGAAGCAATAGAACCCCTCTCTGCAGAACCGTATGATTGAGAACGCGGTCCAGCCCTCCTCTGCTGCCGGACATGCTTTTGTCCTCCTGCCCCGCTTACCCCCTGCTGCAGTAATACAGATGGATCGTAGCAGAGAGGCAGAAATGGAGTTACGGAGATCCTCCAGCCCTGGCAAGCTAAGCAAGAACGACGTGGATGCTGACAAGACCATGTGCCACAGCTGTTGCATCTGTGGTAAAAGTTTCCCTTTTCAGAGCTCCCTGTCGCAGCACATGAGGAAGCACACAGGTGAGAAGCCCTACAAATGCCCTTACTGTGATCACAGAGCTTCCCAAAAGGGCAACCTGAAGATTCACATCCGCAGTCACAGGACAGGCACTTTAAGTCAGGGGCACGAGGCAGAGATGGGAGAGGCACAGCTGGGGGAGATGGGTGTTTCTGAGGGCCTTGGCGGGTGCACCAGCCCCACTAAAAGTACGTCTGCCTGCAACAAGATATTGAACGGTACCACTCAGGTCGATAGCAGCAAGATCTTGTTGAGAAGCAGCAAGAAGGAGGTCACAGAGATGGCACCAGCTGAGGAGGATGACAAGCTGACCTCTTACCAGTGCACCTTCTGCAAAAACAAATTCGAAAGGAAGAAGGACCTGGAGCAGCACCTGCACCAGGTCCACAAACCATTCAAGTGCAGGTTGTGCAGCTACATGACCCTGAGGGAGGAGACGCTGTTAAACCACATAGAGAAAGACCATATAACAGCTCAGGTCCCCAATGGGGAGACCTACACTGAGAACTGCAAGAGCGAGCTGAATGTGGGCGAGTTCCCATGCGAAGTCTGTGGTCAGACCTTTAGTCAAACCTGGTTCCTGAAAGCTCACATGAAAAAGCACAGGGGGTCATTTGATCATGGGTGCCATATTTGTGGCAGGAGATTCAAGGAGCCCTGGTTTCTCAAAAACCACATGAAGTCGCATGGCCCCAGGTCTGGGAGCAAAAACAAACCAAAAAATGATTTGGAGCTGATTGCCACTATCAATGATGTGATACAAGAGGAGACAATTGTGACCGGCCTATCTCTTTATGAAGTTTGCACCAAGTGTGGAAATCTGTTTACAAATATGGAAAGCCTGAAAGTGCATAATGCTGTTCACTACCGTGTGCAGCCGGGCAGCACCGGGGATAAAGCTGAGGGCTTGACTGATGGGAGCCTGAGCTCCTCGGTAACCAAGCAGTTTTTCTTGCAGTGTCTCAATCTACGGCCATCTGTTGGGCTGGATAGAGTTATGAGAGGACAGCCTGGGAAAAGAGTAGCTGAGCTGGATCCGGTCAGTAGCTACCAAGCTTGGCAGCTGGCCACCAAAGGAAAAGTAGTAGAGCCCTCAGAGTATGTGAAGTATGTGGGATGGGATGAGGCCCTGGCAGATGCAGATGTGACTTATGACAAGGATAAGAGGGAGTATATCCTTGTCAACCAGGAGAAGCGCAAGCGAGACCAGGACTCGCCCAGCAACCCCAAGAAGAAGAGCTGCACTGGTGGGCGCCTGGAGAAACCCGGCAGTGTCCCAGCGGGGGAGAGCTGCCCGCCTGCCCCCGGGGATCTGGACTATCGCCCTGCCTCGCGGCAGAGCCGGCGGGCTGCCCAGAACAAGTCCACGGAGTGCTTTGAGTGCGGGAAGATCTTCCGCACCTACCACCAAATGGTGCTGCACTCGCGGGTGCACCGCAAGGAGCGCAGGAGCTGCAGCGAGGGCGGGACGGCCGCCCAGCCCGACCGCTACGGCTCCAGCAGCGAGGAAGGGGACTCGGGCTCGGTCAGCGGGCCCAGCACCCCTGGCTCTGCATCTGCCCCGGAGGACTCGGCCACCTCTGCCTTGGGAGAGGAGGGGGCTGAGGAGAGCTCGGAGGAGGGAGCAGCCAATCCCTTGCTAGGTAAGATTGCTCCCACCTTTGCCCCAGTAATTGTTGCTGGTCCCTTTGTCTCCTCGTCTGGGACACAGTGATGACCAGAGGGAGAAATACGTGAAAGCATGGTGCTGGTAATAAGAGCAAGATGATGTTTTTGTAATGTGCTGGTGAACTTGTATTTTGATGAAGGACACCTGAGAAGTATTTTAGTTGCCTATAGCAACACTGTAGGATATTCAGGATAGCCCCCTGGATGTCCTGGGGGCTGCTTTTCCACAATTCATGGGTGTCCTGTTCTGCCTGCAGTGTAGAGGTGTAGCCTGCATAGCGTAGCCCCAAAGCACATAAATTTGTTAAAATGCCAGCATGAGAGGAGTCTCTCTCCTCTTCTCCGCTTCACTTCCCAAATTGTGTTTATAACTCCAAAGGCTATAATTAATCTCTCTGGATTAAAGCAGTCCTTTGAGCCCAATGCTACTAAATGGAACAAATTATTCTCCAAATAGAGCAAAGTAAATATTTAAAAGAACACCATTAAGCACTTTCGTATCTTTTTTTTTTAATCCTTTATTTTTGTTGTTCACCATGCTTTGTTTATAATACCCTTTTAGAAATGTGAGATTAACCATTCTCTCCTTACTAGCCCTTCTGCTGGTTTTTGTTTGTTTTCTGTTTGGTGAACAAAAACGGTTTCCTCTCATTTTCATTCCTTTTGTTGTGAAGAACATAGTTATCTATAGAGTTAAACTCATTTTCAAGACCATCGTGGATGAAGTAATCTGCACCATTGTGGAAGAGAGTGGGTTTATTCAATTACCTTGCTCTTTCAGGATATTATATAATGTTGCCTTTTCTCCTGGCTTCAGACCTCACAGCAGCAAAGCAACATTTACCAGAATTGTGAATTGTTACATGTTTTTCATAATTTTTTAAGCAATTGTGGATATATTCAAATTAATCCAAGAACACCAATTTTTTTTTCTTTTTTACCTTTCCATTAAAAAAAACAATTCCAGAAAGTCTAGTGACAAGCTAGATTCCTACAGATTCTTAAATATTTGCGGTATGATTACTTGCAAGTTTAAAAGACTCAGAATTTGGCTTTCCTATGTGCTGTTGGATTCTTGAACACTTAAATTTCTTTTTGGGTACATGCCTACTTTGTGTGCAAGTCCATCAGCTGCCACCTGACATACTTAGGTTCAGCTGACACAAGGTATGGTGATAAAACTGCAGCTTTGTCTAGAGTTAAATGGGGCTGCCATGTTGCACCAGTGAAATGTACAGTGCTGCAATCAGAACTGCTGGGATGGAAAACCATTTCTCTGGACATGGGCAAAAATACTGCAACACTTCTTTGTATGATGTTCACATAGGAAAACTGTTCTTATATGCTCTCCATATTTTATTTCTAACAAGAGGAGTTTTCGCAAATCTTTGCCTGTTTTGCTTCTTGCCTCAACTCAGGCTTTGAGCCCTTGCTGCAGGACTGAAAGGGGAAAGTTAGTCACACAGCACTTTGCTCTCACAGGAATTAAAGTTACTGGCTTAACTGATGCCAGCAACTGGAAACTCACTTCCTTGGGTATCAAATTGATCCTTGTTTGTTTTAACTGTAAAGAAGCAGCAAACTGATGGGCCTGAATAAAGGCACATTTTGGAAAAGGGATATATTTGCAATGATGGGCTGGGAGGGTGGCTGCTGCATTTTATATTTGCTAGTATCACAGCTGAAGAGCTAATCAAGTATTTAATTGGCTAATGAGAAATGTTTCCGTGCAAGAGAAATGCTGCCTATTACTAGAGGTTATTTAACTCAAATCACTGTCTCAATGAAGGGAACATTTTTTTTACAAATGATAGATTTTTTTAATTTGAAAGAAAGTTTAAGGTTTTTTTGCTTATTTGTTTTGTTATGTATAAAAGGAGTTTTCATAGGCAAATGTTCAGGACTAAAGTTTCCCAATTTTATCTTTTTGGTATGGAGGTTTATTAGCACTGCCCTGGTATTGTGTTCTAAGGAACAGCAGTCCTTCTGTCCAACAAGCTGTAAGATTAATTTTATTCTTTTGCAGATTCTGCTGTAACTCAAGATGGTTTTTTTTCCCTCCCCTATGAACAGTAACTTAAGGTGTATGGAATATAGGCCAGATTCTGCCCTCATGTATGTACCTGCAAAAATGAGGTGTTCTGGTATGGCCTTGAAGCACATTTTGTCCTAGAACTGCTGTAGTTTGCTGTCCTTTGCTGCAGCTTTTTTTAGTTACTCTTCCAGGTGAAGATTTTCCATCAAGAATAGAGCTCCAGCCCCATGGACAGGCTTCCTTCCCAGTGGATGCTGACAAGCAGGGCTCTCAGTTCCTGCTCCTGAAATTATTTCTACCGCATTATTTTTACTTGGGCTGTAATGAGGAAAATCTTGTGCTACTCAAAAGGTTATACAATATTTGGTTGTTTTTTTTTTTTTTTACTTTCTTATCTTTACTCTCTGTTTCCCCTTTTCATGCATTACTATGTTATCCTGTGTCAGAAAAGGGCCTTGGGACTGCCAAGTATTGAATGCTGTGGCCTTGACTCAGCTGAAAGTATTTCTTTGTGCATTTAATTCTTAATAATCTGAGGAGCGCTGTTGACGCATGGGGTCTTGCAGCAGGGAAGCTGGCAGAGCACCTCTGTGGTCACTTAGGGCCAGCAGGTGTAGGGGCTCAGGGTGGCAGGAGCAGGGATTATTGACAGGGCTCACTGGGAGAAGAGCAAGAATTGGGGTTGAGAGGCTCCAGGGCAGGCACTCCTTTAAACAGGAATTTGCCCCTGCTGCCTTTGTTGAGTAACATCATGATTTCTCAGGAACCGGCGTGTAGTGTTGCAAATCCAGTTTATCAGCTGCTGGGCTGACTACAAAGTGTGCTTCATCTGGTTGGAGGGAGGGTAAATACTAGTTTTGTAGAACTACACATAGTGTACTGTGTGATACCTGTCATGCAGAAATCACACATGAAGTCTTTGTGCTTTGTGTGACGGCCATGTGGGAAGAGGTGGCTCAGAGCACTTTTGCTTCCTTGAGACCAGACTTTGGATGTTTTTGAGGTATTCCTGCCCCAGATGATTCTTCATTTTTATTTATCATTCAAGCCACTTGAAAAACTGTACCTTAATGTTCACCAAAGTTGCATCCAAAGCTGTGTGAACTATCTGTAGATTGCTGCTACCTCTTCCCCAAATTGAGGTTTTTGGCTGGGGTTTTTTTAATGATTTTCATTTTTCCCTGAAAAGAACCCCAGAGATATGACTGAGAGAGTAGTGAGGGATTATGTATGTGTTGATAAAAGTGAAAGGAAAACACTGTTTTTATAATCTTTCATCTTCTCACCTAAAATGTAGCTTTAGATATATGAAAGTAATTTGGTGGTTAGTATTTTTAAGGCATGAGCCCCTTCATTGCCACGGTGGTTTTAGCAGCGAAGGTGCTTGGGTTTGTTACATTAGGCTATATGTCAGTCCTGAAATGAAGAAGGAAGAATAATTTTTGAGGCTGTGACTGCTGTTGGCAGGTGGAAAGATGAGGAGATGAAGTGAAAAGAATTTAAATACCTCTTGGTTCTTGGCAAGCATGGAGTAAAAGCACAGACCTGAGATAGCCCAGCCAGTGAGGAAGTGCCATACAGGTGGTACTTCTTCTTGCATGTCATTGTCAGTCTGGGCTGGGAGTAAATGTTAAAATTTATCTAGGAGGGGAAAAGAAAGAAAATAAAAGAAAAGAAGAAAAGAGAAGGACTGTTATATAGGAATAAAGGAGAGGAATGCTGCTTCTAGCGTGGCCAAGTCAAGGAAGGACATCAGGGAAAGGAGAGGATGTATCACCTTGGAATGCTGCTTCCAGTAAAAACCATCCTGTGTATTCTATTTCCTTTATCTCCTGCCTCTGCTCTCCCTTCTCTTTACCTTTTTTCCCTTCTGTTGGACTCCTCTGATTTTTTGAAGTGTTTTAAGGAGAGACTGATTCACCTGTATTGCACACACGACTGCGAGTGAGGGCTGTTGTGATGGGCGCTGTACCCGTACTGCTTTCAGCCCGAGGAGCTCGTGACCTGACTGAGGTGGGCACAAGACTCTGCAGAATGTAAAAAAACTCAAACAGTGAATACCAAACAGTGGTGTGTGGCTGTGCTTGGTTTACCTCAAGCATCACTGGTGGCGTGGTGGGACCTGCTTAGATAGAACATGAGCACCATGAAGGAGTGGGATGAGATGGGAGTAAGGTGCAGGTGGAGAGAAAGGAGAATGGCAAGAAGCAGGACCTTGGTGAAGGGAGCTGAGCCACATGATGAGGTTTCAGGGGGGATGGGGGGCTCAAGAGAGGTGTGCAATGGCATTGGAGTTCAGACCCTCCAAGGCAGTGCCAGCATTGATGGCTTGCACTGAAGCTCTAAAGGCTCATGATGTGCTGTGCTCAGGTGGGTCACTCCATGAGGATTTCCATGTGAAAATGAGAAAGTCTGGACCTCTTTCTTTGTGTTTGTTACATTTCAAAAACTCTTAGTAGAGCATGGCCAGAGACTGATTTAGTATTTTTTTTTAGTAAACTGAAGAGACAGCTGCCTATGAATTGCTTACAGGTTATACAGTCTTGGGGATGTAACAGATACCATTTATCCCAGGCCTGTTACATGAAAATTCTATACATAAACTGGAATGCTTGAATAGAAACATAACATTAGCAAGTTCTGAGGAAAAAGTATAGCAGAGATTTATGAAGCATAAATTTCAACTTTGTTTTGCTCAGATATGAATTATAACAAGTCTAGGAGCTGGAACTTTATTGAGAAATGCATCTTTTCAGAAATCTTTTGATGTAACATAATTCAAAAGTAAAAGTTGTTTAGTGTTGCTTTAATATTTTAGTAAAGCAGCAAGGCTGTAATTTTTGGGAGGAAAGCAACAATAAGAATAAAACAGCTAAGCAAATGAAATTAGAAAAATAAAAATGTATTGTAATTCCAGAGAACAGAGCTAGTTCTAGTAAATGTTTTCTGTTGCTAGCATGAGTGTATGGAACAGCTGCCAGTATCCAGTACCAGGACTTCATTGTTCCTACATGAAAAAGTGTTTCTCTGTGTGCAAGGGGAGGTCTCTCCACTATGTAAAAACCAAACATTTTTATTACATATCTTGATTAATTACACTTCAGATGCTTCTCATGCCAGACACTCAGTGTAAATCCCACAGCATTGTGCTGCTAAGGGCAGTGCTCTTGGGGCATTTTACAGCAAATGAGATCTTGCTCTATGTGTACAGTCTTAAGTATGTTTAAGTTATCTAACGTATTTAGTTTGCTGAAGGAGCATATAACAAACTGGAGAATGTTTCAGTGCTGGACAATTGGTAACTATTGCCCCAGGCTTCCAAGAAATAAGGCAGTTTCAAGGAGGAACAGTGTCTCAGAACTGTGAAGATAAGAATGTTATGCTGTGATTACGCATTCACCACCAGTTAATTTGGGCATTGCTGAGGGGTGGTTGTTGGAATACCATTTCAGCTTTACAACTCAAACTAGTTGTTTGGATTCTTAACTCCAGTGAGATCAATGAAACTCTGGGACTTGGAATTACAAGCAAATTGATGCTTCAAATCATAGGGGAAGTTGGGCAGAGGCAAAGAACCTGTGCTAGCAGTAAGAGATCCATTAGATGTTGGTTGGGGCTTAGCAGAATTCAGCTGTTCCTTAAAGCAAATTTGGACTAGACCTGTTACCTGGTTTGTTACGTAGTTTGAATACAGACAGCTAATAATTAGACGGCTAATAATACCATTTAGAAATTTCTCTTTCCTATCTGCCTTGCTGTAATGCAAGTCCAATGTAATGGACTGTAATGATAGTCCAGTCATGATACATGTTAGCAAAGGCATGTGCAGTGTGGTACTTTCTCATGATCTGAGGTTTCTCTGCAAAACACTGCAGGTTGAACTATCATTTTTGACCAGTACAGGTCATATCTCCTGTGTATGTCTCCACAGCAGCATTTGTTACTTTTTCCTCTCCTTTGGACTCCTGTACTCTCCTCCAGACTGCAGATGGTATCTCTTACGTGAGTATACACATTCCTGTGGTGTTGCCCTCAGCAGTATTTTTTGATTCTATTTGTCTTTAACTGTGGGTTGATCTTAATGGAAATACTTACCAAGGAAACAGAACAAAATAGAAATTATGCTGATTGTCCCAAGAAAATGGATAGCACGAAAAATTCTGGCACCCAGGATCAATGCAGTGTGTACTGAGAGGAGAGGAAGAGAGAAAAGCCATGGGACATCTAGGAAGTGGTTAATACCTCCCTTGCCAGGTGCACCTCACACCCATGAAGTTGCTTGCCCCTTCTGTATTTTAGGCTGATGGTGGGAGCTATGCTTCAGCAAATCCATGCAGGAAGTGTTTGATTGGAACAGGGCAGCAATGCTTTGGCATAAAGCAGTCTGTACCCTTTAATGCTGTCCATTAACCTGACACCATACTGACTAAGGAACATGCAACAATTGCCCTGTGGGAATCTTGGGTAAATTCCACTGTGTTCCTGATGACCACACTTTGCTCGGCATTACCAGGCCTGTTTTACCCAGTCCCAGGTAATGTGGGTGGCCAGCAAGAGTGTTAAACAGCAATTCAAGTTCCTCTTGAAATGGGGCATGGTGATGAGGAACAGATAACACACAGTCAGCTCAAGTCAGAACTAAGGATTATTGGTTGAGCTTGGGATACTTCAGTAGATTAATGGCTTGTTGTGACAGAGATTGCCTTTATTGCTGCTCAGAGACAATTTCTTATGCAGCTTTTTAAAGTTATTAGACCAGCTGTAGCACTACTTTTATTCCTTGTAAACATTTCTGTGAGGGTGTTAAGTGCAGAAGAACTTCGTGCATGTCAAAGATACTTCTGCTGTATTTAGCTTTAATTGTTAGTGTTCCTTTTTTGCAGGTTACCATATGCAATTACAAGTGACACAGTGAGATAGAAGTATTATTTAGGCAGCTTATTGTTGCTGTGCTTCTGTGATATAAGCAAAACCACAACTCAGCTTGGAAGAAAAATTGTACAAGGTGCTAAGAGGGAGATAGGTTTACCCAACCTTTATTTTATCTCTTAGGAAGCAAGGAAATGTGGTTTCTTAAAGGTAGGTCATAGTAGGTAAGTTTTGCCCTGAAGCTTATGGAAAATGCCCAAGATTATTTCTTCATACTACTACTTTCACAGTTTTTGGAAATGTTGTCCCAAGTGCTGCTTCAAAGGATTGCTTATGTCTTTGTTTATTCCTTCCTGAGCTGTCAGTCACCATTCCACACTTACCATACACTAGTATTTAAAAAAAAATATTTCCAAGGGTGTGGAAAGGTATTGGCAATCTTGGTTTCAGTTTGTGCAGTCAAAAATACCCCTTTAAGTCAGTTGCACAGGGATTCCAGTGCTCATACTGGGCTTTCAGCTCTTCGTCAGTAAATACGATAGATGTCTGCATATAGGGATGTTCACTTGGAAATCCTGCTGCACAGAACCTCAGTTTTAACAAATCCCTTACTTCTTGACACCTGCTCTGACCTTGCTGCCTTGTAAACGTCAGTTTAGCATCTCTAGTAACTCTTTGTACTGGATGTTTCTATTACATCAAACTGTAGCTTGTGAAATACTGCTTTGTGACATTTACAGTCAAAAGATCACATTGTGTAGTGCTTTTATTTTCAAGCAGAGGCAGTTTCTGATCAGTGAGTGAGGACTGCATCTCCCCAGCTAGTAAAACAAGAATCAGATGATGAAAATTGTGATGGTAGCGTTTTAATCTGATTCCCAAATACTTTGGTAGCTCCATGACTGTGCTTAGTGGGATTCTGCTGATCTGTAAATGACTGCTAACGAGGGGCTTGTATAAATGTCTTTAATGTTAAATCTTTTTGTGGTTCTTAACATTATGGTTCACAGTTTGCCCTTGATCAAGAGTCAGATTTTCGTTTTTAGTGCATTAGATTTGGCAGTAGGTACTCTCAGTAGATGGGATAGGCTGAATTCTGCAGGAGCTGAAATGTTGGGGAGTCCCAGGGCTGCACAGGATATAAAAGTAATGTGTGGTTGGGCCTAGCCTTGGTAGATTATTTGTTTTCTGCAGGTGTGTCTTACAAATACAAGTTTTACTAGGTCTCACTTGACTTCACTTTATTACTTTTTAACCCAGTAGTCTCATTGAGGCGCTGGATTACTTTACTGTGGAAGGGCCTGACTGTGGTACCAGTTGTACCAGTAAAAGTCAAGAGCAACTTTGCTGCAGTTAAGGGAACCCTTTGTGATGGGTTGATAGCTTTTCTTCTTCTCAGTTTTCTTTTCATTGCCTACAAAATTTATCATCAGCAAGCCTGTATTTTTTAGGGACATGAAAAGCATATAGTGAATTTTATTGAAACTATGGAGGAAACCATTGAGTTTAGCGTTATAATTTTCAGTGCCTTAGGCCTTGAAGAAGGAGACTTTTGAATCCTTGTACTTGGTGTGTGATTGCTACTGTCCCATATTTTGTAAGTGACAGGTAGACATGATTTTCAGTGCCATGAATGGATTTGTAAATGTGTAGGGAACTTACTTTCATGGTGAATTTGTTTTTCTTATTTATAGACAGCATGGGTTTGGACTGGAAAATTGCAGAATACTTTGGCCCTGATGCAGCAATAGTTATAACTGCTGGCTTGATTTTAAGCATAGGCCAGAAAGGTTGGAGTCATTGTTAACTGCTTTGTTGAACCACTTGGCACCTAATGGCCTGAGATTAGAGAAGAATAGGGAAATCTTTCTTTTCTCTAATCAATGCCAGTGTAAATTGCATATCCTGAAATGTACCGTAGCATGCAAACTTCACAGGGGATAAGACATGGGGAGGAGCAAGTGTCAGAATTGTCTTTTGTGGATACTCTGTTGATGGCTTGGTTAGGCTTTAGCAGTGCTGAGGGCAAAAATCCAACCCTTCATCCTTTTAAAGTGCAGAATCTCTGTTGAGAAAGTGTCCATCTGAAAGGCAAAAGTACTAGCTCAGCTGATGATTATTGTAACTTTGATACAGGTGCTTACTTAACATGGATTTAGAGCACTGAGATACTCATCCTTGTACAGGACCCATGGGGAAAGACTTGCCCTCCTGCTTTCAGAAATTTGTTTTCCAGGTTGGTAATCTTAAACCTCACTTATTAATTCATTATCTCTGTTACTTCAAATAACAGAAAAAGAAATAGCCATTAAAATGATTGTTTCTGTCATATCACAGGTATAAAGCTAAAAAGTTTAGTTTTATTTGGGAGCCAGAAGTTAGGATTTACTCCAAGTCAGATCTCTTTTTCTTATTACAGGATGCAAAATCACAGATTTTATTTATTTATTTAAAGACTAAATTTAGGGTTAGTTTGCAATATAAGGCACTCCCAAACCTTGTGTTTCTTTGAGATAACAAATTCATCAGGCAGTTGGAGGCATCAGCTACACCTAACAGCACTTCAGAGGTGTGTGTTATCTTAGGATAGCATATGTCTTGTGATGTCTTACTGCTTAAATAGCATTTGAGGCAAGCTGTTGTCAGCAAAACCTAAATATTTGGGGGGGGGAGAAAAAAGCATAACCACAAGGGAAATATATGGCTTCTTTGGGAGATGTGAACCTCAGGTTAAAGGGCTTTTTTTTTTTTTTTTTTTTTTTTCCTTTCTCTCTCTCTCTCTCTTTCTCTTCTCTTCTCTTACCTCTCTCCTGTGAAACATTTTCTGGGTGTTTTGACAGTAGAGGTCTTTCTTTCACCAATGTCATGGTGGTGAAGGACTGAATGCAATGACTCAGGATGATAATGGGATATAAAAGACTGCATCTCTTCCTGTGCCTGCTGTACCCCAAGGTAGTGGAGCAGATGCTGTGCTTCCTTGCTTTTTGCATGTTTTGGTAGGTGTGTAGCACTGCTGAACCAAGGGTATGATCAGTTTTCTGTGATTTAGCCTTTATTCAGTAGGTAGTAAAGCCTTTTTTTGCTAGATAATGAAGCAAACAGATCTGTCTCTTTCCTTAAAAGAGAATTCAGGAAGTACAGCTTACACTGCACATGGAACATATTAATCCTAAACCCCTCATAATACTTTGCAGAAGTTTCTTGTCCCTGCACATATCTGTATCCACATGCACAGCAATTTCCCAGAAATGTCTTAACCTTAAGTACTGTTGAAGCCTGGAGAAGCCTTAAAAAATACCCAAACACAGAATGACAAGTAAAGTTGTAATAGGAAAAAATTAATCTTTACTTGGATTGTTCTAGGACAACAAAATGGGTGCACATAAGTGAGGATCACTTACTTACTACTGTAGTGCTAAATATATATATTTGACAAGGAAGCCTCAATGCTGTTATTTTTGTGGAAGTAGGGAGTGTTGTGCTTTTTTTAGTTTAATGCACACAGACATGACACATTAGTTACAATTCAAACATAATAATATAATTCTGCAAGTTATTAGGATTTTTTTATCTTAGGTGTTAACAGTATGAAAATGTCTAATAGTAAGGCTCATATTGGAAATGAAATGCTATTAATTCATAATAAAGTTTTTATGTGCCAAGAAGAATTTTCTGCTATACTGACATTTCTTGGTCAATTATATTAGAGCAAGATTGTGTTAAAAAAAAAAAAGTATCTTAGCATATATTCAGTAAGTTGAAATACTGACTTCACTCAACCAAGGCATCATGGAAAGTACTCTTCATAAAGTATTTACTCAAATTCCAGTTTTGCAACTTTCTTTGAGGCCTTTAGAAGCCAAAAGGAAAGAAACCTGATGCATAGGGAAGAAAGGAAGGTTGGAAAGGGCCAAAACCATAATGTAATTAAAAGTCTATCAAGCAGAAAAAGGTTTGAGAAAAACAAAAAATTCTGAAGGTGTATGGGTTTATGTAACAAGTATAGATAAATAGATCTACATGGTAAAGGTATGATGTGTTACTATTAGAGCTGCATCCAGATGATGTAAACAGCTTCTTCTGGAAGCTCATTGATAGTTCCAAGCAGGTCTCTGTTGCTGACAGCTCTCCAGAGATCCCTGTTGTCGTGGGGAATGAGAGCCGTGCTAAAGCACAAGCCAGAAATGTGAAATGTGGTTTTCTGCAGTAACTGCCCTGTCTCTGAATTTGCTTTCTGACATGCACATGTTTGATCTGATGCATGACATCAAGGTTATCTCACATCATATACACTGTAGGATTACCAATCCATATTTGTCCTGTTGAGGGTCCCAGCTGGGAATGAGCCAAAGTGCCATTTTATGATGTGTCTCAGTGTTGCTGTGGGCAAACCAGGCACTCAGGCTGGTGCTGCCAAGAGCTGGGTGATGGATGGGACCTGGCTGGGGATATTTTCCTTTGTATTTTCCTCTGATGTGTTTGTGACCTGAAGGAAGTGATAGAGGAGTTCATATTGAAGGGTCTGGATTTCAGGCTCTTGTCAGCTGCAAACCATAGGTGGTTTATGTAGGAGTGGGGAGCCTTAGGAGCAGCCTTGGAAAAGAGCTGAATCAATGGCACAAGGAAGTAAGCTGGAGGTAAAAGCATGCTGTGTTTGCATAAATGGTGTCACAGTGTTGGCTTACTAATGGGAGGAAGTCCATAAGGATAGCCAAGGCCTGGAGCAGCACATGCCAGGGGGGTTGGCATGCTGTGGGAACTCATCCTATGTGGGCACAGCTGGCATTTGGGAACAGAGTATTGTTTAAAGAAAGGACATGAGTGACCATGGAGAAAGAGTGGAGCACCAAAGAAGGAGGTGCTGTAACTCAGTGTCATCCTGCTCATGTTAGAAATGAATTGGGGAAGGAGGACACACAGTGCCCCTGCTACAACCCTGCATGAGCAGTCCCAGCACCTGAAGCTGTGCACAGCAGCAGAGCAGGTGAAAGAAAAGCAGATAAAAGTTTCTTTCAGGTCCTGAGAACAATGGAAATGGAAAAGGGAAGGAGAAGTGATAGGGAAACATACTAATGAGGGATTCCATTTTGATATGTTGCATCTTAGTGTTTCACCTGGCAAAGCATAAGGATAATATTGTTCCCTTGCACTTACTCATCTGAGTGCTTGAGTGGCAGGAGATAATTGTTATATTTGGAGAAAAACTTAGAAAGAAAACATTTGTACCTCTATATCTATTTCACTTTCCTGCTGTGTGGGGAAAAGGATTAAAAGTATTTTTATCAAAAATGTTATTGAATGAAAGATTCAAAATGCTGAAGTGCTGGACTACGAAAACATGATTACTTAAAACTGGTGTGACTGGACCTCTTAGCTTAAATGTAGCATGTCATTTCAAAGGCACTAAAGCCAGACGGATAACTTGCCCCAGATGTTTAGATTCAGTGGAGCAATCGCACGTGGTGTTTTTAACAAAGTTGCCTATACCCTAATAATGGTATTTTGTGAATAATACTGTAATTTCAGACACCTTTCTTTGTCTGTATTCTTTACATTAATAAATTGGCACCCATGGCAAGCGCAGTGTTTGTAAAACTAGCTTCAAAATCTTAATGTGTTGCTTTCTTGTTACAGTGACTTGAAATACTTGCTTTGTTTCTTTAATGAAATTAACAGCTTGTTGAGAGCTAAAGTTGCATGTTGGATTCATAATCAGTTTTGTTTATGCAGAATATTTTATTGTCTATCTTTCATTTTGGGGGGCATTTATATATTAACCCATTAACTCCTGCTGTTTATTCTTTACCCTTAAGCTACAACTCTTTGTTGTAGCATCACTGTGTTGACCCTGGAACCAATTACTGTGCATAACATTCAGAGGATGATGAGGCTTATTCTGCAGCTATTGTTTTCCAGTAGTCCTGGTGTACCTAATTCTTGTAGTGCATTAGGATAACTCTCTTTAAGAACTTTGTTACACTACCTGGCCAAAACCAATAGTCAAAGCAATAAAAAATAGCCTCCTTTGCCAGTCTCTTGTTTTACAGCCCCAAGAGCACAGCTGGGAAAGCTGCAGTGTTCTTCCTGCATTTGGAGAGTCGGGATGTTCTCCATTAGTTTTGATGTCTGTCGCTTCCCTGGAAGTGAGTGCATGTGTAAATGTGATACAGATGTTGTATGAAAGCTTAATTGTGCCTCTCTTTACTTTAGGCTTTGGCGCTTTTCTGTTTTGACGCCCACCCTCCCACCCCAAAAGGCTTTTCCTGAGAAGAGAAGGGAAACTGTTTTCCCATTCCTCTCTTACTCAAGAGTTAATTATATTCTGCACTGTGACTACACCTCAGCAAAAGCTGAATGGAGAAACAAGACTCCTGACAAAAAGGCGGAAGTTTTTAGGCGAGCTTAGATTTTCTGTTCTTCCTTAGGACTTAGAAGTCCTTACTGATTTCAGCCAAAGGAGGAAATCCCACCCTGAGGTTACGTTTCATCCATGGGCTTTGTTTCTGAGAGAGCTTAAATCTTCACGTTTGGTTGCAGGTCGTTGACAGCCAACTTGGTTAAGTTGTCACAGGTGCAACTGTAAGCAGGCAGCAGGAACTGAAGAAACACGGGTAATCCCGTTTAGGAAATCCCCTAGTAGCTTGGTGCTCCCTTGAAGCAGAACACCAGAAATACAGTTAGTGGCAGTTAGGGAAAAAAAAGGAAGAAAATAAATCCTTGCTCATGAATCAAAATTAAAGCAATATGCACTTCTCTAATTTCTGGGGTTACCACATTATCACTGATCTTCTTACAGCATTCTTCTCTCTGGACTCCTGAAAACAAAGAAGAAATTGCTTGATCATTTTCTTTAAGTAATACTGTACTCTGGTTCTGGGGTGCCAGATATGCAGTCAGATTCGATTAACCCGTTTAATTTTATTCTGCTGTGTTTATTTGTGCTGTATTTATTTCTGTGAGTGCCTTTTTGCTCGTTGAGTTTTCATGCTTTCACAATCACCAGTGTAATCTCTCTTTATTTGCGCCCCCCAATACAGCAAAATGAAACAAGCCATTTTTTCAAGATGTCTGAAACCCAACTTCTTTATATTATCAGATAAGCAATAACAATAATAGTCTCATAATTTTGGTTAATAACTGTAGCATAGATTTTTTTATTATTATTATTTTTTTTTAGTTACCTGAATCACGAGCTAATGAGATTGTCAAAATCTGGTTCTAAACTAACATGGGTTGTGACCTGTGTTTGTGGAAGAAAGTTAATTGAGCAGATCTGAGCCAATTTTGGTGTTTGTTGTTTTTAGGGTCTTTTTTTTCCCAGAAGAGGAGCTTCCTGTCTCTTTCTAGAAAAATGATCAGCTTTTCTAGGGAGGAAGAAATATGTGAAATGCATTATTTCATGTCATTTAAACCAAAAAAACACAGCAACCTCATCTTGTTTATCAACTTCTGCTGGTCAAAAATACTTGGTTTTAAATTTTATTTTTTCTTGTATCTTTTTAAGACATGGCTTCCATTTTCACAGAATTATATATATGGGGTTTTTTTCTATTAGAGAGAGGCAGAGTCACAATGTCGCAGAATCATTTTCAAGTGGAAAGCTTGGCAAAGTCCCCGAGGGATAAGTAAAAGAGAACTTTAAACAGGGATCAAAACAGAGAATTAAGGAGTAGATAATGGTATATTTGAGAACTGTGAAAGTGTTAATGACCAAAATCTTCCAGAAGGATTTCCCACTGTGTATTAGCATTTTCAAGCATACAGCTGTGTCTAATTACCTAAAACTGATGCTCAGTGCAATTAATGCTGCATCTGAAGAGCAAGGTAACAGGGCAGCTGACCATCTATGGGAACAAATAACCCAATATCTGTGCAATCTGGGCATATAAAAGCACGAGGAGCATATCCAGATGTTCACAGACCTTTGCAGGCCCAGCTCCTGAGCCAGTGCCACTCCCTGCCCTCAGACTGGACACAGATGCATGGAAGGCAAGTGAAAAAGAGCAGAGAGAAAGGCAGTCAGTCAGGAGCATAGTATCTAAAGTTCAGGAAAAACATTTCTAGATTCTGTTTCAAGCCATAAATAAAAATAATCCAGCAAATAGTTACTGCAAAAATAGAAGCAATCTGACTTTTTAAAATTTCTGAACAGCTGATATCATGACCCTGTATTCTTTGTTATTTATGGAAATCTGTTACTTGCCAGACTGTGAAAATGGCTGCCTGCTTGTATATATATTATTTTTGAATTGCTTATAAGCCAGCAGCCACATTTTCACTAAAAGCTTAATAAAATATGAAAGATGGTAAAGACAGCATCTCTTGATTAATACCTAGATATGAAACTATTTCAATACTTTAAACATTCAAATAATTTGTGTGAAACAAAAAGGCTGGAAAAGCTTTCCCAAATAAATGACTGTCATCAAAGCTTCTTTCCATATAAGGCTCATATTTCATCTCCAGGCCTAGCTAAAAAGAACAGAAATACATGATCATCACATAATTAATAAATTACTCCCTTCTGATGGTGTAGTAATTTTACTAGGCTTTCTTTAAAGTGCAGTTAGTTATTTTCCTACATTATGAAGTTTGTTTGAGCTTAATATCTTGTAGTTCGCTCAGCTATTGTAAGGCAAAACTAATCTTAATAACTGATTTGCTAAATGCTGCTGTTTGTATTTGCCTGTCCGTGTCAAGTACTGCATGGGCATTTTAACTAGCTGGGAAATTATGGGGAAGCAACAGAGTTAAGTGAGTGATGAATTACTTGTTTGCTATCAAATCTGTTTCCCTCTGTCTTGTTTTCACCTCACCCTGCCTCCATACAACCGCTCAGCCAATTCAGCTGTAAATTTCTCAGTGGAAACTATGCAGTCTCCTCAAGTGCCCTGTTTCCAAACCAGTGTTTCAAACCAAATTCCAGACTTGCCTGGAAGTCTGTATTCATAAGCCTTGGGAGTGGATTAGCTGAGAGTCTGACCCATCAAAAGCAACCACTGACTGTATATGTGAAAGGTGTCTACTGCCTGACCACTACACACAAGCTGTTGAACAAGACCTTGGTGTGAGAAAAATATTTTGAAGTGAAGATGGGAGTGGGATTGGGTTTTGCTGTTGACGGGAAGCATGGGAGAAGAGGCTCTCCTGATGTGTTCAGGCAAGGATGTTAATTAGTTTCTGGTTGAAATATGGCTCCACTGAGTTGGTGGAAAGGATGAGTGGCAGATTGTAAAAATTCCAGTATAAAAACCAGTATTACTGATCTTTGAGTCTGCAAGTCGGAAGTACACAGCCTCCAAGAGTCAGTCAAAATAAACAAAATGTATCTCTGGTTAAGAAAAGGTGGAGGTTTGCCTTCTTCAGGCTGGTTTCCTAACAGGCTGAGCTGGGGAGAGGATGGCTTTTGGCAAGGAAAGCTTGAGTTTGTCAAAAATACTGTAGCATCTTTTTGCTTCTATCAGACAGAAGCCTAAGAACTGTGCTGTCTACAGAATATGTACTACTACTTTGCCAAAGCCCAAACAGGTTTTTTGACAATCCTTATGCTTCCAGTATACCCTGACCTGCCTTATATGCAAAGAGAGTGCCTTAAGGCTGGTGTCTAGACAGAGCCTTGCATTTCAGCAAAGGGAATTAAAAGTAGGCTCTGATATTTGTCAATTTGCAGAGAAAATTGTACTTTGGCTACCTGCCTCTTAATTTATTGGAAAAAATGTTAATTTTTTGTTGATTCCTAGGATGCGCAAAGCTAGGGAAGGCATTTCAGGTGTTGCTTGTCAGGATGTAGCTACATCATGGCTGTTTCAAATGCCACTGCTGAACTGCTGTTGTAAAGATTAAAAAGTGGGGCTGCTGTTTGTAGACAATCCTATTCCATATCTCAGGTGTCACTGTTGTAAAGTATTATTCTGCCCTTACAAACCATACAAAGGCAGCCCAGTGAGCTTGACCTTAAAGCTAAAATGAAATTATGATCTATTCTGCACCCTGCAGGATGGACTGGGAGAGTCAGGATGGTGATTCTTCAGTTCAGTCATGGTGAATTGCAAGTAAACAAACAAGGCACTAGTTAGTAGGACTGTTTGTAGTTAGTAGATGCTTATTTGGTATATTAACCTTGCTCCAAATTTCCAAGGTGTGCTGCCATTTGCTACCATGGGAATTGATATAGTCATGGAGTAAGTTACTTGGGTAATGTCTGTGTCAGGGTGTAGGTCATGTTGCAACTCTTAGTTCCTCAAACACCCAATGTATTCAGAAATATAGCTATTCCTGGTTTATTATTTACTCATTTTAAAAGTAACATCAAAACTTTTTTCTATTAACAAAGGTTTTTTACTCTTTGATTTTAGTTCAAAGTCACTTTGTCAGGATGAGACATAGTGGATGCTCAGTGCAAAGGGAGTGTGAGGCAAATCTAAGGGAATGTGAGGCAAATGCACTTTTCATTCTTGAACTCAAACACTCTTAATGCTTCTCAACTTTTTAAGAGATTTAAGACTGAAACCTCAAGTTCAGATTTGCCTTATGGATTTTATTATTGGCAATAAATTGTACAAAATAGGTATATAGGTGTATATATGAAATGCTGTTTTGCTGATTCACAGAGTAGTGTTTTAGGTCTCAGAAAAACTCAGCTTTTGTTTTCAGATCATTTGCATTCCCTTATAACTGCTTGCATCATTCAAAATAGTTCCCTGTAAGTGCCCCTCTATCCTTCATCTGCAGTGCTCTACTGTTGGTGAACAGCAGGTTTAGAGTTTTGACTAATAGGCTGGGACTCAGATGGATGACCTCTATCAATTATTCATGATAGATCTGAGTAGCCAGTGTATAACACTGACAACATTCATACCTTTCTACTGTAATATGAACTGTAAACGATACAGTGATTGATAGACTACAGATGACCCTTGGTCATTTTTATTAATTCCTGTTGCTGAATTCTGTAACCTGTTTTTCATTGCTTAGCTATGGAGCTACTGTGTTTTTAAAAACTCCAGCTGTCCAGAGCTAGGAGAGGCTCTGAATTAACTGTTTTTTATATTTATGTTCTTCGGACTAGTTCTCTTTCTCTTGAGGTTACTAGTTGTAGCATCGAGGATTTCAGTGGGATCACAGCAGGCTTCTTGTACGTATTTAGAATAGTATTAGATGAATGAAATAAAACATGGTTGGGGGATTCTGTGCTGTGCCTGATGGTGAGTAGAAGTGAGTAGAGCTGTGGGAAGGGGAGTTGTCCGCAAAGGCAGAGAAAGAAGTGTCACTTGCCCTTTGCTCGTGGACTGCTTCTGCTTGCCTTGTAGGTTAACACAAAAAGAAGGTCAAAACAATATAAGGGTTGAGGTGTTTTGCTTCTTAACTGCTGCATAAGGGAGTTCCATTGTATAATCCTACATTACACATACTGTGCTGTGATGAGCCTCGGATGCAAATTTAGCATTGAGAATAAGCTGAAGTTTTAAGAGCATTTAAATTAGTTTACTCAGTCTTACTGGCGAAGTGTTTTCTGAACTCCAGAATGAGAAAAGGCTCCTGAATTTGTCATTTCTTTTGCTTATGGAGTACATTGCATATGAGCACAGTAATTTGTGTTTTTGCAGATTTGTTTGAGAAGAGCTGTAGGTAAAGATCTGTAAAAACAGTTCTGCATTTAAATATGCTGCTTACCAGGAGTTCAGAGAAAGGGCCTGATTAGAAGGTAAGAATACAGTTGAGTGAGATTTGGGAGAAATCAACACTGGCTCCTGTGCTGGAAGACAGAAGGGGATGGAGAGGACTCCTAGTTTGTGACAGCATCCAGAAGTAACCCAGAACTGGAAGATAAGCAAGAAATACCTGTTTCACAGGAGACTTAGATGCACTCTGCGTTTCAGGTTCTGCCAGCAGAGTTGTCTGTGTTAGATTTGTTAGGATTAGAGCAGTGTTGCCCCCTGAGCCCTGTGGGTCTGGTGAAAGGGGACCCTAGATGCAGATGCAGCAATGCCAGCCAAGTGACACTTCCAGCTGTCTTTTGTGTAGAGAAAGGGCTATAACAACATAAATAGCAGTCTTGCCACGGTGTCTCCATCCATGCTGGCAGTCCTGGATGTCTGGTTTTGGCTGCTGACACGGGTGTAACCTTGGTACTCTTGGTGTGAGTGTCTGTCCATGCATTGACAGCCCCTAAGATGTGTGAGCCAGGGCTCCTTAGTGAGGGATGACAGCAAAGGTGGTGACTTGCTCTGTAGTGGCAGCTACACCATGATTTCCTTGCAGGTGAGGGTGCTCTTGTACTTGGGGTTTGAGCAAGGGGGGGAACAAGAAGTGCTTGGAAACCCTGCCACTTGTGCTCGCAAGTTTGCTTCAGTCACAGGCATTAAACCAGAAACTCTCTTCCCTTCAGCTTCATTCCAGGGAAAGAGCTGTGGCAGGCTGTGCTTTATGCATTGCAGGCACTCAGGAGACTGTACCTGGTGTGTTAGGTTACCAAGCAGACCTGCTGGCACACCTGAATCCTGATCTGTGTGTCTGGCCTCCCCCAGCAGCCCTAGAGTGTCAGGCACCTTTCCCCAGGGAGCACCAAGCCCCATGCTCTTCTCCCTTGTATTCGCTGTGGGTCTTCAGTGTAGCTGAAAGCAGGACTGTTCTCCACTCACCAGTCCACCTTAACAGAGCTTTACTAGCCAACATATTTTGTTGATCAGTGTGATTCCAACTCCGCAGCAATATGTAGACTAACCAGATGGAGGCTTGTACCTCTTGTGATTGTAAAATTAACCAGAATCATTGATAGTTACGAGAGTGATGACGGAGACCCAGGCGCTGTCAGAACAATGTGCTTTGAGGCATGCTTAAATCTGTTAGGACAATATTTCGTGTTGCTGCGTGCTCAGTGCACAATTCTACAGCACAGCGAGGCGCGTACGCCTCGCTCAGCTCCGAGGGTGGATAAAAGATGAAAATTATTCACTACTGAATTTGACTCAGCAAAGAAGGGGCAGGTTCCTCTCCATTCAGAGGCATAGCCAAGAAATTTTAGTCAAAGGTCTGTGTGACTGGATTTTTGGGTTTTGTTTATTGTTTTAATAGTCCTAACTAGGATTTTCTGTCTGAATAAAACAGTTTTTTAATTGGAACCTAGTGTGAGAACTTCAGGGAATCAGTGAGAAATTTGTAAGAAACAGCTGGAAATAGCAGTGGAGAAGGCAGTGCCATCTCTATTCTCTTCCTGCCACACAGCCCACAGGCGTACTGTAGTTCCCTGTTCATTTACATCAGTGACTAAAGGACCTATTTAAATGAATGAAGTTAATGAATTAATAAATGCAGAACGGGGTAGAAACCTGCATTACAAAAGGTACTTTGTTCTTAGATGCTGAGAGTAAGTTTGATATTTCACAACATAGCTCTGACTGCTGTTTGCTGTATTTCCTAATACACCCCTGGTAACATGAGATTGCACCATAGATTCCTCCTATTAAATGGTTATTCAGATGTGTTGTGCTACCGGCAGCTTTTTGCTTGCATATGAATTATGAGGTGTTTGAATTAGCAAAACGTGGATTAGCAGAGTTTTTTGCTTTGCTAGTGGTACTGCAGACACTTTAGCCATTTGGTCGTCAGATACAGTCGTTCTGTGTTTGAGCTTCTCAAAATAATGCCTGCTAGTGCCTCTGTAATTAAACATCTGTCAGGCTTTTAGAAATGCCCTATGGGTTTTCTTTTTTGGGGGAGGGGGAGACAAACCCCTGTTTTAGGGGGAAGAATGCTCTGTGTAACACCAAAATATATTTTGTTTCAGCACAAGGCCAAACTTGGGAGATTAGCAGCTTTCTTCTCCATTTTGGCTGATGTAAATAAGCAGTAAATTTATTGAGACATCCGGCATGAAACTGGTGTGAGAACAGAACTTTAGGCCTCGTGTGGCAGCTTGAGCAGATGGGTGCTTCTTACTATTTCTTAAAAACTGAAATGACAGGGAGATTAGGGTTTAAAAATCACAGCTTCTGTCGCATGCATTAATTAAAGGGTTTTAGTATAATAATTCTATCTTATTGTTCTAGAGCATACGCTCAGCTACTTTCAATTTTCAGAGTACTCGTCCTTTCTCTGGGAGCCACGGCTGTTTGTTCAGTTAAATTCCTTCTGATTAAAGCTCCCTGAATAGTCATTGCCTTCATATACCAAGACCAGCCCTGTTTTCTCTATGCTACGCTGATAATGGGGTCACTGGGAGATTTCTGAATTGCAAGTTCTAACTGAAGTTTTATAGCGCTTCAGGGATGCTTCACTGCTCAGCACAGTCTGATGAGCCTCAGAGTACCATTGGAGCACTTGGGGCACTGGCTCACACATTTCTATTCCTGACTTGTTTGGCTCACAGGGGAAGCACTGAAGAAATTTTGGTGATTTCTTGTCAGGTCCAAAATATCTTCATCCTTTTCAATATGGAAAGATGTTTGAACCCAGTGACTGCAATGATCCAACAGTATTAGCATTTTTCTTTTTTTTTCTTAGATATGACTGCAGTAGCCTCTCCTTTACTACTTCTTCCCTGCAAAAACAAACCTGCAGGAGCTTCTCCTTTACCACTTCTTCCCTGCAGAATACAATTTTTCAAATCTGAAAATGGGCTGTATGAAGAGTAATGATGTCTCAGCAATGTAGGTGGTTCTCCTCTGGAGTCCCAAACTGATGAGTCGTGACAAGGTTTCTTAAAGAAATAGGCCCTTAAAGTAACTGCCATGCAAGTTTTATTTAAAAATGTCAGCCCTATGAATACTGTGGATCTGTTACTGGTTTTGCTTCTTCCAGCAAAGCTTGACATTCCCTGGAAGAGCAGATGTTCGTGGAATGAACTCCTTCTGGGGAATTAACTAATTAAGAAGGTCGAGCTTCTGTGTTCTTCCAAACCGTGTATCCCGAGGCTGCAGTGTAGTGTCAGGGCTCTTTCTTGGCAGTGCTTGATAGAACACGTAGGTGAGAATGGGTGAAGACCTGTAACCGTCTGCCAGGCTGCTAATCTGGTGCTGGAGTTCAGCAAAGGGAAAGGAAAAGAGCTGCCAGTCCAACAGCTTTCCTGTTTTCCCTTTAAACTGATTATCAAATGTGGTGGAGGTGGCATCCATTTCCAGCAGTTTGCTGGAGAGCCTGTCCTGATACCAGTTCAGTGAGTGAGTAAGCAGACTTGATTTATGCTATCTCTGGCCAGTATCGCTCATAGACACAGGCTTTGCATCTGGGATATGCAGATACTGTCATCAGCTCTGAGCTTAACTTAGTGATGAGTAGTAAAATTATGATTTTTCTCTTTCTTGCTTTCTGTCTGGGGTTTTTTTTTTTTTGTAGTTTTAATTTTTTTTGGCCAAGTTGGCAAATGCCACTCCCAGCAGTTGGGAGCGGAACCTCGAAGGAGCAGAGCTTGTTGTTCTTTGCCTCATTAAGTGCTACAGCTGCCTGTAACGAGCTATTAAGCTGTTAGAGCAAGCTGATCTATCTTTAGACTATACTGACCCATTATCACCCCGAGTCTTCATGTCTTAGAGGACAGGCCACATCAAGTGAGGGATTTTTTAGATCCTCTTAGATGCAGGAAGGAGCTTGGTTGGAAGAGGTAGGATGGCACCCTGCAACAAGACAACCATGGTCAAAAAGGGGCTGTTGTTTGTCTCTTTCCAGCTTTGGGGGAATGGAAAACCTCCTCAGAGGGAGTTTCAAAGAAAAGGTGAGACTTGTTTAGTGGTGACTCTCCATTTTGAGGTTGCAGCCATCTCTTGCAGAGAGCATTTGTGGAACGGAGAAGACTAAGTTGGCAAGGATTTGAGTTTAATAAGACTGGCAGGGGGATAGAGAAACCCCTCACTACCCCTCCTTGTGCCTTTCAACTTGGATTATAGAACCCGTCAGCCCAGAATTTGAAGGCAACTTTAACTGAGCTCATTCATTAAATTTCTCATACTTTATTTTAAAAATTTAGAAAAAAATTCATGAGAGCTACCTAAAATGAGTCTGAAATCTAAATATGCTTATTTTGAAAGTATTGTTTGTAGCAGTGTGATGCTATAATACTGAAACCACTGCTTTCCACAGAAAATAATTCATTTCTTGTGATTCAGTAATGTTAGACAAAGTATTGCTTTGTTTTTCTGGTTTTTTTTTTCCAGCCTAGTAACAAGATGACTCAGATAGTAACCTGGATAATTAGGTCACATAGAAACAGTCTCTATTAAAAATATAGGTTTATGTTCTTAACATTACAGCTTAAATTTACTATCAGTAGCAGTAGATCAATTTTTAACCAAAATAGGATATGCATAAAAAATTCAGCTCAATTTTAAAGGCACTTCTCATTATAAATGCAGGAGTATGATACTGCAATAATATTTTTTAGGTAAACCAAATGAAGAGATTTTTAGAAGAGCTGCTGTGGCACTTACAGTCTTGATTTGTTTGAAAATGAGGATTGTACTTTATCACAATATTGAAAGTACTCCACAGTCTTAAAAGTTTTATGTTTTGTCTGTTGAGAGGATTTCCAGGGTAAAACTGAATGCCACTTTGAAGTCCAGCTACTAAGCAGCAAGAAAATATTTAGCACAGTGCAAGTGCCAGTAATACTCAGCTGTATGAAATTCACAGTAGTTTAATTGAAGTCTGAATTTTATGTTTAGGTTAAGGGAGCATGAATTTCTCGGGCAAGAGTTTCTGCCTAAAGGAAGTTTTTCAGCTTTGCCTGAGTACAAATACAGTGCACTGAAAGTATAATGAAAACTGAGAAGAACTAAAGAGTGGCGTTCAGAGATGTTGGGACAAGGAAAAAGGCAAGGGCCATGTAAAGGGCTGTTTGTTTATTTTAAATATACCTTTTTTCATAATGATAGTGACTTTTCTTGCCTTACATAGTTACGCTGAGCTTCACTGCAACTACTTACTAGATTGTAAAGAAGGAATAACGAAAAGAAGGAATAGGAGTTTACAAACTGTGATGTAAATGCTCAGTTGTAGTAAATTATGAGGACTAGGTCTGGTGAGGAGTTAGGATCAGCAAGGCTGCTTTCAGTGCATTACATCTTCAAAACTGGAAGTGTACAAGCATATTAAGTTCTCTGTCCTGGCCAGGGCAGGTGGTGAAGGAACCACAACTGAAATTAACATAGAGGCTTCTGTGTGCAGAGCTGAGTCGAGTAGAGGACAAATCTCAGTTAGTTGGAGCTGAGACACTCTCACTTTGAGCAGCAGTGCTCCTCCTCCAGAGGATAGAGAACTTTAATCTCAGAGGGATTGAACAACTTTCTCATGGTTGTTTATGGGACTAAAGTATGTAGTAAACCCAAAAACTGTGGCTTGGAATGTCTTTCGTTGTCTTTAACTACAAAACCATCCACTCTCTAAGTTTTTTTTTCTTGTGAAGCAGAGAATGGAGCAAGACAAAAGGACAGAGAAAGAGTATAAATGACTAGCAAGAAGGATGTGTTCAGAATATACTGGAAGGGTGTGGGGAAAAGAGGTCCAGAAGACATCTTTATAGTTGTGATAAAGGTAAAAGGCATTATACCTAAGCAATGAGCTTTTCCAGAGGCTAAAAAATGCAGAAAGACAGGAAGGGCAGAGGAGAAAACTCTTGAGGTAAAGTCCTTTAGTGGAGGAGATTGAAAAGTTGACTCAGCTTCATAGTTGGCAGAAAGTGCTTGCTGCTGAACTCTGTATGCTGCTGAAAAGGGTGGCTTTCACACCTGTGACCCTAAATACAGACCTGGCTTGTCTAGAAACCATGCCAAGGAGTCCCTTCTCCTGGGAAGCCTTCTTGCACAGCCCAAAGAAGATGAAAGGAAGTACCTCATAGTGCAAAATTTCTTAATTATACACAAAAGAAAACTTTAAAGGCTCTTCAAGAAGAAAAAAGACAAGGGGAAGGAGGAATTGTCAGCAATGAGCATGGGAAAGCCAGTATTTCATCAACAAATACACAAAATTATGTCAGAACCTTGGAAAGTCCCTGGTAAACTCAGTGCTCATTTATGCTCTTATATTTTTCAGGGAACTTTCATTCTGAACTAATGAAGGAATTATGTGAATTAACTTTAAATCTTTAAACCAAGTCAATTTTTTTGAGAATTTACTTCAGAAGTGCTGCTTTTTATAAAATTCTGCAAAACATCCTTAAACTGCGTGTTCTGACTTGGCTGCTGTTGTTTTCCATTCCCAGATAGTGAAGTAGAAAAGTGAGGCATCAGGTGTGGCATCAGGGAAGAGTCAGTGGTTTGCTCTAATTGTTTCATAAGCTGGAGGTGAAAACAAATGCCAGAGAAGCCAAGTGCACTTGGGTGCCCAGTGGCAGAGAGCGTGCACATTCTGCAGAGCATGATGAAGTGTGCTTGTCTTCTGGAAGCTATGCCTGAATGGAAGCATATGAAATATGTTTTAATGTCATAAAATAGGAGTACCCAAAATCTTGCATTGCTTCAAAAAACCTAGGCCTTTATTTCAGGACTCCTTCCTCTAAAGAAGTGATTTTTTTTTCCCCTGAGAATAGAGTTGGCTCCATTTATCCTTCTCCTGGTCTTTGTCTAAAATTGAATCCAGAACACAATATTGTACTTCTTTGTCTTCCTTGCTACATTTGGCAAAATCTGAAGTTTTTGTTCACGTGCACTCTCTGGGCATTTTGAATTTAATAATGTGTTGTTGCAACATCTTAATTTGCCCTCCTGTAACCACAAACCAACAGTCTGGAGTAGTTTAAAACTGACCTGGTTGCAAATGTCATCTGCCATCTCCACAGATATCTGTTTTCTTGGGAAAGTTACTGCTTATTAGTTTACTTTCCTGTTAGCTCTAAGTGAAGCTTCTCCCACTAGCAGAGCACTTTTTTAATTGGCAAGAATGTTCTCTCAATTAGCACTTGGCAGGCAGAGGTTTTTGCATTTGTGAGGTCTTTGTATTCTCTTCTCCCATGTTTCTGTATTTTCCCCAGTGGCTTTGCTAGGAAAGTTCAAGCCATCCTTTCCTGTGGAAAGGAACATGTATGTGGGCTGATTACCATGCATCAAGGAGGACACTCTGGAAAGAAGGATAGAGGTTGGCATTACCTCATCCTGTTGCTGACCACCCAAAGTTTGGCTTGTTTTGACAGGGATTTTTTTTTCATAGTAGGGGCAGTGAACAAAAGTCAGAACAGTTCTGCTGGAGGTTTTGTCTCCCTTAAAATGGATGCCTTTCCACTATCTGCAAACATGGTGCCTCCTTGTAAATTAATCTATATTAACCTGTTAGGAACTATTTAAATAAAGAGAATTTTGTTTTTTAAAAAAATTAATTCTATAATGCAGTTCATTATATAGAAAACCCTTGGTCTTTCTGTAATTCCTCCTCCCCAAGTTACTGGACTCACCACAGCTATATTTTCTTGATAGTGGCAGACACTTTGACTTAGGGTGAGTTGGGTGTCATCATCCACCACATCAGCACACCTCAGTCCTGCAGGGAGCGTTTGCCACTTGGTGGAGCCTCACTTTGCCCCAAATCTCTGCCAGGAGCCCAAAGGACTTGTGTCCCTAGTACACAGACAGAGGTGGAATGACATGTATGAATTTGGTTATGGACGGGCAGGGAATTTTTGGTGGGGATTTTTTTTTTTTTTCTCCTGTTCTTGTTTGTTTGCTTTTTATTTGTATGGGGGTTGTGAGGCCGTGGGTGGGGTTTGGAGCGGGACGCTCGGGCAGCATCCGGAGCAGGTCCCGGCTGGAGAGCCCGGAGGCGGCGGCGCTGCTGCCTTTGGGAAGCGGCGCCGGCAGCATCCGCTGGGCGGCGGCGCCACCTGGCGGCCAATGCCGGCACCAGCGCCTCCCCTCGCTTCCTCCCCCTCCTCCTCCTCCTCTGCCTCCTTCACTTGCCCGGCCTGCTCTCCTGCTCAGCATCCCGCAGCTGCTCGGTGCCTGCTTGCTGCCGAGCCAGGGACTGACATCGATGTGCAGGAAAAATGACTGCGCCGTCAGTGACAGTGAAAATACTGAGAGAGCTGTCTGCAGGGCGATGTCCTGTACAAATGGCTGTCCCTGGGCTCGTTGGGCAGCTGCGGTGGGGGCGTTGGTGGCAGGAGAGTGCTGGACGTGCTGCACATGGCAGTGAGTCTCCGGACTGGGGTTTCAGCCGAGCACGTTACCTGTGCGCAGGTGAAGGTGCCAGTGTGAGCTCCGCAGGGCCCAGAGCGCGTGGCTGAGCTCCAGGGATGGGTGCTGTGTTTGCTATGGAACCTCCCTCACAACGGCCTGAAGTCCCTCCAGAGGCTGTGTGTTCCTTTTGATTGAGGAACTGCAGCTGAAATTGGCTCGATGTGATCAATGTCTGTACATGAGGACTAGTTATCACCTGGGTCTCGTGTGTAGTCAGGTGTGCAAGTGGATTAAGCTGCGGATTAAATGCCTCTTAGTGAATAGATTTTAAATTACTCTGACTTTGAGACGGATTTTCAAAATACTTTTATTTTTGTGACGTTGGCTTAATCTGCATCTTTTTCAGGGCAGTTGCAATACTAAGTATTTCTTTATGTGGTGGTCCTGGGAAGACATGCACACACACACACGCATGCACACACTCACTCAGTAAATATCTGGGCGAACATCTGTTTTTTGGTATGATTTTCTACTATTTAAGAATCTGAATTAACCAGATTAATTTCTTAAGCCCATTCTTCTGTAGACAAGTTTTATTTCTGTCTAGAAGCAATCTTAAGGGGCCAGCTGTGGTTGGGATGGGTGGTGTCCTGCCATTTGTAGCAGAAGGCTGTGGGTAGATGATAAGGAAGTCATATCAGAGATCCGAGGGACTCTTTCTTTATTAGTAACTTCATCTTCGTTTTTTTGTTTGGTTTTTTTTGTTTGTTTGTTTGGGGGTTTTTTGTTTGTTTTTTGGTTTTGGGTTTTTTTCCCCCCCGTGGAGTGTTATGTGCATAAAAACAGTTCCTGCAATTGATACACGTCTGGGCAGTGGGGTGAGGGTGGTTTGGTTACCTTAGTTCCCCTCATCCCTCCCCAGTGCATCCACTCCCCAGTAGAGTTGTTCTCACCTATCGTGTGCTGCTGGGAAAGCAGATGGCCTTCCTGAGCTTCCAAAAAATCAGGTCCCTGTAAGTTCTTAACACCGGGGAATAATTAACACTTAAACTCCTTAAGAGGAGAGGTGTCAGTACTGCTTCCTACAAAAATACACCAAGCCACAGCCCTTGCCCAGGAGCTGGTGCAGCTTATTCCTTGTTCCCAGTGATGAGATGCTCTTCCATCCTGCCAGGTCTGCATGTCTGAGCAGACAAGCTTTGCACTGAAACGTCAGACATCTTTCTGTTCAAGGACACCTCATAAATAACTGATCATCGACATTTTAAAATCTTCCTCTGTTAATCCCATGGCAGGCCCAGGGATCTTTCCTGGGGCTTGCTCTCAATATGGAGGTGAGAGATGCCAGCGAGGTTAATGGAGCCTCTCACCCAGAGTGGTGCTGCAGGTACATGTGTAGAAATTCTTTTTTATCAAAACAGGTTTTTAAGTTGCCTTTAAATAGACTTACCTGCTCACTTTTAAGGAATGTAATAAAATGAGTGCTGGGGGAAGAAAATAAATCTGAAGTACTTTCCTGCCCTTCTGGATGTATGTATTTGGTTGTTCGGTTTTCTGTTTTAAATCCTTTTGAAAAGAAGAAATTCCAATTTAAGCCAGCCTGTGGCAGTGTTTTTCAGCATTTCTTTTGCTTCTGCTGCTTTTAACACTTAAGCCTTGGTGCTAATTGGAAAGTGGAGAAGCTTCCTATGTGCTAGATGCAGTAGTTAGTTTCAGATTTAATAATGTTTTAGCATTTTCACACAGCTGTTATTAAAATGAGGTGGTGATATAAATAATCATGGCTCACAGGTGCAGAATTACTGTTTCATTGTCTCTGAAGCTTAAGTGATGTGTTTCTATTGCCACTTTTCAAATGGATTTGCTTTATCTTCCCCATCATCCTTTAGCATAACAAAGTTTCTATTATTTGAAAGATTCATTAAAACAAGTTTACAGCTGGTTCTTCTTTTTTTCAAGACATCTTTGAGACCCTTGTCTCTTGACCTTTTTGAGTTAGATGATGCACCCTGGGATGATTCTCATCTGACTTCTTTCCCAAACAGAGAACTTTCTCTGTCTCTTCCACCAGAGTTTAATAGATGTTGATATTTATTTGTTTTGTCTTTTAAATGATATCCTGAAAGTTATTTTTTTCTCTGTACTCATTTTTTCAGAACAGTAAGACTTTAAAAGGAAGAATGTAAGTGAACCCAGAGCTCTGGTGTTCTTGTGAGCTCACAAATTTACCCCTCAGGATAAAAGGAATGGAGTCAGGAAAAATGCTAAAGCTCCAAATCCCCTTTAGAGCGCATTTTGCCTGCAGACAGCTGTCCTTTCTGCTGCTGTGTGGTGGTGCTAGGTTCCAGCCTGCTTTGTCTGTCAGCCCTTCAAGGGGATTATGGAAGTTGCCAGTAAATGGCTGATGTCTTCAGTGATCTGCATAAGGCTGTCTGGAGTTGTTCCAGGCCAGGTCTGAAAGACCATTCACTTTTCTGGAAGTGCCTTCCGTTGTCCTTGCTACCCAAGGGAGGGCAGTGGAGGGAAGGGGAAAGGGAAGGTGCTTTTGTAGCAATTAACCAACCTGAAAATACCCCTGTCCTGTGCAGTTAAAAAGGGCAAACACTGCCAATGCCAAGCCAGAGGTGGGTACAGGCAAGCTGGGTCTGGCACCTCCAGCCTCTTCTCTTGAGGCCTCTGGGCTGCAGCTTGTGTGACATGGACAGTGCCTTTGGTGCAATTCAGCTGCAGTGGGCACTGAGTCAGTGCCCTTGGCTGAGTAGCCAAAGGCTGCCCTTGTGCCTACAGTCACATCCCCCTCAGGAGCGTTTGTTTGGTTCCCTTTGGTCCATCCAGAGCAGAGCTTTTCAAATCAATTCTTGATTTTTCAGTAGCATAGCTCGTTCTTCTACCTTGAGGAAACTCTGCAGGGCTTGGTCCCTCATCTCTCCTGCCATGTGCTTGCAGCACCACATAATGGTGCTAATTGCAATCCAGCGATGTCACACCTCACCAAGGGCATCCAGTTTCCAGTGGTGGTCAAAGAATCATAGTTCTGTCCAGCCTATGTCTTGGGTTTGATAGTATGTACTTCTTGCCCTATTCCAACCCTATTTCATTCCAATATCTTTTCAAAGTCTTCTTTCCTCTGAAAGCCAGAAAAACAATTAGCCCAAGAGAGCGTATTTTCTGTCCAAGCACTGTATAACTACCAAATCTTTAAATCTGTGTAATACTTACAGTCCAAGTTCCCCTTTCTGTCATGTGTACCTGTATTTTTTGCGCACAATAGAGATTCTCAACTGCCTTAAGTCTGTTAGCAGAGTCACCAGCTATGGTAGCGTGGCCTTCAGCAGGAGAAACAAGGTAAATTAGGTCATGCAGAGCTCCTGATTTCTGTGACTGCTGCCTCTGTTACCATGCTGGGCTTGCCGGCTGTAGCTGAGGCATTTCTGCAGAATGCTGGCTGACAGCGCAGCTGTACCCTCTGTTTTTAGATTGAGTAGCTGTAGTAAAGGGCTTTATGATGTATGGCAGTACGCTACCCATGCTTAACAAATGATGGGAGAAATGAAATATTGGATGAGGAATGTTAAGCTGCATGGGACGGCTGCCAGTGCACAGTCCTGTCCTGGAAAGCTTTCCTCCTTAATGCACTTGAAGGAAGATGAACAGGTGGTGGTCAAGAAGATGCTGTGGAGCAGACATTGTGGCAAATCTGACTGTTGGAATGAAAGGAAAAATCTCCAGGAAGATTTACAACTGTTTGGATCTATGTTTGGAGGGATTGTACAGGCAAGCTGCCACTTGCTTAAAAAAATCTGAGTCATGATTTTCCATCTCCTCTGCAAGTATTTTTGATGCATCAAAGCCAATTGCGCTTCTCTTCCTATGCCTTAAATAAAAAGAACCAATACCCACAAAACCCACAACAGCCCTTGCCCAAACCCAACTCTCAAATTTAATTACGTATCCTGCTGTGTTAATGGTCTTAGACTCTTTCTTTTTTCCCCATCTACCTGAACCAAACTTCACAGGCAGGGCCACACACAGAGAAATGTGCAGCAGCTACAGAGCATACTGGAGGTGTTCTGCCTAGGTTTTGGAGCAGTTCTACTGTATTGCTGTTAACTCTGAAATTACAACAAAGCTGTGTTAGGAGTCAAATTGGTATCATCTGGCCTAATCACTTCCTAATTTTGCAGAGCATTCCAGGAGTTTTATACCGCATAATTTTCTTTGGGTATATTATGAGCACCAGTGTTTAAGGCAATGCCAAATTGTACAGTTCTGTTCTGGCAAGCAGTGCCCTCAAATATGTTTGTATTGGTTTTGTGTATTTATTCCTCTGGCCCTTTGTTTTATCCCCAATTTTTAGGTAAGTTTTACCATTCCTTCACCTTTTCCAGGATCCAGACTGTAGCTGAAACAGCTCTCTGTGAGATAGGAAGACATCAGGATGCTCTGGAAGCTCAGAGGGCAAAGAGGGGCTGTGGGCCATGAGCGGGAAAGTCCAATCCCAAGTCCTAGAAGGGGCTGTGCTGGGGGATGAGAGCAGAATGTGGCATCAGGATGGAGATCAGATGCATTAGGTGCAGCCTTGCTTTTTAGAACTGGTCAGACCAGTGTCCCCTGCCCTGAGCTGTAGATAAAATACAAACTTCATTCACAAATAGTGGAAGCCCCAGTGAGGTCTTCACTACCCTTGGGTTGATATAATATGGATGGAGGGTGAGTAAGGCACTTAGAAAGGCTGAGATAACAGGAGCTACAGCTTCACCTGCAGATAAGTACGTGTTGTTTTGTGGGGCTTTTTGCCTGCTGCTGGGCAGAGAATATGCTCGCAGGCCTTTGTGAGAAATACATGGGTGAAAGGACTGGTAAGTTATGACTAGCTCTGCCACTGCCTGGAATTCCTGTGTACCATGTATAGAATGACTTATCAAAAAAATGTTATTGAGGAGGTACAGAGAAATGTGGTGAACAGTGAAAATGTCGTGTCTGTGGCACACTGCCAGCAGCAGCCATTTTGCCCACTTTGCACTTTCACTTCATTAAGTGCCCTGCTGTGGATGCTGTCCTTCCATAAGCTGTCTTGCATGTCTGTCTTGCATCTGAAAGGGCTGATACCTGGGAGACAGATCCCAAAGCATCTGCCCTAGAAGAGGGTTTGTGTTTGGGGTTCACTACGAAGCTTTTTGCACCTGATGTGCACTGGAGCAAAGCTGAGGGTGATGAAAAGGTACTGTGCAAGAGGATATTGGAATAATTTGCTCATAGAGCTGCTGGTTCAGCCACTTGATGTTCGGGAGCCTTGTAGCATCAGTCCCCTAGATAACAACAAAGCCAAATAGTCTAAAAGAAAACATTGTAGCTGGAGAGAAAAAGTTCACTGTGAACTTTCAGGCTTGTTTTTCCAGTACCTAACAATGTGCACTTCAGTCTGAGAGATTTTGGACCTGATACCCTTTCCAGCCTAGTTTCTTAGTTACTTTGTTGGTGCCTATTCTCTTGATTATGCTTGAAATTCCAATAACCTTACTGGCATTTGCATCTGTAGCTGTGCGGATGTTTTCAGACCTCCCTTTTCTTTTGGGGGAAAAAAAGTGATCTTGAAGTGTGACATAACTCTAAAGTATTTCTGCTGTGTGGAGGAATTTGTAATTTTACTGAGCTAGGGAATACCTTGTAGAGAGGGGTCTTTTGTGTGCTGTACTGTTGCTGATCTCAGACTCAGATTTCACTCATCTTAAAAGGTTAAGTTTCAAATGTAATCAACTAAAATTTTCGTGCTTTTTTCCACTCGCTTTGGTGACATTTCAGATTCTTTCTGAAATGCAAAACCAATGCAGTATCTCTGATGTTAATAACACTAATAATCTAAAATAATTCAGAAATCTCAACATGTGCAGTCCAGAAATGAACAAACTTTATTAAGTCTGATGGTCACCTATTCACGTTTTTTGCTGTCTGGATTGTAAGAGCTCTGTGGGTTTTGTTTTCATAAGCAGCAGGTGTCCTGCTGGACAATGCTGGAGAGATTAGTCAAATGGAGACTGGGAAGCATTGGAAGTGGTGGGCTCAGCTGGCCTGTCCTGTTTTTGTCCCCTGCAGTGTCCCCCAGTTCTGCAGGGGAAAGGAGATGAGCAATGCAACAGGGCCCTTCAGCTGTTTGCCCTCTTCAGGTTTGGAAGGACGAGGCATTTGACAGCGAGGGTAAAAAGTAACTTGCAGCTAAAGTGAGAAATTGCAGAGGGTAAAGTTAGTGAAATGAAGGAAAAGGGATTTTGAAATAAATCAGTACATTGTTGTTCTATAAAAGGAAGCCTGAAAAAAAAAAAAAAGAGAAAAATCAGCTTAAAAATAGCATGGTCTTAAAAAAAATTGAATTAAAGACACCAGCCATTAGTCACATAATCATTGTGACAACAGCAGTAGTACTGTTTGGGAAGTAAATGGTGTAAAAAATGTTAAATTTTGTTACTCTAGGGTGCCTGTTGTGCTTTAGGAATAGTATTCTTCAATTTGGAACTCCCACTAACATCATGCTGCTGCTGGTCACTTCCTTCTCCTCCCTCATATTGGAAACACAAAAAGCAAAAATCACAGATTGAGATGAGCAATTTACTGGAAACAGAAACGAGATAAAAAACCAAACAGAAACAATATTAATAATAAGAGGTATAAGACAAAGAAACTATTTACACTGAAAAAAAAAAAGAAACCAGCAACAAACAAATACAGCACTTTTCTGGTCTCCGGGTTTCTCCCTTCTCCTAAGCACTGAGAGAGTGTCCCTTTCCCCTCCACCCAGCAAGGACCTGAGGTGGTATCAAATAACGAATAACATTAAGGTCCTGGCCATGCCGCCTCCCAGGTTTTACAAAAAATTAACCCTGTCCCGGCCAAAACCAGGACAGTGCCTAAAAAAGTTAAATTTTTTTCACCAGATAATTGTTTTTCCACTCTGGGCCCAATTCCATCCTGTCCTTCCCCCCCCACCCCACCCCAAGAAAACGAGAACAAAGCAGCAGTTCTTATCTCTCTTCTTGTGAGAGCATGGGTTTTCACAGTCATCATCCTTCCCCAATAAATACTTGATAGAAACTAAAGAATTCCCATCAGGATGCTTTGCTTGAAATTACTGGCTTTGAATTTAAAAAGTCAGTGGGAAATCATTAAAATTTAGGTGTAGAAAAGGAGAATGGGGAGACAGTGCAAACTGTACCAAAGGGCTGCTACTTCTGGTTGGTAAGCCCTTGGCCTGGTTTTATTTGCTAAGGCTGTATAGGGTTGCTAGAAATGTATAGCTGATTTCGTGGAACTAACATCCCAACAACTAGCCACAACAAAAAATACTCTAAAGTAATAAGAAAAAAAGCAGTGTAATATAAACCAGAAGCATCTTGCTCATGACCAGTTGAAGGCAGGGCTTCTTGGGGCACCTGGGACTTGCTTTCCATGTGCTCCTGGGCTGTGGTGTGGGACAGCATTACTCTCTTTCCTCCCCTGTGTAGCTGAAGGGAAACCTCTGTGGGACAGGGTGTGCTGTCTGACTGACAAACCATCTGTGTCAGCCAGCATCAAGAGCTGTGCTGGGCTTCTGCCCTGTTAAAAACCTCAAACCTCAGCCAAAACCACTCACCGTCAATTCTAAAATTCATTGGAGAGAAAGCAGGGATATTAGATAAATGTGGTGCTGAGTGCCCCAGTCTAGTCCTTGATCTTTCTCTAAATTGTTGGGGAGCTCATGTAGGAGCCCCTCAAAACATCTAACAGCGTGTAAAGCAAGAGGAGTGTTGCAGATGAGAAGCTGTATCTCCTACCAAAACAGCATAACTTTATTTTCCCAGTGTGTCATTGTGGCACGTGGCCTTGTGCTGTAAGAAAACCTAAGAGGGTTTGTAGGAGTTGGCTCTCACCTCATGCCCACGTTGCCACCACGTGGGATCCTCTGAGTGGCAAAACTGGATCGGAAAGCAGGGAAAGTGGTGGGCAGTGTGTGGAGTATAAAAACTTGACCCACAGGCAGCTAGAACAGGGGGCATGGCTCTGCCAAGACAAATCCTCCTCTGAAAAACAGGCACTAGGTCTCTTTGAACAGCTGAGCTAGGTTCACAGGATAAACCTGCTGCTAAGGAGTGTAATGGGCTCACTGTTGAATGCTCCAAGAGTGCTTTCTTAAGCTAAGTGTGTCTGGAATGAATATGAAAGGAAGGCATATAGTTTTTTGGCATATGTCTGTGCAGCAGTTACAGTGTGTGGATGCTGGCTAATGTGGGGTTTTGCTTTGCTGTGCTGAGAGAGCAAAGGGGAGGTGTAACTCATGCTTTCTGCCTCCCCATGAAAAAGATGGATTTTTATGTGTTGATCGTCCATGTTTTTGTCCATGCAGGTTTTACAGTCCAAGTGGTGTTTCGCCTCTTCCCTTGGCATTTATTCCTCAAGCTGCAAATATGTAATCTTGTTTTTATTTCTGTATTTCTGTTAATCATGAGTTTTTCTGCGTGCAAGTGTATCTGATTGTTGTTGATAGACTCCAGTGCTCAGGATGACATAATTCTTCTGGAGCTTGAGCTCCTGGGGAGGCTGCAGACATTGGCCTGTCACCCTTCTGTCTTCCCTCAGCTATGTGGGGAAACTCTTTATTTTCTGGGGGGGGGGGGGGGGGGGGGTACTTTTCTGTGGCAGTTCTCTGAACTCCTTCTGACTTACCTGTATTTGCAGATCTGCACAGATATTCTAGGGGCATGGACTGTTTTTGTTGAACCTTCCTTTCACAGAATAAAAAACCTGAATTTTCTGTGGCAAAACTGCTTTTTGCCTTTTTTCCCTTGCTGGGTCCCACTGTATTGTGCTTACTATGGGCTTTTCCATAGTGTCCATTATTATGGTGTGTATATATTTATATAGATTTTTTTATATATGTTTTTCATATATTTTCTATATTCAAAACCCAGTGTGACCTGCATGGCCATTGTGTCTTCTTCAGAGGGATAGGGGTTTTTTTGTTTTTATAATGTATGCTTTATCTCTGAAAACTAAGCTGAAGAACTTCATCTAGTACACTCATATTTAAGTTTGCTGTCTATTGTAACATCAGTTATCTTCAACATTGCTTCTTCCCAGATTTTGCCTTCCCACTGCATGGATTTTTTTGGATCATTTCCCTTCACTTGTCTTAGCCTGCTTTTCTTCCCCAGAATGAATCTCATTTGATTATTTTCAGACTGCATTTCTATTCTCTCTGAGTCCCTGTGCATTATTTCCTTGTCCCCATTATTTTTGCAGCTCCTCCAAATGTGATATTTCCTAGAGATTTAAGTTAGCATGCTGTCTAGAATCTCTTCTGGAACATTAAAGAAAATACCAAGTGAAATAGGACCTAATACAGGTCTTTGCAATATTGCACTTTCTTCCCATGTTATCCTTTGCTTTTATCATGATTTATTTGCAGTCGGTTTTCAAATCAAGCCACAGTATTCATCTCAAAGTGCAAATCACTATCAAATGTTTTCTGAAAATCAAACACACCACATCTGCTCCTTTTCCTTAGACTCCTAGTGCTGTAACACTAGCCAGAAAAGGGACCAATTTCTAGCCAGTTCTGCTCTTCTGAGTAGAAATCACGATTTTATTGTCCTCAGCCTTGTAGCCTGGTTTACTTTATAGGAAGCTTCATGAATTAAAACAGCTGTGCAGCCCATTCTGAAGTTCTGTTTTGTGGAGCAACAGTGCTAGGAAGAAAACAAGTGGAGTTTATGCATGTGAGGGGGAGAAAGAGAGGACAGGGATATATGTGTGTGGGGAGAAGGGGAGTTGCTTTTATCTCTGTGTGTGAGTAACTGGGTGAGGGCATTAGGTGTATTTCTGAGGAACTGCTCAAATCCCCAAATATACTTGTGTCTTTCTAGACCACGGTTTTCATATAGTTCAGTGTTTTGCACTCTCCTGCTTTGCTTTCCCTGTGGTCTGTGATGCTGTTGATACTTGAAGCTGCAGTGAAACTGGTGGTGGCATCAGCAGCCACCTCTTACTTAGGTGCCTTGGAAAACTCCTCTGCTTTAACTGTTGCCCAGGTATCTGTGATACAGAAAAACTGGAACACTTCTCCTGTAGTAAAAGGACCTTTCTTACTCTAAAGTACAACAGATAAAAACAGCTGTTTGGGGTAAGAAACAAAGGAATTGAGACAAAATATAAGCAGATGATGGAGACTGCAGGATAAAAGCGAGAGCATGCTTAGCCAAGAACTCTTTCAATGGGGAGTATGAGTTATAGTCCCTGGAGATCAAGCAGAAGGCATCTCATTCATGGCTTTTTGCTTTGACCTGGCCATAATAAAATTTCAAAAGTTTCTGGTGACAGTAATGCCTGCACTGAACAATATTTTATACCAATGATTTAAAAGGGTTATTAGTACCCCTTTTCAGCTGGGGCAAGTAGCTGAGAGCAGGCAGAAATAAATTTAATACATTTTTCTAAGAAGACTTTACGTATATTTTTGAGTATGCTTCCCATCTTTCCATGCTCTTGCCTGCATCCCCTCTTCCACCTGGCTTTTGTTACCTGTTCACAGCCTGGCCTGGACCACCTGCCATGATGAGAAGGATGGCATGAGGCAGTCTGGGTGTTGAGATCTGTAGTGTTGGATCCCTGGTGGAGGGCAGGATGGGACTAGGGAAGAACGTAGGCGGTGCTTAGTACTGAGAAGGAAGTCTGAGTTGGCCTGCAGGTGAAAATTTTTCTGTCCAAATCTTGGGAAGTAGGGTATGGATGTGGGGTTTTTGTTTGGGGTTTTGTTTGTTCATTAATTTGTTGTTGCTGTTTTGTCTTTTTTTTTTTTTTTTTAGTTCAGTTTAAAAGAAAGGCAGTTAGCACAAATACAGCTATTGAACCTCCTGATCTAAGCTTTAAAATTATTCCTCGTATGTTCATTACTGTTCTTGTGAGACATCAGAGGAATTGAGTCTAGCAAGACACTATGAAGAGGTGTTAGAAGCTTATGGTTGTGTTTTGTCATAGCCTTATAAATTTTCATCTAATGCACTGACAGCATTGGGGCAACTGCAGGCTTATACACCTCAGAACTGTTTTCATCATTTTCCTGCTCTGTGTTACATTTTCCACCTGAAAAAATCCTTTCTTCATAGATGGATACACTAGGAAATAGGGCAGAAAGGCCTGCATCCACCTCAAAATTTGCAGTCCCAGGCTTTATGGGGGGCACATGGGACTGTGGGCTGTCTCCCTGCTTTCTCCTCCTCCTCCCCTCTGCAATAATCCGTGATTCTCTGGGCTTTATATAAGTCCGAACCGGCTAGTTCGGACCTGCATGGACTGAAGATAAAAGACGAGGAGCGCTCTTCCACCACGTGGGGACGAGTGTCCTGTTTATTGGCTTGTGATGGGACACTGCTGGCCGCAGTGCCCACCCCGGTGGCAAAAGAACCCGAACCTTTACCTGCATTGGGGTTTTATCCCCCAGGGGAAAGGCGGTGGGGAAAGAGGACCGTGGCAAATGGGATAACACTGGGGCGGGGCGAGGGGAGGGGATCCATGGGGCAGACCACCAGGTGTGTAGGAAGGAGTGCATGGGGAGAAACCATGTGATGAGGAAGGGGGAATAATCTACATGACATACCACACTCAGTACAAAATTCCTGTTACCCAGTACAGAACAACTACTAAATAAACTATTTAGTGCAATACAACACCCCTCCCCAGGTGCTAACCTAAACTGAACAGTCCAGACCTAAAGACCAAGCCTAGACCTGAGATGTGCCACCTCCCACAGTCTGACCTTGTCCTTGTTGCTGAAAGAGCTTTGTACATAGATTTTGACCAAGCAAAAAAGTATGCAGGAATGTCTGTGGTACTCAGAGCAACCTGGGAGTTACAGATACCATACTGCTGATGCCCCCCTTCATCACAGCTGCAGAGGTGGACCAAGAGCCTCCCAGCTGTGGAGTCCCTGGAATGGGGCTGGCAGTGGTCTCCCACCTCCCTCCTCTGCCCAGTACAGCCAGCAGGTCAGTTCTCTCTCCACTGAGTACTGCTGCAACCAAAGGATTTGTTTTTGCTTTGCTTTATTATTTACTAAAATGATCAAAGCAGCCACTCCTTATGATCATAAAGAGAAGCCTTAAAATCTTATTTAAGAGCACAAGTATTTTGAGCTTTGACAGATATACTTTGAAAACAACACAGATGTGCAGTGTCAGATTTCACTGCTGCATGCAGTGTCTTTGTTTCAAACTGTAAATTTGGCTAGTGGTGCTGGGCATGTGCTTTCCCAAAACCTTGTCGCCTGCAACACGGGAAAAACAAGTTTCTGGGTTGTGGGGATTTTTTCCCCCGCCTATACTCCCTTGGAGAGTTCGAAAGGAAAATGATCTTTGCAGAGTGAGCATTCAGCCCTGCGAGGCTGCAAACCTATGGGTTATTTTTAACCTAATTACCTCGAATTAAACAAAAGCTTAAGAATGTTTTTGCTTGAATTGAAGGTGAGGATAAGTAGACTTTATGTGCAGAGCAGCTCCAGCCAACAGCGTGGCTCTTCCATTGCGGAATAATGCCCGTGGCAGTGCCCTGCACTAACGAACAGCACTTGATTCTCTGAAGGGCTGGCTTTTCTGAGCTGATGTGAGAGGATAGGCAGCTCTAGAGCAGTTCACTCCTTTCCCCTTCTCACCCCTCCTATGGATATGTGATCACTTTGGACTGGTGGCGTTTTAGATGGAGCATAGTCTCCTTATACTTGCCTGGCAGTGGCTCATTAACTGCGTGTTAATTGAAACTGAAAGTTTGTCAGATGATTCAGTTCAGTTACATGCTAAATGGATTCAGTGCAGTAAGCATTACTGCTGTGGTGAAAATCTCTGTGGAATTGATCTGTGAACTGATTTAAAGGGATTCATTGGCTTCATCAGTGGTTCTCAGAGGTCAGCATTGGGAGAGCAGGCAGCTGTAGCCACACTCCCAACAAAACAACTCCTACTCTTTCACCCTAAACAGTTTTAATTACTGGCCAGTATGCTCCCTTTCCAGGACATATGTTAGGTGGATAAATTTACTCTGGAGAAGCGAAAAAGAAAATGAGGAAAATTAAAAGTGCGTTTTGAATTCTGTAATCTAAATGGCTGAAATGTTGGGTTCTTATCTTCCCATGGATTGAGTCATCACAAAGTTTTTCTAAAGTTTGACTCAAACATAAATGTATGTTATAAAGAAAAAAAATATTAAAGAAACCAGAAGAAAAATACCTACTTTAAACTAAAGGACAGAAAATTCAAAATTTACATCCTCTATAACTCATCTTTTATACTTGGCCACTGCAAAAGTCTCCCTTAAGTGGGCAATTCATTCTGTATGCTATACCTGCTTATATGGTTGGTTTCTGTGCGGAGCCAATTTTTATTGCTGAGTTATAAACCCTTTGAAAATAGGGGCTTGTAATGGAAGCACTGACAGACCTTTAACTAGGTCAGTTTTATCTGGCTCCATTATCTTTGCTTTTGTTAAAGCATTAAATGGTTGCAGATTTGTTTATTTTTCTCGCAGTCCCAGAATTTTAACATGGGTATGTTATTGAATTGTTTTTTCTTCAAAATGTCATGAACACCCAGTACTAGAGAGCTTATCCAGACTACACAGTCATCTTTAAAAGTAAATTGAACTGTTGTGTCTTATTTCAAGATTTTCTTGCTCATACAGGACATTTGGTCTGTAGCACATCATTACTATAGTAATGCCAAAGTTTGTCCTCTTCTAATCTTGAATTCTTCTTCGTCTTTTGGGCTCCTTTCTGCATAAAATGACAATGATGTTTTTTTTTTTTCTCCCATTCAGATGGAAAGCCATACCACTGCAACTTCCCCGAAGAGGAAACCCCAATGATAACATCTCAGTTGGATGAGCTCCCAAAGCTGGGAGGTTGCAACGCCAGAGAGAATGAAGCCAGGGAATCTAAACCAGAGATTCCTGCTCTGGTCTCAGCACTGGAGAGTGTCATCAAGGAACCCTTTTCAAAATACCATGGTTCTGCAGACATAAAGATGCCAGTATTTCATCACAGCCAAGGGCTTCCTTGCTCCAGTCACATTGCTAGCTTTGCTTCTGGTATGGGCCAGACATCTTTAGACATGGTCATGGACTTGAAAACGTCACTTGAAGTGCAGGCTAGTCGTGCTAGAGAAAATTTGCTAGACTTGCACAGGGAGCATCCTCTGATAGAAAAAGGTGCTGAAGCTCTAGAGGTAGCTCCACTTGATTTGAGTGAAAAATCAACAAGGGATAATTCATGCAATAAATATCTGAATACATCCTTGCAGGCTGCTTTAATTGTCTACCCGTGTCCTTTCTGCAGTCACAAGACCTACTACCCTGAAGTCCTGTGGATGCACAAAAGAATTTTGCACAGAATCAGCTGTAACTCGATGGTACCCCCGTGGGTACAACAAAACGGATTCAAGAGTATTAAAACCAACCTGGTCTTTCTGGCGAGGAGTGGGCGCACCGGCCCCCCTCCTGTTCTCGGTGGGAAGGAATGCCAGCCTTTGCCCATTGCCAGATTTACACGTACTCAAGTGCCAAGTGCGTTGCCAGGTTCCAAACCCAGCTCCCATTCTGTTGGGATGGCTGCAAAGTCTGGGAGTATGCATCCGTCAAAGGACAGTCATGCACTCGGCCACTGTGCTTCACGTGTGTCAGGCCTGGATGGGTACAGACAGCCCAAGTTAAACCATTCCCAGGAGCAGTACAGCATAACAGCACAACAAAAAAGCAAATACGAAGCAAATTCCAAACTCCCACAAGTGGGAACCTACGGCAGAAGTGTAACACCTACTCAAACAGTCATATCCAGGTCTAGCACACAGCCCACCAACAGTAAGCAAGTGGAAAAGTATGTGGTTCCCCAAGGGAGTACTGGTTTTGCCTCTCCAGGTAAGCACTGTGCATCCGACTCCATGAAGGCCAAATACACCCCCCCGCTGCAGTACCATTCCCTGTGTAAGAGTGAGCAGTACCCTAAACACGAAGAGCCGTCCGTGCCTCAGAGGGAGCCTCACGTCAAGGCTGGAAATGAGATGAGGACATTGGCAAACTGCACAGCGGTAGCACGAGCCAGTCCAGTGCTGCAGCCTCAGCCTGGTGCCGTGGGAGTTCCTCCGGCTTTACACTCCAGCAAACAGGATCTGGGATCAGATGGGCATGAGAAACATTTGGACATTTTAAATATCTTTAAAACATACATTCCAAAGGACCTTGCTTCACTGTACCAAACCTGTGGTGCCAACAGCCCTGTCCTAGATCACACAGGTAAGATTTTAACAAGCCCTTGCATTGCTGAGGATGTAGCTTGTTTGTTCCTTCTTTGTTCAGAACCATGACATGCTGTTTCCCAGTTTTTTCCCTCTCTGCCTTTAACAGTTAGGATTACAAGTTCACTGTTTTTATCATTGCTGGATAGGCTTGAATAGGTTTGTTTACTGCTCTCTTAACATTGCAGCATCCCCCCTTGTGCACTGTGTGACATTTCTGTCGCAGGTTAAATGTATCTGGTTCCACCTGGAGTACTGCTGTTCCTTTGTCCTCTTGCTTCAAGCAGACTAGAGTTACACAGATGTGCTGTCACAGGAAGATCCCCCTGATATGCTGGTGCTGGCACACATCATCATCTTTTTGCTTCAGGCAAAATAAACATCCTCTGGGGCTTATCTGTGATGTTATTTTGGAGGTTTTGTTCAATTTTGTCTGCAAACAAGTCTTCCAACAACACAGAGGGATAATCGCTTGTCAGTGTCCTTTGTCTTTCTTGACAAAAGTCTTGAGATCTTCCTTGTCCATATCAAAGGCTACTAAGTATTTTTCAAATTAGTCTTTTGATCTTTTTTTTATAATTATAATTAAAAAGAGGTAGAGCTGAACATGTGCATGCTAATTCACATAAGCAGAAAAATCAGTTGTGCAATAGCCAGTTTAAAAGTTCGGGGACTAAAAAAGTTCAACGGCCATATGAATAAAACACACCTACGTATTTGCATTTGAAACCATACTCTTCTGATGATCTGCCAGAATTAGTTTGTCTCAGTAGAAACTGAAAATCACACTGATTGTTTACCCATGAGATGTGTGTGTGTCTGTAGCGGAGGAGAATTGGGGCCCTAGTCTCACCTCTTACCACTTGTAAACTGTGCTACTTTTTATACCCTTCTTCTCTTTGTAGAAGTCATGCAAATGAACTCATCATGAAAATAGCACACATTCTGGGGCCGTGTTCTAGTGTCCTCCCTTGACATAATACACTCTGTTTTGTCAAAAGCATGTGTGAAATGGATCTTCTGCAACTAGTACAAAATCCAGGACCCTTGGAAGGTGGTAGTATTAAGGACAGCTGTGGTCTGGTGCCCAGAAGGTGTGTGCAAGTTGAGGCAAGGAAGGAGCCCAGAGTGTTAAGTCAGGTCTTGGTGGAAGGGCCTTTTGGAGGAGACAGGAGGGCAGAACCTGCCTGACATAGGCCACGAGTAAGTTGCACCTTTCATCCACCTCCATTGTCAGTTCTGCTCAGTTACTCCAAAGGTGGTGCTGCGTAGGGACCTGTTACTTATCAAGCAGATCATTTCACAGGAGCTCAGGGCCTGCATGATGATTGCAACCAACATCAGGCTCCTGGGTTTTGTTAAGGAAGCAGACATTCTTAGTGTCTGAAACTACAGTTTCAGTGTTCCTCAGGGGTTTTTTTGTCCAGTTGGCTTTGCTTTCGCCATCCCAGTGGGTTGTTGTCTAAAGGTCCTCCCTGCCCACTTTCTGTTCGAAGTACCAGTTAATTGTACCACGCTCAACTTGGGGTACCTTCACGTGGGTGCCCTCATGATGTTATTTAATAGTACACTGTGTCAGCCTGCTCAGAGAAATCTTACTGATCCAGTGAGCTCCCAGCCACGTTAGGAGGGATAAGGGAAAAACAGTAAAAAGCTAGGAAATAGAAGATGACTAAGTGAAGGCAAGGACCAGAAAATTCATGATGACTTTCAGAACAAAGTAAAATAGGGGCAGGGTTTTTAAAGAGGTCTCTGTTTACCTGCCTTTTAAAAGCGGGATTTTATTGCCAAAATGTTTTTGCTGGGCAGTGATTTCTAGAGACGCTTTAACTGGAAGTTATTTAGTGCCCATCTCTGCTTTGAAACCTCTTCTTTCATTCCAAGTGTTTTACAGCAATCAAGTTTTCAGAATTTGAAACATCTTTTTTTTTAAATGTAGCTTGTCTTGGTTTTATATACAACTTCCAGGTTGCTGATGTTTCTCCAAACCAATTGGCATGACGGCTGTTTTTCATAGCACTCAAATAAAAAGCTGCTTGAGGCAAAAGGAACGAGATCCTACCAACTGCAAACAGAGGAGGGTAATTGAACTTCATCTGAAATAACATATGGCTCTAGATAGGCTGAGTCCTCTGAGTCAGTATGCATCATCCCATTTAGCTTTAATACTGTAATGTGAATATGGCAATTATGACATAAAGGACATCGAAAAATCTGGATTATGTATGCTATTTGTCATGTTTTTTCCCCTCAGTTGCATATTCTCAATAGACTTTCCTTGGGGTTTTTGGTATATGATGTCATCTTGGATCACACTAGATTATTTTAGTGTGTGGTAGTACAGTGTTCAACTTCCTTTTGAGTGGCTGCATTTGTTTTTGGGATCCTTTCTTTGATGTTTGTGTTTGTTCCAGTGTGTCCTTGGAAGAGAGTTGTTGTGTGTACTGCTGTGATACAGCTGCACACATGAAGCTTGCTGTGCTAGGCTAGGTTTGTTTCACACTTCCAAGTCTTCCGAAATGCCTGTGGAGAGAATCTCACTGTTACATTTAATAGAGGTTATTTATTTTATTCATGCCATTTATATATTAGGAAAGGGTGGGTTATGGCAGCAGATGCACTCTTCAGGGCTCCTTTGAGACCAGCTTTGAGCATGGATTTCACAGGAGCTCCCATTCACACAGTGGTGTTCCTTTACCTGAATTATCGAACACCTATGACCTGTAGTCATCCACCCCCTTTTGTTCACCTAGAGGATAACCTGAGTGATGACTCACGCCCATGGCTCAAACTTCTGAACTATCAAAAGCCTTCTGGTGCTACCTGGGAAAAGCAACAATGGCAAATACACCTGGAAGCAATCCATTTTTTTCCACCTGCTCATTGAATAACTCCCATAAAGTGAGTGTTAGGGAGGGGCTAGGTGGAAGTCTTAGCCCACTCATCCTTGGTGTTTGTACCTTGGTTTACAAACAGCATGTTAAACCTTCCCTCATGGGTAGGAGAGGTGCTTCCATGAAGGCTGGTGGATCAGATTGGTGATGGCTGCTGAGATAAGTGTATTCCCCTTCAACAGAAGAAAACGTGGGTTACAGAGGAATTAAATGTCTTTACAGAGGTGTCAGAACCATGACCTGAGGAACCCAGCTCTCCTGGGCCTCACAAAGCTGCTCTGCCAGTCCCTGCCTGTCCAGCAGTCAGCCTGGCACTCCTGCAAAGGCCACAGCTGGTTTGTCCACACACTTCCCTCAGCTTTGCTTTCCAGCTTGCAGCTACAGTTCTGTGCAGTGAGGGGAGAAATGCTCGTAACAGCTCAGAAATCCGCATTTAATCCCGCCTTCCTTACAAGGCAAACCTGTCCCATTACCGTTCAGTAAGGTTCTCATTGGTGTTTAGAACACCAACGTGATTTTTTAAAATTTTTTTTGATGGGTTGTTTTTTCCCTAGGGTTTTGTTTGTTTGTTTGGGTTTTTTTTTTTTTTTTTGTGTGTGTGTACCTGATCTGGATTTTTCCCCAAATCATGATCTTTTATTTGACAATCAGAAACTTAATTTTGTGAGTGAGTATTCAGGTGCATTGTGCAGACTGTGCTGCCATCTGCAGGAGGTGCTATTATAAAAGAAGAAAACAATCCGTGAGTGGGGTGTTTGTTTGGAGGTTTTTTTGCAGCAAGAGATTTCTTTGCAGTATATGGTCTGGTGAAAACCATCCCAGGATGCTTGGCGTCATACCGGCAGAGTAAATGGCAGCTGTCTTCTTCTCCATTCATTTTCAGGTGCAGCATCCATATTTTGGATTAATCTTGTGGCATCTTGCAGTTGATTTTTCATTGTGTGGAGGGTTTTTGTTGCCATTTTTTGGTCTCAATTTTATTCTTTTTAAATTCTGTGACTGGGAGGAGGGGGAGAATATGAAAGAAAAGCTGAAACTTCACTTCTGTTGACATCCCTCTCGAATTTCTTTAAAAGCCAAAATATTCCAGTGGCAAATAGAAACATCAACTCTTTTCTTCCAAAGAGGGTGTTTTACCAAAATAGAAAAGATGATGTTCAAACATTTTTTTAAAATAATAAAAAAGCCCAATAAAAGTCAAATGTGTCTTTTTTGATCAGCAGCAAAAAGACAAAGACCAGCCCTTTAAGTCAGATGCTGTAAACTGACCTTTGGAGAAAAAGGAGAGGTTTGAGCGGTTTTCCACAAATGCTAATGGCCTAGAAAACATGTTTACCCAGGGCTGGGGGAAGGCTGCTGTGCTGCTACCAGCTCAAAATGTCCGGAATGACACTTTCATTCACAGATGTCTTTCGTCTGTGCCTCAGAGGTCCGGGGTCAGAGCAGCACCGGCAGGCAGGTAGGCAGGGGCGAAAGGTTTGATCAGTCTGCGATGGCTGCGCTCGCTCTGCATTTGTCTCTGAGGTATTGCCGCCTGGGGGGGACAGTCGGGCTCTGGTCCTACTCACTTCCTATTATCCATGTGACTTGTCTCCGCCACGCTGGAGTCACTTTGATTTGCCTGATGTACTGCTTGACAAAGCTGGGTGATGGCTGAGAAGTGGATCCAGCTGCTCTGAAAAGCGCACACCTGACATGCCAGTCCTGGTGCGGGCACATCATGGGGAGCATTTTTTAATTCAATGTAATTTATGCATTCTTGCAGTCCTGTGTGTGCCTGGCCTGTCAGCCAGTGCCTAGATGAAGGCTGACAGTTGTCATCCAGGGCCTGAAGGTAGCCTCACATAATGACACATTAGACATACTAATGATGTTTTCTTCTGGCATAATGTTTTCTTCTCAACTTTCCTCTCTCCTCTCCCCCCCCACTCCCGCTCCCCCCCCCTTCCCTCCCTCTCTCCTGACTACAGGGATGCTCAGGACACAAACACGCCAAGGAGACTGTGTCTGCAGAGAATGTGGAAAATGCTTTACCCAACCCAGCCACCTCAGGACTCATCAGAGGTCCCACACAGGTATCTTTTCACACTCGCTATTGCTTTCTCCATTTCCCACTTGCCTGCTTTCAGATTCAGCTAACAAAATGCCAAGAATTGCATTTCACGTACCATGTTAGCCTAAGTAATTCCCGTACCTAAATCTAATAGACATGTTTTTTATTTTTATGACTGTTGCTCTTGTTCTCCAAATACTGCTTACCTGATCCCTGGCCGAACTCCATAAAATTGCAATGCATTTAAGATAAGTCTGTTTGCAAGTGTTTTATTTTAATTAGAGAGTAGGGTACTCAGAAATGAATATGCTAATGAATTCTGTTGCCACCAGCACAAATTGAAATCAAAGTACCCCTTTCAGCACAACATAAGGCTTTGTTTTGCCTCATCGTTGCTGTTGACAGGAACATTTTTGTGGAAAACGAGATTTTCCTTCAGACTGGTCAGCCCTAAAGTGGGAAATCCCTGCCAGCCTTTTTTAACCTGCCACAGTCTGTGGTTCAGGCTGGAGGACACTGAAGCCACCAGTGTCGTGAGCCCTCCTGAGCATTGCATGAGACAGTGAGAGTAGCAGGTTCCTCCTCAAAAGTGTGAATGATGCATACATAAGCCAGTCTGATGCAAAATGACAGAAGCCAAATGGTAAGTAATGCAAGAAGAGGGTCCCTTTACACATACACTGATAATTAATGTTGTCAGTGATTGCTTTCTTCAGCGCTGAAGTCTGAATTAAAAAGGGCAGTGGCCCTAGGCTGCCATTAGCACACTCTCTTACAGTAAGTGTTACGGTAAATTGGTATTTTCCGGCCACAGGCTAGGAGCTGGTGTCTTTTTTTGAATGTGGTTAATCTGTAATGGTCTCAAATAATGTACACACACTAACGAAGCTTGAATGTTCATCTGTTAACAAGCCCCCTTGTTCCCACAGTGGTGTTCGAGTCTAATGGACTCCGAGGTACTGAAGTTCACACCACCTCCGCAGATGCCCCAAAACAAGTATGTTTTACAATTAATTGGGTGTTTGGTTTTTAATGTGGTAGCTGGGAAAAAATTGCACAGTGATACTCATCACTAAAGCACTGACTGTTTTATAACGTATATAAATAATAATGGTATTGCTTAATTTTTAGCTCTTAAATTTTTAAAACATTTTATCAGAATCTGATGTATAGAGAGTCAGTTAATTTTAAAGCAGGTAGTTAGTGTTTAAATAAACATGTTACTGGCTTACTTGGGGACTGGATGGGATGGGTAACTCTGTGATGTGCACTGACGTGTAATAGTGAGATAGCACATAAAGGATTCCTGGGAATTTGCTTGTACAATTAACACGTTTTCTGCTGCAACAAGACAACTAACGTTTAGTCTGTATTTTTCTGAAGAGTATTTGCACCCTGATACCCAGTATCTGACTTTGAAAAGCTCTCACCCACCAGTTTCCATGGACTCTGCTAGTGTGCTTTCCTGTTTCTAGTATACAGTTTCCTGTCTTAACAAACACTTCTCAGAGCTCTGAATTATACCTGACAAAGCTGTTACATAGAAAATCATTAAACTGAAAAATCATTAAACTGAAACACAACTTGTTTTGTGTATCTTACGTTGGAGAATAGTGTCATAACCTGTACCTTTCCATTCCATTTGCAGCTTGGCAGGTTTGTTTCAGAGCACACCTTCTCATGGGCACTTCCCTTCCATTGTGAAACTGCTTCCAGCATCACTCACTTTTCCTTTCATCCAAAATTCTTAGTTTAATTTTCACTATAGCAGCCCCTGTCATCCTGTCTCTTACTAAACTGTTGCAGATGTTTTTAGCCATGCTTAGAGAATGCATCTCATACTACCCCGAACATCATGAAATTCAGGAATTGGTTTCTACTTGTTGAGTAAACATTCTTACTGGGCACCACTGCACTGCCGAGTTCATGTGCTGCACCCTTCATGAGGACTCTTGGCACCTCCTCTGTGCCCTTGCATCTTTCTGGCCCAAAGGCTGCATGGAGAACCCAGCCTCTGTCGCAGGAGTGTCTGGATTGACACCAAGCCATAGGAGTGGCCAGCAATTCTCATAAAGTTTCCAAGATGGCATAGCACCTCAGTTGTTGTTGTGGGCAATGCTTGCTATGCTTTTGTGGGACAGTAGCTGCAAAGTTATGTTGCAGTGTCCCCCTTATGATGGTTATCTGATAAAACTGTGCAAGAACACAACTTTGAGTAACAGAGACATAGATGCAGTCAGTGTAACAGAGTGAAACACTGCAGCTCTGCCAACTCACTCAGCTAGTCTTTGGTTCTCATCAGTTTAGTAACACAGATTTAGTAAACCTAAGCATCTTGTAAAACGCTCTTTCATCTTTTCATGCTCATGGTTTTCTCTCCTCATGTGTAGTTGAGATCACATTCTGAAGGCATCTGGGCTTTCTTCTAGAAGACAATATAAGGTCAAAGTTGGAAATACATTTCCAAAAAATTCTGGAATGGCTGTATATATCCAAAAAGAAATGTGGCATCTCAGACCACACCTGGGCTCTCTTTGTAATTTGGGTTATATTACTGCACAATTGATTGACTCGTAATCTTGTCTTTGTAAACTATTGTCATGCCAGAATTTATTGACTAACTTCTTCCATGGCGAAGGTGGCTTGCTCTCTCTATCTGCCAGTCTGCCTTCGAAGCATTTGATGAAATTACAGCATCTCTCAGTACAGCAGAGCACTGAGTAGGGGTTAGCTTCTCCAATGGCTTCATCTCGTGCCAGTCAGTATTTCTTCCACAGAAGATGCGGTGTCATCACTCCTGCAGGAGATTGTTCCCTTTCTTTTGTCTTGTTTGCTCCTCGGTACCAGCCTTTGTCTCAATTTGTCAGCGTCTGTGTCGGGGGAGTTATTCAGTTGTCTGCCGTTTCGCTGGCTCTCGTGGCAGGCAGGCATTGTGCTGCCCCAGCAGACTCCACCTGCACAGTCCCTGGGCGTTACAGAGGGAATGCTCTCATTTCCACAGGCAGCTGTGGGGGCCTTTAGAAGCACAGAAATGAGCTCTCAGTGAGAACGGTGCCTGCAGCATTCCGTTAACATTACCATTTCCCACTTCAGACGTTGTCACTCCATGTCTTCATTTCATTTCTTAATTGGGGACAGATATATTCATGAGAGTTTAGGGTGTAAAGTCAGTTCAAGTTACAGAAGTGCCGTGCACATGCTCCGAGCAAGAAACAATAGTTACCTATATGGTAGTTTGAGAAGGGAAGAGGGGGCTTTTTTGATGTCAAGTGGAAATGATTCACTTTACATAATGTTTCCACCTCACAGGTAAAATATCTTCCCCTGAGTAGTCTGCTAAAGAATAAAAATATTAACATTAGTATTTCACGGTTCCGCCATTCCCTTCTGTAGTCAGCCAGATCAACTCTAAAGGTTTCCTTCAGGAAACAATGTTAGGTAGGGCTTTTAAAATCTCCCAGCATGGTAGCTTACAGCAGTGCTACGTTGAATAGCAGTTTTATCACAGAATAATTCTAATTCTGCGTTAAAAATAGGTCCTACAGCCAGGCTTTTTCAAAAATGAACCAGCTAAATCTATATTTAGGTGTCTAAATAAGATCCCTGTTTTAAGGTAGTGAATCACCAACAGGAGGTGCAGGTGTTCAGCATCTGTGAAAAGGAGGTTACCTATAGGTATGTGTAAAAAAAAGATCAAACACACAGTTTTGCTACTATTAGCACAGGGCTATGTTTCATGCTTTATTATCAGCACCAATGAAATATAAATGAAATGTAGGAAATAAGATGTTCATTCATAACATTATTTATTGTGGTTTCTTATTTCTACCTGAATGCTTTAAACAAAAAACCCAACCAAATGACATTTTTACATAAAATTAATTTCCCATGAACTTTGGAATATTTCCTACTCTTTCTAAAGGACAAAAAATGCTCATTACATACCCCAAGTCAATACAATCTGTGCTAAGTCACATAGATTCTCTTGAAAAGCTGCCATATTAAACATATTGAATATTCTGAATATTTTTATAAATGCTAAATATCACAGTATTATAATTAAACTTGCTTATCCACAATGAATATGTATCTTAATTTGGAATACTCTTAAGCAGCATCCAGAGACACGATTTAGCAGGCATGGATTCGGGGAGTACATGGCAAGACAAAAGCTGGCTCCCCTTCAGAAGGGGCCCTGCAACCACGTGTGTGTCTCAAAGCAAGGCTCTCCTAAAGCGTGGGGTCATTTCAGAGGCACTGCCTGATGCTGCAGCCAGAAGCCCAATTCCCAGAGGTACAGGAGTCAGTCTGGAGCCTGCTTTTTCACCGTGGTGACAGCAGTGGTGGCAGTTTCTAACGCGTACACTGTGCGTTTTGACTTCTTCTGCGTTTTTAAAGCCGTATAAAAAACTGGCCCACTTTAGGAATGTAGTTTATGCTCTATCAGTGTCAATCAATACTCTCTAAAAATTTTAAGGGATAAGAAATAGGGTTTTCAAAAGGCCTGATTTCCTGGTTAGCAATGAGGGAGAGCGCTCTCTAATTGAGTGCATATGTACGTGAACCATATTTGCAGCACTGGAGGCAGAGACACCAAGTTCTCCATCTTCTGTGTGAGTGAAACAAGGAAAACCCCCAAAACTCCAACCTGTGTCCTCTCCAGAAAAAACAGTTCTTATTTACAGAAAATCAATTAGAAGCTGCAGCCCAGGGAAAAAATCCAAACTGTTTTTGGATATCCTGAAATCTCTGGCTGAAGCTTTCCCCATGCCAGAAGGCTGTGATTGGCCTTTTTTGTGAAACAGCTCTGGACACCCCAGTTTGTGGGCCTCATTCACTGAAAAGACAGGTGTGCAGTAGGTCCTGTACCTACTGTGTGACCCTTCATTAACAGGTTCATAAACCTTTATTTTCTCCACTATAAGTATTTAAAAATATTTCTTGCAGCATTCAGTACTTGAAATCATGTAAATACGGATAGCCCGAGCTTGGGGGATAGAAAGATGGGAAAGAGCCATCAAGAAAACACTATATACATGTCTATATGTGTGTTGTAAAGGAGCTCGGGGGAAAAGCTGGGGACATCTGTTACCTGTAATGTTTTTATAGTCCAGCAACACTATGGCTGTGCTTGTCCTAAAGCAACTTTACAGAGAAAGGGAAGAGGCAAAAAAAACATAACCCAGATTAAAAAGTTATTTAAACTATTGGTTTCTGAGTTTGGCTGGTTTGGGTTTTCTTGCACTCAAAATTCTAGTACTGTCTGTGAGAAGTCCTGTTTATGACATTTGTTCATAAATGTCTTGCCTCAGTTCCTTGCAGAGTTTCTTCCAAAGATCATGATTAATAGTTCAGTCCTCATTATTGCAAATGTTATTTTTAAATAGTTATTCTGAGAACAAGAATTCCATTAATCAAAATAATAGATAATGAACAAATAAATGGCAACCTAATTTGTCTCGTTCATACATATGGAGATTATAATGCAAACAATCAAGGAACCATGGAGGCTGCTGTACTGGCATCTGAGTAATATGCATGTGCTGTACGTCTGTTACTTCATGAGCATTAGAGACAGGATTTGGAGCTCTAGTTCTTGTCCCAACACTTGTCCCCTTGCTAGCAAACTGCAGTGGTATCTGTGCTCCTTGCAGTTTACTTCAGTGTCACGCAGTGATCTGTCTCCAGCATATTAACATGCACACACACTGGGTTTTTCCTGTTAACTGGGAAAAAGCCCTGGAAGTTGCTATGAGAGCAGCTTTTGCTATGGAAGCTGTAGGTTTCATGTAAAGATCTGCTGCTTTTCACTGAAAGTGAAGAAAGCCTAGTTTTTAAAATGGAAAAAAAATTTATTTCAGGAACAATTCAATCCAGCTCTGTATCAGCTGTTTCAAAATGTGACCGTACCTTGGGAGGGTGTGAGTACAGGTGGGTGAGCTCCTGGGTGATTTTGGCACACGTGAAGCTCAGGTTCTGTTTGCCATTGAAAGTGGGAGCACAGCTGTGCCTGAGAGGGACCCAGCCACACAGCATCTTCAGCCCTTCTGCGCTGTCCTTGCAGGTGAGGGGAGGTTGGATTGCCCTTCTCCTGGATCCCTTGTGCTGTGTGGTCCATGACATGCAGGGCACGCCTTCACCACCTCACAGGCCATCCATCCCAGAAGAGGGCCCCTAATTAGACCCCTTTTCCAGCTTCTGCCCAGGGAGAGTGGGGCAAGGGGCCTGCCATCCCTCCCTTTCCCTTCCCTCCCTCCTCCTCAGCCCTGTGAAGCTCTGCTGTGCTCCCCTGTGTATGTGGAGCCGGTTTGATGCGAGGCGTTCCAGTGATGAATGCCTCCTCCTGGAATTGTGGCTGTGTCTCTCAGGCATGATGCAGCCGCGCAAAAATGTAAAGCATCTTTCTTAGTTTACTGCGGGAAATTCAGCATCCAACTAAGGAAGTTTTATCACATCTCTCATTCAGTTACTGTTTCCTACATTTCAAATATACTGCAGTCTGTACAGCAGCTTTTTTTTTCTTTAATTTTGTTGCAAATCTTTCCTACTTAAAACCAAACTTTGACTGGTAAATGTCATGAATCTCGGGCCAGGTTTAATTAGGAATTTTCTAAATCTATTAACAAAAGAGATGCACTTAATACATTATGTCAACCAGAGCTGGGCTTTCTTTAGCTATTTCAAGGGCTGCCATAGGCACAGCTTGAAACTTGCTTGGATTTTACATGGGTGCTGTATTTTATGTTGCATTAATTTAAAATGGTCTGTTTCACTTCATCAAGACTTTAGCTTAAGGATAATGCATTTATGTAAGATTAATCTTGCCATGTTGTTTTAGGATCAGGATTGTAAACTGCATTGTTCCGACAGTGATGTTCTAAATGTCATTTTAGAGCTTTTCTTGGGAGCTGCAGGCTCCCACTTATTCATGATGTTATCTTTATTTTACTTGATTTTAGAATATCCCTGCTTTTTTTTTCAAAGTGGTAATTATTCATGAAAATTGTCTAAGAAAATAAAAGGAAGATGACAAGGGGGGAAAAAAGCCGCCTTAGCATTTGACAGACCTGCACAAGAATTCAGTTTTTCTTCATTTAGCTGCCTCTGTGCCCTCAAACTTCAGCCTTTTTAAAACACTGATCTAGTTGTGAATCCCTTTTGGCTAGCACATAATTTCCACTTTTTGGAGGCCACTTTTTTCCCTTCTTTTTCTCAGCCTTCTCTGAGCTGCTCCGCCAGGTCCTGTTACTTCTTGTTCTAGTCCATCTTTATGTGGGACTTTATATGGGCCTGAACATGCTTTGCTTTTGGTGGAGATGCTTTAAAAAAAACAAACCCTACAGTGTTCTCACGTGGTTGGTCAAGATGAACGTACATGATGCTAATAAAGGGTAACGAATGCCGGCAGAACTTGCCGGAGGGTCGTGCCTGGGAGCAGGGCTGAGAATGAGCTTTTCCCCGTGTTGTCCTTCTTGCAGGGCAGAGACCACGGCAGCGCAGAGCTCACCCACATGCTGCATCTCCGGAAGGGAACCTAGATCCCGGGTGGAGGAGCCCCGGCAGCCCCCGCGCTCCAGAGCATCCCCTGCCAGCCAGGGCCGCACCCGGAGCGGCTGCGCCGGGCTGGGAGCAGGCTCTGCCAGGAGGGGGGTGCCCCCGTGCTGTTAATCATCCTTAAACAAATGAAGATGCTACACAAGATATATATAAATTGACGTACTAATCAGTCCCATGGTTCCTTATTTCCTTTATAATAAACAGCGGAGTTGGCAAGCACTGTGGCGGCACAAGGCATCTATATTAATCAAGAGAAGTTTGAGACACTGGAAAAATTAAACTTTATGTGATTTGGACAGCATGAAGAAGTTAAGCACTGTAACAAAAACCTCCCTGATGCTCACAATGACTATTTGATACATTTGAAAAACAGCAGTGGATTCGAGGGCTGGAGAAGTATTAATTAATGAAACTGCCACTGCCTGTCATGCTGAAAAGCAAATTAAAAAAAGCAAAACAACAACAGTGAAAGGAAGAATGGGGGGTGCAGGGAAAACGTGGCATTCGGTGCTGAGAAACCAATGCTTGATGAAGGATTAAAGGGACTAAAGAGAAAGACCATCATTCTGCAATGGTTTGTTTCATTACAGTTTGGGGACCACTTGCATTTCTAGTGCTCTCGCTCTTGACTGCGCACCATTAATAGTATGTGAATATGGAAATTGAAACACTTCCCGAGAAAAGCTTCTATTCTGCTTTGGAAAAGAAAAGCTAGTTGAACACTAAGAAAAAAAACAGGCTTCTGTGTTTTACTCTCAGGACCTTTTTTTTGTAACAGGGCTACTTTCTTCAACCTGGTCACAAAGGAAGTCTTCACTTAATGAAAAAATAAAAAGGAGAAAATAAACATTCAGCTGTCTAACACCGCTGATCTGTCTGTTTGGAAGAGAAAAGGTGTCACTGAATGGATTCAGGCAGCCCTGGGGCCATAAGGTGCTCTCTGCTCCTGCCTTTGGTTCAGCAGACCAGCTGCTGCTCCTCCTTGGGCCCACTGATGTTCTGGAAAGAAGACAAACTTCTTTTGTGGTGGCAGGTTTATGTTCATATAAATGTGTCATGTCTTGTACTTGGTGATCACTGGTGGTGTTAGAAAAAAAAAAAAGAAAAAAAAAAGCTTTATATACCTCTTCTACAGTAACTCTTTAACTGCAAGTTTTCAAGGTGGGGTTGTGGCACATAACAGGTTGTTAAACCATGCAGTGAAAGCAATTAAAAATGTATTCCACAGATATAAATATTTTCTTTTCTTATTGCTGTGACACTATGTGTGATGGTAATATTTCTGAAAGTTTCAGATTTTGCACATATAATTTTATGCATTATCAAAAGTTACTGCTGCCTTGAAAGAAAATGTTCTGTGAAAATTTTTGCAAAAGCTTTACTAGTTTGTTTGTTTTTTTTAAATTGTAACATTTTGTAAAGGCAGGAAATGGAGTTAAAAAAACAACTAGCATGCTAAATATATTTTTCAAAAAAGCAATAATTTTACATGTACAGAAATGATGCTAACCTTTAATACAGGTGAGACCACAGTTTACTTAATACAGTAATGGAATAGTGCTGTTTTTGTAGAATGGGCTTCTGACAAAAGATTTGTTAAAAAAAAAAAAGTAGAAAAAAACTTTAAAACGTGATCTTTCTGTTCTAACAGTTCTGTTCTAACAGGTGAGCGGGGGGGGGGTTGCTTTTTAAAAAAAATTTAGTCAGCAATTTGGGCTGGATACTACTTGTTACTTGTTTTGAATTACTTGACAGTTTTTGTTACTTCGCAACACTTGCAACAATGCAAATTAACTTTCTTACTTACTTTTTTTAAACTAGATTTTCCTTATGCTATTACATGAGATGTAAACCAGAGTTCTCTGTAAGTCCCGGTGTAGTTAGGAATGTCTGTGCAAGTACTTAAAAGTGATTGTAATTAACTGTTCTGTGAAGTTATTTTGAGGGAGGTCGCATAGACACATTCCATTGTACACCCAAAAAAAAAAAAAAAGAAAAAAAGAAAAGAAAAAGTTAAATATTTTGCTGTGTTGCTTAATGATTATCATTTTGGGTTTGCACTAGCTTTCTCTTTGTTTTTGATTTTTTTTTAATTTCTTTTTTTTTTATTTTGTTGCTTTTCTGAGTCATTTTTCATGAGAGAAAGTAATGGTGACAGTTCAGGAATGCAAAAAAGCTAGTTGCTTAACCTGTTTGTTTGTGGTTTAGTTATTAAAAACTCTTCTATACCCAAAATGGCACAAAAGTGTAGTGTACATTTGTAAATTCTCTCTTTTTCTAAATTGTATTTTTTGGCAAGCTGAACTAGAAAATCTGAGTTAATATTTAGAGCCAAAATCTTCTTTCTGGAATTTTCTTTCCTAATTCTTGCCAGAGAAGCTAGTGCTGTCACTGCCATTGCCAGGGTACTAATCAGCAAAGTTTACAATCATAATTTAGCTTCATGAAGAACAACAGTAGGGAAAATCAGTTTAAATAATTATATGCTGTGTATGGCACAGAAGTGAGATTTTCACTTAATTAAACAAGAAATAAGAGTGGGTGGGGGAAAACCAACCTTAAGGACCATCTGGTTTTGAAAGTGAATCCCACGATTTCTGGGGGTTTTTTCTTTATCATTGTATTGTATTGATTTGTTATTTTAGTTAGACCATAGTATTTAAAATGAGTTGTGTTCTTATTTATTTAGTCAAATGGGCTTTGATCAGCTCTTTTAAGCAACGTGATAAGTTTTATTGGCATGACACACTCCTGTAAAGCCCTTTTATGACTGTTACAGGGACTTTCTACTACCTCTACCAATCTACTGTTTCTTCTTCTTAACAGGTTTTTATGGTGTTGCAAGTCTAATGTAACTTAGACAATAAAGGGTTTGATTATCTACACTGCAGATTCTCAGTGTATCTGCCATCTCTCTCTCTCTCTCTCTCTCTCCCCCCCTCTCTCTCTGGTTTGTGTGTGGTTTATTCTAGCTAGAGTGTAGGACATCTCTTTTATTATAGCTGAAGTGAAAGACCACCAGAGTATTTTTGTATCCTGAATGTTGTACACTGACCAAAAGTCCAGCTTGGAGAAACTTTATCCACAGGGCTAATCAGCTACATTGCCACCATGCTGCATTCTTGAAATTCCTTCTGTCAGAAATGCTGTGTATAAATGGGTGCATTCTACAAAAAGTTAAGCCAGATGGAAAGCCAAGAGAGTTTTCAGGTTTGTTTTTTAAAACCTCTTAAAAGTCCTTAGTGATAAATCTTAGCATAAATTGCTGCCTCTGTCCTATCAAAGACTGAGCTTTAATGAAAACAACTGAGTGTTATCCTTTAGAAAACAGCATATACTGGTAGGTGCAAAAAGTGGTTTGCTGTTGACTGCAGGATACAAATTTCTCACTAGGGGGATTTCCAGGCACTGATATCCTGCAGGTTTCATGGAAATCCCTGTAAATGCGTTGCTTTGGGAAACTTTGTGGTGTTGTTTAGCCTACTAGAGGCATCAGAGCGTGTGTGATGTTTAGAGCCAACAAAACAACAAAATCCTGTTATTCTAGTGGGAGTGCATCCCTCCTGTTTATTCCTCCTCACACCTGTAGAGTTTCTGACCAGGCCTGTGCTTGGTTTTGTTCTTCCTTGCCATATTCCCATGCTGGGCTACCTCAAGTATATCTCAGCAGCTCCACCAGCACTGCTGGAATTCATTGACGTAGGTGGGGATTTGTCCTTGAATAACTGATCTGTCACAAGGCCTGGAACAAAGCAAGAGGTAACTTCTTAATTAGATTCTTAATACTTAAAATACGTTGGATTACTGGGGGGAAGGTTGCATTTTATGACAAGTCAAATTTCCCAGCCTCCCTGCAAGCCACTATTTTTAAGCCAGCAGTTCTGTGCAAAGCACCAAAATGCAGAGTCTTCTCCACCTGTGCTCTCTCCTTTCTCTTCTGCTGTTTTTGATGACCCCACACTTCAGGGCAGTCCAATGTTCAGAGACAGAGCCCAAGTGGATTCACTGAGAGCTCACAGGTAAGGAACACCAGCCACTCCCACTGCTTAGAGGGTAACACAAATGAAATGGAGTTTGTTGATACATAAAAAACGTTTCACTTCAGTTTTATTATGAATGATGAAATCATTCTTTCTGGAGCAGCAAGTCGTGTAAAGTAGTTGAAGATAATTGAAAGCATAGACATGGTCCCCTATTAGTTGCTTTCCATGGGACTCTGGGAATGCTGGCATTTTCAAGAGGGACTGTACCCATGTGATGACATCATTAGCTATCTCCAAGTATAGAGTAGCTGTTACAGAGATGCTTTTGCTTGGTTTTTTTGTTTTGTTTTGGGTTTTTTGGTTTGGTTTTTTTTTATGGGTTTATTGATACTGCATTTGGGAGGAAGAAAACCATAACCACCCCAAAACACTAGAAGAAAATGCCCTTTTGTTTGAGGCTGCCGGTCACAGAGTAAATAGTACATGGAAAAAATAAATTCATATATGTTGGGTATAAGCAAGTATTTCCAAAGTGACCACCAGCTACTGGTCAGAGTAAGGGATGCTTTTGCTAGTGAGAGAGGAAGGGATATGTTGTGGGTAGGAAGCAGGCACAGAACAGGGGTTTGTTTAGTTCCCAGCTCTGTGGGTTGGAATACTGCAGTGGATGTTGCTCACAGGGCCATAAGAAAGGGGAAGAAAGCCCATGAAAGATCAGGAAGGGGCTAAGTTTTGACCATCTGAAATTGAAATAGATGGAAAGCAGTCTCTGAGGAAAGCTGAAGCTGAGAACAGGACCAAGGAGAGGCCAGAAGTGGAGCGAGAAGTTCAGAGGGGAATCACCATTGAGTGAAAATATTGCCAAAAAGGGCAAAGTCAACAATTTGAGAGATCAAAAGAATTTGGAGATGGAGCAGAAACTGAAACCTAACCAGAAGAGTTGTGTGCTTATTGCAGAGGGCTTCTGTTGAAATGAGAGAGAGGAGGAGTGTGCAGACAGCTTCTGGGAAGATGGATTGGAAACTTCTGAAAATAAGCACATAATTTAATCTCAGTGAATCATCTTATTCTGCAAAAATGTTCTTAGGCTGAATGATGTTCTGACAGAAAATAAGGGAATGCATTTTTTGATCTCTGCTTTCTTGACTGATGAGTGAATCAGAGGTAGAAGTATAATTATGAGTAGTTGAGGGTGGACTGAAGGGTCTCTCCAGTACCTAGGGCATTCTGAGAAGCATAATGCTCTTCCAGAGAAACAAGTAGACTGATTAGCCCCAAGCAGGAAGGGGAAAAAAAAAGGCAGGCAAGAAGGCTCAGTGTTTCAGGCAGATGCTGAGCTGGAGCAATCCTTTGAGGATGCTAGAGGGTACATTCAGATAGCATTCTGTAATACAGAATGTTTTAAGATGCCTTGTAGTATGTTGGATAAAAGAGCTGGAGATGCTTAAAGCTCTTAAGAAAAAATGTCCAACACTAAAATGGCTCCAGACACTTGGCTCTTTCCTTTGTGAAATCCTTTGTATCTCAAATTCAAGTTGTTCAGATGAGATTGGTACAGATGGCTTGATTTGTTTGTTCTTGTGTCATCAGGTGAGTTACTTGTGAGGAATTTAGAAAATGTGAGTTGCCCATGTTCCCTTTCTGTAAGTGAAAAGCTGTGCATGTCATCTCTCATCATCGTCAACCCAAAATACCACAGGAACATCAGAAGGTTTTTCTAAGCAGAGAAAAATGATTTCTTCTAAATATTCATTGTTATGATATGACATGAAGTAAAAGGGACACTGACCCACTGGTTCATCTTACTCCCAGAATTCAGCTTATTTTTCTGGGACAGGGAAGTGTTGTGCTTTGCCTGGGACAATTCACGAGCCAGTGGTGGTTTCTGAGGTCGGCAGGTTGTTACAGAGTGCTGGAGCAGTGCTCCAATAAACATGGTTCTTCTGTGAGGGACATCCCTTGGTGAAGGTAGGTCACAAACCAAATAATTTCTTGCTTGTACCGTGAGTTTTCACAAGAGTCATGCTGCTGCTGCTGCAGGGACACTGGGTCTGTTCTTCCCCATGGGAGCCGGCACTGGGAGGTCACTGCAGTCACCTCACCCACAGAAGACCATGGATGTAAAGTGGTAACCAGTTTACTGGCTACTGCTTTCCCAAAGTTTTCTTCCTTGTGTTCCTCTCCTGCTTCAGAGAACATAGATGTGTGTGGTTACTTGCACCATACAGGAGGTGACATCTCCAAAGCTGCAAAGCTGGAGTTTTCACAAGAAGTCTGCATCAGGAGCTTGCCTAGTCCTGTCCCCTCTGCTGGGGTTTCCTACCTGCTTGTCCTGACAAATAGCAAATCAGTTGTGTGTCCATGCTCCTGATAATATGCAAAAGCCTCCTATGGATATGGGAACAATTGGCTTTTCCCAAGATGATTTTTTATATATTTTTTTTTTACTATTGACAAGAGTAGAGAGTGCCCTTGTTAGGGAGTGTTGGACTGCATTGTTAGAGGGACAGGAGGAAGCTTAGTGCAGGTGTGACACAAAGCACATTTTTTATCTGTGGAAACTGTAGGTCTAGTGGTAGATTCTAGGGGCTCTTTACAAAGACAGGTATTTGGAAATTTGCTAACAACTAATTATGTGGACATTTGCTCAGGTCCTCAGTCTCTGGTTGCCTGCCATCCCTGTGTCCTGAGAGGACAAGGCTGCCTGCAGCCACTGGCCCTGGGCTGGCACTGGGGTGCTGAAGGGGACCTGTGCTTGCTGTCACTTGCTGCCAGCAGTGACACACGTGCATGGCTCTTCCTGGGCTCCCTCCCCTGACCTGCCTGCTTCCCAGCTCACAGCCACAAAAGGGGAAGCTCTGCTCTCTGCTCTGCTCTCTCGCATCTCAGTGAGAACTGCTGGAACTTCCTGAGCTAGGCTGAGTGCAAGTGCTAGAGTTAAATCCAGGCAGACCCAAGTGAAATTCCAGAGGGAAGGGCAGGCAGTGAGCAAGTGTCAAAAATGACATGGGCCTTTTTCTTGTTGCTGGCGAGGCTGCTGATTTATGTCACAGCACCATTTCCTACACTACCCCTAAAGTGCTTTCAGGGTTAGAAACATACAGAATTCCTCCAAAATTACATAAGTTATTTTCATTTTGTCTTCTCTGACAGCATATGATATGAGAAATCCCATGGCTTTTAAGGTGAGGCAAGTAGAAGGGGAATAGTCCAAGTGGCAGCAGTGTTACTCTCCTAAACTGCTACTTTTTCAGACCATGACATTTAAAGTATTTGGTAACTTGAGTTAATTCTGCTTTGCATTGATTCTGTTGAATAAACAGTGACTTTAAAATGAGGCACAGCTGGAGGCACCATTAAACCCACCTGAATTTTGCTTCTCAAGCTGTGTTTTCTGAGTATTCTGCAGAAAATGAGTCTTTGAGAGTTTTTAGAAAAAAATAAACAACTCCTAAATTTAGAGAAATCATCTTGACTGAGGCTAGAATGCTTCAGGAAGCTGAACTTGCAAGAAACAGGCCGAGGTGACACAGAGAGAAGCACCAGAGCTATAAACCTAGCTAGAGATGGTGTTATTCCTGAGGCTGGTTTGGTAAATACGATTCCAGGGAGTCCAGGTGCCTTGTAGGGCCTCCTCTGATAATTGTTCATACCACTTTTGGCAGAATAACTTGTAAGATTACATTTTCCTTCATTATATAAAGGGCCTGTTAGCTAGGTGTCCATCTCTGCTGGGCACTGTATGGTAAGAGACATTTCCTGATGCTAAAGCTGCCATGGGCAGCCATGCAGAAGTGATGCTGCACCAGCCCCGGGGGCAAATCCCCCCTCTGACCACGGCACTTACCTGCTTGAATGCCTTTAAGCTGCCTGTGAGGCAAACCAGTTGCAGCTTGGAGAAGGGAGGTGCAGTGCACGGTGCTGCCTGCTGTGGGCATGGGCCCTGGCACTCCCGGATTCACCCACCTGCCTGAAACTCTGCTCTTACTGCAGCCAAGAGATGGCACAAATCCTGGTGGATGCTGCATGTGTAGCTGCAGACTGAGCCCAGGGCAAGTTAGAGGGGGTGGGAGCAGGGTTTCACAGCTCAGGTAAATGCACAGGTAGGGAGGAAGGCTGCAGAGGAGCCTCAGCACAGCTCCGTGCACAGCACAGTGTGCTGAGCCCCACACAGCAGGGACTGGGAAGGGTGTGGTGACAATCTCTCTCTGCTGGGAGAGTCCTGCTCTCTGCCCTACAGCCGTCTGTAAAGAAAGATGTGTCCTTTTTTAGGCTTCCAAAGAATGCTCTAATGAGAGGACATTGAACTGAGTGTCTGTGGAGACACAAGAACTTGACAGTCCTAACCAGCCCAGCTAATGATGAGGAAAGGTTGAAACTTGGATGTTTCTTCAAGCCTTTAATTGTTTTTAATTATTTTATCTGTGGGGCTGTATCACTTTTGTACCATTGGAAGGCAATCTGTTTCTCAGAGAAGACTGAAAACCACTGGAGTTCTTTGTATCCATCCCCCACATGGAAAATGGGCAAAAAAAAAAAAAAATGGGACTATCTTCTCCTTCCCACCTGTGTGTATGTGAAGGAACTGCACTAACATCAGTGGGATTTTTGCATAGATGCATGGTGACTGTAAGGCAAATTTGACCTCCACTCAGAGATGCATGGGAACGTGATACTTGCCTGTTTATAGTTACTTTACACAGGGAAGGGATTAGAACAGAGTTTGCAGGATGATGGCAAAATGGTTCTGCCCCACGCTTGTATCTGGGGAAGCTGTGACACTAGTCCTAAAGCAAAGCTCTAGTTAAATCAAGAGATTAGTGTGAAGGTGATGTCATGCATTAGTGCATAATATTTTAACTGAAGTTTCTTCTTTTGGCAAGAAACCCACTTCAAAAAAAAAAACCCCAATAAAACCCAACAAAAAACTTGCAATAAAGTAGTCTCAGAAGATGGAGGTAAACAGATGTAGTTGTCCCAGTGAATCAACTGCGAATAAACTATGAAAATGATACTTAATGTACTTTAAAAGATTTGGCTTTAGTATGGAAATGATACCAGCTGAAGTGAAAGCAATACTATCTACGTGGGAAAGTGGCATTGAAATATTCTTTCTTTCTGCCGGCTTTTGTCAATAAGAGAGGCTTGAATTATGCATTAGCAAGCTATAGAGTTATGGAAGATAATACAGCAAGGTTATGAACCCAGAACAAAAGAAGGGGAATCTAGGTTCAACTCAGTAATATATCACTTGGAACATATATAAATGATTATAATGCTTTGCACATTATAAAGAGAGTAGTCGCATATTTAAATGAGAACAGAGCTATTGCTTCAAGATTTTCTTCAAATATTAATTTGGGCATTGTAATTAGTTCTTCTTGGGAAGCCTTGCAATGTTCGGTATGTTTAGAGTTTTGTGGAATATTCTAGAAAATTACTCTAGCAGATGTACTTTAGATGTAGGATTTTTCATAAATATCAATTTGTATTCACATAAACGAAATTCTGAATCTCTGGCTGTGAACAGTCATCTTTTGAAATGGGAGTGATCTTCGGACAAAGATGGTCAGAGCAATACTAATTCTGAATATTTGGAGGAGAAACCATAAGTGAAGAATTATTCACAGCATTTTATTTTTTCATTATTAATATTTTTATAATGTGCTTGTCTCCCTAAATTGACAAAAAGAAAGGGAAGCAAAATCGATCGGCTGCTCTGTTTGCTGTCTGCTGATAGTTCTGAAATGGCTTGTTCCCTTAAAGCCTTTTTCCTGAGTGACATCCCAGGGCTGTCACCTGCTGGGTGCTGGTGCTTCTGTCCACCCTGGTGACTACCCCAGCCCACCAGGCTGTGCCCACCCCTGCCAGTGCAGCAGAGGGAAAAGTGAGCAGCCCACACCTAAGCCTGCCCTTAGCAGCCCCATTTCCATTTAAATTGCTTTGTACCTGTACAGGAGGGGTTCTGTCCCCTGGTCAGTTTTGTTTGGAGCTGGAGCCCTGTCTAGTTTTCAAAGATGGAGCAGCACAGGGCAGGGATTGTATCACAGGACAGGCTCTTGTTGGAACATGGAGTTTCCCAGTGATCAGTGGGATCATTCAGCTGGTCTTTGGCCCTAGGGGCACAGGATGACTCTGGGAGTTACTGCCATGTTTGCTCTGAGGTCCTTGGCTGTCCCACCCGCTTTTACTTGGGCAAGTGTTAGATCCAGGTCCACTCAGGTCCTTCTTTGTCCACAGATTTGCTCCACAGTGGATGTGGAGACCAGAGGCTGCACAAGCCTGTTGACATACAGTCTCCTCCTTCTTTGCTCTGCTCTGAGGCAGCCTGGCTCCTTTGGTCCTTTGGTGCTGGGCTGTGGGCACCACCAGTCCTTGCTGTGCTGCTGCTCACACGTGGCCACCTCCTGCTCCCCGAGCTTGTGTTCCCTCCTTCTGCAGTGTCAGGGAAAAGATTCCATGTTTTTGTTGCTCTTACAAATAATGAAGCTTAGAAGATTTAATTTTTTTTTCTAATAGGATTTTGAGCGATCAAGTAGAGAAAAGTAAACTACAACAGTTTGGGATTTTTTTTTGTTGTTGTTTCTGGAAGCGAATTATGGACTTTAAAAACAAGGTCCTCTGATGGCTGAAGCTGTTTACTAAATCAATGAGGCATTTGAGGTGCACTTGCAGTTCCTTGAGCTGTATCATTAAACAAGTGTAAGTTAACCAACCTTCAGACCACTGTTATTTACTTTTAATCACAGCTGAGGAGCTACTTAAGAAAACTCTTGGGAAAAGCAAACCATTTCTTGAAGAGAGGAATAGGGAGTCCGAGGTAAGCATTAACCAGTCACCAAGAATCTTTAGATCCATTTAGTGGATCTCATTATTTGGTGAATAAACCACCTGGCATTGCTTAGAAAAACATCAGTATAATTTCTTTCCAAGACAGACCTAATTGTGTAGCATTGCGTGGCCATTATATTCTTCCACTCCTGATCTGAGACTGGGAGTGCATGCCATGTGGTTTCATTCTCTTTTTGTTTCAAAAACAGTGTCCTTAAGAAATGAATAATTTTTCTCCTTAAAAAATGTGGAGAAAGGGTGATATGTTGGGCTACTTCTGCTAACTGCCTTGCTTAAGAAAGGTGCCACCCAACCCCTTACAAAAGAAGTAAAATAACACACAGCTGCCCCAGCATTATTGTGTTTTGCAGTGAATGGTTATGACAAGGGAAACAGAAGAGACTTTGGGTTTGTCCTTTGTGTGGTTACTCTTTGGACTCAGAGATGAGGGCTCCATTGTCTTGAATCAACCACCAGAAGCCTCTCATTTTCTTCCTCCTCATTACACAGTTCCAGTCTCCCGTGCACATAATTGCGGAGTTTGCGGCTTCTGGTTATGAGAGGAGCGGTAATTCCTGATGTTTGGCTGTTCTTACTAGTAAATTTTGAAAGCTGATTCTGACAAGTGTTCAGTGGGAATGGGTTGGGATGTTGCAAGGATATATGTACAACTCTCCTTATTTCATTTAGCCACCCCTTAATTTGCTTTAGTCAAGGGCCTGCTACATATTGCATGAGGCATGGAGACTTTCTAAATTTGGGTTTCACTCCTGAGAACATGGTGCACTGCCTATGATTAAGACTGACAGTCCTGGATGCACAGATCACTTTGAGTGAGTGATTTCCACTTGGAAGAAAACAAGGTCTCTGGGAAGAGGTAAATGCAAAGGAATTACCTGTGTTATTTAGCCAATCCTAGTGAAAAGTGTAGCAGGGCTGAGCTCTCAGGTACTGGTGTCCTCCTGCAAGTATGAGGGCCACACCTTCATCCAGCTGTTTGCTTCTGCTTGTGCTTGTCCCCTTGTCACTGAGGTCTACTCCCACTGCTGGCTTTTTAGTGAGTTTCTGGTTTCAGACAGGCTCTGGGAGAATTGGGAAGGTGGGATCTGTGGAGTGTTGATGGCATTATCCTGACTTTTGTTAGCTGCTGTGGTGGTACTCAATGACTGAAACTCAGAATGGATGTGGAATAGAAGAAATATACAGAAAACATAACAGCCTGTGGAACCTCAGGGTGCACTGTCTTTGGTGTCAATGTCCATCCAGTGCTAATTTTGTTGCTACACAGCCCAAATAATTTTATGCTTTTTGTAAGACTTTTAGAATTTTCCAACTCTTGGAAATTTAACAGAAGTAATGTTTGATTCATAAAACATAACATAGCTTTAAAAAAAAAAGGCAATGAGGATACAGGCAGTTTCTGGTTAGAAAGTAATTCACAACTTGGGTGGTTTCAGGTCAGTTTTGGATCTCATGCAGGCTAAGAAAAAAAAGCTGCTGCTTCTCTCCATAAAAATAAGAGCCTGTCCTTGCTCTTCATTTCCAGTACTTACTATTTTTACCACATTCATATATTTATATTTTGCTTTTGGAAGACACAGGGACAGAATGATACTCCTTTGCCCCTGATCTCACTGTGATTATCTAACATAAATCTCCCTTTATAATCTTATCACTGGGCAATTCGGTTATTCTAAATGTGAGCCTTCTTGCCCACTAATCAGTTCATCTTCAGGTTTTTAAAAGCCCTATTTCATAATTCTGCACATACCAATTGCTTCTGAGTGTCCAGCCCAGCTCTGCCGTCACTTATCCCCTTCTCCTTCCTTTCTGACAAGGCAGGCTCTTTCTCCCGCTCACAGTCTTTGCATTGCTTCCAAGTTGATGCACATAGTCATTTGTAATCAAGGCTGTAAATTGTATTTAAAGCTGTACTGCACTATCCATGGATATTTGAATCATAAATGAGAGTATTGTCCTGCCTGTACTCTCACTTATTCTCTCAGCCGTAATAGATCCTTTCATTTGTGCTCAATTAGCTTTTCCACTCCCGCTTTCAGACCCTGAAAGTTTCCACTCTTTTCTTCAGGTCTTGAATGCTGATGGTGTGGCCATGTTTGCCTCTACCCCATAATTTGTTTAGCTCTTTTGTACCACAGATTTCCCTGAATATGGTTTGTTTGTTTTTACAAGTCCAAACACCATGACTATATTGTGCCATAAAACAAAAATGTTCCCTTTAATTATTGTTGGGGCGCTGCGGCTCTGGGATCGGCCGCACCTCTTGGGTGTTTCGGCTTTTGTCTCCAGGTTCAACATTAACAGAATTTTTCTAGAAGATTCGTGTAAAAGTTTTTTTTTTTTTAATTTTGTTTTGTTTATTTGCTTATTGGTTGGTTCTTTTGGTTTTTTTATTCTGATAGAGCAGTGGGCCAAATCACAGCAACCATGCGTCAGGAAGAGTCATTTTTAGAACAGCACCCCACAGCGTGCAAGCACACAGAGTGCCCTTCTTTGTGCTGCAGTGCCCTGATGCTGGCGCAGTCAATCCAGCCCAGCCCCTTCCAGTGCCAGCTCTGCCCTCCTGGCTCCGGGCACAAAAGCCTTGGGGGAGTTACCAGCTGCTCCTGCTTGGGTGCCACAGTTCCCCTGGGACTTCAGCCTCGTGCAAAATGTGGCTCCTCATATTTTTAATGACCTGTCCCGCTGCCGGCAGAGCTTTTTATGTTTGCTGACATCTCCAAAGGTGGAATTAGAGAGAACAAGGGTTTCCTTTTCCCTGTGCATTTTTGAACTCACTTTTTATTTACTTTTTTTGTGTCTTTCTTTTCTGAGAAAAAAAAGAAACAAAACTCAGAGAAAATCAGCTAAAGCTTTACTTCCTTTCTTTGTACTACAAAATGTGCACATACTTCTGCAGTGCGATCAGACAAGGTTTTATTTCTTTTCTTGTGCACTTCTTGTTTTACAAATATGGGCTGATTTTAATTTTTTTAATTGATCTTCATTTCTGTTTTGAAAGGGTTTTTAGGGGAATTTTCTTTCACTTTGAACACAGCTGGCATGTTAAAATAAATGTTTCTCTTCTCTACTGAGCCCTGGGATAATGTTGCAGGCAGAGTGATTGATGTCTGTTTGAAACTAACATCTCAGAAATTATTTTGTGATCCTCTTCCAAGAGAAAGATGATCATGACCTTTCTTTCCAGGACTGTCCATGGATGGAGACAGAATCTAGTTGGATCCTGTTTTGGGTGAATGTTGTCCTTTGTGTTTTTGAAAGTTTTAGTAGGCTTTCTCTTGCTATAGATAGCCATCCCTATTTTACTCTTAACGTTTTCCAATCCTGTGATACGCTAGAATTAAAAAATAAAATTGAAAATAAGATATGTCTCTGATGGACTAAAATGAAGAATGTTTCATGTTGTGTGTAAATGCACACAAAGAAGGAGAGAGACAAAGACAGTGCAAGTGTTAGAGTATTCATCTGTGATGTGAATTTGAAAGCAAACCGTGAAAATAGAGCAGCTAACAAGACCTTTGGTGACCTGTATTTTGTGGAGATGAATTGGGAAAAGAACTCTATCCCTAAATCTCACCCTAAATCTGTCCCTAAATCACAGTCACAGTAAGAGATGACAAATATAAGCAATAAAGTGTTATGCTTGGCACTCTACATCAGGGACACCTGAGCTTGTTGGACAGAACTTTCCAGAGCAGCCCAATATTAACCCATTCATGAACATCAAATGTGGCTAGATTGTCATATCATAATTTGTGATATCCAAAGTATAAGCCTCCTTCCTTCCTTCCTTCCTTGCTAGCACAGCACAGCTCTTCAAAACCTTTATATGTGTCTGTATAAAATTGCAGTCACCATTCTTTTCAGTGGACACTTTTCCCAATCTATACAAAACCCCAATTTCAAATGGTATCCTTTTCTTCTGAAATAAGGGTCAATGTCAGCCTCTGCTGATACAGATTTTTCCACATAAACTGACCTTGTGCAGCATTTCTAGTTAGTGAATTAAAATCAGTGGAGAGAGCCAGCCCTGTACGAGTCTCAGCGGCCTCATTTTATTATATGCACTTTAAGGATAGACTGTTAAGGAGGAACATTGCTTGGGTGATTGAGACAGACAAAGCAGAATGGAACTGCAGGGTTAGTATCCTGATCTGGATATTTCCATGGTTGAAAGTCCTGTGCTATCATCTCTCTTTGTACATCTGTACCCTCACATATTACACTCATCTCCAGAGCTGCTGCTATACTGCAGCCTTAACATCTAATATTTCTACCAATATTTTTTTTTAGTTTTATTTTGCATTTGGATGTTGTCTGAATTTCAGACTCCTAGCAAGAGGGAATTATTCCCTCTTCCCAGTCCAGAAAATTGTCTTTCTTTACCATGACAAATGTGTACCAGTGTTACAAATTATGACATCCTGCCACATTCTGGCAAGGTAGCTCACTTGAAACATGGATTTGGATTTCTACATGGTTCTTTTTTTTTTTTAATATATCCCAAGTTCTCCACAATTTAAGGATGGGCTGAGAGGGAGGTAGATGGAGGTCAGGGGAAGAGAAGTTTGGAAGGAAAATGTGATGCAAATCAACAAGCATCATAATCAGCAGCATGCCAGAGGTGCATTATAAGAATTTGGACGTAAGGAAGTTTGAGTGTGGCTAGTGATACAGAAGAGAGAACCTCTGTTTTGGGGTGTGGAAGAAAAACAAAAATCATCCATTTCTGGCTGCTCCTGTACTGTTTGGAAGCAGGTTCATGCCTGTTCCCTTTGCTATATGTCCTTTGGGCACCTACCAAACTAGGATTTCCTGGAAGCACAGCAGGATTTGTCACGATATAAAAATGTCCCTGCTTTGTATTTGCACAAGAAAGCTGCCAGAACTCTGTAAATGCTGTCTGTCCATACCCCTGTGCACAGAGCTTTGGTACTGCACCGCACTGCTTCCAGACCAGAGACCTCCAGGAGGTCTTGAACCAGAGATGAGATATTAAAAACAGATTTTCTTCTCCAAGGAGAAGTGAGACTTACTATTATTTTATCATAGTGTTTTGGTATTTAACATACAAGGACTTGATAAAGTACTACTGTATAACCTTCTAACAATACCCATTTTGTCCCATAAAATTATTATATCCAGTCTTAAAATGTTAAATATGTCACTATTAGGGTAGAGTATCATAAAATTCAGTTTATAATATTAAAACTCAAAACTGACACAGTGTTATCAATTACATTCCTTGGTAATATTCAACTTTTTTCATTCTTCTTTAATTTTGCATTTTAGTATAACAAATTGAGATTAAAGCCGTAGCCTCCAGTTCAAGGTCTCTTGGCGGTGAATGGCAGTAAAGTTACAAGTAAAATGATAAGAAAACAAATCACAGTGAAATCTAATATTTAATAACATTTCAGACAGATTACAGAGATTTAAGGCCCTGTGCTGCAATCAGCATTGGATCAGAGCAGATATGCTAGTAATTGCAGAGGGAAATGCTCTCATCTTCTTGAAATAAAGGCAGATCATCAGTAGAAGACTGTAAATATACTGAACAGCCAGTATCAAGCTGAAATTCCTTTCTGGTATGATTTGAAAAAAGATTTCTAGTGTACTAATTCTAGAAGACAGAAATCTGTGTTACATTGTTTGGTGTTGGCTGAGGAAATGGTATATTCCCCATTCCCTTAAATTTCTGATGACCTCTCCAGTTGGTGCCAGTACAGCACATCTTTCATCTGGACTTTTACATTTCTTGAGCAAATGAAAGGAAAACTTCCCTAAAAATGGAAAAAAAGGCCAAAAAAGAGGATTTAAATGCTCTGATGCATTCCTATATATTTTCTACTTTTTAAAAAGTGTGTCTTTGTCCTATATTCTACTTTTAGAATACCAGATTGCAACAAAATTTTTATCCAGCTCATAAGGGACTAAATCACCTTTTTAAAATTTGTTCAACTGACAATGAGCCAACAGCCAAGTTACACAATAATGTGGAAAAAAAAAGGAAAGTTACACATGAGTTAGCGGGGCTTTCTTTGCACGTAATGTACATATCAATTACTTAGTGATGCATTATATAGTATAATCTAATTCAGCATGTCAAACTTTTCAACCCAATTTATAAATTCAGCTGCATCAGCCTCTGCATCATTTACACTGGGTAATTTTTAGCTTCTCTTGAAATCAGGTCCTATGGAAAAAAAAAGGGCTCGATTTATTGTGCGTGTTATACTCTGGGACCTAGTTTGCTCAGTGAGCAAAATGAATGCAGTGAGTTTCACACTGTAGAAGTAGATATTGTGTATTGTGTTTTGTATGCTGAGCCTTTTTCTTTCCTTTCTCTCTCTCTCTTTCTTTCCTTTTTTTTTCCCCTCCAATAGAGCTATCCAGTCTTGAATATGTCAGTGTGCCTTGAATGTGCAGTCACATTCTGAGGTATGTCTTTGAACTCTTCAATGGTGCTTTGCATTTCTTTGAGACCTTTTATGAGAAGGAAATAGAGAAATGTGGACTAAAATGCTGTGCGGTTGTCTCATTATTTCTCTTCCATTAAAAAAAAAAAGGAAAAAAAAGGAGAAGGAGTTAGTTTTTGTTAGACAGGGACACCACCGTTATATTGGATATTCAGCATCTCCTGTGCATGGCTCCACACTCATGCTTGCAGACAGCATGGGGTACGGCGTACCAATTTAGGAGGCCAAGACAATAGTTCTGTATCTGCTCTGAACAAAGAAATTATCATGCCCAGCTTGCAATTACTTTGACAAGAGGAAATTGATTTTCAATATATATCTTATTCCTGACTGTTAAAAAAAAGATATACATATTAAAAAGCAAAGAACCCCTAAAGCACAACCCCCCCCCCAAAAAAAAAAAATCCAAAAAACTCAACCCCTAGAGAAAGTTGAAGACTAATGATTAGTAACCAGAAGATAATAAAGTGTGACCAGAAAAATTAGAAGCTCCCCTACAGCTCAAATTAAGCCAGTAGGAAACTAGAAACATTAAAAAACCTGTGGAAGGATGGCAGAATGGTGCCTGTAAATACATGGTCTTCTTTAGGTCAAGATTCTGTCACCCTTCCTCAAAGTAACTTTTTGGTACCAAAGTGGTCATGAGCAGCAGGCAGAGGATTGTGGGGTCACAGGACAGCATTTGGCAAGTTTCAGCTGGAAAAGCTTGTGCCACACACTCAAAACACAGTGTGTAGGGTACAGCCAGCTGCCTCCCTACTGCAGGGATGTTAAGTGTGAGTGTCACCAGCCAGAGAGATATAAATTAAATATATTTAAGGAGAAATTTCACAAAGGATTACTCTGGCATATAAAAAGAGAAGCCAATAAAAGTTTTGTACAGAGGAGCACTCCTAGAGATTGTATTAATATATTTTATGAGGTTTCTTTTAATTAAATTTACAACTTAACAGGTTTAATTTCTACATGTGTCAGGCATGAAAAGGAAAGAGGACAGTTTGAGACAGTTTTTCTAGAACTGAGGCAATTTTTTTCTTCATAGTTACAAATATATCCCTTGCTCAGTGACTGTGTTTATCTTTTAAGTGGTGGGGAGTATGGGTTTACTATCTCAGTTAATTCTCCGCTCTAACACCCATGAAGTGTAATGCATTAAACAAGTTTAATTTTTAGAATCTATTTTGCACATGCCCTTTTGACAGAGACGTTCCACCGGCAGATAGCTTTTAATACTGTTCTTGGGGCACAGCGCCTGACAGAGATTACTGTATAACCTGAAGTAAAAGTATTAGCGTAAAATACAAGGCTGTGTACATGGGATTTCATCCAGAGCACTCAGCCAAAAGAAATACTGAACCGCTGCTAAATCATCCTAATGAGTTAAGTATTGTGTGTGGTTTTGTTATTTTAAGCAAATGCACTCGTATTTGTTTCTGGAACTATAAGGGATCAGTCAAGCAAATGTTTCCGTGAAAGGAAAAACAATATATGTTCATAAAACTTACACTGCTTTACTTCTTGGTGGCAGAGTATTTAAAATAATTGTTCAATGAAAGACTAAACACTTTCTTGGAAAACTCATTTAACTCAAAAATTAGCTATACGAGGTGTCTACTCCACTGTGTAAAATAATAAACTTTGTTCTTTCTTTTTCTGTTTTACCTTTAATACATAGCCACCTTTATAAAATCCATATGTTACACATAACAAGGCATTTTCATTTGAAAAAAACTCCAACAAAAAAACCAACAACTCAAACCTACGAAGAACTAGACTTGCAGGCCTAAAGAAAACATTTGACTCATTTCCAGTTTAAACTGGGGGTGAGAGAGTGGAGAGAGGGGCAAGGTCAGGAGGAAATGGTGCTGGGCTGCTAAAACAGGGGCTGGCAATAGGAACAAGCAGAACTGCCTCAGCCTTTGTGCCCTCCTCCAGTTCTCTGTGAGTGTAGGGATTAAGTAAGCACCACCATTCACACACCAGCAATTTCCTTCCCAGGTGTGAAACATCTTCCAGATAGATCAGCTGGGAGTTTTGGAAACAGCTGGTGGTCTCTCTTCCCCCATCACTGCCTCCTGGTTATCCCCTGTGATGCATATAATGATGGGAAAACAAAGGGAGTATTTCCTAGATATTATCATTGGTAGCTGTTGAATAGAAGCTGGAAGTTTTCCTTTGCATGCATTGCACTTGCTCTTGTGGGTAGCGGGAGAAGGAGGGATAAATGTAGGACAGTGTTTATGGGGGGCAATTCTGGTGCAGAGCACACCTTGAAAACGATTCTGGCTGGCTGGGGAATTCCAGCCCGAGGGCCATTTGACAGCCTGGGGCAGGGGGCTGCACAGCACTGGCCACTTCGTTGTATTGTTTGAGGTCCCCCAAATCTTAGCCCATTGTGAGGGTTCATTGCTGCTGTACTTCAATGCAGTCACAAGTGTGACCCACACACCCAGGGGGTTCTCTCATCAGCTCCGTGTTGCTGCAGCCCCTCAAGCTGGGACTGTGCCACAGCCTGATTTTAAAATGCCACCCACTACCTCGGCTATCTGTTTGTCTTTCTGGAAAAGCCTTCAGATGGTCATTTATGGCAATGCACAGACTCCCAGGAGCAGAGAGAGGGAACCTCCCTATTCCAGGCTACAGCTTTTTTTCCTTAGTTTTCACCAGGCAGTCTCAGTCCCAGCTCACTGTGCTTTGCTCACACACAGTACATGAATACATTGTTCTGGCTGGACTGGCTGGCTTTGCACCTCTCCTCCAAAAAAATCCTCAACCACTCAATCCTGACCACTTTAGGAGACATTTCACTGAGCAGCATCTACATCTAAAACATTTCAAAGGACTTTTCCCTATGATACAGAAAGAACTGTTATTTTGTTTTTCTTTATAAATCTTTAGTATTTAAAAATAAAAAAAATACACCATTCTGTTTATGAAATTTGTTAAAAATAATCCTTCTCACCTCTTTACAATAAAATGTGTTTCAGCTTATAGGTGCCTTTTTCCAGTTGTAGTCAAAAAAGACCTATTTTAGCATAGATGTCACAAATTCAGAAGAGCAGAGGCCTATAAAACACAGAGTGTGGTTTCAGTTTTATCATTACAGGCTAAGGCACAGTGTGTCCATTACCAAAAGCTGGAAAATGAGACAATGACTAAAAGTGGCATCATTGTGTTTCCTGGATGCTTTACTGGCAAAGTTCAGTGAGGTGAAGACACTTGTGATGGAGACAGCTCAACAGGGATTTTTCACTTTGTGTCACATGCTAGTTTAAAAAAAAAATCTGCTAAGAGATGTCAGAGGTGAACTGAACAGCTTGAGTCTAGCACAAAAATCAATGCACACAAATTGTTTAGGTCCCAGTTTTGCTCTACAGTGTGTGTGTGTATGCCTACAAATTATAAATATGGTTGTCTAGGAAATCATGCCTTGGCTGTTTGTCACCTACTTCATCTCTGCCACATGTTCCAGTGAGGTCAGTAGATGTTTGCATTGCTACTGCAACCTCCTCTTTCCAGGAGGGGACAGCAGAGTCCTGGCTGGGCTCAGGGTGTCGCAGGGTCCTTTAGGAGATGGTGATTTCCTGCCCCCTCCATTTCCATTTGTTCACCTTGTGTTCTGCTGAGCAGCTTCACTCTCAGCCATCTGCTGAGTAAGGATATTGCTACACAACACCTTTTTTCAGGCAGAAGCACCCATGCTGCCCACATGCTTGGCTGAGAAAAAGCCCTGTGGCCACTGTGACTCTAAGCCCACCACTCCTTCTCTTATAAGAGCAAACAAGTCAGGCCTTGGCAGCTCAGATGGAAGGCAGAAAATGCTTGTGTAAGCCAGGGAAATATCACAGAGGCTGTATCTCAAGTCTGCTGCAGTTTCCACACTCAGATGACTTTAGTGTTATTGTTTTAAGTGAAACCTCACCTTGATTTTGGCAGGGACCTATTACATTATTTGACTGTAGGGTGCTAAATGCACTTGCAGTGCAGTACTTGGTTATGAAATGTTAACAGCATCTGTGGTATTGCCATGATAGCCACAGACCCCAGCTACTAACAAGGCCTTACTGTGTCAGTCATTTTACAAATCTGGAGCAAAAGACAGGCCTTGTCTCTGAGACCATGAAGTTTTGAGAGAAACATGTCTGAGCACTGAACTTAAGCAGAGAGGAACTCAGTAACTTGCCTGAAGTCTGAACAGCCAGTCAGTGGGAGAGCCAGAGGGAAAAAACATGTTCCCTGAGCTCTGGTTGTGCTGTGCTCTCCTGATCATTTTGCTTTTAAATAAATCTGGTGTTTAAAGTGCTGGTTATGGCTATTGTTCCAAGAGAAGTTGATAAGGTCAGAGCACAAGCCCCTAAGACAGAGGAGAGTTCTATTTGGGGGTGCTGCAGTGCACAGGCACTGTGAACATGGGCAGCGGTGGAGAATTTTGAAGAATGGTGGAGTAATGAAATGAGTTAACCTGTGAAGTGGGGAAATTACCAGACCTTCTTGTCTGAGCAAGTGTCAGGATGTGGGGGAGTACGGAAGCAGAGGAGGGAGAAGCAGAGGGGAGAACATATGGATGTGTCTTCTCTTGCAGTCAGAGTCTCCCATGCAGGGGAAGGTCACAGTGCTCTTAAACACAGCAAATGTGATGCATCTGTAAGGCAGACAATTGGAATAATCCACTAAAAATTGTCTGCATGTATGGAGATTTAAGCATTTGTATATACAAACACAAAACTTTCACTTGTGGTAGAGGGTTGACCAAAATTGTATTTAATTTTATTTCCTTATTTAGTTGAGAATATATGATTCACATTCAAGGTCTAACAGAAGCTAAACCCATCTAATTTAACTAAACCACAGTGGGTGTCTGTCACATCAAAAGTGCATGAGTAACTGATGGGACATGGCAGGGATCTACTGACAACTCTTCTCAGTGCTGACCTCAACAGCAGCTCCTCCCGTTCAGTAGCAGGGATAGATCGATGCTTGAATTTATCATTTTCAGTTTAAACAATAGCAGTATTTCAAATATTTTCCTGAATACTGTACTTTCATATAACCAGGTTTTGAGGAAAACAAAAGATAGAGGATTTATTTGAGGAAAAATGGTATTTATCTTAATGAAATGATTTCTAAATTAAGCTAATTTTTTAAAACACAATTTGTAGCTATGCAACATGGAATTTAGTCATCTTTCACTAATAGTAGCCACAAAGCATTCCCTGACTTCTATGTAAACAATGGTTTCCCTGGATGTCATTTTAGCAAAATATTTGTGTTCCATCTTAACTAAAGGTGTGCTAGAGTCCTGTTGTTGTTCAACAGCCTAAAGGCTGGTGTAAAAGCTTTGATGAATGAAAATTAACTGCTTAAATAGTAGACGAAAGCAAATTCACTTACAAATTGCTGGAGCTGGTCACTTTTTTTATCACCGTGGAACACAGGTTTCCAGTTTTCTTTCTTCATATTAACAGAACAATCTCTGGTTTAGAGTGCTACTGTAACCATTTTAAGTTTGAATAAATGTGCATGCCACAGGCAGGCTGAAGTCATTGGGCTCGGAGGTATCTGTAGGCTCGCCTTCTTACTTGTGCTGACAAGCAGCTGTAATAAGTCCATGTGCCATCTGTTCTTTTCAACTGACCATGTGAGAAAATTTGCTTTCAAAGTGATTTTACTGCTTTGATCCCATTCCTCCATCTCTTTTACTGCTTCTTACTTTCCATTCTCTATTACTTTTTATTGTTTACCAGTATTAATCCTTCCTTACCCTTGATATGTCCCCCAGGGCTCTTATTCTGTGGGTGGTGAGCACTGTCCCATGCATGAAGCTCCTTTTGTCATCAGGGGCTGACTGATGATTTTTTTTCTGAAATCTCATGAAAGCTCAGAAAACCATCTCTCTTGTGTGTCCCTGTAGAACAACCTTGACACCTACCAATGAACTTTTTAAATGTGTTTTTTACTCTAGGTATTGATGTGCACTGGGGCAGTAGCGCATCCAGGTAAGAGTGGCAGAGAGCTTTTCCTGTGCATTTCAGGCTCTCTCTCTGTGGATCGGGTGTATCAGATGGCATGTTCACCTGGCAGTATCCTGCCTCTTGCAGCTTCTGACTGTTGGAGAATCAGTAGCATTTCAGGCTTTCAAAAAAATGAATGGAAGACATGGCTGGACCCCTGATATTATTTTCAGTGTGTCTTGGGGTTGATCATTCTCCACTGCACATTCCCACAGGAAATGTCCTCAGCTTTGCTCATAAGCTCACATAATTGTAGGCTCTGTGTCATTCTCTTTTCTGATCCTGCAGAATGGAAAATGGCACTCTGCCTTTCATCTGGTTCTTCCTGGAAATATGAAAGGTAAAGTAAGATGGGCACACATGATTCCACCCTGAAGAGTTTGGTAACCTTGAGTTGTTAGAAAGTCTGATCAGTGAAGATGCCCATGCCAGAACCTGATGTTGCAGGAAAATGACATCTTCTAGGTAAATATTTTAGCCTTCTGTCTGTCACAGATAGACCTTTCGATGTCTCTTATAATTGAAGAGGTATTGCTTCTCTGTGGTAAGACAGAGACAAAGGGCCAGGTTTTCTTCTTGGGCTGTGTCTAGGTCTGTGCTCTCAGTTTCAGCCTGAATGCCTTGAAATACTTTCCTGAATGGAAAAAGTCAAGTTTGCTATAATGGCCTGAGATGCAGCTCACAGGTTCAGTCTTTCCCCATTGCTGCCAATTTAAAGGTGAGCTTGTGTCCTTCTCCTCCCCTGGGGGATGGGCTGCTTCCAAGCCAGTGCAGCAAACCACCCAAATGTGGGGTCCCTCTGCCTCTTATCGCTGAGTTTAATTTAAACCAGGAGATACATTTAAACACCCGACCTCACTCCTCCAGAGATACAGCCTATGAATGAAGCAATGCACAGATGTGACCTCAAAAGTCAAGTTTCATACTCAGAGGCCAGGCCATTCTGACATTGTCAACTTGCAGGTAAACCAAAGAGTAGATACAGGACTGGACAGTCACTTGGATGTTGACATGTGATAGATAGGCAAAGGTGATATCCTCTTTGCTGACCATAGATCAGTCTGCCAAAACTCCATCCGTGCAGGGAGCATCCTCCTAGATTGTATCTCCCATTGATATTTGCAGGACATGAAGCAGTTCCTTTCACATCTGAGTGTATGAAACACCAAGATGTGCAGAAATAAGGATGGATCTGGCAGAGGCAGCTGATGTTGCTCTTTCAACAAAGAATTTTGAGACTGTAAGTGTCACCTCTCAGTTGGATTGTAAATGGAAAGAAATTGGGGGCCAGAGATGTCTACCAGCCTGTATGCAAGGTCACATATTTTTGGTGTGAGGAGGTATTAATAATACTTATAAATAATATTTACTTTGTTAAATTTATGGTAAAAATATCTCCAGGTTTACCTAGAGGGGACATATAACCACACAAAGTCATAATGTATACATTAAAACTACTCCTGGCAAGTATTGTGTTTGCTGTGCTCTCACTGGAGCTCACTGACATCTGAATTAACTTTCCAAGGAGGAAGACCACAGGCTAAATGAACTTCTGGCAGGAATTTCATTTGACTCAAAGGCTGGAATGTCCAGGTGAAGCCCTGTGGTGATACAGAGAAGCCCCCACTGCACAGGGTACCACTTTTGTTATCACTATTAGGATTCACATCCAGGTAAAGAGAGTCATAACCAACCTAAATAAAACATAGATGGTCTCTCACTGTGTATGACTTACAGAACTTCATTTCAGGTGAGGTCCTCTCAAATGCACAGATGAGTGATTCCAGCCATGCGCTGTGAATGTTATACCCTTTAAAAAGGTCTTCTTTGAAACACATCAGAATGTAGAAGAGCACCCCAAGTACTCAAATATCTGGGAAACTGGCTTTAGTATTGTTTGACAAATCCTCTCTGCTGAGCTAAATCAGCCGATTAGTCATGCTAATGCTTGTTAATGGCATTTCTGTTAGAAGAACAGTGTAATTTGGCTCTATTTCTAAATTCTAGCAACACGAAGCCCCAACATGTATTGATCCTATATTGCAAATGAATGATGTTTCTACGCTACTGAAACTCAAAAATATGTGATTGGTTACACCTTGCTACCATCTGCCAAGGCAGCAACTCAGTAGTACTCTCACACCTTCCAGGAAAATTTCATGATATGGATCCCAGCAGAGACCATTAAATCAAACTTCGTACAGGCACGGTACTTCTCTGAGAAAAACAGAGCAGGCCTAAAGAAGCACCAACATTTGGCTTGTGGGATCTGAACCTATTAATTGCACTGGCATCTACCTCCTCTTTGTGCTCAATTATGAGCCCATTTTGAAAGGACAGTTTGTCTTTAATGGGTTAATGGACGCCACATTAACAGAGGAGCTACAACACGATAAACAAATATAGTTTAATGCACCCTACTTTGAATACAGAGTTCATATGTATTCCAGACAAAAGGCCAAACAAATTTACAACACTTCATGCATTTCTATAGCTGAGCATTTTTTACTGAAGGATATGTAAATCCTGCACTAATCAGAGGTTCTGGGATTCCAAATGCCACTAAAGGTTATGACCTGAAGCCCTGCTAATAGATGACTGAGGGCGTAGACTAAGTAGTTCTGAATGACAGCAACCACAGGGTGTTTTGCATGAAAAGTAACCTCTAATAAATGACCTCTGCTTTTTTCCTTTCAAAGCTATGACAGTAATGAATATGAAAGGGGGAGCTTTGTACACACCGGGTGTTATTTACACCTAAACACTGCAAGAGTCTGGATGTATGTGAGGGTTTCAGTTCTGCTGAAAAAAGGAGGAATGGGTGTTTTTGATACCTTAATAAACACTGCTGCACTTCTGCTGGCTTCATTAATAATCCCTTTCTTAAACAGTGGTACAAAACAACAAGGTCATGCTATTAGAGGGAGTATTTCCTCCTTCGTTGTGTGTATGTGTGTGTATATAAATATCTGTATGTATGCATGTATGTAGATATGCTTACTGGATGGATTACAGGCTTTATGTGAAATCTCCTGGATTGCTAGAAGCATTGATAGAAGCATTCAAATTTCTGCTGTTTTGTGACCTTTAGTTAGGCAGAACACTGTGTCTTTGGTGGTATGAACAAAGCAAGGATGGTTTTAATGGCAGTCTATTCTCATGGATGATATTTACACTTGGACTTCTAGCAGTGAAACAGTTCTAAGATTTTTTTCTTACATGCAAGCAGAACCAGAAAATTATTTTTTCCCTTTGAATGATGGTGATCAATTGCTGAAACCATTCTCATCTTGATGGAGATCCTGGAGGGAATAGAGCAATTATGACTGAACTGCGCTGTCTGTGCTCCTACCAGCTCAGGATTGTTCCCAGATGCACATATTGCTTTGCCTTAGCCATTCTCCATGTAAACCACTTGCAATGCATTGCTTTGGGGGCTTGCTTCCTCTCCCTTCCTGGTGTCAGTGTGTAAGGGCAGACCAGGACAGGGCAAGGCAGGCAGGCAGGAGCAGGCCAGTTCCTCTGCGCAGCTGGGAACTGAGCCATGCAGGTCTCCTTACTGCATCACCGACAGAGGGATTGTGTGGGGATAAAGGAAACCACAAAAACCCCAAAACTGGGCTCACATCAGGGGCCCCTGAGCTGACATGCTGAGGCACAGGCTGTATATTTGAGACATGGAGTACAGATGTGCCTGCCTGGGACCCAGCACCCTACAGCCAGCTCAGACGGTGCAGAGGGCACTGATTCGCCCTCCACTTCCCTCTGCCAGCTTCCAGTCTAGGAGCTAGTGTGCTTAAATCCCATCGCAGTCTTTCCTGACAGTCCTGCAGGAGTCATACTGAGGGCCTGGCATCTTCTGGGTGCTCAGGTGCCAGTCATGCTGCTGAACAGCTCAGTCCTGTACGGTGCCACCACTACACGCTGCTGTGCACACACTGCCTCCAGACACGTCACACATGGCAGTAGGGTGGCTGTGACATTCCACTTGCCCCTGAACCCTGTTAGCTTCCCTGTATAAAGTCTGTTTATTTAGGATTCAAGCATGTCAGTAAGCAGCATGGGGCCTACAAAGAGCCTCTTGATAGCCAAATGCACTTCATACCCCAGGAAGCTTTTGTCTGATGCACAAGTTTTTTGATTTTCTTAATATTACCCAAATATTTTTTCATTAGTTAATTTTTAATACAGGTGTTTTATGTGCAGAACATAGTTATGTTTGTTCAGGTATGACTGCCATTTTGTTAGGTGGCAATTTTTCCTGAGTAAGAAGACCAAAGCAGGTCTTTAAAATGCACTCCTCATAAAAAATTAAAGAGCTATTCTTTATTTACATATTTACACAACACTCAATCCATCGTGTAAAGCTTTCTCTGCCTTAAACCCAAATCTCCGGGGTGTACTCTGTGCCTGGGGAAATTGGATGGCTCAGAAAAATGATAAAGAGGTATCTGTCCATCCACCTATCTATCATTTTTTACACCATACTCATTACCATGGTCTCTGAGCTCCTATTACACGTATGGAACCTTTCCCATTTCGGTGCAGAGCTGGTCAGCAGAGACAGCAAAGCCATCATTATTTTCTGAAGAGTGCGAGCCTGGGGAAGAACTGGCTGCTCACTCTGCAGTGGCCGTTTGGAAGCAGCCAGTTTGTACAGAAGACAAATCCCTTTTATTAGCTGCCTGGGAAGTCCAGTTTGGCTTCTGGAAGATGCAGTTCAAATGGACTGTGTGCAGAGAATTAGCCTTGGGTATCAACATTGCTGCTCCCACGTTCACTTCATGTCACCTTGAGAGAGAGGCTACCTCTTCCCTGCCTTGCTGACAGCTGCTTACCAGGAGGCTGACTTCAACTCTGAAAAGGCATCAAAAGACGTGGCAACTTTAACTTAGATAGACTGTCCGAGAGACTCTTCAAATTAACAGAAATAGCAGCATTTCTCATTCTCTTGCATGTAACTGTTTGGCCACTTTCAGGCCATGTCATGACACATTTGTCTCATTGTTACCCTGGGGTCCACCTGTTTCTTTGTAGAATTCACTTATTGTCTTTTGACTTGTGCTTCAATTTCAAGCTCTGGAGGACGGCAGCTTTTTATTAGGTTGTATTCAGGGCCAGCCATAGTGGGGGCCTGATCCTTGGCAAAGACCTGTGGGCATTCAGCAGACAAATATTAGTTAACAACGATCATTACAAAGAATAAAGTACATCACCACTCTGCAGCTTGCTTCAAGGCTGACTCTATTACAGCTGCTATTGCCATTGATTGTACTAGCACCATTAGACATCCTGTTACCCATTTGTTTAATTTTTTTTCCCTCCTGTGCTAGGAGGAGAAGTTCCAAATCCATCTTAGTTTGCCTACCAAGTCTGTCAGACATACAGCAGCAGCCAGGAGCACCCTGTTCTCCCAGGAGGGCTGCTCCTGGGATGTAGCAGTGTGGCCAGGTGATAACACTGGGGTGTGTGTTCCAGGATCTGAACAGTGGATGGATGCTCCAAACAAATACATTCTTCTCTTTCCTCCCTTCCTATGACATAAAGCAGCAGAACAGCAGAGAGAGTGATAATTTTGTTCCTATTTTATTGGTAAAGGGCAAAGTTATCTGTCCTAAATCACCAGCCCAAGAAGAGACACAGAGCCTAAATGTCTGACTTGTCCCTTCTCTACTGCAACCATCCCACTCATTCAAGCATCCCTCTCATCCTAGCCTGGCTCAGGCATGCTTTAGTCTGCTCCTGGCTTTATTTTAGAAATAGAAGCAGACTTCATCAGTCAGTCATCAGGAGTGGCAGATAGCCTTCAGTTCATTAAATGAGTCCAAGACTAAAAGAGAAGATTGTGGTTTTGAAATAAATGTAGGGGGAAAATTATAAACTGTAAAGGAAGAGATGGAACACCCCTCATGCCAGACTCAGAACAGGACTTTGCAGATCACTGTTATCTGAAATTGAATGGGTTTGATTCAGGCTTTCCTGTTCTTCTCTTACAGAAACCTGGCACAACTATAGGCCCCCTCAGGAGAGCCAGGACAAAACTCAAAAAGGTGTGATTAGTATAACTTGAAATGCTTCATGGAAATGTTTCAAGTTTGACAGATTTGTGGTGGAAGTCTGCCTTTTTTTCCTGGTCAGTTGTCAGGACCCTGGGCTTCTGGCCGCAAATTTTGGATTCCTGCATACCTGGAATCCCTTGCAGCCTTGGAGAACCTAATTTTGGGACTGGTGACTGACTGGTACTCCAAAAAGAGTCCATGGGACAGAGTACAGTACTTAAAGCATTTTATTTTCCCTCCCTTCCTTATTGATGTCTTATAGAGGCAACAAAAATTAATTTTCTAATAATGTGCAATAGAAATGCATTTTCTTTTAAAGATTGCAGACCAGATTTTCATCTCTCCCCAACCAGCATAACTCAATTGATACCTTTGATATATGCCAGCCTAAGGAAGAAATTGGGCAATTTAAATTTTAACTTCCTCTCTTAGGAACCATCCTTTCATTCCTGAAATCTGCAGATGAAGAATGAAACTCTAAAAAATCTGCTCAGTCTCACCATGGCTTGACTGCAGGACTCTGACAGCAGCAGTCTTGCACTGCGGAAAAGAGGCGATTAAAAGTTTTACTATCCATTTTATCATCTCGGTTTTTACAATAAAGAGAGCTGCCATTGTTTTAGGATTATTTTACTTATGTCTATTCATTTTGTTTCATTGTCTTTACAAGTCTCACTCTCATTTCATGCTGCTTTTGGTTCTGCCCTTTTCAACTCCTCATGGATGAGTGGGGAAGGAAGAACAGACTGGCCAAAAAATTGGGTAGGGAGAGAGTGTGGAAACAGCTTCCATGACAACCTCTTACTTCATTTGGGAAGAATGAGAACAACACTTTTTTTTCCTCCCCTCTCTATTTTTACAGTGCCTTTGCATCTTACAGGTACACTAGAGCATTGTTACTTACATGATCAAGCTGTGCAGCAATATCCCTCACAGACTGTTTTTAATGGTCTTGGGAATCAAGGCAAAGGTATGGTCAGCATGCTGAGACCTGGCTGGAGAAAGCAGAAGGGAAGTATTTTTAGTCTGGCGTTTGGAAGAAAGTCAGGGGGAAAAGGCTGTCAGTAGAGACAATGGGACAAGAGGAGACAGGAGATGGAAAGGCAGAAAGGAGGGGTGCAAGCAGATAACATTTTTAAAGTCACTTTCATACAATAGTGGAATTGCTAAGGTTGGAAAAGACCTCTAAGATCAGTGTGATAAATCTCTAACCCAGCATCACCATGTTCACTGCTAAACTATGTCCCCAAGTGACACATCCATGTACCTTTGGGGTATTTTAAGCAGCTTTGGTAGTTTTGAACATCTCAGTAAACAAGTATACTTATCATTAGATGCTTAAATTATTTCAAAGTCCAGTGTATTGTAGCTTTAAACTTTATGCCTAAAAATTATCATGCTTGAACTTAGAGGCTTTTCCTTGTACAGAGAAGAAAATTTCCTGAAATACTCAGTTTGTGGAGAGAGAGAGGATGGTATGTTTTCCAGGCATCATGCAAGTTCAGAAGTCTTCCAAATTAAAAACACAGCAAAATACTGAAAATTTGTTCTGGGAATATTCATTCCAATTTATTAAAGAATTAGGGTCCAGCTGTGCTTACTTTCCACAACAGTTTGCTTCTGGGACATTTTTCATTTGCTTTTCAAGCAGTTTCTGTATCAGAAACATTGTTTTAAATGTCACAGTTGTCAAATCAATGAACTAAAACAGTATCACATGGCTTAATTTGAAAAAGTAATGCACTTGGAATTTCAGATTTGGAACAAGAGGCTTCCTGATCTGTTCACTGTCCCTCAGCAGATGAAAACAGAGAAACTGGAGTAAGGTTAGGCTATGCCCTATCCCACAGGGCTGCACAGAAGAAGGAGTAGGGGAGGACATTTGTGTATGTGTTTAACCTGGAAGTACCCATCTACAGTGGAAGTTCAAAACACAGATAAAACCCCTGTTTTGTCTATAACTGTTGGTCTGTCTATCTATCTACCTATCTATTGATCTATCTTTATTTTTGCCACTGAAGCTTTTACCTGAGGTCCATGTAAGTTTCCATGGATTTTGATTAAAGTTTAATGAGGTTCCTATTACTGCCTACAGAAACAAACAAACAAACAAACAAACAAACCAATAGGAAAAACTCTCTACTGGTACCAAGAGGAGTAATGTTCTTTTCTTTAAGGTGACAATCTGATACCACTGCAGAAAGAGCTTTTACCCACAGTTTATTTATAAACACACTAAGAAGTAGCTCACAATGGAGACACACAGCTGAGGTAACCATAACCATAACTACATCTGATATCTAGGTAACCTGAGCCGGAGCCATGGCTGAGGGTTGTAGAGCAGTCCTTTCTCCAATTTTCTTCCCACCTAATCCAGTGGCTTGTTGTTCTCTGTCTTTTCTTCTTCCCCTGTTTTGTTCACAGCTCTCCTACCCCCCAACACTTGGTGTTAGTACAGCCCTGAAGAGCACTGGAGAACTCTGAAACTTTTGGGTTGCACCAAAACTTATCAAGTCCCTCCCTAAGATGCCTTATTCTCCTTGCTGAGCATGGCATAAACCCACCAAGGACAGCTGAAACCATAAGGAAGTATGGGACGGTGAGATTGATGGGATATTTTCAGAATGGAATTTTGCTTCAGGATTTTTATTCTAAATGGATTAAATAGGAAAAAAAAGTATAAATAACTGGAAAATCAAACTATGAAATAGGATATATTTTTTGGTCAAAGAACCACCTTTACCATCCCTCTTGTTTAACCTTTACTACATAAGGGCAAAAGAATTGTCTGGTTTCATAAGAAATACCTACTTTGTAGTCTGTCAGGTTAGGGTTTTTTTCTCTGGTGAATATCAAACAAAAATAATGGACTGTGTAAGTGTGTTTACAGAGATGAATAGTTTTAAAAGAAGGATTTGAATTAAGATGATAAGGAAGAGATTACAGAACTGGTTTTTAAATTGCAAAGAATTGGATTTATTTTACTTATCTGCAGGTATCATAATCTTAAGTGTTCATGCTTTCAAGCTTTCGCTTGTTGACATTACAATTAGAAATTTACGTTCAAAAAGTAACGTCTTCCAGACATCCTGGTAGATATTTGCAATTGGAAGTTTAAAAAAAGGTAGTGACACAATATGAGTATTGCTTAATTATGAGATGTTCACGGAAGAGGTTCTTTCACTAAGGAAATGTTGGGAACACATATTTTATTAACAGTAATAAGTATACTCATTGCAGTCACAAAGTTTCTCTGCCTCACACTAGTCACAGCGCAAGTTCATCCACCGAAGAATCAAGTTTGTATCCCATGACGTGAAATAACTGAATAAAGCCATCCATCATATCAAACTGCATATTATCATTTTACCAAATTTTCCAACTCTCGTCACCTACTTGCCGTACTGTAGTTAGTTATTTATCATCATTAATCCCCTAGCAGGAACAGACAACATTCAGGCTGGTGTAACACTACTTATAGAAAGTCTCCTGCCAGCAAAAATGGTGTGGTGTGCCAGGACTTTGTTCTGCTGATACAGCTCCACTTCACAGGGGTTGGGAGCTGCTTGAGAGTTCACTGCAGTCACAGGAAAAACAACCAAACCACTAAAAAGGGGTTTTGATAGAGAATGTGGTGATAGGACATTCTTCTTAATTCAAGGTAAAACTCTTGAAGTTTGGCCATCAGTGGATAGAAAACACCATTAGTTGAGTTGTATTTAGATTCTGACGTTAATTCGTAAAGATAAAATCATACCAAAGTGACAATCTGGCCGAAATTGACTTTTTTCATTTCTCTCTATGTCTGCAGCTTGAACATGCCTTTAATTTACAAAAACATTTCTGCAAAATCTTCTATTTTAAGCAAGTTGTGCAATTTAGGTTTGAAAGGTGGCTAATGTTCAGTTAACTTTTTTTTAATATATATGACTTTGGAGAACAGATCATCTTACTGAACTGGGAACTGTTATGAATGTGTGTTTGTGCATTGTGCATTCTTAGCCTGTCTCAAGGTAAAAGTCTTGAAAGGATTTTATATTTCCTAAATACGTGCCTAGTGATTAGATCACAATAAAGCTGAAAGGATCATAATATGCCTATTATAAATTATTATGTTTCAAAGGAATTATTTTTGTTAGTGGGTAAATATGCACCAGTGCCTTAGGGAATAACAGAAATTAAACCATGAAATGTATATAACCTTGAAGGTCTGAGAAAAATCCAAAACACCAACAAAGAAGGCTGAAAATTTGGTCTGACACCATCTTTATGTAACTGTGCTTCCTTTACATGCCAAAGTTTCTGAATTGTGTGTGATTTAGTTTAGTACAATATAAGGGCAGCCTTTAATTTGGGATTATGACAACATGTGTTAAAGGACAAAATGTCAGCCAGATTGGATTTTCAGCTTTGAACACACTTGAGGTTATGGTTTTAAGTCAGTGCTTAGCTGTCAATCTGACAAAGGACTATTTTTTTCTGTTGGCATATTTAATTACATAAAACCAAATGCTCAGATGAGGGAGAAGAACTGGTAGAACTTTTTTCAGCGGCAGATCTAGGGCTGCCTTAGCACCCTGCTAAATTCCAGGCTGGACCTAACTCACAAGGTAGTGGCTGTGATCAAGAATAATGGTTTCATTTGTATCTGGCAAGTACAGTGCATATAACTTCTCATTCCTGACATGGCACAATTGTTCATGTTTTTGACACTTTTGGAATACATGGTATTTGAATTTGCAAAGAAAGTTCAAATCAGTGCAGAGTACTAGGGGTCTTAAACCATGTGCTCATAGTCCTGTTGCCTGAGCAGGGATCCAGTCAGTCTTCAGCTAGGGTCACTATTCTGTTTTTTACTGATGCAGATCTCAGTACCTGAGGGGCATACTTAGCTAAGTAAGCTCCTAATAAGGAGTAACATCTTCCTATGTGAAGATAGCCATGGTGTACATTTGGGACTAGCAGTGGACGTACCACAGCTCTTTAGGAAGGGGGCACAAGTCCAGACTTGGAAGGTTTCTGGAAGGGTCCTTCTTCTGTAATGGTTTTTCCACTTTGGCTTTCTAGGTTCTGATTTTACTAATCTGAAACTCTTTTCCCATGCTTAGCTAGGCAGTCACCTACTTTGATGGGTTTCTAGATGTTTCTTAGCAATGGGATTGGAAGAGCAGTGTATGCCATTCAGTTATCTAGTTACATTTAACTCTGGACATTATGAACTGTCTGCTTTGAGAAGGAAAGAGCAAATATCAAGGAGTTCCTTCACCACACATCTGTCAAAAGGGGGCTGATTTCATTGTTCAGACTGCCGGAAAGCTCTCATGCACAATGACATTATTTCAAGCCCAGAACATAAATTCAGGCAGGATAAGAGTTAGGAGAAGACTATTTATTGAGGTGAAAAGGTTGGTCCAGCCCTCTGAAGGCACTGACCTCTAGGCCCTTAACTGATTCCTCTGAGACCTTGCAGGTGAGCCAAAAAATCCACTTGAGTGTGGTGCCTTAAGTTTTAGCTTTCATACTTTCCAGAGTCTGTACTACATTAGCATCTAACTCTGAACTTCATATAAAGTGTTAGCAAGTTCTCTTCACAGGGTAGTTAGAAAAAACAATCCTTTTCCAGCCTGACAGCCAAGAACACCATTGCAGCTTCAGGCCCAAAAGGTATAAACAACTGCAAACTGATGAGAGCAATCTGGGAGGATGGGACTTCATAACCAGAAGCTGTAATTGGACAATTAACCCCAAAATGTAAATGAACCAAAGCTTATAAAAGTGTAAAAATATGTGATCCATCGTCCATCTTGGGTGGAGCCACGGCCAGGCTCTTGTACTGCCCAAGGTGAATCCTTTAAAGGCCTTTTTAATACCTACTTTATTCCTTTAACTCTGTCTAGCCTCTGTTCCAGGTAGCCTCTTGAGGCATCAAGTGAAACCTGCATTCAGTGGCCTTTTGCCCACATTAGCCATTGGAATGGAGAGTAGCATGGAGGAGGTACTGATATCACGATTCATCATGATATCATGATTCTGTCTGCAGTATCAAAGTCTGTTGTGTACTGATATTATATCAGTATTTTCAGTTCTGGGGCTTTTTTTTTGTCCTGGCCTTCATCAATCTCTCTCCAAAGAGCTGGGGCAATCATATCTCTGTGACATTTCTGCTTTGACAGAGAGGATAAAAATGAATGGACAGTATTATTGTCTTCCCGCAGCTGGCCACACTCATCCCTCTACCCAGGAGCTCATCAAAGTAGACCAGTCTGGCATGGAGTCAGCGTCAGTAGGGTCAAGAAAGGGAGTGAAGAAGTCCCATGGCAGGGGTATCACCAGTTTCCCAGGCCACCAGGAAAAGCTCCAGGTGCTTGAACATCAGAACTGGAGTCCTCCTGCAAGAATTCTAACACCTGAGTTACCAGAGTGCTGCCAAACACCACACAGAACAGGCAGATGTGCTCCTGATGGATCCACATGAACCAAAGCAAAAATCAATGGCTCTGTGGTACCTTGAGGTGCTGACACTTGCTTCTCCTTCATATCATGGCATAAACTGAAGGAATTTGCTGTTGTGCCAGTCAGTAGAGCAATAACCAGTCAGGGAAGGCAGTTTAAACTAAACTATAATAATGTAGGCATAGTCTTCTATGTAATATTAGTCTTCTTTTATTTTAATTTTGTATTATATAGCATTCTTCTGTGTTTCTTAAGAACATACTTTGATAGTTTCCCTACATTGATCCCAAGATCACATGGTTTTTCCATTATACCTAGACACTGGCTGCTAAGAGAAGAGCTCTGCTCTGAAAAGCCGTACCTATAAATACTCTTCATTATTTTTCTATTTTGTGACCTTGTTTCCAATTTTGTGATCATCTCAACATCCATTTCGATGAAGAGAAAATACATTTTGCTGGAGTGCAAGTAATTTCCTTTCTCTCTTTAAAGTTAGTCTGGCAACAGAGAGGATTTGAATGGACAGTGGGTGCTTTTTTTGACCTGATTACAGCTGGAGGTGGACAGTCTTCTGGTGTCCACAGCGTGAGATGGGGTTTTGATGGCCAGGAAATGTGTATGCTCCTTCCACCAAGCCAGTCAGTTTAGGGATTATGGCAACAGTACATAAACAAGTGGAGAAGACTTGTCCATTGCAGGCAAAAATCTATGCTGAACTCTTGGAGCATGAGCAAAGAGGCCTCACTTGTCCTAATTCAAATACTACCTGATTCTTGGTGAACTTCTGCATGTGTTCTGTTGTGTGCTGGAGATGCTTAAAAGACCCCAGATTTCTTGAGTGTCTATAAGAGAAAAAAGGTATGTGGGTGTGATAAAGTTGCCTAAACATCCATTTCTAGTGTCATGTTAGGCTCTGGGGACACACTACAGCAGCCTTCCAGTACCTAAGGAGGGCCTATAAGACAGCTGGAGATGGATTTTTTACAAGGGCATGTAGTGACAGGACAAGTGGCAATGGCTTTAAACTGAAAGAGGGGATGTTTGGATTAGATATTAAGAAGAAATTCTTTACTTTTTGTGTGGTGAGGCACTGGAACAGGTTGCCCAGGGAAGCGGTGAATGCTCCATCCCTGGAAGTGTTCAAGGCCAGGTTGGATGGGGGTCTGAGGAACCTGGTCTAATGGAAGGTGTCCCTGCCCAGGGCACTGGGGTGGAACTAGATGATCTGTAAGGTACCTTCCAAACCATTCTGTGATCCAATGCTCTTGACCACCTACCTGGCAATCAACCACTTCTCTGGAAAGATATGGATCTTCTGCAACTCATATGTAATCTCTTTCAGTTCATGAAGATGTTTTGGAAATCCCACAGCATGTAAAATAGTGATAGAAATTTATGTTATGTCAGTAACCTCAGACTTTCTTATGGTGTTTAACAGGGGGAAAGGCTAATGGGAGATTTGCCATTATGCATGAAACATTTATATACCTTACATTTAATATCCTCAGCATCCTGAGGAGCATGAAGCATTTAGTCCCCTTTTTCTACCTCTGAGAACTGGTACATTACAAAACTTTTTAATACTTTATTTAATGCCTCTGGGGAGAGCAGGTGGCAGTACTGAACAGCTTCACAAACAGGAGGTCCATTAGCAGAGGTCATGACTCCACAGCACGCCCTTTCCACCACTGGCCTTTCTCTGTCAGCAGGTCAAAGTTTACAGGCATTTTGGGGGCCAAGGAAAAGAAGGATTGTTTTTTTCTTCACTGTCTCTCCTCCCAGGGGCCTGCTGAAAGCTCAGTTCTGACAGCAATTACAACTCCTTTGGCCTTTTTGGCACAGGGATGTGCTGTCAGACAAGGCCTGGAGTTTGGATTCTCCTGCCTGTTCCTGGAAGAACAAAAACATGAGTGAAGACACTCTATCTGAAAGACTTGGGGAAGCACCAAAACAAACACAGATAATTGAGGACAGACTCACAAAGGCCCAAACCGCATGCATTGTAATTCTGCTGGCCCAGCACACGATATCTCATCACCACCTCCTCTGTCTAAATAAAGCCATTTCCCGGCGAGGATGTCTGGCCCAGAAATGTGCGGGCACAGGCTGGGGCGTGCTGTGCTCGCCTCCTTCCTCTGGCACTGGGGGTCCAAGAGAGGCTGCTGTGAGGAGCCAGGCCCGAGGAAGGAGAACCCCTCCCTCTCCCCGGCCTGCGGACACCGGGAAGAGCAGCACTCCTGCAAATCTCCACCCGGGCTGCCCTGCCCGCAGCCGCCCAAAATGGAGCGCAAAGGCAGATATCTTCCCCAGCGGCACCAGAGTTAGTTCAAGGCAAGTTCTGTCTCCACACTCATTCAGCTCCCGAGAGGAAGGAGCGGGCTCCTCTGCCGGGGAGAGCCCGGCTGTGCTGTGCCGAGAGGGGCGGCCGAGGGGCGGCACAGGCCATGTCCCCCGGCCGCCGCCTCAGGACCCCGCGGGCGCGGGCAGGGCCGGGAGCGGCGGGGACAGTCCCGGCGGCGGCCACACGGTGTCACCCGCGCCGCTCCGTGCGCCCGCCGCGCCGCGCCGGCCCTGGGCAGCGCGACGGCACGGCAGGAACGGCTCGTCTCGGCTTCGTTATTATTTTATTTTATTTTATTTTATTTTATTTTATTTTATTTTATTTTATTTTATTTTATTTTATTTTATTTTATTTTATTTTATTTTATTTTATTTTATTTTATTTTATTTTATTTTTTACATTCCATTCCTACTTTTTTGTTCCTTTCCTTTCCTTTCCTTTCCTTTCCTTTCCTTTCCTTTCCTTTCCTTTCCTTTCCTTTCCTTTCCTTTCCTTTCCTTTCCTTTCCTTTCCTTTCCTTTCCTTTCCTTTCCTTTCCTTTCCTTTCCTTTCCTTTCCTTTCCTTTCCTTTCCCTTTCCCTTTCCCTTTCCTTTCCGTTTATTTTTTTCATGTGCTGTGTTTCTTTTTGTTTTTTTCTTGTTGTTGATGTTGTTTCTTTGCTTTGTTTTGCTTTGTTTTGTTTTGCTTGTTATGGTTGTTGCTTTTTTTTTTGCCTCGGCCCCAGTATGCCTCAGTCACAGCCAGAGCTTTCAGGGCTAGAAAGGTAAACCCGCCCCAGAAAAGGTAAACCAGAGGACAAACACAGGGTCTTTGGTGCCTGTGGGACAGTCACAAAGGGAAGAAGACACAGGTTCCTGTTGGTTAATAAAGTTTATTCACAACCTTAATTCTGGTTTATTAACTTTAGGTATAACAAGTTGTGCAGTAATTGTGGTTGTTAAGGGAGCACCAGGCAGTTTTTCCTAGAGGGTATCAAATTCTGTGTTATTATTATAGATGCATTAAATCTCCATTAAAAGGCTTTCTGTAAATGTTTCAAGGCTATGCCAGATAGAAGGGTACTTCATCTTGGTTTCCAAATGGAGTATTATCTATTTTAAAAACCTTGCAATAACAGTTACCTTATTGGTCTCCCATCAAAAAAAAAATACAGTGGTTTACGAACGCCTTGTTTTTTGGGGAAAAGAAAGACATAAATTGAACTTCTGTGACTGCCGTATCAGTCATTAGTGAATCTGGATTCAAATGTGCACTCTCTATAGAGCCTGGCCATGGTCTTTCACAGCCTAGCAAAATAAGGAAACTACAGGATGGAAACTCAATGAGCCTAACTATTCTGCTTCCTTTTATTTTTTTTCTCCCTTTCGAATAAATCACACTCTTTTGAAGCTGCTGCTTTTCTTTTGCGGGCACAAACCCCTCATCTTTTAAAGTCTGTCTTTCAAGCTAATTGTTTCCACAGGCCAAGCAACTGGCAAAAGGCAGCTCCAGCCTATCTCTATATTGTCTCTCCAGGACTGTTTATAGGAGAAATACACGTTTATACAATAGACGCCACTGTTTAAAGGCCGGCTAGTGAAGGAGTATTTTTAACGAGATTAGTTAATGGGTTTGTTCAGTGCCTCGAAGGAAGTGTTCAGTGCTGGCAGGGCAGAATTGCTGTGGTGGAGCCCTAAGCCAGAGGCAGGTATTGGATGGGTTCCCAAGGATTTCAGCGGTCTCTGAATGAAGGACTCAGCGACAGATAGAAGAAGTTGAAAAGTGCAAGCGGCAGCACGGAGAAATAAAATGGAGAGCAGCAGGACAGATGCAAGCGAAGAGCAGTGATGTGTGAGCCTCCGGAGGTGCTATTTATGTTTGCGGGGAAGGTCTGTGCTATTAAGTTTCAATTTGACAGTAATGTTTTAACAAACATTTTAGAGAAATGTGTTTGCAGGAAAGATTAGAGATACCCAGATCTCTGACTGCAGTGAAGCATCAAGTGAAGCTCAGCATCTTAAGGGAGACCTGGAAAACTTGAAATTAGGAAGAAAAAAGGATTGGGCAAGATTTTATGCTATTTTCGCAAAGGCAGTAGGGTGAATGATGTTGTTCCTGTGGTATTTCAGACCTATCTGAAACTGAATCTACCTGAGTCTCATGTATGTTTTTCAACCTGCTTTTTGCATCCCAGGAATTCTCAATCCTTTAAAAAAAAAAAAAAAAAATATATATTTATATATAGTGATATCTAACTAGATGCTTTAGGATCCAACTCCATCACTCTCCTGGCAGTGGTTTTCACTTCTTTTGTTGAGGCCAATGTTCTGCTTGTGCTCTCAAAGCCAATATGATTACTCACCCAAGTAAGACCTAAATATGTGAATCAGCACGGTAAAATGTGTCCCGGAGTCTGTAAATGGAAAACGTTTGCTCCAATAGGCAGGGCACTGTCTGGTTTAGCTCTCAGCTCCATTAATATGTCCATTACTTAAATTAGTGAGATAGCAGGCCTGCCCTAGAGTAACAACAACTCTGCTATCCCATTACAGGAGGCCTCCATGTCTTGTTTTTTCCCCCATTCAGCAGCCTGTGCAATGTGTGATAATGCTGCTGGTGATACAGCCACGACTTATTTCCAAGGAGCAGGATTTTCTAAATGTGTCCACTAGATAGCACAATAAACTTCCTTCTTTTCCCGTTTAAAAACTTTCTCTCCCACCCAAAGAGCCATTAGCCCTTCAGTCTCAGAGTAATGGTGCTTCAGGAGGAGATCAAAGTTTCTCAGATAAGTGTTCCTTTACACAATGTTACTGACACTCCACTTTGTAAACAGGCTTCTTTTTTATGGTTAAGAAGGACATATAAACATGCCAAGTGAGATGGATAGACTGCCGCTTTTTCTTTTTCTTTTTCTCTTTGTATTTGTGTGTGTGTTAACTGCTCAATGAGTATCATGGTTGGGTTGCACTGATACCGTTGAATGTGGTCTGTCTTTTGTGTAAACAGAGAGGGAAAAGAGAACTGCAGGAAGGAATCCCAAGTTTAGATTTCATACTGGAGTCGCTGCAGCACCAGTCACACTTTCTGCCACCATTGATGAGAAAACGGTCATGTGTCCTTCTGAAAGATGACAGAGACATTAGTACTCAAATCCATGTGCTTGTATCCCTGCTTATATGGACATGTTAGGCCCAGGTTCTGCTTTAGGACCTCAGATGAGTAGTGTAAAACCTAAAAATGAGGTTTCTGCCCTAGTTAAGGTTTCCAGACTGCCTCAAATCCCCTTTAGCTTGAAACAAAGAAGAGCATGAGTCCCCTCTAAAGGCCTTTGAGAAAAACTTATGTTTCCCATAATGGACCTTATAGGGAGAATGGTCCCTGCTGCAGGGGAAGTCAGCATGTCTGCATACTCAAGGGAAGGCCAGCTAGAAATAGCTGATAGGAAACCCAGGATGTGGATGGGACTGTTCCAGGTGAAGCAGCATAAACACCTCCTGTAAAAGGGATTGTGCAAGACACCTTTTATTCAGGGACAAAACCTGAATACAAATTTGCATTTTGACTCTACTTAAAATTAAGTGAAATCTGCAACTGACATGCCCCCATTCTTTCACCTTGGGACAATAGGAGCCTGCAAATGTAGATTCAGCTCTTTGAGTTGGAGAAAATCAGGTACTGTGGCCTCTGCTCATGTCTTGTCTTCTAGGAAACTAATAAGCACCCTCTCTTGTAGCTTGGTTAGTTGCTACGCTTCAGATAATAGCTAACCAAGATCTATGTTCTCTGTCATGCATTGCCAAATGCCATATAAAAGGTTTTAAAAGAGGAAAATTAAGAAAAACCCAAAAAACAACACATTTGGCAGGCTTCTTTGAAGCCTCCCAGTGAGATTGCTGCCTTTCTACCCAAACTGCAAGCTCCATAGGGCAAGGACCAGGGTTGTGTGGCAGCCATAAGCAGTGCCATTGCATCTACTTGCACCTCCCCTTTCAAACCAGGGAACTGAGATTCCTGGATCCCTGACTTAAGAAGGAGATGACAGGGCCCATCTTGTCTTTCACGTTTCAGAGCTAACTATAGGAGTGTAACGCACGCCTTTTAAAACAGGTGACACAAGGGATTTTCCATGACAATCTTTCAAACTAAAGCAAAAACCCTCTGTTCATGGGTTGAAAACACTCTTAATCACAGTGCACAGACTCCCTTTGACATGAACCTGCTCCAGCTCTCCTGATTAGACATCCCTGAGGGTTATTGGTACAGTAGTGGCATCTAGAAACTGCAGCTATGGGTCTGGGCATCAGCCTTCTCTCCATTTCAGAAATATAGGCAAAACCAACCCAAAACAAACCAAAATATGAGAAAGAAACAGTGGATATAAACAGACCTTTTACCTTGCCATACTTTGGGGAGCCCAAGGTGAAAGCGACACAGCTGTGGGCAGGGGGCTTGGCTCAGTGGAGGCTTAGTCACTGCTCTGGTCTTGTAGCAATTCCAGTGCAGAGAGTGCTGCAGAGAGATGTGGAGAGGAGAGCACTGGAGCAATTTGCAGGTGACTGTGGAGAAATCTACCCTGAAGAGGCCTGTGGGTGTTATTTCAGATGCTTGTTTATAACACAACATTCCTTACTGTTTTCTGTATTCTTTAAGGAAAAGATTTGCCTATTTCCTTTAAACAGGAAGAACAGTGGTATGGGCAACCCAGCCAAAAGCCTCCTACAAACCTGTTTTCTTCTTTTCTTTTTCCTACCCTTTTGTAGCCACAGGCAAGACTGCCTCAGATCTCATCTTTTAAGTGCTACAACCGATCCATTAAATGTCTTCTCATGGACATTTTTTTCGGCTCCGAGGAGTAGAGTTGCTGAGTGAGAAAGGCATGAGCTGGGCTCTTGCTGCTGGGACTTCCTCCAGACCAGCTTGCAGTCTTAAGAAAAATGAGTTGGATGGTCTCAGCTCTGTCCCCAATGAGCAGCAGCAGTAGATCACTTCACAAAAATGAGCCACGCGTAATTTGGCACCATTGACAGAAGACTCACTCGCAGCAGCTCAGGGCCTTGCAGGCTTGAGATAATGTGCTGCTAAAATCACCTCTTGACCCCAACCCAGGAGGTTCCTCCAGGTCACAAGGGAAGAGGGGGGTTGCAGGCCACTGTGAGATACCTTGATAAATGTACAAGCCCCTACACGTCAGCCTGGCACGCCTGCACCAGTGTGAGCTGCTCTGTTTATCACAGGAGGAAGAGGAATTTGTTTCCTGGGTTGTGTTAGAGGACTCCAGACTTCTCATTTCGGCTGCCTCCTCCTTTTTCCCCTCCAGTGCAGCGAGCCCACTGAAGTGAACTGGTGGCCCTGACGGAGTGCAGAAGCAGGCTGCATGCATCTCCTTGTGTTGGAACTGGCAGAGAAAATCGGACACTGGGACAAACAACCATAAATCAGGACTGTCCTGATTAAATCAGGCATGGCTGGCAAGTAAGTTATTAGCCGCCTGTGAAACTAATTGTGATACTGATACACTCAATTTTGCTGTGTCTTTCAAACACCAATTGTGATGGGAAACAGCTGTGAGAAACCAGCCAACCCCCCCCCCCCCCACTCCCCCCCCCCAAAAAAAAGAAAGGGAGAGAAAGGAAAAAAAAAAAAAGAGAGCAGGCTTATGATTCAGAATCATAATAAAGTCTGTCTTCTCTATTCCCTTGCACAAAAGCTCTTATATTCTTCTATTCTCCTCTAGACAATTACTCCCAGCAGGCAGGGTCACTTAGGATGAGCACTATTGCATTTAAAGTTCATCTACTGAAGGGGGGGAAAAAGACAGAGAAATAAGAAAAAGAAGAAAAAAAATTTCTTCCCATTAATGTGAGAAAAAAATGGCAGGTTTAAAATGGGTTAGAAATTCAGGTTAAAGCAAAAAAAATTGTCACATGACATAGTCAGGAAAAAAGATTTTATTCAGTGGAATTGTTTGACTGAAAACTTCCTTCACAATAACACCAATGCCAGGATAAAAAAAACCCCAGTGTTTATTTGATGCCTGGATGGGACAACTGTTATGAGCAGCTAGAAAAAAAGGGATGTTTTGAAATATGTCAGAAGGAGAGAGGGCCTAATCCTGCTTTGGTGGAAGCCGGTGGTGAGCCCTCCACCTCCTCCCATGTTGACTGGCAGGCCATGCTGCATGGGACACAGAGGGCTGGGCAGGAGCTGGCAGTGTGACCCCCTGTGCAGGCTGCAGTGAGAAAAGTGTGTGGTTTGGCCAGCTAAAACCTCCTGCTGTCAGGAGTTTGCACAATCACTCAAGCTAGGGCCAGGTGAAGTGCTGTAGTCATTAAGGATAGGACCCGAGCAGGGGTTGTGGAGAGGTTGTTACTGGACTGAGAAACATAGCTCAAAAACCAGACAGGATTTTGAGTGTACAGACCCTTCTCCAGGTCTGAAAAGGAATCAGCAAAGCCTAGCTTGAATTCTGTTGCTTGGCTTAGCCTCAAAGAAGATTTTTGAGACCCAAACTCTGTTTTCTTTCCCAGAAATACTTAGGCTAGCATAAAGTGTTACCTCTCTTTGTACCCTTCTAACTGCCATGATGACTACTCACAACTGAAAAATACCTCCCATAAGACAGAACATACCTACATATGCAATATGTGTGATTTGAAGGTTCTTCCCTCATCGAAATATTAATTCTTGGTGATTTTGTGCCTTGGCCTAAGCCCCTGCAATAGGTCACTGTTGGAGATTAGACTCTTCCAGCACTTGGTTTAAATCCCTGTAGCCCTAGATACTTTATACTTCCTATTTTAGCTTTTTGCCACTTTTTCTTCACATCTTGTGTCTATCTAGTCTGTCTTTCCATTGCTGTTCATTTTTTTTCCCAAGTTATATTTTAGCTATAACAGTGGAGAGAAAATGACATGCATTAGCTAATAACAATATGACTGCACCATGAGTTTGGGAGAGATGGAAGGAAAAAACAAATCACTCATGTTTCAAGAATCAAACCCCATCCTCTCAGCTTCCACAGTAATATCTCTGGCTTCCTGTTTGCAAACCAGAAATGTTTATTTACAACATCTTTTTAGACATCTTTTCAATGTGTAATGCTCGTGTCATTACATAATGGGTCATAAATGATGTTGGTTGTCATAGAAAAACACAAAGTCATCAAATATTTTCTTGGTTTTTTGTTTGCCTTTTGTGGCAGGATTCAGAATTGTCTGCAGTTGGGAAAAAGGTAAATCATCATCTTTCCAGTAATTCCAGCCCTGGTGTATTCAGCCTGTCAGGAGTTTATGAGTGAGGTGATCCTGATGCTGCACATTCTAGTTGTATTTTTTCTCAGTGGTCCTGCTGTTTTAGGCAGCTCATCAGCTGTGTGCCCTGAGAAAGCCAGGCAAAGGCTTGCATGTCCATGGTTTTGTGAGCAGAATTGGATCACTACAATAGAAAAATGAAATATAAAACCCCTGACCATTTTTTTTATATATAAGGCTATGTTCTGAATCAGATCCTGGAAGTTCCTACTACTATAACCCATGACAGTGGTTGCCAAAGGTGTTAGTGCATTTTTCTGATCTGAACTGTAGGGACATTATATGAGTGCAATTTATTTTTTTTTCAGTGTTGAGATGAAGCTGCCTGGTCTGGTTTCCCTTACCTGTAGCTATCATGGGGACGAGAGAGATGTACATAATATGCCCAGAGGATGCAGTCCTTATTCCTGAGTTAAACTAAGACCTGGCTCTCTCATAGGCTTTGAGCTCAGCTGAATCTCCATGTCCTCTTTTTGTAGGGTCTTCAAGTGGCAGCATTACAAATTGTTCCTTGTCTCAGAAACCTGTGAGGAGAAGGAAGAGATTCCTTAAACCAGGATACTGAGATGAAATTTTGCCTGTGCTTACAGCAGTGTGTATTGGGTATAACTCCCCTGAAGCTGGTGGTGAAGTTGCTATTCTTCCCTCTGAACAAATCAATTCCTATCTCTAAAAATAAGTGAATTAGAAAATAAGGAAAGCTACCATTTATAAAATATTTGGTAAACATTGTAATCTGTGTATGAACTTTATTGATACCAGCTCTGTCTAAATTCTTTTCGAGTTTCTTAAGGAAAAGGCAAAAAGATTTTGCATAGTTTGGATAGATCAGGAGACCTTTTTATTCTCTTCGCGACAAAAATGACAAATAAACCACTATCAGGATAAAAGGCATTGACAAAATATGTCAATACAAAAGACACACAAAACTTTCCTCCACTTTTTCCTTTTTTTTTTATTATTTGGAAGGGCAATGAGAGTAATTTCTGAACTGCCTGAAATAGATGGGCCTCCTGGATCAGAAATGCAACTCCATTAATGTCAGACAATCTCCATCTTTTGTACATGCCACCTAGAGAGTTTATGGGTATCTATGCAGAAAGAAGAGGGTTTCATGACTAATTCTTATCAGCACCAGAGGTTATTTTCTGTGGTCCTCTGCATCAATGCACAGTAGGGTGTTGGTGAGCACCCGATAAAATTTCCAGCCCCACACAAGGAGATGCTGAACTAATAAACTGTTCTTTTAGTGAATTGCAGAGACCAAAGGATTTATCTTCCTCTCTGAGGAAATATACAGCTGTCACAAGTAATATTGCTGGAAAAGTTTTCAGTTACTATGCAAGGTCAGATTACCTGCATCTTTTGTTATCTAGGTGGTTGATGAAAAGTCATTGAGATCTATCAAAAGTGAGGTCTCAATTCAGCAAGGTGGCTAAGCTGGCAGCTGGCTTTGCTGGGACTCTGCCTGCACTCAGCCAGCCATGTGCTTTAAGCAGCTGCTGAATATGAAACTAAATTACAAGTAAAGTTCATGAATGCTGTCTTGGAACTTACTCCAAGTAACCATACTTACTTACTTGTAACTTGAACTTGTAACAAGAAATTGTAAATTATGTCAATATTATGCACAAGAGTGGGGTGTGTGTGTCGATGTGAAAGGAGAAAAACAATGTGTGTAGAAGAGTGGTAGGAGCAAACACTCTTCTGTAGCCCTCTGTGCATTTTGTACGTGTACGTTGCATTTGCGTACTGCCTGAAGAAGCCTTCAGAGACGTCCATTGCACGAAACCATTATCCATCCTCTATGATGAATTTTTATTGCATAGCTTCCACTGTGCTAGGAAAAAAACCCAAATAAATCTAAAAGTACTAGCCCTGCTATGAGTTCCAAACACAGTTTTCATTTCAGGATCCTGGCATGCACTTGTAAAACATTTAAATACCTATTGGTGGATAAGAAAATCAATATACTTGTGAGGTGACTAAGTAACAAAATATATTAGAATTGATGTTACAATTAGGAAAAAAAGAAATAAATTGTTTTTCTGCTCATTAATATTTGGATAAATATTTATGAATGTATAAGACAAGCAAGCACTGCCAACACTAGATCTTTATTATGCCAGGCATGGGAATAATTCAAGCATTTAGGCAGCTGCAGGTTGAACTTAACCCCACTGGCTGTTCAGCTGAATTTGATCTGGCCCCAGGAAGACATTGCTTTGGAGATGGCTTAGGTTATGTGGTTTCTGTGCAGTTTTTGTTTGGAAGAAAAGGAGTGAGATTGCCTGCAGGTAACAGGCTCCTGACAGTGAGCTGTGTTTGCCTTGACAGATGTGTGCTAAGCAGAGTGATGCTCAGGGTGGAGTTGTCTGCTGCCTAACGGACGGGTCAGCCAGATAGGAAGGATTTGCAGGAGTTTTGTTTACAGGATTGGCCAGGGAGTTATTTCCAGCCTGGAAGCAGTGGTAGGCACTCCCTTAGGACAGGTTTTCTACGGGGGTCTCATTTTTGTCTCTTCTGTTTCTCATTAAAGCCCTCAGGTCCAGGCCCCTCAGTGCACATGGTGCACATGAACCCTTTTGCCCAGGGCTGTGTGCAAGCCTTCTTGCTCCTCTTGCAGGGTGGTCATCAGGGGGAAGACAAGCAGAGGGTGAACCCTGCTTGTCTTCCCCCTGCACAGGCAAGCTGGACACTCTGCTGTCTAACGAGGTGGCTTTTGTGGACTATTAAGGAAGGACTATTTGTACAGTGCTGTTCTATACGTGTGTAACTGAGAGAGGAGAAGGGGTCATGAAGAAGAACTGGGGTGATCTGACCACCCACAGCCATTTCTCTTCCTGGTGAGCAAGAGCCTGACGTTCACTCTTTTTTTCGTTGTTTTTTTTATTTAAAGGGAGAAAAAGGGATGGCTTCATTACGTCCAGGCAATTTTTGCAGCCCTTGTCTCTAGCTCAGGATGTGAACCAGAACAATAGGTGTTTTGGAACCTGAGCAGAAAACCAGCCGGATGACGTGGCTCAAAATGTGATTTTGCAGGGGCGCGCATCAATAATGGGACTGCGGCGCTGTACGGATATTGCGCAGGCAGCCTTAATACGCTCGTGTGGCATCCGGATTGACAAGACAGACCACGATGGCTCCAAAGGGTCAATAAAACACGCGCCATGAAGGACTTACACAATAGACAGTAATGGCTTCTTTGGAGCTGTTACGGTCTATTGGGTCAATAATAATCCACTTTTTAAAGAGTGCCAAAATATGAATTTACACAACAAGCTGTAATGGCTCCTGATCTATCAGATAAATGATATGAATTATCAGCATTAGAGCCCACAGTGCAACGCACGTTTATCTGTTAGGGTGGATAGAAAAAATGCTATATGCTTCAAAATATACTTTTATATTCAAAGGTCTGATTTCTTAAAAACATCTGTGGGGAAAAAAAACCCCAGAAAATCCCAAATTCCAATAATTAAACCCGTAACATAAATAGCTTAGATCAGGAAATTTAAACCTGAGACTGTCTCTAGAAGGTTATTGTAAGTTTTAACTCTATGTTATTTTTAATTAAACATTGCAGCAGCATTTACCATGTATTTAATTTTTTAGTTAATAATTTTTCTGTTCAGATTTGTCTGTGAACATTTTCCCATACTGATAAACTTTTCTATGCAATTGCATCTTTTCTCCTGTATTAAGAGCTAGTTACCTGAGTAATGGTTTGCAGGATCCAGACTGCATGTTATACAAACAGGCTTGGTCTGAATATATGCATTCAGACCAAAAATCTGTTTAAACAACATATGTTCTGTTTGTGGCCACCTATCTGTTTCTATCAAGGAAGATAAAAGTCCTTGTCTGCACTGTTTTAGCTGCACAATCAAGACAGAAACCCTCAACTGATGTTTGCCAGCAGGTGGTGACACACAGCAACAAGCTCCAATGGCAACAACATTTCTCTGCAAAACTTGGAGAAAATCCAGGCTACAGCAAAATGAAATATGCCTTCAGTTTGGGAAGAAATAATGATGAATGTCCATCAGCAATGCATGTGATGATTTAGCCTCATTGCATGGCAAGAAAAAGTATGTTCAGTCCGCAGCAGGTCAAAAGTTTTCCTTGCTGTTTCTCTGCATTTCTTTCTTGTTATTATGAAACATTTGGCTTGGCTGTGAAATATACTTTTAATTAAAAGATAGGAAAATCATAGTAAGACAGCAGCAGCAGAGAGCTGCTAGAAAGCCTGCTGTCTTAGCTCTCGTAATAAACATAACGCGAAGGTTTGGTGCACACAAAGTCTGAAGTGTTGTAGTGAGAATATCTATACGGTGACTTGTCCGAGTCCTTTCAAAGAGAAGTGTAAATAGTGTTTTCTGCTTGTCTGTGATTTCCCCATGCTTTTTAAAACTTCATATGCTTTCCTTCCTCGTCTCACACCCAGGTAAACTTGTTTGAAAGACCCGCAGCTTATCCTAAACACCACCTCTGAGTTTGTAGTAGCTTAGTGGGCAAATAAGTCTTCTGTTATAGACAGGATAAAAAATTAGTACAGAATAGTGGCTGGATCTGTCACCTTTGGTTTCTATCATCCTGTACTTTCCAGGCATTTAGAATTCCTTGGATTTCATGCATACATTTTGTACACATTACTCTACCTTAAACAACATGCCCTTGAAAAGAAATTGGGGTGCTCACGGCATTTGAAGTGCAATAACTTAACAGAGGAAAATACAAGTCTCATCCTGCTTAGCAGGGAGCTGAGAACAGGATGAAAATGTAAAAATACTGAGAAATTTTCCCCCTTTGCAGTGTCTGTTTCCTGCAAGTATCTACCGTCTACAATATTGACTAGTTTATCAGGCAGCAGGTATCTCTATCAGTCTATCTTGAATTGTCATCCAACAGGAGATTAAACGCTGCCTGCCTCCTTCTTGTGATTTTCAGTCTTCACATTGCAAAGTTTTCAATCAAATTTCAGCGGTGTGCATTTAGCTTAGAGAACTCGTGGTACTTATCTTCCCAAAGCAGGTGATTTAGGCCATGTTTACCTTGTACAGTTCCAAGATATCTCTCGGCAAACCTGTCCACGTCTCAGGCCTTGAAATGATTCCTAAGTTAGTGGGTTTTTTTTCGCTTTTCTCTGTTTCCCTTTCTCTGTCCCTCCACAGGCAGGCTACCAGCCAAACAGCACAATAACAGCACAGGTCCTGAAGAACAGACATGTGCCAATTTTTGGAAGAGTTATATCAATGTATAAAAATATGTAACAACTTTCTGTTGTTAGATTTTTCTAAAACAAAAGCACTGTGGTGCCTTACAGCCTTGTTCTGAGAAGCTTCCTCCTTAGTAATCTCCTCAGTGCACTTATCACAGTGTGGTTTCACCCCACGAATCTGCTCGAGCCCAGGAGGATGTCAGCTGGGTGCTCATCTTGGTTTGCATCAGATACCTGAGGAAGTTGTGGGCTGGGAGGTATCCTGTAAAATAAACTACAGCTCCATTTGTAAGGAATCCAGTGTGAGCAAGCTGACACTGAAAAAAGGGCTTCTCTGCCAATTAGCATATTTTCTGCATAGGATTTTGATAAACAGACTAACTAGAATTTGAATAAGCATAAACTTGAGATTAAAAAATGCTGGAAAGGCAATTCAAAACAATCACAAATGCCAGACTGGATTTTTTTGGTTTATTCTCCATGCAAAGGAGCTAGAAAATAGTATAACTAAGAGTGATTCTGCTAAGGTAAAGGAATGAATAATTGGAAATTATACTAAGAGCCCTATTTAGTCTCTCACCACCTAATACTTTGAAAAAGCTGGGATACAGCAGTCAGGGCAAGGTTTGGGAGCAAGATCTGTTCACCTCTTCTGGCCACTTAGAACAGCATGAAAAGACCTTAGAGGGGTAAAGTGGTCCACAGACCAGTATAGACCATGTTTCTGTCTGCAAAAGTGATTGAGAGTGCAAGTATAGTTCCAGGAGGTCAGAGGTTGCATTTCAAGGACTTTCTGCTTGGAGTGAGAGGAACATGTTCACATTTTTTGGTATGGGGCTGCTCAGCTAGGTGCTTCCTAGGGGCTGGCGTTTGGGATGGACAGCGTGACATGGCCTGGCTGCATCTGAGCACTCACCCTCGGGGTGGGATGAATATGAGAAATGCAGTTCTGGATACAGTCTTTACAAACAGGGCGGGAGTTTAATCCTGAACTCCTTCTTATTCTAGAGGATCCAAGAGGCTGTTACAGTAATTTGATGCCAGCTGGGAAGAGGCAAACACCTCCCAAGTCACTGCTTTGGCCAACAGCCTGATGACAACAGAGGGTTCTCATCAGGCAAGAGAAATATTCCAGAGGGTGATACCCACTAGAGTTCATCTGCTTCATGCTGTCAGGGCAGTGTGAAAGAGAGTGAAGTGACAGGCGAGTTGGCCCAACTGCTTCTTCATGAATATCTGAGATTCTTGTCTAGTGTAAGTGGAAACTATATGAACACATCAAAGACGAAAAGACACTGAAAATTGAAAGGCAGTGCCTAGATGATTTTTAAAAGAGTGAATTTGGCTCAATCTAATTCACTCCCTCCATATACAAAATAGACTAGATTGAGATAGTAGGAGTGAAAGAAAATTGCTTTGTTGTTGAATGTGGAAATGAATTTTTTTAACCTTTTGCCTGCATTTTTTGCTTCTTCCTTCCCTTTCCACAAGTACAAGCGAGCAAAAGTGCCTGGGGCCAGGCTCCAGGGAGAGGATTATGGTACAGTCCCACTTAGGCATCAGCTTGGCTGAACTCTGCTCAGGGGTACCTTGTTGGCAGGGATCCATGGATTGGGTGAATGAGTGTTAAATGCTGATGTTTATAGTCCCATCAGCTCAAAAGAGAGTGCAAGGTGTGAGCTGATACACAAGATGTAGATTACCACCACTTTTAAAAGCTCTGCCTTCCCCTTATCTGAAAGCTTCTCCTCACTGAACCAAAGGCCTGCTGGCAGGATTGTAATCTCAGAGTTTTGGAAGTGGTGCAGACATTTTTGGTTCCAAAAGCCCAAAATATATGATTGTGGCAAAATAAAACCAATTCTTTGTCACCTAGTGCTCTCACCTGATAATTTTACAGAAGCAGAGCCCAGGACAGTAGAGATGCTTCCTCCATCAGATGGGATGAATGGGTTGTGTGAGACAGTTGAGGAAGCAGTGGGACATTGGGAAGGACTTGGGAGGGGAAATGAGGAGAGAGCAGATTCTGTGAGTTGAGAAAGGTCTGCTGCGGACTGGCACAAAAGAAAATGTTGACAGATATCAATAGTGGAGTTATAGTGTATGATATGCATGAGAGAGGCAAATTTTTGGACATTTTTGAGTGCTTACTGTGCAACCCTGGCTTATTTTAATATTAGTGTATATGTATGAATGGAATTAAAAGAAATTAAAATTGTTATGTAGGTTGATATTCTAGCACTAATATTGGCATAGAGGAATTTGGATATGTGACTCCTTTAATATGCTTAGACCAGAAGATGGATGTGATTTCTATTGTTAGGATGTGTCTGAGAGCAAAAAGTTTAAGAAATCTGTGATTTGGGTAACTGGGGTTTCTTTTCCTTTCCTGCTTATTCTCTATGTTAAAGTAAACAGGATGTTTCCCATGTAAACAGAGATTTTTGTGCTTCTAAATTTAGCTCTCAATAGTAGCATTATTACCAAAGTCCTCAAGGTCAAACTGTGGAAATCCCAAGATTATTTCCATTTCAGGTCCCATCAAAATGCTAACAGCAAAGTTTCCCAGCACCTGCTGCAACTGAGCACACTGGGCAGCTGAGAGACAGAGGGATTGCACTGATTCCTTGGAACTACAAGCCCTCAAGCAAGCACCAAAGAGAAAGGGTGAGAGAGGGAGGAGGAGAGGGAGGGAAGGAAAGGCATGAGCCCTAATGTACAGAGCCAGCAGTAAGGACCAACAGTTTGTAGCAGCTTTCCTAAATTTTGAATGAAAGGAACATATTTAGCAGGCTATGTTTTATTTGTGTTGAATCCTGCACTTGAGTCTTCTGGTGGTTCAGAAAATGCATTTGAAGGTGGCTGAGGTATTTCAGTTTGACAAATAAACTAAGCTGTGGTTACTTTCTCAGTATGTTTTGTGTCATGGTGCTAATTTCCCATTCACTTGATTGGGATGCAATGATTTCACGACAATGTCAGCGCAGGTCTATGGAAAAGACATTATGGTGTCAAAATGAAATGAAACAATGTTAATTTGTCTATGGAAATGGTGTTCCACTGCCAAATTGAAACATAACCCTCAGCTCAGCCACCTTGAGACTTGGCACTCCCGCGCTATCGAAGGACCCCGCCACACTGGGTGATTTTACAGCGGTGCACTGGGAAGCTACAAATCTGGATTAAATATTAGAGGAGGTAAGACAATTTGTTTTGTTCTGTGAAACCACAACTGTATAGCATTTCCTAGTGTTACAAGGGCCCTCCACATGTGCTGCAGTACCTAAAGCCCAGGGAGAGGATGGGAATTGAGGGGAGAAAAAGCACTTTCTCAACATTTACTCAGATTTCTTTTGGCTTCCATTGTGTGTGAGAGATGTGCTCTCAGCACATCTCATTCCTAGCGTTATGTTAATGGATCTTTTTTAGGCGAAAAATATTATTAGATTTTATACAGTGTTCAGAGCACCTAACCAACATCTGGGACACCGGAGCTAAAATTAAGCAGTGCTCTAAATCCAATTTGGGTTTTAATTCCACCAGGATGTTGCATTTCTAGTAAAGCAAAAACTTGAACATAAACCAGAATCCAAAGTGTAAGGAATACAATAGTGAAAAAGAATAATAAGCAAGTTGAAATCAAAAGACAAGGGCTGAGAGAGGGAAGAAGCAATATGTAAAGAGATATAGAAAATGTAAATAAGTATTTTCTCTGTTGTTAGGGGTCTATGGAGTGATAGAATCTACTTATCAATCACAGTTTGTCTTTTGTTTTATGTTCCTGGACAGTATGACCACCTTTGAAAAAGGGTGATCTTTGATCTCCTGCCCTGGGGTGAGCACCAGCAGATGTTCTTTTGTTCTTCTCTCCATATTCAGGGTCCCTCACCTCCTAAAGCTGAAGTGTTCTCCCCAAAACTGACAGGTGTTTGTCTGTTTGATTGCAAAAAGATGGATTTAGGCTAAATGTGACCTGAAACCTTCAAAGTGGACAGGCCTCCCAGCATGCTTGCAAACTGGTGGGAGGGAAGGCTGTTGTAACATCTGCTCTTCTGAGAATATTAGCACATCACACACACATGTCAAGAAGAAATAGGCTTGGCCAGTCTGTTAGGAGGGACTCTAGCACCCTCTTTCATCCTGGGTGAATTTCTGGGGTGATTCTGTCTGCTGAGCTTCTCAGTGATTTTTTTTTTCCTTATTTGTGAGATGGATGTAATGGCACTTCCCTGTCTTTTAGAGACATTACAGGGAAAAATGAATTACAGGTTTTGTGGTGTCTGAGCAGTACTATAAGACAGTCATGTAAATACATAAGGCATCGTGTGCGGGGATGGGTGGAAAGGCTAATCACATGAGCACTATATCTTAAGGGAGCCAATCCTTTCTTTACCTGTGCCTCAGCTGGCATAAAAATCTGACACTGGCTAATGAAAGCAATAAAGCTATCTAATCTTATTGATGGCTATGGAGATTTCTTGGACATGAGAAGCTCTGTGTTCTACTCTTGTATATTGATAAAGTTGTCTCTGGGTTGTGCACAGCATTTCTAGATGTTCACTGAAGTCCCAGAGCTACAGGCCCTCCCGAGAGTCCAACTGCTGCTTCAATCTTGCTATGTGAGTGGTGCACATTCCTTTTTTTGCATAAAGGTCCTTCCACCTTTCATCATTCCTCAGGTTGGAAGCATGAATTTGTTGAATCTGGTGCATGTGGTCATGCCAGTCATTTCCTGCAAGATGCCAGGTCCTCTCCTCAGCTTTGAGAGGCAGACTGAGCATGGGCATTAGTGTTCATACAAATATTTAATGCTCAATTGTCTTGCACAGGCTTTCATGCATGAAACTGTGACTGGTATTGCTGCCCCAGGGCAGGATGGCATGAGACTCTTCCCCCATCCCACATTCATTGGACCCCCTTCTCTCTCCATAAAATATCCACTGTTGAGAACTCCCTGTAACTTCTCCATGAGTTGCATGCTGCTTCAGTCACTATTTTTCACAGAGATTCCCAGGCTATCTGAATGCCTAAGAGGAAGCTTTTGGCTCTTCAGGCACCATTTACACATTGTTTTGAAGTAGTTAGTATTGCACTAGTTATAATTGTTAAGATGTGCAACACACAGCTGCAATGTGCAATCCAACTTCAAATTTACTGGAAAGAACTACAACATGAAATATTGCAGACCTCCCAGCTTGTTTCAAGCAGCTAAGAAAAGTCATTGAAACATCTTGCTATACAGGTTGGGATTAAAATACAGGAATCATTTGTGCTAAATGAGGAAGGCAAATTAACCACATTTCAAGCATGCTTTATTCAAAGTAAGGCACACCCTCAAATATTTTTTTTTCCTTAAAAGACAGGAGGATTTCTTCCTTTCCAAGGTCTTCTCCCCCCCTCTCTCCCCACCACCACACATACATGCTTGGGCAAGCATACACACAAGCACATGCCTTGCCTTCCTCTGGGTGTAAAGCATGGTGGACATCTGGTTTCCAGGCTCAGTCTTCACCCCCAGAGACAAAGAACAACGTCATTATTTGAGTATGTTCTTTAGAGGTTGACATTTGGGGAATTTATCTGCTATCCTCCAACAAGTGAGACCATTCCAACACTTTTGTGCACTGCGTAAACTGCAGATTAATTGCACAAATTACATGAATTATCCTAAAATTTTTGGGTAATGTTTGCCCTGTCAACACTGTAATTGAGATGACTGGGCATGTAGAAAGCCTGCATGTGGTGAGCAGCAATCCATACTGCAGATGGGGAGGCAATTTGCATCTACCTCTGCTTAGAATAAGTCCTGCAAGGACTGTAATCTGCAAGTAGAATAGGTAATGTGAGACTTTGATCAAAACAAAAAAAGCAATGGGATATGGTCTTCCACAATACTGTGCAATATGGAGGGTGTGTAGCTGTCTTCCAAATGCCAGGTGGACTTGCAATGTGTGTGTGTGGTGATGTTAGCATTCGGAAACATATAACCACGAAAATGATCATATGTCTGTGCTTTTATTAAGAGCTCTGAGGAGTGTCAGGAGTATTCAACTCAAATCTGACTCCGACCACACATCTGAGATGAACATGTTTTTATATTCTATCGTTATATAACTTTCATGTTAATTATTAAACTTATATTGTTCTGTTGTATACATAGATTTCAGTCAAGCATGGCTTCTCATGGTTCCTCCTTAAATTTCTAACATAGTTTCTCATGATTCTTCCTATGATTATACAATAATTATATTTAGTTACTAAACAATCATCACATTTAACAATTATATCATTTATCATACTGCTTACGCAGGTACAACACAAAGCCTAACCTTTCAGAGTCTATTTTAACATTTAACATTTTCCCAGGTCCCCACTATCAGTGGTGGGGGAAAATATTAAAGTTACAGATTTTAGTGTTTCATCAACTAAAACTCTTTGTTACTTGTGAAATCAGACACAGTAGTAAGGGGAAAAAACCACCAAAATTTAAATGGATTTGTGCCCACATCAGCTGAACTCTACTTTCCATGGTTTGGACCGAGTGGTGGTGCTTCACAGGGCGTATCCCTGTGATCACATCAAATCTACCTTGTCATTTTGAAGAGGTGTTAGTGCAAAATCTGGATTTGTGATGGAAGACATCAGATCAATGACACAGACTATTCCTTAACATCAACAAACAGAAGCAAAATATCTGTAACATGCAATAATGTCTTAGAAGTTATGTTTATAGTGCTAAGAACTACAAGCATTTAGGATTTGCAGGCAATCACATCCCTTCTCCTTTCAGTGAGATGGAAATCAGAACAGAGGATGGTGAAGTCCAATGCCCACTTGAGCTCAAAGGCTTCCAAGGGAGCTGCAATTCTCACTTCACATAAGCACGGTGCGGCATTGTGTTAGCAATCCCCACTTGCTTTGAAGTAAGGGCAAATCCAGACATTGAGGCTAATTTAACCATCAAGTGTGCCATTGTTATTTAATTTTTTAATTTTTTATTTCCCAGAGACCCCTAAATACTCTAGTGTTTCCAGCAAGACTTAAAGATGAACAAGAAGATTTTAACATAGTTTTATTTCTGGACCCTCCAAAAATTTCATTCAGAATTTCCCAAGTCTGTATAAGTGCTCAGAGTCCCTGGAATGGGCTTGTTACCAAAGGTAGAGGGGTGTTGATAGTTATTCAATGCAATTGGTATAAATTAGGTGTTTGGGGAATCAGTACAGTCTCTGACTTAGGGTGAGAATTCCCTTTTGTGAGATAATTGAGTAGTGAAGGAACTCAGGCTTGGAGCTCTGGAAGACATGGAGCAGAAAGCAGGACAGGAAAGGAGTGAGAATGTCTAAATCAGACAAGGTTTGTGTCCAAAAGGAGAAATTCCAGTGTGCCTCCACATGCTTTTAAAGTGAGGGGCAAATGAATACTTGATTTTGTTACAGCAAAAAGAAAAATTCCCATTGTGTTCAACAAGGCTGGGATTTCATCCAAGACCTCCACATTATTCTAAGACACTCATGTAGCCCACATTTAATCTTTTAGAAAGAGTATTCTGTCTCCAGAAATTATCAATGTTTTCTAATTTTCTGACTTCATCATCTGCAAAGCCCCTATCATGACTTCTTTTTATACAACACATTTTTGTTCTTTATTTTTTCTTTCACTCTTGCAATCATTGTTATGCCTCCAAAGATCAAAGATTCATAGCATAAGGTAAAAATAACTAATTGAAAATAATAGATACATGCTTTTTAATAAACTTTTAGTACTTAATAAAGTAAAATACCTGGAAAAAATCTGGAAGATGAAGAAATACCAGACATGTTCTTGATTTGACTTGGGACAGGGTGTCACCCCACATTTTTATGAGGAATATTTAGCACACAGACATTCCACCTCCTTGTATCTCCACCCCCATATATTTCAAATCAAGAACAGAAGGCAACGCAAAAGTAGCTGCCACCATCCACAAGATAATTCTTTCAAACATCTCTCAGCATTCTAAACCATAATCTAAACTTATGTCCACATAACAAATAACAGCCCTTTGAAATGAACTGAGAAACTGTAAAGCCATTAAGAAAATGTGCCATTAAGAAAAGGATTTCAGCATTTCCTATGAAAAAGGTTCCCAATGTATGTATTTCCACATGTTCAGAGAAATGATTAAAGTGTTTATAGCTTTTGTAATTGGTCTCTCTCAATTTAAAAATATAGGCTTTTTTTTTAACGTTACATTTCTCTGCCGCTCTTTGTCTAGAATAACATTAATGAAGTGCCATTTTCTGAGTTGCCGAAGGTAGGGAATAGGGAAGCGATGTGTTTAAGGGAACACGTTCGCAGAGCACGCCGTCTGTCTGCCCGTATTCCAGCAGGCACGGCCTCCCGCTAATGTGTCCATTAGCCACGGCGCGCTCCTGCGGGCTCCGCGCGGCGCTGGGCGCAGATGGCAGCAGGGAAAGGGGGCTCATTCCCTCTCTCAGAGCACCCTCTGCATGCTGCTGCCCAAGACAGGGTGCTTGGGGGAAGACACGTAATGTTTTTTCCTTGTTTGAGTCCAGTTGAGGGTGGTCAGCACCCTGGGAAAGCCAAACTCCATCACCAAATCCCCAAAAGCAGCAAAAAGAAGGAGGGCACTGCTAAATCAGTGCCTTACCAAAGAGTACCCAGCCCTTTCTATGAGAGCTTTTGCTCTGCTATGGCAAATGCTAGAAACATGCTGGCTGCACTGATAGAAACCACATACATGGCCTTGCATTCAATGAGTGAGTGAATCTTGGTCCTGGAGGCCAAAGCCACTTTCATCACCTACAGATCATGGCTTTTGGAGTGGTTTGTGGCTCCTTTAGGTCAGTCCAGAAGAGAAAGAGAAAGATTTTCACCCAGATTCCAAATGAATACGTTTCATAGGTCAGTGTTGCTCTAGGACACAAAATAAAATGACGCAGGCACTGGAATCTCCAAGGTAAAAAGAAGGGCAGTTTAATTTCTGACTCCAACATTTATAGATTTTCAAAAGTGACAGTGGAATAGAGGATGAGAGTGCCACCTCTCCAATGACACTGGACAAACCAACAGTCCATCAAATTTCTCCTCCTCCAAAAAAGAATACAAAACAATAAGTATTTACAGATAAGTGCATGAGAAAGTTCATTACAAGAATGTTAACATCAGAAGGCTTAGAAGAACTTAGAAGAACAGAGTGGCAGGTAAGAATATATGCATAGATATATTTTTTTTTTTGTAGCAACTGTCAATCAGGTCATATGTAATTTTTTTTCATTCTATTATTTTCTTTTATGCTGTTAATATAAAGCTTTAGGTTTTGTTCCATTTGTAAAAGCATATATCAAATGTTTTGTTATTTCTTTTCATAATACCCCAGGAGAGGGTGTTTTACCTTTCCTTTTGTAAATTATCTTAAGTAGAAATTGTCAATCTGGAATTGACAGGTATTTGTTACAGAAAACAAGGCATTGTTCCCACTTTGCTTCATCCACCAACACAGGTGCTGCTGTCATATGTCACAACAATGGGGAAACTTATTAAGCTATAAAGAGCAATAATACTATAATATAAAGACATGAGGGTGGAAAAGTCTTAGGATGTGTTTGCTGGCTGGAGGTATGAAATCCTATCCTTCATGTAGTTGATCTGACAATGCTCTGACACTCCCACCAATCTCTTCTTTCCTGGCTTCTTCCAGGAATGCTCTTATAAACTATTGGCATTCCCCCTCTCCCCCCCCGCCCCCCAGAGCTATCAAATAACAGTAGGACAGAGTCATAACTCGATCAGTAAGGTTGTTCCTCACCTGTTGAGTTGCTGACAGAGAAAGGACATGGATTTTGCAGGAGCCAGGGTTACTCTGGTCTAATTACAGAAAGTCTGGGCCTGTTGCTGGATTATATTGTGGAATGTGTTGTGACTGATGCAAATATCCACAGGCAATTCTTCTGTCAAAGGCTGGCCTAGATACAGGGAAATTTCTAAGTAACTTGCTAGAGTCCCTGTTTTGTGAGCCTGTCAAAGGAGGCGACAGTGGTCTTTGCTGGGCTGGTGGTGCTACTGACCCTGGGCTGTGGCACTGTTGGCTGGAGAGAGTTGTAGTCTAGAAAAGGCCTGAGCTGCAGATTCTGGGACAAGATTCAACTCACATCACCCGAATTTGGGGTTGAATGTGATCAAATTAGAGCATTGCCATCCTCTGACTGGCAGCAAATCAAATGAGTTCTTTGAGCTTTTTTCCTTCACCACAAAGAACAACAACAGGAACAAATGCTGGGAGAGGAGAGAAAGTGACATCATCTGTGGAAAAGTTTTCCCTTTTTTTCTGCCGGAAGGACTGTTTTGATTTCCAACTGCATCTCAGGTAAGAATGAAACATGATATTAAATTGAACGCACCAGCTGAGTGTAAATGGAAATACCTGCAGTTGAAGAGAGGGAGAGACAACACTATGCTGCAGTTTTTAAATCTTTCTGATATTTGTAGAGGCCAAGTAGCTCCTGGTCTAGCTTCAAATAGCTGACATATTGGTCAAGTAATTTTAATTGTCTCAGTCTCATTTGGATCATGGCAGTGGCTGGGGTTATATGGAATACTCTGTATTCCAATTAAGCTTCCACTACTCCCAGCCCTCTGTACTCTAGCCCTTCCCCAAAACCCCATCTTTCCTTTTCTGTGGTATGGGAGAGCTGGTGATTTGGAGCCAGCTACATATGCTTTATGTTTCCTGAAGATTAAAACCCATGTGTAATACTCCATAGTCTGTCAACAGCCAGCTTGGGAAAGAGACCAAGGACTAGAAAGCCAAAACCAGACTGTTAGATCAATCATGGCCAAGATGTGCTTCTCACTTATAAAGGCTTGAAGAAAACCAGCCAGGCAAGAAGTTTGTCCTTTGAAATGTTGGAAGACTGCTGCCCCCCATCCTGTGTCTGATTCTCTGTGTGTCAGACTATACACAAATCTGCAAGAGAAGATATTGCTTGTGTGTTTAAAATACTTCTGCCATCAGACAGGGAGAAGACTGCTGTCTACAGTAAGTATCCAAGCTTGGGATAAGTAGCCAATGATTTGTGTTCCCTTTGCTTTTTTTCTTTTTTTTTTTCCTTTTCCTTGAGGTAGTATTAAATAGTAGTCTGAAACTATCTGCTTGTACAGAATTGAACAAAGTGGTATGTGTTCCCAAACACTAAAACCAAGTTGTCAAGACACATCCTCAGAGACAGAGGGTCTTTTTTGTTGTTGCCCAAGAATGTCTTATTTAAAATGGCATTCCTTGTAAAGATGCAAATGCTATTTCTTTTAAAATGTACCAGTACTGAGAATAAAGCAAGCAAAAGAGGAAATTAAAACAGCGACAAGAGAAGGAGGTCTGGCAAGTTGGCTTTCAACCAAATGACCTCTTGATAGATCAGCTGGGAGCCAGGAATGCATGAGATTACCATGAGCTAGAAAGATTTATAGGTCTTTGTTTGGTCTCTTGGTAAGTTTTCACATATAGTAAGCTATTTGATGGGCAATGATGGGGGAGAATGGTGGACAAAAACAATTTGGAGCCCCAAATATTTATTGTGATTCCACAAACAAAAATGAAAGGAAGGAACTAATTGAAGATTTAGAGCATTTGTTCATTTCAAATAACAACAAACACCCTTATAAAGGAAAAACTTTGCATAGCCCCCCCAGTTGTAGCTCTCTCAGGAGAAGCTATTTGCAGGCTGTAAATTTAGCTCCAATTGCATTAGGCACGTACAAGTAACACAAGAAACTCTCTGTCCTGGGAATGGGTGTCTGGGTTTCTGCAGTCACTACACAACCCTTCCTGAGCTGAGCACTTGCAGGGGTACATCCCTCTGCACGGTGGGATGCACCGTGGGGGATGCACGGTGGCCTGCACTAGCTAAACACATCCTCAGATTCTGCCAGAGCTTCTCAGAAATTTGCAACTCTTGCAATTTCATCTCCAGAATTTGAATGAGTATTTCTATTTTCTCATCATCCAGGTGATCTGGAACGTCTGAGCATTTGTAGTTTATGTTATCCAGATTAAAAACTAATGTGGTGGTGCATTAGGTGCCAAGGACATTAAAATGTAAAAGCAAACAGATTACAAAATCTAATTTATGAAGCACTCTGAAATTAATAGTAGTGCTATCAACTGGTTGTTATGTACTGGTTGTTACAGCCAAGTGTAATCTGAAAGTCTGACCAGTAGATTGAATCCAGGAAGATGGAGTGACCCCAGATATGTAAACCTTGTTAAATAGCAAAGCACACAATTTTATTTTGGGTTGCAAATCCTTTTTGCTAATAATGGGACCCTAGAATTTTGAAACAAAAAAACCTTTAAGCACAAAGTAACAAAGTAAAGATTCTAGCAACACTTTGGTTTTAAAATGTAATTATTTCCTTCTTTTCCCTATGCAGTGTATATGCCACATGTGTATGTGGCATGGCCACATGTGTATGTGGCATGTTCACTACATTAGCTCATTTTTATTACTTATTTATTTATTTTTAACCAATGAAGTTGTGTCCTTGTCTGTTTTCTAGGAAAAAATATAAATATTCTTCTGCCTCAGCACAATATCATGCGAGCACCACAATGATGGTGTCTGTAATGTATCATTTACTAGTGCCTTTACATGCTAACTTTTTCTCCCTTTCTGTTAAACCAATGAATTATATTCTCTTAGTAATTTATTCACTTGTCAAAACTGAATGTTAAGAAACCTTGAGGTTTGCCTTAAACTTATAATAGAATTTAAAGGGCAAATATTCAAAATTCATCTTCAAGGTGTGGACCTTTTGCACAACCTTACAAGTGCTTTCTCAGTGTTATCATTTTGTCAGTACAATTCTGACCTGATTTGCATTCTTCACATTTCTCTCTTTAACAGGTTGGAATTTGCACATTTAAGTTGCAAGTTACTACAGGCAGCAGTTGATTTGAAGATACCTTGCAAATGCAAAATAGACACCTTTTGCTGAATGTTCAGCTTTGAAACCAGAGGAGAACCAATAAGGCAGAAAGGCTTTGCAAACAGAAATGTTATGACCTATGGCTTGGGGAAAAGTTTTCAAAAAGATACCACTAATTTCTGATATTGTCAGTCTCTGAGAGTGCTAATTGTGCTTGGGAGATGCTGAATTAAAAAAAAAAATGTTGAGAAGTCCAAAAGGAGAGTATGCTTTGATAATACTAATTTGTGGGAACTGAATGACCCAATGAGTTGGGCAGCTTTGGTTGTTCTCTTCACAGATTCCTGGAGAATTCTGCCTAGCATGAAGGAAACCATTCATTTCTAAGGAATTTGGAAATAAAAGAAATTAGAAGTTTAGAGGATAGTGAAAGCCTTCCCACTCAGAAGAGTGCAGCCATAAATATTCAGGAATATGAAGCTCATCTTAAAGCTCTTTACATAATTCCAAGCCAGAAAGAAAACTAACTTCTGTATTTTCAGTCTGACACTGTGTACAACTGCATACTATATTTTTATCTAGCAAGAACAAGTCCATCAAATACAAATGTAACATGTACAATGATCCTTCATTCTAGCTCTAACACAGATAGTTATCCCTATAACAAATAAATAGGAAGGCTCAGAATCGAGAAAGGATAAGAAAAATAATAACCAAGAGAAAAAAAGGCCCAGTGCAGATGATCTTGTGAGACACCACTTGATCCAACTCCCCTTAAGATCTCATATCTCAAAAGCACAGTGGGATAGCAGAGCCTAGGAGCACTTACTGGGGAATACAAATATGGATAACTGCAACTCCAAACTACCTGTTAAACACAGTCATATAGTATTCTGTCAGGCAGATTCAGGGCAGTTTGGAGCATTTTGCTCTGCAATATACTCTCCTATTTCCTCTGGAGCCCTCAAAGTCCATCTCTTCCAGTTCTTTGAAAACCTAGGCACTCTTGAGCATCTTTATTTTTTTAAAATATAATTGCTCTTTATGGTAATGTTTGTGTTAGAAATAAAATTAAGTAAAGAACAGCTTCCCCACATCTATAAACTTGTACATCTTACTATTTGTTTTCCTTCTGCACTGAAACATTTCTGTGAGGTAGTTTTATGTTGGACCTGCCAATGCTGGCAAGCCTGTGCTGTTGGTACAGCATGGAGAATACAGAGGTTAAAGTCTATACCCTGCCACTGTTCCTTCATGTGCTTCTAACTTTTCTTCCTCATTTATCCGATGACTTCTTGGTGTTCTCATCCCCAGAACCATTAGTGTTTATTCCTACTGGTCCACGAATGTTGTAAGAAAAAATGAGATGGAGATATCAACATCTTTTTGGATTGTGTTGGGTGAATCAGATAAATGTAAAGGAATGCTGCATGAGAAGTCCTGTATTCTAAGCCAGGTCTGTAAGCTCACAGATTCACCACAATCCCTACCTCAGCTATCAAAGTATTTAAGGCAAATCCAGAAACCTTGTCAGCTCCTACAGATTATCACAGTGGGCTACAAGACAGGTGCATAGTTAAAGCATTTCCTGAGCTTCTGGACAAGCCAGTCCTGTCCTTTGTTGCCAACTTGTGGGGTGCCCTTACACAGGTTATTTAAAAGATACTTTTCAAAGGCTTGCCTGGAAACGTGGTGACAGAGGAAGGTATTCATCCGGGAATGCTTAGAATAACTCAACTGGAATCAGGATTATTAAATTCTCCTGCTGTCAGTGGCTTGCAATGCATAACTTGCACTTATTTGAGTAAGCCACTCTGTTGTGGCCTCTGTTTATATTCTGGTCTTCTGAAACTTTAAGACTTTTATTATGCAAGTTTCATAACATTTAAAAGGTAAATTAGTGATAAATATGTCCACACTTAATAACCTTGAAGTAATATCTTCACCAAGCTGCAAAGATTGTAGGGATAATTCAATCTATAGATTTACAAATAATTTATTCTGTTTTTATTTTAACTAGTTTTGCTGTATGAATGAATTAAACAGCTGGCAGCTTGCCTGTCTGTTCATTGCTCTGCTCCTTTCTCTCCCATTTCTAATGTTTTGCTCTTGCCCTAGCTGCAAATACAGCATCCTTTTTACTTCACAAACATCCTCTCCAAAAAAAGTTAGACAAGGGAAGTGCTGGAGTGTGAGGTGATGTTTCAGGGCAATTCAAAGGCATGTTTTCTTATATGATTTACCAAGTGTTCTCAGAAATATTGTTTCATTTCATAACATTTCCAGTTAGGGTTTTTTAGGGGGGTTGGTTTTTTGTTTTGGTTTGGTTTTTTTGGCAATCTTCTCCCCTAGTACAGTGGAACAGATTTCTGAATGAGGCTGATGAGATTTGTAATATACCCCAAGTTAATTTAGACAGCAGGTTAGCCCCTCAACAAAACTGCGGCCCATATACAAGTCAAATCTGCTTTTTTCCTTGGGCAATGATTTATTTCCCTCTTAAATTGGCTGGACCAGTTAGTTTTTTATTTTTATTAAGTCACACTATTCTTAAATGAAACTATTGATTTAAAGTCAGCTTAGTGAGGATTTAATTTGTTTTCAGGGGATTAGAGCAGGTAACATGGGATAATTTTACAATAAAGTGGAATAGAAGCATTCCTTCACATTACCCTCACCTTTTTTTCTTGCCAGGCTGCACAGACATTACAAATTTTCAAGTGAATTGTGGAAATACATTCATAAATCAGGCCTAATTCCTCTGCCTGCTTAAAGGCTATTCTAAAGAATATTTTCCTTTGACCTTGTCCATGTTTGTCCTTCCATGGGCTGGTGCATCTGATAATTCCACACAAACACAGATTCACACAAAATTTTTTGTGTCCACAGCAGGAATTGTAAACAGAGACATTTGTTGAGAAATACAAGACCAGACATGTCTTTTAATACAGAGGCTACAGAGGGTTTTAAAACACCACTGTATTGCTCACAAACAGGGATAGTTATTGCTGGTATTCCTTGGTAACATCGATACTGGGTATGTTGGGGGTTTTTTATATAGTACAGTGATTTTAATCTCTGGTCCATGTAACCTCAGGAAACCTCTTCCTTCTTTGTCATTCTGTCTTTCAATCACATCTAACACACGATCTAACAATTTCTGGGATTTCACTTGGTGTTTGCTGCCTGCTTTTGCTGCTTTGCATGGAGTGACTTGAGTAGGGGCAGACTCTTCAGCTCTGAGTAGCATTGCCCCAAGATCAGACACTCCCCTTTTCTATCCTTCTTTTTGGTGGCCTTGCTTGTTTTTCTTAGCACTCCTCTGATTCTGGCAACACATCCTTGCTAGGAAATATTTCAAATTGTTCTACATAGCATGTTTCCCACTTCTCTCACACATGGAAAATGTTCCTCCCATCTCTTTTTTTTTAACTTATGTGGAGCACATATGTGCTCCACCAAGTTGTGAGAAAAAGCAAAACAAGCCCTTACTGCAACACTGAATATAATTTTCTTACCTGGCGTCTGTCACTCGTGTTCTTCCCAGGGGATGGGAAGCTGAAAGCAGCAGAAGGACAACCCTATTGGCTGCATATCTTCCTCTTCCTGCTTTTCTGTGGTTCCTGTCTCCCCATCTCTGTCTTGTGAGGCATGAAGACTATTTCTCTCTGTTTCTACTGAATAAAGTGGGAAAAAAAGGCTCAGATTTTGTTATTATGACTTTACTGAGTGGAAACTGCCCCACTGTTACTTGGGTCTTGGAAATAAAGATTATTTTTTCCTCTCCCTGGAAATCCCTAGATTCCAGGTAGGAAGGCAGGATGTAGGTGGACTGGTAGGACTTAGGACTTACCTCAAATATTTATAAGGGCAAAAGAGAACAGAAAGGAGAATTGGAAGATGCAGCACAAATACCTAGTTACAGAAAGGCAGCCATCCTCCCTTCCCTGAGGCAAGACAGGCCCAGCAAGAACAGGAAACACCTGCCCTGATGATGGCATCATGTGGCTTCCAGGTCTCTGAGGGTTTTTTCTTTTAGAGTGGGAGAACTCTCCTTTTTTCCTCTCTTCTCTCTTTATTTATCTCACCAAGTCGTCCTCCTGTGAAGGAAGACTTCTTTTGCTCTATTCCTCTTACAATGCCTGGTTTTTTAGGTTATTTTCAGTCTCTGTTAACACAGTTGGCTTCTGATTAGACTTTCTATTGTAGGTGTTGCTGATAAAATTTCAGCAGGCACACAGACTCAGCTCTACATATACATTAAACCAGATGCAGCTCACTGGCTGAGTTTCATGGTTGTTGTTTTGTTTTTTTCTCCCTGCTGTATAAATGTGAGATCATAAGTAGTGGAGAAAGAAGATGGAGGTATTTCTTGGAAGACGGAGGAGAAAAAAGCATATACTCTCAATTGCACTGCTTACCAGGACTGTGTTTTATTATTATTTATTAATGGGAAAAAAAAAAGGAAAAAAAGAAAAGCTTTGCACACACACACACCACACTCTACAATTTTATGAGATCCACATCTGGAATCCAGAGCATCTCAGGAATCAATCTATCAGACCCTAGTCAATTGTAATAATGCACCTGGGGTGAAATTCTGGCCCCATTAAAGTCAGCTGGAACTTTGCCATTGCAATGCAAAAAGTGATGGCTGATGTAGGCTACTCCACATTAACTCTCAGGCAGAGTGAGATGGCTTATAAGTTGCCAGTATTTCCAGATTTGGCATAACATTCAAGAAAAAAACACTGTCAATCCCATGTCTCTGTACAGAGCGAAAAAGTAAGAGTTATAATGAGGTCATAGTGCCTGTACATTTGGCTGTTACCAAAATAAATTGTCTAAGTGTTCATGAACTTTTTTTCATAGGTAGAGACTTTTAGAATGAAACAGAAATATTGCTTGCTGTGCCTCAAGGTCAACATATATATTTTTGTGTGTGTGTATGTAAGCCATCCAAAATCCTGCTTATAAATATCTATTTTGTTGTGCTTTTTCACATCCTTCCACTGGAAATGCATTTCCAACTGTAAATAGTATATTCCCATTACCTACCCATCAGTCAAATCAGCTCATTTCTGAAATTCAATTAAAAGGGTCTCATTGCCATAAATTGAAAACGATATTTTATTGTTACTTTGTAATTTGGAAGAATGAAAATTAAAACAGTAGCTCTGATGGAAAGAAATGGCTACTAAATCATAATGATATTTTGCAGTTTATCTGCTCATTGCTATTTTATTTCAGCTATTTCAGAGTGAAAGGACGATGAAGTTACTTGCACACTCTATACCAGTCTTATTTATTTTTTTGGCTACTCCAAGCACTTGTCTAAATCTTTTTTATGATTGTTTATCTAAGTTTCTCCCAAATGTTTCATCAATTGCTATCCCTGTTCTTTTATTCCATATGTTAACTGCTTCCTGTGTATAAAAGACAGTTTGCTTAAATTCCTTTGGCTCTTGACCTCTTCTTACCCTTGGCAGAGACACTCTGTAATTTTGGGGATTCTTTTTTTTTATGCTGAGCGTCAATTGAATTGTCTTAGTGTCAGATAAAATGAGCAGAAAGGCCACATATGTGTCATTTAACTTGTGAACTTGGCTACGGATACAATAGATTTCATGTAATGGGAGCAAGGTGGGGGACAACCAGAGGTTGAAATTGAGGTTCCCATGCTCTGACTACCGATGAAAATTGAAAAGAATAAGCATGTTAAGAGGCATTTATAATCAGCAACAGTGACTAGTAGTAAATAATGAAGATACTGCTGCTCTGAGGAATATGCAATGCCAAACCTGTGAACCCTCTTTAAGATTTAGCAGGAGTTTTACTGGCTGGGGGGATAAAATGGTCTATTTCAGTTCTGTGTTACTTCAGTATAGATATTGCGAGGGGCCAAACTCGTTCTGTCTCACTCCCCTATTCCAACCCCATTCAAAAACCAAATGCTGAACATTTTACTTCAGCTGGACTGTTATGCATTCTGCCTAGAAACATCTGTGGAAAAAGAAGAAGAAAAGAACCAATGGAAACACGGAGCAGAAATGAATTTAGCAGCTGGCAAAGTGAAAAATCACACATACCAAGGAGATTTTGCGTAAGGAGATGAGAGCAGGGCATATTTATTAAAACAAAAAAGAAAAGGAAAAAAAATGAAACCAAGTATCTGCAATATACAATATATAGAAGAAAGCCCTCAGCCTATTCAGTAGAAGATGTTAACCAGAATACTGGAAGTAATTCAGTTTTCATTTGAGTTGAATACAAATATTTGCAAGAATACACATATGTATAAGATCTCTAGGCAATGAAAACCTAGTTTTACATTTACCCTGGAAGAAAGATTTATGCAGCCGTTTCTCATAGGTAAAACTGGTGAAGAACCACGTAAAAACCACCATAAAGTTTGGTCATGTCTAGATACCACCCCTCTTGAAAGCAAGATCCTTGGCAGTCAGGCAGAGTGTGAGACACCTCTCTGTTTGGCTTCATACACCAGGACAATTCCTGTTGACTTTAATGGAAGCTGTGCCTAAATTAGGGCTATTGCCCAGCCCCTAATGAGGAGACTGCTGTAACTTGGGTCACTTGCAGTGCTTGGCAGCACAGCTGAAGTCTGTGCCTCCTTTCCTTTCCTTACCCCTCAAGAGTCCCCACAGCAGGTGAGGCTTTTCCCTTCCTTTGCTCTGAAGATTAAGCACAACAAAGGATGTTTTCTGTAAAGCGAGGTACACAGTGCAGTTTTGCCTCCTCTCTAGTTGATGTTCTAATGTGTAACTGTAGGGTTTAATTTTACTTTACATTAATCAAAGAACAATAAAGGCCATAAAAACCCCACTAAGAAGCATTTCAAGTTAAGATCCAAAGCTAAATGCCATGGGATTTTGCCTATTGTCTTGTTTAGTCCCTCTGTAAAAAGAGCTAGATAGCAGGAGAAAGAAAGAAAAATTGAGCCCATGTTTTTTGCATAGAGATGGAGAAAACACATAATAAATTAGGGGGAGAGAGGAGTGAAATAAAGGCCAGAGGTAAACGACGTTTAATTGTGTGAGCTGCTCTTCCTCTTGTGGTTCCTGCCAGCTGCTGCTGCTATTGCTACCTTCCTGTTTTAAGATGAAAGCAATGATGGTAGACACGTGCAGACACACAAAAGAACCTATTTGGACTGGTGTGTCAGCTCATCTTTATCAAATGTTGCACAGGTATATTTTGTTGCCATGCTTCATTACCCCAGAATGGCGTGCCTGAAATGTTTGTCTCTTCTATAAACCCAATAGCTTTCCCAGCGAGTCACATTTGACAGAGCAATAGACAGGTATTCGCTTGCTGGCATCCGTTTGTAAAGCCCGGGCAATTATGTATGTATTATCCATATATATATATATACACACACATATATACACGTGGGGGAACACACACACACATAAAGATATGTATATAAACACACATACATATATATATGTATGTCTATAAACACAAAGAACATGAGAGGGTGATGTACTGCTGTATTATTTGTATATAGAGGAAGACAAGTCACCTATATATGCAATATAAAAGGGATTTTCAGTACAAATATGTGCATGCTCGTACTGAAATTAACACATACACTTGGACAAAATTAATAAGAGAAAACAGGAGTTTTAATACAAATTTCCTGTTCAAATGCAGACAGAACTTTAGTGAAGAATACAATATTGGAAAAATAGGTGGATGGTCTCTTATGAATATTTTATTTCTGAGGTTTTCCACTGAGGGAAAAAAAGCCCAACGAAATATGAGACACGTCACTTTAGCTTGGAACTAGAGTTAACAGTGACTCTGTTCAAGAGAAGCAGGAAATGAGACTAAAAGCAAGAATAAAATGAAGCTGGGTTTTTTGTCGTTGTTGATGGTATATTGGGTGGGGTTTTTTTTCTTTTTTATTTTTGGTTTTGCTTTTTTTCCCTGGAGAAAAGATGTTATTTGGAGAAAAAAGCTCTGAGGGGAGAAGTCTGAGGGGAGAAGTCAGTCCCAGTATGTGCCTCGGGGCCCTTCTGCACAAACAGCCAGCCATGGAGGGTTTGCAGGCACATCTGCAGAGTGAGAGGAAGATTCAATAACAGCGTGGCTACCTTCATTAGTTTTAAACTAATTCACATGCTAGTTCTTGGTGTATTGCTTAAACGTGTCTGATTGTTCACCTGTAACATGATAATATTTTCTCCTTCATAGGAGGGTGAAGCTGAGGGCTCATGAGCTTCTCCCTGACAGTTTCTGCTCCAGCTGTGCTGAAGATGTGCACACACCAAAATGCACGTGTGCCTGTAGCCGAGGAGGGAGGACTAACTACACTGCCAAATACTCTCTTAGCTGGAAAGAAAGCTGCAAGCCTGGGAATTGTAAGGTGGGTGCTGCTTGCCCTGCCAGCCAGAACAGAGGGCTAATGGCATGGGGGTGGATGGAGCCTGGGTGTAACCACACAGAATTTGCCGGATAGCTCCATCCCAGGGTGGTAACAGCATTGAAATTACTTGATGGACACTATTTTCATTATTATTACTTTAATGCACCATTGTGTACATGGTCCTGTACCATAAAAGAGTAACGCAAGCAAAACACAGGCCTTATATATGCAATTACATCCACTGCAGCTCAAAAAGAAGACAATTAGCGGAGTGCATTCCCCAGAAAGCCATCCGCGGAGGTCAGAGTTCGGGAGTAACATTTCCTTTCTCATCTCTCCCCCCAGAAAACTAGATATTACCAGCATCAAATCATCCACAGAGCACTCTAACTAAAAGGAGAACATTATGGGTAAGTAGCAGGCACTGTAATTGCCTAAACAAACAGAGTTTAGGCAGAAAAACTGTAATTCTAGTGTTTCTAGCCGGTGGTTGTGTTTGGGGGTTTTTTTGGTTGGTTTGCTGGTTGTGTGGTTTTTTGTCTGTTTTGTTGCATGCTTTTTTGTCTGTTTTGTTGCATATTTTTTTGTAAGTTTTGGGTTGGGTTTTTGTGGTGTTCCTTTTGCTGTATCTAATGCTAATAAATAGCATAATGCAGAAAATGCTGCCTTGATTTATTGACAAAATTAAAATATGAAAGTGCACCTTTTACTAAAATTACAGTTCATGGCTGCTAACAAGAAGATGAGGAATAAAACAGATTTGGACTCCCAAATTTGAAACTAATCTCGTATTTTGAATATTGAAAGCATTTATGGTGCTATCTTTTCCCCCATTTTAGTATGTGCTTGTAATGCCCAGCTGGAACTGGAAGTGGCTTAGACAGCCTGAAAGATGTTGTCCTTCCTGCAGGAGTGGAAAGGGAGACCAGAAATACCAGCACTTCTGTATCTCTGCTGAATTTCCAGTCCATTTGAGCAGACAGACATAGTTGTGATGGGGTTTGGCTCAGTGCTTTTGGGGCACTCAAAGTTAGTGATTACCCCCTCCTCTCCAGCTGCCCTATTGCAGAGCTCCTCCAGAAACACTTGGAGGAGGCTCTACTCGTTACTAATGACTGCTGAGCAGCTGCTGCCTTTTGCTTCTTGGTCTGTTCACCACTTGCTGGCTTATGTGATGAAGGTGGCTTGTCCACACCTGGTTTTGGTACAGGAGAGCCCACATAACTGGGAATAGTTCCCCTTTTTATGAGCACATCCTGCAAAAGGACATTGTGGCTCTCATGTAATGTTGGCAGCAAATGTGTTGCTTGCTGTGCTTGGAAGTTCCTTCCATCATTTTGTTTCTCATGTCCACTTTCATTGCAAGATTTTCAGGCTACGGAGTCAACCCAAGCCAGCTTATTCTCAACACCAAGGCTTCTCATTTTGGCTGGTGCTAAGGCATTGCTGTACTTTATATGATTAGTAATAGCTTAATAAGCTTGAGGAACTTGAACCTCCCCTTGTTCACTGTGGTGTTCAGTGTGATTTCAGGAACTGCATCACACGAGTTCTAGGTTTGAAAGAGGCGCTACAGCATCCACCACAGATAATATGATGCTTCTTAGGACTCCTGCCCTGTGTAAACTTCTTCTCATACAAACTGCACAAAATCAGCAGCAGGGTGGGTATGGTAATAAAAGGGAGAAGATCATGGGCTGAGGGGCAAGGGGGAGCTGCTGGAAAGCAGCAGCAGATTTTGTGGAGCTGAAAGCTGGGCAGGACCTTTGGGTAAAATAATAGCACCCACTGTGTTTGTATCAAATGCCATGGGGATTTTCTTTAATGAAAGGCCACACAGCTCCCTGTTTTTTTACCCCACACTGGAATCACAGGCAGGGGAATAAGAAATACATCTTTAGGTGCAGCTTTTTTGGTCGAATGTATTATAGTGAACACAGTGTTGCAACTGTGCAACTGTATATTACCTTCCCTTTAATGATACATCTTGTGGTCAGATTTTTGGGGAGCATGATGGCAATTGTGGTGAGCCCCTTCCTAGGCATAGATAATGGCATAACCAGGTCTGCTTGTTTTTAGTCATCAGCCCTGTATCTAACTCTGTGCATGTGTGCATCTAATGACAAAAATGTGTGTTGATAAGCAGCATTTTATGAAAGAGTTATTTGCTTAATATATTATTCTGGCTTAACATCTGCATGTGGATTGGAAACTGTCAGAGTGAAACAGTAATTTTAAAAGGTATGTGACAATATAAAGATGGTGTGAGGTAACCTCCTGAGACAGTCGTGGTGAAATCAGATTGGCAAAAATAAGGCTTGACCTGTTACTTGGAAAAAAGAGGCCAATTTATAACTGTGGTATGTTACTGTGTTAAATAACTCAATTTACTTTTGTTTTAATCTGAGCACTTGAAGATCTTAAAAAATTAGTTAGAAGTCATCTGGTCTCTCTGGTTTGTGCTAGTTTAGGATTTTTTTGTTCCTTTTCTTTTTTTTTTGTCTTTTTTTTTTGTCTTTTTTTTGTCTTTTTTGAAAGGCAATGTTGGTAGAATATCTCCAAGAAAATGAAGTACCGGCAAGGGGGCAGAAAATTGTGCCTGTTATTTCATGTAGCCAGAGAAAGAAGCAACACCTTGGAGGTGAATGATAGATATTATTATAAAAGAGTTGTAGCTCAGGGCAGGTGAGCGATGTGTTAATGAGGAGCCACCTCCTGCTTTCTGACAGATGACTGTCATTGTTCAAATGCTGCCATCAGATTGATTAATAACTGGGTCATCCTGCCCTGCAGTTGGAGTAGACTGTCTTCATTCTTTTGCTGATTTCTCTAATATGCTGACCTGGAGGTGACCCAATAGAGGTGGAGCTGAGATTAGCATTTCATTTCTTGTAGAACAACAAGAAAAAATTCACAAGGAAGTGGTGGGTGCTGGGGGAACACTAACCAAAAAACTCTAAGAATGTTCTTATCCCTAGAGCAACCCCCAAACTTATTCATCATTTATGAATAAGCAGTTTTAGTATTTGGTACATTTATATTTTTAATAAAGATTTAAATTAGTCAGGTTCTTTTCTGCAGTGTCAGCTAAACCTAAATGAAAAGATGTATAAGGTCTCTTCAGAACATGCAAAAAAATATAAAGACCTATGTACTGAGGGGCAGGGGAGTGAGCTGATATAACATCAAAATTCCTGCTTTGCCTTAATGTCTCTTAATACTCACTAAATTCACTATTAAAAGACCAAATAGTAAACAGCAGGCTTTGACAAGTGAGATACAGGCGTATTATCCCAGATGACTGTTATTATGGGGAAAGAATGGCAATTCTTCTTCAAGATTTGTGTAATTTTCTCTATTTTCTTGATTTAAACTCTTCTGAAAGCAGTGGCATGGCGAGTTTACCTTTCTCCTTGTCATATGTTGGCAAGGTGTGATGGCTCTCATCTGCTTTGGGAGCATGGAGCACAAGATAATAGTCAACTTGAGCCAGAGGGATACTTGCAACTAATTAGGATTCAATTTTCAGACTTTTTGGAACATTGCTTTGGCTAAAAGTTACATGAAAATATCCTTCAAATAGCTTGTGAAATTGGCTCATTTCTGGCACTCTTTTAAAATTACCAACCCTTCAATTACATGGACCAGCTCCTCAATTTGAGACTTTTCTATTTAAATGCAACATTTGTAACATTTTTCAAAAATACCTGCTATTCCTTCCATTCTTCCTGGAGAGCCCCCTCCCTCCTCCTTTCTCATTACTTACAAAAGCAACCAAGCCTTTCTATCCTGAGACACAGCAGAGCAGAAGGCTCCTGTGGAATGTGGCTGACCAGGTGAACAGACCTAGAAGTGTTCCCATTTGATCACGTGTGCTCTGCTCATTTGCACATGCCATGTAGAGCACCTTCAGCTCAGTTAAAGCATTAGGCCACTTCTGAATTAGTTTTTGTTTTGTTTCTACAGAGGACAACCTTCCCCTTTTACGTGAGGCTTATGTTTTCAGGTATAAGCGGTGAGGAGCCAAAGCCAATAATTATCAGCTTCAAAAACAACTTCAAATCTCCACACTGAATCATGATTTGTGCTTGAAACACATTTGTCTTTACAGCATGCAAGATTGCTTTATGCTCACAAAATACATAACTAGAGGCTAGAACAAAACAAAACCCAGTAGAAAAAGAAACAAGAGGTTTGTCAAAAACAAAATGTACCCAGCTGTTCATTTTTAGTACTCAATGTATGTAGCACCATAGTTCAAGCCACTTCTGTACTGTGGAGCCATTTTTGAACAGTTATCTCTGCCTGCAGAATGTTCCTTAAAACGAGAAGGAAAACCTTAATGTAGGTCATACCTCTACAAAAATTAAGGGGTTTTGGGCATGGAAGATTCCAGATAGAAATACTAAATCATTTCCCCTTTACCTAAAGCTGCATGCGTGTAAAGTATTCACCACATCCTGTGCAATGTATACAACCTGGTTCTTCATTCAGTGCTGTGAGATCACCCCATGTCTGACATGCAGTTTTGGTAATCTGGCATTACTTTTGAAGTAGCTTCAACTTGGAAACATTGGATCTGCTCATTAAAAACTAAATGGATGCAAAATCTGAGGCAGGCATTGCTGTCCTCTTGTGCAAAACAGTGGCTCCCAAACAACTCAGTTTGTGTAAAACAACAACCAGGGCAGTTATTTTGTTATTTTAAGAATAATACTTAGCATAGGGCTTCCATGAAGTCCAGGAATAAGCACATTATTTGGAGGAACATTTGAAGGGGTGCCTTGGAGTTCTTTGAGGGGAGGTGAGCTTCTGAGCCTCTTGAAATAACTGCTATGGAGATTCTCCATTTCAGTTTAGCACACTGTTAAATCTATTCAGCTACATCAGGGCTCTGTTTAAGTAACATTAAAAGTTGACTTTAGACCCATAAAAGCCAGGAAACTCAGTGTTAAGGCTGAAAACTGAAAATCCTGGCTGTAGCTCTGCTTTTGGCCCAAGGCCTTTTACCAAAATAATAACAATCTTGCAAAAAACATCTCCATTAAGGCTGCAGTGGCACACTAGATTTCAGATTCCACTATGGCCTTTTTTCTTTACCGCACCCTTCTCTTTAGTCAATTTTTAAACTCTTTTTTGTTACAGCAAACTTTTCTCAAACACTGCTCCAAATACCTGCGGTAACCAATACCTTTCTGGGTAGGTGGAAGTGTGATATCAAAGTAATCACTGTGAAATGGCAAATATCTTTTCAGCAATGCCCACTTAAAGACCTTTAAAATTCCTATCTTGGGATGTGTGTTGACAAACTGGTGTACCATGGTATCTGAAGTGACAAACTGGTGTGCCATTGTATTTGTAAAAATGCTTTTTTCATGTTATCTAGTTTTGTTCCTTCTACTTAAACCATAATTCAGAGAGGAAAGAGATTATTTAGAAGTTCCAGAAGGAAGCAGAGAAAAAAAGGCAGTTTTCAGGGAGATAGCTGAATTGTGGGTTGCTGGTAAATAGGAGGTTTTTTTGATTTCAGTAGTGGGAGAGGAAAGTCAGCACTGGGTGAAGAGCAGAAGTGGCAAGATGTAGGCTGTGGAGGATTCAGAATGATCTTGGGTCCTGTTTACAGCCAGGGCAGAATCCCTATTGACTTCATGTGGGTGAAAATTTCAGCTTTAGATTGAGAAGCTCCCAAACAAGATGGTCAATGTGAATTTTATGTACAGGCAGTCTTGCAGCCCCTCTCAGCTTGCTTCAGCTTCTCTTACTGAAAAGATTTTTATCCAAAGAAATGTGGGGAAAAAACTTAACAGATGATTTTATTCTCAGGTCTTCCAAGATGGTTTGTTTAACCTGACACTTTCTATATAGGCATTGCAACCACAAGCTGAAATGGTGTAAAGGGGGACAGTGTGTGGAACCTGACCTCAACATTGTAGTCTCTTAGCTAGTAGTAACTAGCTAAGTATTTGTTTCTGTTTTCATGAGGAAATTGATTTGGCATATTTAACGTTGTTTCTTTATTTTATAGGTAATGGACTATTCCCATAGCTCTGTTAAAAAATAGTGTGAGTATATATATGTGTATATAAATATATATATCTGTATATATATATATATCTTGCAGATTTACAGCTCTGCTGTTTCACTAGGGATACACTTAATGTGACATAAGTCTCTGGATATGACAATTAAATTCACATGACCCGCAGACTACCTCACAACCCAAAATTGCCCTTTGCGTATTATGAGAGAATAGTAATTACCCTCTAATCACTTATTAAATCTGCTTTTCCAATGAAACTTTGTCTTTCCATGGCCTAAAAGATGGTGTTTGTAACAAAACCCAGTAATGTCACAGTGCCCATTATCTGTACTTCTGCTAAATATGCTCAAAAGAACAGTGTACTGTTTTTTCTTCATCACAAACTTATTGAAACAAGAGAACCTTTAGTTGAGAAGAATCTTATATGCATATAAATGCTGAAGTAACTTCACAAATGGATCATTTGGTGTGGAGAATAACACTGCATTGGAATAGCATTGAATTAGGATGTTTGCTGTGTGTATGGATATCTCATCCCAGATAAATGTAAGTCTCTGTCCCAATGTTGATGAAAGTGATCATTTTGTTTTTTTAAACTATTGATAGGGTGTGGATGAGCAAAAGCAATAGGGACGCTCTAAGCTCTGAATTTGCCATTACATTGTGGTTTTGGAGAGTTCAAGTTCTTGAGAAATTCAAAGTCCTGCTTGGTCACTGTATTGTTACAAATTTTTAATATTATTGCTATAAGCTGGAAGTGCAAGAGCATGGTCTTTTCTGCATTATGCTTTTAATGCCCAGAGCCTCTAAAATGAGAGATTGAGGCTTGGCTGAGTCAACTCAACATTTCATTTTGCTGAAGCAGATAAATACACTTTCATTAAATTTACTATGGGAAAATCTTTCAAAGCTAGGTCCCATGGCACTTTCGGTGGTAGCAGATTTCTGCACGAGAGTTTTTGGCCAAGGTCACTATGTACTAGCTGTCCCCTTGACTGCCATTCTTCATCCCAGAGGTGACTGAATTTCAGTGATGGGTGAAGTAATTTTTCTGCTTTAACTTAGGATATCTTTGGACACAAAGTCTAAAATAAATGTAAGATATAATTAAACACACACTGCAGAATTCTTTATATGGGGGAAGGGATAGATAACCTGTCTGTATCAATCTAACTTATAAAGGAAGAATGTTAAGCCATGCTTTCTTTCTTCCTTTGTGTTTTTTTCAAACTTTCTTTCTTTGTGTTTTTTTCAAACATTTTTTCTAAGGGACAAGTAAACTATCCCTGCCTTAGCAGATCTTAAAACTAGTAGGGAGATCTCCAGATCTGCCATACAAATAAAACTGTTTTGTTATCCTTCCTATTTCAGGGCCAACTATGATAGACTCCAGTTTGCTCAAACATGTAATTCATGACTAAATGAAGGTCATCACCTGTGTTCAAAAGTCCAGACTGACACCTTCTAACAAGGTCAGGAAGGTAGAGCACTAAATCCCTCACCAAACTCTTAAGTTTGTTTTCATCCTCCACCAGGCAGTTAGATCAGCACTGCAGCCTTTACAAACAGCAGTGGGAAAGAAGATTCGGTGTTAAAAGTAAAAGCAAAAATGAAAGTTGCCATTGGGTGAAACTACTGTGTTCTGCAGGCTTGTTTGTGACTGAACCAAAGGTGTGAAATCTGAATACGGTTTTTGACCCTTCTCATAACTGTAGGGGAGAAATTGTCTAGTAAATAAACATAAAACCCAGGAGAGCTATTTCCTATTTCCTATTACAAACTACCTGTGTTACACTGGATAAATTCTCTATGGAAGCATGCACCAAGTCCCTGCTTGGAGAAAAGGAATGAAAAAGCACTTCCCTTTTCTAGAGAGCTGAGGAAAACTACACTAAATACACTGCACCTTTAGACTCTGATGAGGAGGGACAAATGAAAGCCTATATTTAGAATGCTAATGTGACTAAGATTAACCTCGACTGAGGTTTTAAATTGGGATCAGCTACAGCTGCAACACCTGGATCACAGTTTCACTGGAGTTCAGGGCTTAGGGGAATCAGACTGCTTTGGCTTGGGCCCCCTACTCCAGTATGGAAGGTTTTTCACTAAGCTGACCCGGAGTCTTTCAGGCTGGACCCTCTGTCACTGATTTCATGCTGTGGCAGATGTTGTGGTGATGCAAAGCTGGACAACACAAGCACATCTCAAAAGAAGAAAGCTCCCTAAACAAGACGTGCTTATGGCTACATGCTTACATTCATGGTAAATTGGGAACTCACAGCAGTCACTGTCTCAAAGCAGAGCTAAGACCACATATTTTACATTTATATCATCACTATTAACAGCAAATATGAATGAGGAAAGATAGGGACACTAAGAATACAACCCCTCTATCAATTAACTTAGGAAACTTAGTTTTCCTTTTCTTGAGCCTGAATGCAACTAGACACATTATTTTGAAAACTTTTGAATTTAACCCCAAACTCACCCTCTCTATATCCTATTGTTGGTTCATGGTAACAATTCAGATGCAACCAGTGATCCCTTGGGAGGGGCCTGTTCAGCACAAAGTCCATTTTCATACATTAGTCTGCAGGGCAGGTTTAGACTGCAAGTCCCCAAATCATCGTTGTCACACAACTTCCCAGCACCTCTGTCTACCCACACTCAGCAAATGTTTGTGGGGACCCATTCAACATGGGAATGAACCATACCCATGCTGAGCTTTTACTGCTGGTGGGAGTGCTCTATTTCTCTCTTCCCAGGAAGAAGGAAAGACACTTAGTGAAGAACTGCAAGAAGAAGCTGCAGGCTATTTTTGTGCCTGAAATTTGTCCTGCCTTACTAACTTTCCATGTTTAATGTCCACTAATAGAATCCTGTTAGTACCCCCTCCTGTTTCCCACTTCCATGCTGCAGCACAGACACTATTGTGCTGCCAACTTTACTTCTTGAGATAGTAAATGGAGTGGAGGTAGGCAAGGAGCATGAGATGACATTCTCCATGGCAGAGCTCTGCCTGCCCACCCTTGCCCTCTGACAAACTGATAGGGCATTGCCAACCTGCTCAACAGACTGGGTTTGAGCTGGAGCATGAAGACACAGCCCAGCCTGAACCCCCAGAACAAAGCTTTGGTTTTGGCAGTCTGGAGGATGAAGCTGGCACCACATGAATGAGTGGAGCAGAGGCACTCATGTGAAGCCATGCATGCTGTCATCAGGCTGGGATTATCCAGGGGAAAGGTGTAGTAAGGGCCCGTGCCTCAAACAGCTTGCAATTCAGACCCACTCTTTCAATGTCCATAAAATCCTCCCCAGCCTTTTAAAAGTGCTCACATGGATCTCTTCTCCAGGGCATGGGAGTTCCTCAGTGCAAGACCCCTCTAATATCAGGAAATACTCTATTTATCCTGCTCAGTGGTGGGGAAGCCAAGAGAGGAAGACACCAGGGCCAGGAGTCATGCTGGAGGGCTGTGAGGGAGCAGCAGTCCTCCTGCTCACCCACCCATCTCCACCTAGCTCTGGCTGCACCCCAGCAGCTCCCAGAGGCTGATCTCAGCCTGGCTCTTGTCCCACTCTGTGTCCCAGTGCACCCTGTCCATGGCCACTGTGTCTGAGCCCATGGCAGCAGCTGGCAGCAGCCATTGGTTACGGGATCTGGATCTTATGCTCTACCCAAACCCGGCACACATTCATTTGCAAGAATCAAGCAGGAATATTTCAGCATTGGCACCAGCTCTGGGTAGGCTTTCAGAGAAGAGATTTTTCCCACCTGCATGTTATAAAACCATCCTAAATGGAGACTGTAATCTCCCGACATTAAACAAATGAGGAAGCTGCATTCTGAAACTCATAAGTCGCCACCAGCCTTTACCAAATAATAACAATTGCATTGCTGATGGCCCTGTCTCTCGCTGTTAGCATGCTGAATGACAGGGAGTAGTGTGTGCTAGTAAGAGTATCTCATTTGTTCCAAGTACTGCAAGCATTCCTGCAAATCCACAGAGGCTCTTCATAATCTTTTGCAGGTGGTCAGATTTTAAATATTAGAAAAAAGTGAACTAATGTATTAAAACAGGAAGATAAGCATTTCCTTTGTTTGTTTTCTGTTCATTTGCTAAAGCAATGCATCTTATTTGTGTCACCTATTAGCTAGTTTCATAATATCCTGATGGACTGATGAATTTTTTTTTTTTTAATTCTCATTTGCAGATCCAAAAAATCCAAGCTCTCACAGAGAATAGACTGGAAAAGCAAGATAACTACTTCCCCAACAAAGCCTGATATCTTCTAGAAACAATGACAGTAAGATTTAATCTGAATAAGTAGCAAGATTTTAAAATGTGGGATAGAGGTTATACAGATAAATACTATTTTTCCCAGCAGGTATGCACAAAGGGATGGGCTGCCTATTGGTAATTACTAGAAAATTGCAATCCAATTGATATGGCTTATGGGCTTCTACCTGATTCACATACAAAGGAATCACACAGGCATTACATGTCCAGGGGGCCATGCTGAAATCTTGTTTAAAGTGCTGTGACTTGGGTACAAAGGAATCTCTTAATCTCTACCTTATCTCTTCATCAAACTGCTTAAAAAATCTGCTTAGGACAGATGATCCAATACAAGGCCAACATGGATGGAAAATGTACATTACAGTGGTCAATTTTTCTCTTTGAAAATGCTTAAAACATAATCCTTAAAAAATATCCACCTCACCTTCATGGAATAGACCCACTAGAAAGAATTATCAGGATTTCTGGTTAGTTTGCATTTATTTTCATTCAGCTGTTTGCCACGATGTCAACTATCCTTTCTGTTTATCTGTGAGCATGGTTTTCTCCATGACCAGTGGGAAGGAGTGATTGGGTGTGGATTTTGCATGTGATAGTCACAGGTATATGTCTTTTCCATTCCCCCTTGCTGTACTCTTTCACTTAATCAGACATATCTGATACATTCATTTCTCTAGTCTTTCATCTGACATATGATGCACCCAAAAAAACTCATTAGCTAAAGTTTATTCCAGAAGTTGGTAAGGAATACAGTTTCTGGAATAGCCAAGCTACAAAGGGCAAACTGAAAGAAAATGGTGCATTAATAATACCAACAACAACAACAACGACCACCACCACCAGGATTAGTTCTCTGTTGATACAGAAAAAGGAAAATGTCTTCCCCTTTAACTAATGATTTTGTAGAAACCATTGCCATATTTTTCTTGCAATTTAACTATGAAAGGAAGGATAGAGATCTTTATTGCTTCCTGTACTTATTTTTCCAGAGATTTGAGTGACATTCCAGAGCCCTGAGAATGGTTAGCATGCTGAGGCCAATGCAGTATATTGAATTTTTAGTTTTAAGAGAGGCTGGCGATGAATGTGTGAAGAGCCCTTTTCTGAAACCCTCTGGGCACTTGGGGCCTGTTAAGACCTTTCTTGTTTCTTTCTATTCTCATGTATCATCATTTGGGGTTATGCAGGATGCTCTGGGAAGGCAAAACTCGGGCTGAAGGTCAGGCCCTCCCTGGTGAAGCAAAATTGTTGCTGCTGCTGAGGTGTTTGCAGGAAATCAATATGGCTGCTAAAGTGCCTTTGCTTAGGAAGGCTGTCTAAGTAGCCTTTCCCTCATCTCTAATGGCAAGTAACCTTCAGTTTATTAATCTACAGAGCCATCAATATGTCTCTCTATGTCCCTGTGATTGATCTATATACCTGGTAGTGTGTGCTATTAAAATCCATGTTTTCCAGCTTTCCTGGTCACCTGGAATGAGTAAAGCCAATTTAGAAATCCTTACTGGAGCTGGAAAACAAAAGCAGGGCAGTATGCTTCCTTTTTATCTACCATTACTAATTTGTCTTTAGGATTGGATTACTCAGATTAGGCCTTCTCCTCCTCCTATCTCTCCACCTAAATGCCAGTTCTATTGTGCTTTTGTTGGCAAATATGGATAATAAAACTTCATCTTAAAAGCTGGGCCTTTGAGGAAGTGGTTTATTTCTTGGTTGTCCCCTAGGCAAGCCATTTAATCATTCTGTGTCTTTCTTCTCACTATCAAATGGAGATACTACTTTACTCCTGGCTTTAGTCTACCCTGCCTGCCAGGGAGCCATTTGGAGTATGGCTTTTCACTGTCTCTGGCAAAAGAAGAGTTGATTTTCAGGTAGAACTGTGAGGGAAAATTAGTCTTAAAAAGTCTTAAATGGAAAGAATGAAAAGCAATCATTCCAGCTTTGTTCCTTGGTCTGTGATGGGCACAAACTCTGTTTGCAAAGCAGGAATTGAAACCCCCCTGTTTGGAAAAACAGCTACCCACATTATGATCTGAAACACAGGTTGGAAAAGTCATCAAGTGCACTAGTGCCTCTGGAGCAGGCAGATGCATATGGGGGCACAAGTGGGGGAGGGAAGAGTGAGAAAGATTATTTAGGATGTTGAACGTATTAAACGTGTACCTTTTAATATGTGCTGTAGCATTTCAACAGATGTGGAGAAAATTTTGAGGTCAGGAAGGAAAAGCCACCTCCTGCTCCAACTAGTGTTTTAGAATTGATTAGGCAGCACACATTGTCTGGAAGGATAAGGAGAAGGATAGTGCAGCTCAGCCAATCCTCTGGCTTTCTAACACAGTCCCTCACCTACAAGGAGACTTCCACATTCTGTGGAATAAAGGAGATAATGCTGTTTCAGCCATTTTGTTTTGTCTCTAATCTGGTCTCTTATGAGTGCTATTGAGGGAAGTTTTAAAAAATGGGCCTTTAAAATGCTCCTTTTCATGATATCTCATAATTAAACTTCAGCAAATGAGTTGAGCAATAACAGGGGAGTTCTGGTCTCTTTTATGAGGCAATACTCTAGTTCCTAAGTGGGTGAACTAGGAGACCTTTCTCTCTTGCATGGGAATTGAGTAATTGCTGGGAATTGTGCTCCTCTTGTTAGTGTACTAGAAACTCTTTAAAATAAAATAGCTGAACCCTCTCTAAATAATGAATTCATGGAAATGCTGGTTCCTAAAATTCCTAAAACGGGACCTTCAGGCAACCAAAATCTGTGTCCAGATCCAGCTTCTGCAGCTGGTCAGCCTGGCTGTGGCTGCCCAAACCTCTGGATCCAAATCCTCAGGAGGTTAGAAAGGTTAGAGATTTTTTGCTACTCAGGCTTACTTCTAATTAGAAATGAAATACCATAAATAGTTTTTAGGGAAGGAAATGAAAGCCTAAAAGCAAAATGAAATTAAAGGTCAATCTTCAACTTAGCAGGCTGATGTGGAACGTGGATTTAATAACAAGAAAATCCATTCTGAGAAGGAAAGAAAAAAAGTCAAAATTACTAGACAGGTAAAAGACAGAATGGTTTAATATGTAACCTCATCCTCTGAAATATAAGGCAGGTGGAAAGCGTGAGCAAGTTCAATAACAAAAAATATAAATAGACCTAATAGTTGAGAGGCACTGGAAGAGAAACTGGCTACACTTGGAGGCATCTAGAGTGAGGTAAAACAGAAATGGAAAATTAAATATAATATAGAATCAAATTTTGACAATATAGTGGTTTTTAAAGGAACAAAGAAACAAACCTGCTCTCCAGAATTTAATTTGAATCCTTCTTGCTTCCTTATAGCATTTAAGCAAACCCAGTACAATTTCCCATGCACAGTTCAAACTCATCAGAAGAAGTTTTATTAGGTATTCAAAATATTTCTAGATTCTTTCAACATTTTGATAATATTATTTTCCATACCCATATAGTTTTTATTCCAGAGGGCTTTTAGGTACAAAACCTCTAAGCAGGCTTTAAGTAAGTGTGAAACCAAAAGAACATAATTATTTACCTTTATTTTCCTTTAAGGACAACCCAATCTCCCTTTCACAACTGGTGAAGCAGCATTAATAAATATTGAATTCTCTGCATTGGAGACAAGCTGTCATTGCTGCCCTGTATTTTGAGGGATAGGAATTTCCCAGCTCTCATGCTAAGCCACACGCTGCAGCCTCATGAACATTTTTTGCTGTGGCCTGTTAAACTTCCCTCCCTGTTCCTAGGCAGGGCAGAGAGCCAGAGAGAAGTGATGAGTGCTTTTCATGGTAAGGAACAATACATGAAGACTTTCCAAATTAATTTAACATTCACAAGGAATGCTGTTGGCTGCATCAATTTCAGATATGCTGGCAAGCAGGAAATTATTTTCCATGTAGATGATGTTTCTATCCCTTCCCCCCCCTCAGGACCCCTATGGTGAGAAGGAGGAAGAGAGGTTTTGTCTTTTAATGAAATCTAATTGTGGAGCACGGTTGGGGAGGGGAAGGGTCAGGGGAAGGCCAGCCACATGAGCCTCTGCAGCAAGACATCTCCTGGAATGAGCTGATCCTGGTGGCTCCATTGGGCACTCTTGGTCCCTGCTCTCCCCTCGGAGACAGGATGACCTTGCGGAAAGAGGTGGGAGCTGAGATGGTGGAAAAATGTTGCTCCCTGCTGCAGTCTCTGGAGAGGGACCTTGGATCTCATCCTCTGTTGAGGCTGAACTCCCTAAAAGCTTACTGGTACAGATGGTTTAATTTCCTTTGTCTCCCCAAAGGGTCCCTCAGGTTTGTTAACTAAACATACACAGAAGAATAGAATGGTTTGGGCTGCAAGAACCTTAAAGACCATCCTGTTCCAGTACCCCTGGCATAGACAGGGATACCTGCCACTGAACCACGTTCCTCAGAGCCCCATCCAACTTAGCCTTGAACACTGGAAGGGGTGGGGCATCCACAACTTCTCTGGGCAACCTGTTCCAGTGACTCACCACACTCACAGTAAAGTAGCTAATCTAAATCTAAGCTTTTTTTCCAGTTTAAAGCCCTTCCTGCTTGTCCTATCATTGTATCCTACAGTACTGCTAAGATTTGACAGAGTTTTTAAGATTTCTGAGCAAAGTGAACTTCTGCATGCACTGGAAAGCCAGCATGGACATGGCTGACATCTGTACAAGTCTGGATCTCTTCTGGGGGCCAGGGTCTTGTGTGTGGGATGCAATGGCTTAAGCTAAAAGCAAAATGGAAAGCAAGGTTTGCAAGGTGAAAATAGCAGATGATTAAAGAAGAAGAGACATGTGCAGAAAGTCCAAAGTGTGGAAATTGTGAAGATCAAGTATGAAGTGTCCCAAGATTTCTAGGTGCTGTTTTATGATATATTTTATCTCCAAACTGTGTGGAAGAAATCCCATATGAGAACATTAGGGCTGACATAAAAAACTCTGTAAACTCAATCAAGAGCATTTAAGAAATTTTGAGGAAATTTGATATGGAAGTAATTAGGAAAAGAAATAGTAATTAGAAAATAATTTAATGCTTATAAGGATGTAGGTATATCTATGTATATACCTGGTGCTCTTTATCATGTAGAACATACAGATCTCAAGACACCTATGCTCTTCCTAGTCATCCAGTCCATGAAAATATCAACAAATACTGCATAATCAGTGAGAAAAGATTCAATTTCTAGATCTTAGCCATTAATCTTATTTCCCTCTTTCTTCCCTCCATTCCTGTAATTCTTGTTCTAATGCAATTTCAGTTCAACTTTAAATACATTCTGCACTGTCTCAAAAACTTTGCATTTTTTTCTTGGTGTCCTGTAGACCATGAAAGTTTCTTAAATTGGCAGTGGAAGCATTTCAATCATTAGGGGACAAGACATAAAAACTTCAAGTTTAATTCGAATATGCAATCTGCTGCAGGCATTTCCATGCCTGGAAGTTCAGTCAGACTTCACTGAAACCATGGGGCAGGACTTGTGCTCATGCTATGGGCACTTGAAATTGTTAAGGTTGGTGGAAAAAAACCTACTGGAAAGTGACATCAAGCAGCTCAGCCCCTGTGAACGACCGCAGGTGAGGGCTCAGGCCTGCAATTGAGTTACTGCAGTTTAACGGGTTACCGTGCATCAGCTGAGCTGCAGAAACACTCGCGTGTGTCCTCCTCGCCCCTGACAAATGTAAGGTGATTTGACTTAGCTTAATCTATTTTCATTGCAGGCTAAATTGAATTACCTCATATTTATGATGGGCTATAAGGGCACTCAGAGAGAGTTATCTGGGTTCAACTGATGTCTGGTAACTTGCTTAGCCATGGTAGCTGGACTGTGGGTATAAACCCTAAACGGCCTTGTGCTCGTAGGTGAGACCTGATGTGAACTTCAGCAGACACAGATTTATGACTCACGATGAAGTAGTTTGGGATGTAGTAAGCCATTGACAGAATGGCTGGAATTGACTTTAAAAGGAATAGAGTAGTTGGCAGGGCACTTTCTTAATGGGTTTCTGATTCTGGAATATAGTTCCTTTCCCCTTTCAGAGTCTGTATAGGTTTGAGCTACAGCAGCACAGAGCCTTGCCGTTCTTCCTCAGTTTTTTTCAGGCAAACATGTGGGATGGAGCTGGGATGATAGCTTTAACTCCCTCTGGGTTTTCTCTGAGGGTTCTTTGGTAGAGTAAATTAGTTTTAAATTTGGTTGTTCTACCATAACCTAAGTATTCTTAACTGAATTGTAAATTTAAATGTTAAGTGTTGCACTGAATGTTTAAATAATTCTAAAAGCACTTGGAGCATGGGATAAGTGCTGTAAAAATCTAAATAAATGAGTAAATTGTTTAACAGCATATGTGGTAATGCAAAATACTACATGTGTGCAAAGAGTAAGAGCGGTGCTCGAAATGGTTGCCAGACCTTAAAATTCCTCGTTACATGCAAAACCTTTTCCCATTAACAGGGCTCTTTTTTCATGTTTAGCCTACTGTATAACTGGGAGAAGAAGATGAAGTTGGCAGTTTAGACTGTCAAACAGAGGTTTCAGCTCAGCAGTGAGGTTCAAAGAGATTAATTTGAACTTGACTGTTTATGTTACTGATCTCTTACCAGCTGGGTTTGTGGCATTAAGATGTCAATAGTACAACAGAATTTAACGAACAGTTTCATCATTGACATCATCTTTTGAAGGTACAGATGATTGCCTCCTTATGTACTAGGACATATTTCTTTAGGACAGGACTCTTTGTATGCTTTCATCTGGGAGGGTGAAGAAGGAGAGGGAGGTGGGGAGAGAGCCTTGAAATTAAGCTAATTAGAAAATATCCTAGTACATAAGTGGTTTATTTAAGCAAGTTCCAGCAAAAAGGTTCCCATTTCCATATGCCAAAAGAAGCTTTATTTCTTCTTTTAGTTCAAATTCCCCTTCTTTCTTTCAACTGACACAAAAACAGAGCTGCTAAGGTAATAATAAACCGTCCTATGTGAAGTGGCATTATTATTTTTAGTAGTTCAACCTTGAATGGAGGAGAGAAGCCTCTTGGAAGGGCAGGAAGAGTTGATCATGGAGTTTCTTTTACACACCCTGTGCTCCCTCCAGACCCATACAATAATTATTAATCAAAGGTAGCTGCAGTGTCTTTCATTGAGGCTGTTTTGGTAACTCTCTTGGTCAAGCATAGGTTGTACAAGGTTCAAACTTGGTTAAGATGTCATTGACCTGACATACTGACTGCTGGTCTTAGGAAAAGACAGGGCAGAAATGCTGAAAACCAAAATAAAATAAAGTAAAATGCATCTGGCTTAAGGACTTGAGATGTCATTTCTTTGTGGGAGATGGTTTCATTAATGAAACTTACAGGATTGGTCCCTTGTTGAACAGGCTTTTCTACTGTCCCTTGATACTGTGGGTCATGGTGGGAGATTCAGGTGAAGGGGGGATAATAACCTTTTGGGGAAAATAAGTAAAGAATCACTAAATGTGAAATGGTTTTGTTTTACAAAATAATGATACAGCTAAATTTGACTTAAGTGTTCTCTAAAAGCCTTTCCTCCTGTGCTTTAGTGGCTGCTGCACCCCCTTGAAATCCTGCGCCTTTGAAGGAAATCACAATGTAATCCTTTGGTTTGGCACGTATTGTCCCTTAATGACAGGCATTACATCTGCACAGTACCATAAATCAAAGCTAGGGGCTGTTTTAAATAGGCTGCAGATGCATGTGGACGTTTGCTAAGTGGCACTTCACTGGAGAGGGGAGGGGGAACCATCCCACCGCTGCAGCTCATGGTAGAACAGGGCCAGCAGAGGGGCTTCCCATGTCCACAATATTTTCACTTCACCTGGGATTTAGCTCTACATGAAGACCTGTTTAGCAGAAGGAAATGTTTTTTGACTATGACCTCTGAAGGGTTTAATTGGGATTTAACTGTTCCTATTTTTTCACTCCATGTGGGAGTCTGGAGCTCTGTTTACAAGGTGTGTCATATCCTCTCAACCCCAGAGTCCTTCTCCCCCTCCTTTCTTTTTATGTTCTGGACAAACAGGGAGAAAGATACTTTTAAAGCAAATGCACATAGAAAAACCCACAATTACTGTCCCTGATTTCGCTGTGAAAACTTTACAACAGCAGTACTGAAAAATCTTCCTCTACCCCTCCTACTTCTTCTAAGAGAACGAAAAAATCCATCAAATTAACACATCAATGAGTTGATTGTAATCTCCAGGGTTCAGTGTAGCACTTTCTAGCCTCTCAGACAGGAGGCCAGCATGATTTATCAATGCAAACCTAATAGCATCAATATGAATCTAACTAAAAATCAATATTTCATTACCAAATTGTTAGTGAGAATGAAGAAAAATTGCCAGAGTCAGAGCATTCTCTAGGGTAGGAGCATCTGGAGTTCAATGTGACAAGATGAGTGATGCATGACTTGGGGCCTGGGGAAGGACACTGGGAGGACAGGCCACTACGTAAGGCCGAAGATTCATGAAGAAAGCACTTTTTTTTTTTTCCTAAAGCTTTCTCTAAGAAGAAAGAAAATGTCTGAGAAAATAAAAATGGAAGGCACGCTGCTATTTACCTAAACTGATGCAAAGTAGCTCAAACAACTGAATCTGGACAGATTAGTCCCTGCTATGGACACCTACACAGAGCTGGTTTTCACAGGAGACAAATGGGGAAAATAAATTCAGTGGTCCAGATCCTGATTTCACCTACAAAGGACAGAAATTTATAATAGCTTTCACTGTGGAAATACTTTGTTTCATATCCCATGTACTTGAAATTGGATTTGGTAGACTTTGGATTTTTTGAAATTTCAGATTTATGGTGGATTTCTGTAGATTGCAACTGAAATGTGGACTGAAATCTTCTATCAAGAAGGCAGCAGTACTCAAAATGGTGTGTTTGCTTGAAATGCATACTGGTAATTAATGTGCTTCTTATTTAAAGAAACAGAGCAAGAAGTGCATGGAAGAGTGCCAAAAATATATTCAAAGCATAACTTTATAGTACGTTAAGTCATCGGTCTATTCTGGCAGCATGGTAAGAGCTTGCATATTTAGAACTGTGGAAAAATAAGAACAAATGCACTGAAATGTAACTGTGATTTGAGATTCTCAGAGAGCCTTCTTATTACTCAGGTTCAGCATATATTGGAGGATGATGCTTGGAGTTTTTGTGTCCCAGTAGCTTTCATTCACTTGGGATATCAGAAAGTTATTTGACTATATAACAGCTGCTGTACTGTTTGACATCTGCATCTCTCTGGGTTTGGAATGACCATGTCATGGGACTCAGGGAGCCCTCAATATCTGGGGTTTTGTACTCTTCTGAGGGGAAAGGTAGCACCCTTTCTGTGACCCTTAAATCTACAGCTTCTGGAATCAGATTATGGGTGACCCTCTCAGCTTTCAGATTCTGAAGAAAAACATTTCAGCTCTTTGCTACTTCTCTTTCTACTGAGAAAGAATAATCAAAGGCTTGGAAACCAGGAAAAAAACATAATGTCTCTAAAACTACCGTGAAACGAAAACAAAGTATTAGTTATTTTTTACTCTTTTTTTTTCTTTCTTTCTTTTTTTTTTTTTTTTAATGGAGACCTGCAATGAATAGTCCTGAGGTTTCTCTAGTTCTTTTGCATCCTTATTTGGCTAAGTCTGCTCCATACGGCTCCAGTCAACATTTTTTTTTTAGAGGGAGAGAAAGAGAATTTCCAGGTTAGTTGAACTTATTGCTCAGAATAAAATTTCTCCTAGACCCTGCGTTTCTAATTCTGGCAGCCTGTGATACATCACTAATCTCTAATTCCCTTACTCCCTAGGAACTGTCATTATTTTATGTATTGACTAATACAGTTGTCTCAGGGTAAATTTCCCCTGAAATCAAAGTTTACTTCTTGCATTAGAAGTGAAGCCTACTCCCTTTTATAAATGACAGACTCTCCTTTTATAACTTTGCATGTGTTGGAAGCAGTGACACTAGAAATGTATGTGACTTTGTTTTTTTATGTTTATGTTTTTGTTTTTGATGAGGTATTACCTGTACTTAGGACTGAGAAAATTGGAAGGCTAAATATCTATATCATGATTTCAATCTTTTTTCTAAAAAAAATTCTGATGAAACCTGACGGTATCAGTAGACAGGAAAGTTAGTTTCTCTGTTATAAGGAATTACTTAAAGATATTAGCATCAATAAAAAGTTCTTCTTTGTTTCCATTATAAATTTATGTAGGTTCAAGCACTGGTGAAAACAGCATTTTATTTAAATATAGAGAAATTACAATAAATTTTTTCTTTACAATACAATAAGTGAACACGCTGTTTAAGTAGGCATGCCATGTTAACTGAATATACCCTTAGATAAATTGTAAACATAAAGATGTAAGAAATACCACCCATTCAGCACCCCAAGCAGCTTGACAAAATTTTGAGGCTAAATCAGTTTCTAATCTGTATTGATTCTTCTGAAATGGTTTCTGCTTCACAGATCTCTTCCTTTATAACATTTGTGCATGGTTCTTCTGCAATAATCACAGGAAGTTTTAGTTTGTGTTGTGGTTTAGAATTTGATAATGGAGCCTTTTGGCTCCTGTGCTGGTTTGGGCTGGGGTAGAGTAAATTTTTCTCCCAGTAGCTGGTATAGGGCTGCAGTCTGGATTTGAGCTGACAATGGTGTTGATGACCAAGGGATGTTTCATTATTATTGAGCAGAACATATAAAGAGTCATGACCTTTTCTGCTCTTCACCCCACCCCACCAGAGAGGAGACTGAGAGTGCACAAGGAGTTGGGAGGGGACACAGCTGGGACAGCTGACCCCAGTTGACAGAAGGGACAATCTGAACCAATGGGCTGGTGCTCAGCACATAGACTGGGGACAAGAAGGAGGAAGGGAGTGATGTTGAGAGTGCTCGTGTTTGTCTTCCCAGTCACCATTATGGGTGATGGAGTCCTGCTTTCCTGGGCATGCTGGACACCTGCCTGTCCATGGAAAGTGGGTGAATGAATTTCTTGAGTTAGTTTGCTTGCATGCGTGGCATTTGCTTTACCAAGTTTTCTCACTTTTACGCTTTCAATTTTCTCTCCCATCCTACCAGGGTGAAGTGAGTGATCAGCCAAGTGGGGCTGAGCTGCCACAACACTTCCAAAACCACAAATGAATTATTGTTGGAAAAATTGAGACAGTAACTTTACTTCCATGTAGACAGTAAATGGGTGCAAAGATAAGTCAGAAAAAACCAGGAATATTGTATTTGTTTATTAAGAATTGACATCTTTATTAATTTGTATGTCCCACTTTCTGTTGGTACTGTTCTTTCTCATACACATTGTTTTTATTTTACTTGACACCAGTCTAGAACTGAATCACACCTTTGCTGCTATTGAACAGCTTAAAAATGGAAGACAAGATCCAATCAGACAGACCAACTAGGGTATCCAGTGAGGATAGAACCTGAATATTCACTGCACTTTTTTTGGAAATACAGAACTGTGCAAATCCTTGCTCAGGCTGATTGAGACAGTCTGCCAGCCAATCATCCTTAGTGATCAGTGACAAAGAATGAAAAATATTAGAGAAGTAACATCCATAAAAGTTTTCAGAACTGCTTAACTTAAAAAACTAACACTCCTAAATAAATGATCTAGCATTAGCAACTTTCTTGATTGAAAGACTGAATTTATAGCAGTACCTTGCATAATCATTTGCTGCAGTTTTGCAAGGGGAAACTTCATTCAAAGGTCAATCACAGAGGATGTGCAACAATAGAAAATGATAGAGGACAGCCATGAGAATGGAAGACAAACACACTCAGTGGAAAGAAATCTCCTCTGGCTTTTTTGGTCTTAAAACTTCAAAGCAAATCCAGAGTAGATTTCTCTTACTATTTGGATGTTTTTGTCTGTGCTTAGCAGGTTCATTGATTTGCAGGTGCAAACCCAGTACCACTGTGGCTGTGTCCCAGTCAGAGGGTGATGGGGAATCACCTTATGCCTCTGTGCTGCCTGGTTTCTTCATTTGCATGGTCTGGGTAGGTAGAAGAATATGTGCTGGGTTTGAATTCAAATGTTGATATCAAAGATGTGTGATGACAGCACGACCAATTTAACTGTTGGCATTTTATTTCTCATTGTGTCAGTAGTGCATCTTCTGCCTACCTCCAATCCATCTTTTTTTTTTTTTTTGGACACCACCATATAGACCAAGCAAGTATGGAAGAATAATTTCTTATGCTTGCCTTGGCTTCAGACCAGTGGAGTTATGACTGCAGTCACCCTTTTCAGAGGAATTTGAACATTTGATGTTTCTTTTCTGTGGATGTGCACAGAAAATAAACACAGGGCCTGAAGCAGAAATGAACTGAAAGGTGGATTGATCTTCTTGCTATAACTATTTGAAACTTGAGGGGGATGGAAGACTTTCAGATTTTTCCTTTTGATGAAGGAAGAAGAGCTAATATTGGAAAACGTAGGGAAGCACATATTCAGCAGTAATGGCTAATCATAGATATTGAAAGCTATAATGTGACTCACAGACATGCCATGCAAGGAGTAACTTGCAGTACTCTGCTCATTTAACACATCTTATCTGCTTTCATACCCACAAACAAAAGCAGGGTTTTAACCATTAATATCTGTGCTTCTCTGACCTGCCTTTCAGTGTTGCTTGTGCAGTGGGTAAGCAAAAGGCCAGCTGAGAAGTTTATTCTCTATAATGAGTACACTTCATGATATGATAGAGTCCTTGACAAGAGTGTTTTACAGAAGGAGTAGCTAAGTAATAGCTAAAACATTGTGCTCTCTAAAGAGTAAATGCTTTGGCTCACTGCCAACTTTCTGTTTGATTACAAAGAAATTGGAAAGGGACATCCATCCAGGTCTAATACAGCAATTGTTCATTTCTTTTAGAAAATAATGAGCAGAAAAACTATATTACAATAACTGAAACATTTGGCAATTTATGTATTTATTTGCATATTTGCAAGGCTTGTGGGTAAAATAGACACCTGCTAAATGTATGGTGTGACTGATGGTAAAAATGGGTTCTTTTCACAGGTTTGTTCTTTACAACCAAACGGGCTTAAGAATTTTGCCATTTACATAACACAGCGTAAATTGTTTCACAGTAAATCTGCTTAGCAACTTTATTTATGGAAGAATGACATGTGCATTTTCTATGACACCTAATACTTTGGGGTTTTATTTTGTCAAAATTGTTGTTTTACTCCCTTCTCCCCCAATTATTTATAGTTAAGATCTGTTTAGGCACTTTGTCTGAAAGGTAAGTTTCAATAGGATCCTGTTATAGTGTAGAATTCTGTGTTTGAAGTATTAATGTGTGGCACTTCTATGCAATGCTTTTTATTTATTCTTTTCCTGCAGGCTTTCAGATGCAAAATAACATGAGATTTGGCCTTTTTAAAGTATTTAATTGCTGGGATGGTGAATCTGTCATGAAAAATCAGGAGACTTATATTATGCGCTGCTTTCTTGCCAGTTTAGACATACAACAATACTTCCAGCTCTCCTTTCCATTGGTGCATAATAGATTTATTATTTTTATTGTGGCAAGACTTGGGGTTTGCATTTAGGGTCTGGTTAGGGTAAAAATGGGAAAAAAAAAAAAAAACATGAAAAGACATTAATTCCCAATCTCCAGTCTCTGGCCTAGGCAAAAATTTTGCCTTTTCTTCCTATATCTGCTTGTACTAAAGCTGGGGGATGTGCTTTTGATACTTCCTTGTGCAAAATCCACTTCAAATTAATCCTAGCAGGAGGTTTTGTAGCACCCTGGATCTTTCTCTTCTCCCTGCCCTCTCCATGGGCAATTGGCTGACGTGCATGTACATGGCAGTTCACATGAACTGTCACCCACCCATCCCCACATGCACATTCTCCCTAGCTTCTCCTAGCCCAGAAATGTCTGAGGTTTTGTTGGATGCTTATTTGCCCCTTTTTTTTTTTCTCTACCTCTCTGCTTTCTATCAAGTTCCTCACTGCTTTTGGCAGGTTACTGAATAAGTCAGCAGTGGGGTTCTTTGGCAGTTTTGAGTTGTCCTCAAGTTCTTGGTTTTGTTGGTTGTTTTTTTTGATATGATGTGGCCTTTTCCAAGGACTTCTGAAAGCCTTGGAGTAGTGAGCAGCCAGCTCCTCATTGGTACTTTGCATACCTGTCCTTGGGGATGGCTTATCCTCTGGAGTATTGGAGTGATTCAGTGCTGTCCAAGAAATTATTCATAAAGATTTTGCAAACTGATCAGAGCATCAGGTGCAAGTTGTAGTGGAAATATTGTGCTGAGAAAAGCCTCTGACCACACTTAGCATGGACTAAAATGGGTTTTCCCTATTTCCTTCAACAATATTCAAATATTTTAGCTATTTTTTATGCTAGGTTTTTGTTTTGTTTTGTTTTGTTATTTTTTGTGTTTACTCACAAACAGTCTCTTAAAAAACCCAGGGCTTCTGTCAGAAGCTTCTTTTTCCTTGAGAGAGAATTAATCTGTACTAAGGTCAGTGTTTCTCTGCCAGCATTGCTGCATGTAGCCAAACAATAAACTTAAAAATCAGACTGGTCCTTTGGTCCTTCTAAACCACAGTCAGCTATAGGACTGCTTGTTTTAGGAAGGTGAGTTTCATGGATCCTAAGGAATGAGGGCCTTGCTGCTTTGCTGCACTTTGCATCTAGTTTATACTGTTTAACTGCTTTGCTGCAATGTGAAGCTTAGCATGGAACAACAAATTCTACTCTGCTATGTTGGGATAAAACCACTGTTACCCATGGAGGTGTAAGAGTGAAGCCTGCATAGATAAGTCTCATTTCTGACTTCTATGGTTCAGGTAAGTGATTTATCCAATATCACTGTTTAGTGGACTGGAGGGAAAAGCTTGAGATTTCTGTAAGAGAACAATATTTAATATTCTAGTCTTTGTGGCATATAAGTGTACAGGGTAAAGAGGAATATACACTTTCAAATCTACAGATAAAAAATATTTTAAGGACAAAGTATTTTTAACAGTCCCTTTGACTAACAAGAAGATTGGATGGTTTGTTGCTCTGAACATAGGGTGTTAGTCTGAATTTCAGAGGTACTCAATGCACATTACAATTTTTACTCCTATTTTCTTAGTTAATTTAGGCATGTCACTTTAACCATAGTATTAACCACCTCAATAACTATTTTCTCCCTGTCAGGGCTGTATTGCCTGGAGCTGCTTTCTTTATCACGATATTTGTTCACTTTGTGACAAGCATTTGCTAGGAAAGACAAATATCTTTGCTTTGCTCATGACTTCTACATGACTCTGACTGGTACTACTGTAGTCTAGTGGTATAGGAGCATGAAATCATGTGGATGGACACATTTTCTGTAGAAAGAGAATACCTAATGAAAACAAAATGAAAAAAAACAACACCCAAAAACTTGCCAAAACAGTAAGACACTGCTGCAGGACATGATTTTGTGGCATAAGCATCATGTCTAAAGTATTTACTATCCTTGAGGACACAAGTTTAGGCAGAATCAGCTTAGACCTTCACTCCTGAATTGTAGTAAAATTCACATATGTGTGCTTGCAGATTTTAAATGTGAAGCATTTTTGGACATGGCATGGTTCTTCTGTTTAAGAGAAAATGTACAATGGACCATAGAAGATAAAGGCTTTGCACCAGATATTCTCCCTACCCCTGCTTTTCCTTTTAACCTGGCAGTTTTCTGACCACAGAGTGTGCAAAGTGATTTGAACTGAAAGTCACTATTTAGGTACAGAAATACGGAAGCATTGTTTCTGTGGAGAGTGGTTAGGAAAAAAGAGAAATTTCTGATCTACTGTGGTCTCTATCTACTTACCTCCAAATTCAAAATGAGGGAGGGGAGAAAAGCCCCTTCCAATTCATCTTAATAAGATGACATAAGTTGGCAAGTCTTTACTTTTATTACCCTGTCTACTCCAGCATCCTCAGCTAGAAGTCAAGTTGTTGGCACAGAAACATCCACTTTTCTTGGTCTTGTTCCACTCTTCCAGCTTGAGGACTCTATATAGGATTAATCTAAAGGTAGAAAAAAAGCATTAAGCAAAGCAATAAAAATAATTAAGTCTGATAGAGATATTCCCCCCTCCTTCTGCCATTCCTTTGCTACAAATGTGCAAACATTTTTCCCTACAGTGGGAGGCTGAGAGGTGCTATTTGCTTTACTGGAATATAGCTTCTCCCCATCCTCTCCTCTCCATTCTCTGTTTCCCCTTAAGTCTTAAGGGCTGTCACTAAGGGCTGCCCTTGTGTTACTGGAGTCCACTGTTGTTTCAAGCTAATCTCAGGGATCAGCTAAAGCCATCAAATCAACCATCTGCAGCTGTGCAGCGAGTCTAGCGGACTCCAAGTTCTTCAGCCTTTTTAATTTTTATCTTTTGGTCTTGTTTTGTTCATGGCATATTTATGACCAGTGGGATTGAGATGAAAAGTCTTTATGTACATACATGAAAAAAATCAGTGCTATACTGTTTTTTCTTTTTTCTTTTAATGATATTTCATTCCAACAAGCTCTTTCTATCTAGACAGGGTTCTGCTTAATTAGATATTTAAATGGTTGGAGCAATGCTGTTTCTTTAACTCCTAACTGCAACAAACACATACGAAACACACTGTTGGCGGCATTTAATCAACAGCAGTCAATTTATCATTTTCACAGTTTTAGTGAGTGGTTATGAATCACTAAAATCACAGGTATTGTAGATGCAGCGTTGTGGCACTATCATTAACAAATATACAGTGCACAGAGGGATGACTTGGTAATTGAGTGGGACTAATAAGAATACATCATTTAGCTGTATGTGACAAACTGTGCCTCAAAACACAGCCATGGAAAATTCACGTTTTGCTTAATAAATAAATTACACAGCCAATGTATTATACATAATTTGTGTCCTCATGGATTTGAATGATATATAATGCATACTCCAAGTCATTTATTTATTAAGACTAACTATATATATTGTAGTTGGGGAATTTTAAACTCTAGAGTAAGACCTGCATAGGTAACTGTTACAACTACTGAGTTTGATTGGGCAGCAAATGAGGCTGTGCATTTGGGGAGCTGCAAACACAGGCAAGTGTCTCTAATGTTACAAGCTCCAGAGTATTAATAAACTTCACTTTCCTCCATTAATTTGAGGGATAAGAGGACTAAAGTTGGAGAAGTAACTTATTCAGCAATGGAAAACAAGGAATTTTTTCAATAAAAGGAAAATACCGATAGCAACAAGGAGCTTTGCTGCACTTGGGTAATAACAAACTCTTCCTCTGTAATGTTTTGGAAGAGGCAGTTTTACACTTGTGGGCATCTAGGTCCATTGGCCAATTCAAAGAAGATAGCAAAATAAAAAAATTGATTCTCTTGAGCATCTTGGATAGGCAGTAGATGAATATTTGACCCATGGATGCTTTCAAAATACTTTCCAAAAGGTGCTCTAAAGTTCTCCAGCTAACATGCTCTGCAGCTGGCCTATAGCATTTTGTTTCAGGACTTCCACAATTTTCCACTTAAGCTACTGTCATGTCCAGATTCCTCTGGGTTCTTTGTTTGTTTCTTTGTTTTTCATGGTGTCTAGGAGCTCTGATTTAATTTTAGAAAATGTTTGTTTTCTTCTAGCAGATTGACTAAAGCGTAGTATCTTGTAGGACCCTTTTATAGCACGTAAATTTGAATAAATTCTGGAAAAGTAATCTTTTGAAATGAAACTGGTTTTGTTTTAAAATATCATTACTGTTCTGAATCTCCAACTAAAAAGAAAAAATAAGTACTAAAAAAATAGCTGTTATCAAGTTGCATTGAATAACACTGATCAACCATCATTTCAGGTGCACATTGAACAGTGCATATATAGGGTCAACAATTTCCACCTTGAGTTTCCCTGGAAACATTACCTGTAGACTGCATAAATCTGCATATAAGCAGGTTTTTACAGGGCAACTAGAAAGGTCCTTTTTCTGACATTGGTGGAAAATGTTGGCTTGCTAAAAAGAACAAGCTGTGTGAAACCACCAAGACTAACCCAGGCTAATCTGCGAGAGGGAGGAACACTAGCTCTGGGAAGTGTCAAGGCTGATTTCTCAGCAGTTAATTATTTTAAAAAAACCCAAAACCCCAGCAAAACAAAACAACACTTTATTTTCTTACTCCAGAGCTAAGTGGTTTTGTTGTTTTGTTTTTTTTAAATCAGATATTTCTAACCAATTCTGAAACATTACTGTGATTTAAAATTGCAGAAGGTTTATTCACATCTGAATTTCTTTGACACTGCAGAAGTGCCTGAGACTTCTGTTTTACTTTTGGGGAAAAAATCCCCGAAACAAACAAACTACCAGATTTAACTCTTTATATGAATCAGGTTTTGGCATTAAGTCAAACCAAAGTTCCCGAGAGGAAACCTTCTGTGAATTTGCTTCCAGCAAAGTCTGAGTCACTCAATACACAATTTTGAGCTAGTACAGATCTGCAGGCAACAAAAAGAAAAAAGTTGATTGTTTCTGGTAAATTATCCATCAGGTTTGGGATGTTATACTTAGAATTTAAAGTGAACTGCATAACATGAGTTGGATAAAGGAAAAGTGCAATATTAAGAGAGCCAAGTTTCTTCACACAGTTTCCTTTCCTGGGCTTAGTTTCCTTTTTGGAGCTACAAAGCAATGCGTATCAAGGTTTGAATCCTACCTGATAGGCAGCATTCAACAGCATGTGTAATACTGCCCTGGATGGTGCTTGCTTAGCTGCAAACTTGGAGTATAACACTTTATATAAGGAGGTCAGGTAGCTGTCAATTCTCCATTACCTGTTTCATCCTTAAATATCCTACTAGAAAGATGTTCAGCCCAGGTAATTTCTCCTTTTTTGAGAGTTGGGTTTTGGTCACTAAACTGATTTCTTCAGCTGATGCTTTTCAAAGCAGAGACCTGGTAGCTTCCTACCATCTGCTTGCTCAAAGAGCACCAGACAAAGGTAAATACCTTAATATCCATGAAAAGATCAGCTTTCACATCACAAATTAAACCAATGTAAACCTTAAACCTATCGATCCATTGTAAAGTATAACTAAATGGATAACATGAATTTCCTAGCTTCCCAGAAAATAAACACGAGGCCTTTGGAAATTTCACAGCCTGGATGCGTATTGTACCAGTCCATAGGTTCATTGATTTGTTTTCTTCAACAGACTTGCATCTTACTTGAGAGCAGGCTTTTCATCTTTTTTTCTCTGGGATCAAGATGATCTTACAGTTGATTGTGTAGCGGACAATTTAAATTCAAACTGAAGCATGACTGTATTTGTCAATAATTCAATACAAACTGTAGCCACTAACTCTTCCCCAGTTTGTATCACCAGTGCTTTGGTGTCTTTCCTGTGGCCCTACTATACTCTTTCTTTCTCTTTGCTACAAAGCCACCAGTGCTGAAACTTCTAGAGAAATTCTATTAACTACTAGTTATCCTAAAATAGCCTTCACCCAATGAAAAAGAGCCAAAGTGCTAAATTTTCACATCTCCAAAACTCATCAGTGTGCGTATTACACATACTGACCCAGCCTGGAGAAAGCAGCCTGGAGCTCATGAGTGGTGGGGTTGGGCTGGGTTACAACAACCCTGCCTGCCCTGGCACTAAATATATTCTGAGGGTGAATAACTACTGATCTTAATTCTCTGTGAAAGAAATGAGTGAAAGTGTGGCATGCCAGTGGACTTATTCACCTTCTTTTCCAGTATTATTTGGACAGCTTTTTGCTGCATCTGTCTGCTTCGTCCCAGCTCCTCTCAAAGAAAATAGCGAGACTCAGAGTAAGATATGGATTTAATTGCAAAGCATTGTCCCCTCTTTTAATGCTTGTAACAAGCCAATGAGCACTGAAAGGACCCTTGGTATAATAATGTGTAAAAAAATATATATACTGATTAAGGCTGCTGGGTAATAAAATGTCCTTGGTATAATTTGAGTCATTTCTCTTTGTGGTTCTATCATTAACCCTACCAGAGCCAGTGTCTGCGTATTGGTGCACTGTCTTGTTAGTCTAGCCTTTCTGGTCCCCCAGAATTAAACTTATGCTAAGAGGACTGCAAGATAAAAATGCAGGCACAGGGATGGTTAGGCCCCTGCAGTCACCAAGATGAATTAAATAATTTAAATTGACCTAGGGGCCTGTGTGTAGAATAATCCTCCACTTAGATGACCCAGTGATTCTTAACTCATTTCTAAGTCTGTATCCAGTCAATGTGAAAGTGTTAATGTTCCTGTATCACAGTACACTGATTACACTTATCTTTTTCATACCCAATAACCAGAGACAATGATTATATTATTCATAAGATTTTTTTACCTGAAGTAATAAAGCATGCAGCTTTAGTTATTATTTCCTAATCTTTTTTTTAACTCTACTTTTTTCTCCAGCCCCAGGGATAACCCTACAATTTATATTAAAAAACATTCTTCCCTTGCACACCTTTCTTTTTTTATCTCTGTCTATGCAAAGCTGGTATAATTGTATCAGCAATGTGTTTATGTGAACATTCTTGTAGCTTTCAGGGGATACTACCCCTGCAGGGCTAGCCAAAAAAAATACTTCCTTTTTAAATTGAAAAATAAAACTGGAGAGGGTTAATGTGGGAGAAAGAGGTTTATATCAGCATTTCTTGTCTTACCTTAATCAGGTAATACACAAGGCAAAAAAGTCTGACATGTCCACAAACAGTTACTGTGCTGCCCGCCATATGCTGCCCTAGTGTTCCAGATGGACGGAGAATCTGTGAAAGTCATGTTTCATGAGCATTCCCTTCAGGCTCCCAGGAACCTCCAGGACACAGCTGGAGAGATGTATGCACACACCAGTGCAGCAGTGTGGGGGCTGTGTATGTGAGTGTGTGTGTGTGTGTGTGAGAGAGAGAGAGAGAGAGAGAGTGCAATAGATGTTCAGTAGGCAGCGAGGCTGGTTCTAAATAATTTTGCAAGAACTAAAGGGCAGGGGGGAGTGATGTGGAAATCTTGCATTTGACTTCACGTGGCATACCAAGAAAATTTCCAAGTGGGATTTCTAGAATGTGTTTTCTCTCAAATTCACCAATATGTGAGACTTTATTTCATTTCCAAGAGTGACACCACATATTATGCTACAGAAAGATGGAACAAATGTACAGGGAAGCAATGAATGGGTCTAATCCCTGCCCCAAATAATCAGACAGGAAAATTGTTTTCATGCATCTTTGCTTTCTAGTGTTCTTTGTAGTAAAACACTTCTGACCCAAAAACTGAATGAAGCTCCCAATCTTTCTGAAAGACCATTAGCAAAATTTGTATTTACATTTAAATAGCACCATCCCAGTGTTTCTCTCTTCTGGGACTTGCAATTGTATTATAATGTCCTAATTATTGCTCACTGCAGGAGGATTTTTATCAGGACACAGGTATTTGAATATAAGTTGTCTCTAACATGACTGCTAGGAGTTGTTTGTTCTACTGAAATCTAAGCATGAATGAGTTGGAGTTAGTCAAAACATGGCTAGAAACCTGAAATCTGCTTAACCCTGGGAACATGTGCAAAGAGCTTGAACCAGGCTTTAAAGCACCCCACACTTCTTTAAATGCTATAACTGTCCTCTCTGCTCACCCTGCACATGGCCTAAGGAAATCTGCTTTTCACTTGGCCCTTCTCTTTTTCTTTTTCCTTCCTGTACATGAGCACTTGGAGTCCATCTTCACCTTCCAACAGAAGGGCACAAGTCAGAGGAAGGTGTGCTCTTCCATCTGCCTTCCTCTTCCACCTGTGCTGCAAGACAACCAGGTGAAACCCCAGTGAAATGAAACCCAGGTCTGATCCTAGATGGCCCCACACAATAAAGAGGGAGCACTCAGTTGCTGCTGTACGTAACCACGTTTTTATGTATCAGGCTGCCTCCCATTTCACTGCAGGTCTGAAGTTAGAGGTTGAGAACTACCTGTAGGAAGCTGTTGATATGGTAGTAAGACATTGTCCTCTTTTGATTTAAACTTACAGTTATTTCCTATGATGAGTTTGAGTAATAAAATTTTCTGGAAAATAGTGAACCCCTTTGATAGCCATGACCTTACATTAAACTTTAGCTAATTGAAATTTCGTAGCAAAAATAGCCTTTTTTTCCCAAAACTTCCCAGCTATCTATGCTCTTAACCACTACCATAACATAGAAAAACATGTAGCTGTTGACTGAGTCAGTGTCAGCTCTTACCATTCTATACATAGTCTGGTCTTTTCCAGAAATGATAGTGTTTTTACAGGTGATGTTAACCTAAAGGCAAAACAGAATGTAAGTTCTTTGTATTACGCAGATAATCAGTGATGTTTGTGAGGTTATGTCCTACATGGGTGGCCTGATTGACCACAGCAAGTTTCTGTATAAACTCCAGGGATAAAAAAGTGAAACCCTGCCCTGGAAGATAGTTGTTGCTTTTCCAAATTAATAAATAGAATAAATCTCTTTAAATACAACACCTGTAACAGCCACCTGCAATTTCTGTCATGCTGGGGTACTCACAAAGCTCTTATTCATGGGTAGAAGGTGACTCTTGACTTTTTAGGTAAAAATGCTTCCTTGCACAGAGAATTTATATATTTTTGCTTGGCAGAGAGTCCACACATCCAAATTTGCACCAGAAGTAGTGAGGTTTTACTCAGTTTTTAGGCAGCACTGGGAGAGCCCTGTGCATCCTGAGACCTTCCTTCCTTTGCTGGGGGTGTGGTGCTGGTGGCAATGGCAGCTCATGGATGGCTTCTCATTTTCCATGGGGGAAACAGCCCAAACTGAGAAGGAAAAACACCCCCAAAAAAGCTCTAGTTCAGAGCTGGAATAGCAGGTAGCAGAGAAAAGCTAAGTCAATGGGGTAGAGGCTGGTGAGAGAGCACTGCATGTTGTGGTTGCCAGGGTTCCAAAAGCATCCACAGCCCCTCACCTGCCCATGGCCCAGGACCCCATCTCAACTCAGAGCTGTCATCCCCTGTCCCAGTGGTGCTGCACCAGGGCCAGTCTTCAGGTCCCCGCAGCCTGACCCTGCCTGGCTATGGGCCTTAAGCCAGGTCTGGACCTGCCTTTTCCCAGTCTCCAGGAAGGTACCTGGTTCCCAGAAATGGGACTACCTTGGTGTCCCTGCCTTCCCAGTTCCTATATGGGGGGTAGGATGGTTCCTGGCTCCCAGGACCAACCCTTAAAGACCCCCATGAGGATTCCCCACTGTCCTGGCCCCAGGGAGACCTTGACCTCCCCCTATACACACACCTGTATTAATTTGTCTTTAATTCTGTACAAAATCAACACATGCTCTAGTGCAGATATTACCAGCTGACATAGGAATGGAAAGGTAATATCCTGGCCATTTGTTTCTGTAACTTGATCATATTGGCAGGGATATTATTTTAAGACTAGAAAAAAGGTCTCACCAAAAAAGAAAAAAAAAATCTTAATGCAATCTTCCATTCATTTTCATCAGAGAAGAAAAGGCCTTGGCCTCATCCCCAGCAAGCTTTGCCCCCATAAGGCACTGTAGCCTCTGCCTTCCTTCTCTGCTTCCAGGGCTATAAATTAATATCTCATCATTGACCATAATATGCCCCGTAACTCTGTTTATTATTACTGCGTATTTTAGACAGGTGGTAAGTATTGGCACTTTTTATTATGCTGATAAACAATGTCGGACTGCCAGGTGAAATCTGTTGTCAGAGTGATTTCTCACTTCCCTGTAGCCTCTCATGGATTTCTGCCTGGGTTAAGGGAGGGCAAAGCCCCAGTGAGTCTGCCTCCTGCAGCACCCTCTCTCCTGTGGGGATCAGCCAACTGCTGATCTCACTCCTTCCCACTGCATGCTTTCAAGGGACATAAAGCCACAAACTCGCACAGCTCTTAGGAAACCAGGCACAAACACAAGTGCCTTCCCTCACTTCTGATCCTTGTTTCCCTCATGGTTGTTGCTGTTCTCCCAGATCATTCCTTTTTGCTGTGCAGCAGCATTGGAGGTCCTGCCCTCCTGAACTGTTGTTGTTCCCGAGACCTGGAGTGGGAGCTTGGCATGGGGTGACCAGGAAATGTGGATATATTTGGCTATTTATTGAACAATCCCTAGGCACACTTACCACTACTACTTATATGATGCTGCCTGGCATGTATCAGGTTCACACATAGTGCTCACACGTACGTGATCTTACCTCAAACGTATCAGAGCTTTTCTCAACTGCCTTTCAATCTCTCCTCTTGCAGCATTGCATCTACTTACCAACTCTGCTTCTCAGACACCTCGCAGCGTGTCGCAGAAGGTGTGTGTGTGTCTGCAGTGCATCCCTCTGGAGGGCTGTGGGGAGGTACCTGAGTGAGGTGCAGACACCTGGGAGAAAATTCACCTTGATGATGCTGGTGGCACTCATGCTCTTATGCTGCTCCCAGTACATAAATTAGCTTGGCTATGTTTCCAAGGCATGCATTGTGTATACAAGTGTACAGCATCCTGTCTGGCACAAACAGCAGCCATTTTTCCTCTGCAACCCTCTTGTCCAGCTCAGAGATGAATGTAAAGAATTTTAGGCAGTTTATTTATAGATCCATTTTTTTCCCCACACTTCCAAACCCTAGGCACTAAGTAAAAAAACATAAAAAGAATATTGGTTTTCAACTTTACTTAAATACTCAAATGTTAGCAAAATTCAAGGATCTTGGTTGTCAATACCTCTTTGTTCATATGATGTCTTTGTGCATATACAGCCACTCATTACTGAAATGTGCCTTTTTCCCCTGCCTTTACAGACTGAATCCAAGTTCTCTAATCAAAAGGGCTGTGGGTGGGATGCAGTCAATAAGTTAAAAGGTCACAGGAAAGAAATGCCGGTATATGATAACTGACTTTTGTTTTGACTTATTTTAATGAGACTAATTTTGATTTTTGAGAATCATCTGCTTTTATCCTCTCCTCTCCTCTCCTCTCCTCTCCTCTCCTCTCCTCTCCTCTCCTCTCCTCTCCTCTCCTCTCCTCTCCTCTCCTCTCCTCTCCTCTCCTCTCCTCTCCTCTCCTGTTATGGAGAAGAATATTCTGGCAGATATTGAAAAACTTCCTCATTAAAGGAACTGGAAGGGCAGGTAGTGTTCTCTTCTCTTCTCTCTTGTGACCAGTAACAGGAGCCAAGGGAATGCTCTGAAGTTGTGTCAGGGGAGGGTTAGGCTGGATAGTCGAAAAAGATTCTTCCCCCAGAGGGGGGGCACTGGAACAGGCTCCCCAGACAACTGGTAACAGCACCAAGTCTGACAGAGCTCAAGAAGGATTTGGACAATCCTCTCAGGAACATGGTATGATTCTCGGGGATGGCCCTGAGCAGAACTAGGAGTTGGATTTGATGATCCTTGTGGGTCCCTTCCAACTCAGAATATTCTGTGATTCTGTGATTCTGAGTTAAAAGTTGTTGTAGATGGAATTTAATGTTGGTTTTATCTGCTTTGTGTATTTTTTGTGGCATTTCAGATTACTTTAATTAAATACACCATCTACGGTCACTGTTCAGGTGGGTAAAGGAGTATGTACTCCAAAGAAAGCAGGATGTAGGATCTAAAGTCCCAGCATCCTTTTCCTTTCCCCATCGCCTGCGGCTGTGAAGACTGTGGGGTGTCACAGAGCCAGGGTCTCCACAGTGTTGAATGGGACACTGGATTCCCGGGTCACCTTGCCTAGTTGGAAGAGAGAGGACTTCCTTTACTAGTCACCCCTACCATTCACTTCTGTTTCAGTGGCTATGGCTCTGGTAGCTATTGACTTTATAAGAGCCAATACTTTGGATAATAAAAGTTAGCAATTTACCAAGTAAATACTGAGCAAGGGTTAACACAGTACAGTGGCTGATGTGGTTTCCTGTCCTAGGTGCACTTCCTTCATTTGTGCTCCACAAGTTACCCTGAACGAAAGGAGGAATCAAAGGGGTGGCAGCAAGTTTGGAGTAGAATATTACTATGAAGTCAAGATTTGCTGGGTCTGAGAACCTCTGTCCAGAAGTGAAGCTCCATACTGTCTTCCAGAGACAATTAAGTACAATAGTAATCTCAAAAGATTACAAAAAAATGGTGAGATCCCTATGTCATATAATATGCTAATTAAAAACCTAGAAATAAGTTTCAAACCTAACTCTTAGTCTTTTAATTGCTGGGGGAGTCCTGCATTGTGCTCCATCTGGACATGCTGTATGCTTTGGGGAGAAGGATGAGCAAATCTGGGCTACAATTATGTCACCTCCTAGCACTTGTCCAGTGGTACTATGGGGACATTCTGGTGAGGGATGCAGCATCCTGAATGTGAAATTCCCTGATAACTGGGTGGCTAAAAGCTAGATCTGAATTTTTATGCCAGGGGCCATCTCTATTTAAAATGCAAGATAAATTAATCTCCTCCCCCAACATTATCAGAGTCCCGCAGATGGTGTTATTATAAATAAGTTCTGTTTATCTAAAAGTATTAACATTTAACTCTAGGAGGAATGGTTGTTGTCATGTGTGGTTCAGATCTTTATAGATGTTAGAGGTTTCTTTTGCCTCCAGCAAGATGAATATACAAAAAAAAAAAAAAAAAAAAAAGAAAATACATATAAAATACATATAGTTGTTTTCCTGGAATACACACCCTCTTGTAAGCTCTTATTTGTGAATGTTTAGCTGAGCAACTGAAGTCAAGGAAGGAAAAAGTGAAAAAGTGTTAATCACAAGTGTGCAAATAGCATCCATGGGAATAATTTTAGCTAAAGATACCACACCGATGCTCATTATCATAGGTAGATAATTAAAACTGGAGAAAAAGAATGATCTTGTTGCATAGGAACATAAGGGTTAAGAAATAATTTTAAGGATGGCAAGTTAGGATAGGTAGTTTGGGTGAAGATGGGGTTGGTAATGAAAAACCTCCTGAAAAAACCAAGCTACAATCAATTTTTAGACACTTCTGTAAAGAAAATGAGGTAATCCAATCAAGGAATGCAAACAGAGCCATTTGGTAAGATGACCAATTACATTGGGGCAACAGTGACTCATTAATATTTGTGCCATATGTTTATGAAGAATCCAAGGGCTACATTAAGCAAACTTGAAGTAACTGGGACTGAACAGGTAACTCATGGAGGAAAAAAAAAAGAGGCCTAGAGAATTGATTAGCTTTATTCACTGGGAATGGTATGCCCCTTTTTCTGAACAAAGTCACACTCAATGTCCTTGCCCTACTCTATTACTGATGGACTTTATGTCTATATTTTGCCTTGAATAATTTTGGATAACTGAGGTTGGTGAGCTTTCTGTTTTCCCTGAAACATAGTCTGTGTTCCCAAAATGAAAAGAAATGAAAAGCTCTTTACATTTATGCAATCATTAATTAACCTGCAACAACTTAGAGGCACCAGGGGACTGAGTGTGTTAAAAATAGACATCAAAGCCACTGACAACTTTGACTAACTTTTCTGGATTTTTGTCACTTAAGCACTTAACTGTATTTAACTGAACTCGCTACCTGAAATCATAATGATGCAGTTTAATATATTAAGACTGTCAAGGTTTTCATTGGTCATGTGCTTCTTGCTCTCTTAGCCCACTTCATATCTAATGCCCTGTGGTGGTGTTCTACTCCAGGTCTCAAAATTCTGAAAATCCATTGTTTCCTGTGTTGGTCAGTGACTCAGGGATAGGAAAACTGGTTTATTTTCTATTTATTAAAAATGGTTGTTTCCTTCCCCTTTGGAAATGAAAGTGCTGAACTGGAGAAATTGAAGTTCGAACCATGCTCAGGGGTCATGATATTTGACATAGTCATATAGTCTGGTGTTCAGAGGGACAGAGTCATGGGTGACTCGTGGGTGTAGAGAGCTTTTTAGAAAAGGAAAATTTCCTAGTAGTGATAATCCAAGGTCAAATGTTGGAAGTTGAAAGTACAAGCCAGAAAGTAATTCTGTTACCGTGTTTTATACTTTCATTTTTCTACCATCATCACTTGGGGCAGGGGAGAATCTGTGTGACTAGCTGTCCTTGTAGATACTTATATATGAATTGTTAAACCTCATAAACCTCATAGCTCTTCTTTGATGCTAGAGAGACCCTCATTAATAATATAGATTCTTGCATATTTTTGTATTGTATGCAAAATCAGCTCTTTTGATAATGTGAAAGCACTTTGAGCTTAGCCTGTGCTTAAGACCTAGTAGGACTCACATGCTATATTCTGTAACTAGGATTTAATATGCTAGGGATTCTTTTAATAGATTATACTGCTCAGAAATTATAATATGGAGGTTATTATTCTCTTAGCTTAATTAATATAAGCTATTTAGAGTGGCAAACTAGGATGTGGGAGACTCAAACTCTGGTGAAGAAGTTACTTGAGGCTTGGTTTCTTACTTGCTTCTTTGAAATCCAGGGAATGCTACATGGCTCTGAAACTCCAGGGCAGAGAAACGCTAAGCTTCAGTTATACAGTCAAGTCCCCAAATTTGTCTGAGGAGCAGTTCTTATGCCAGTTCTTTTGTTTGTGAGCACAATTCACCTGAGCTGTCTTGGCCTTTTTTGGGGGGGACCATGCCATTTTCTTTGAATTCCACCTGTAGCTGACTGCTGGCACCTGACCCACAGCTGGCACTTATTAGGTGCCAAGGTCAATTGCAAAAATAGCCAAGACAAAATTTACAGTGCCAAATCTAGTTCATTCTGTGAATCTAGTTCATTAGGGGTTTTTCCTAGAATTAATAAATACAAGAGAAGTCTTCAATGGGCTTCATAGATCTTTTTACTACTTCCCCCCCCCACCTTCTACTATGGACTTTCTCAATTCTAAAAAATTTCACAGCCTAACAGACTTTACTCCCAGGAAAAGTTTTCAGGGAATCAATCTACATTTTAACTTCTTCTTAAAGTGAAATAATGCATCACCATACTTAGAGTCCTGTATCCTCATTCCAGCCTCATGACTGTAATGTTTTTCCTACTGTAAAGAATAATGCTTTAGTGTTGACACACTTCAATCCACAAGATGTCAGCTGTTAGGATTTTCTACAAAGTGAGATCATGCTCTTTCAGGCCTGTTTGTGAGTCAGCTGAAAGGACTCTGCAGTGCTGGTGGGGAGGGACTTATTTTCATTCTGCGACAAAGTTGTTTTCTTCCTAATTATGACAGTGGAAAATTTTACTTTGTCTTCATTGTTGCAAAGTAGAGGACAGGAAAAGAGAAACTTGATTAGAACCTCCAATGTGCAATGTTTTGGTCCTGACTAGTCTGCCAAGTAAGAAGCAAATGGTAAATTTTTTCTTTTAAATGTATCTTAATTTCTTTCATATTCCTGTAAAACACTGTAAGCTGAAGGAAAAAAGATGAGCCACCAACAAATAACGGAATTTTACCATTGTCCATAAAGAACAATATACTGATTGATTATTTTTGGTTTGTATTAAGGGACTTAACTGAAACTTCAGACATAACAGCACATCATTATAAAGTACAGAGACTTTAATAGCTCAGTGTCTGAAAAAGTACTCCAACACAAAGTTCCATAGTGCCTTGGTCTGCCTCCATAGCCTCCTTGAGAAAAGCCAAGAAAAACAGCAAGGTTTTGTGGCATGGCTTGAAGGTCAATAAATCTTGGCTCTCCTAAATCAAGGAGGGAAATAAAAAGTCTGGAACCAAAAACCCCTCACATGAACTGTCTTGTAGCTGAGCTTACTCTCAGGTAACTCGGGGCCCTGTCAGTCAGGACAATACCACTGGATGAATCTCTAGGAGGAGATGGATCCAAATTATTTAGGGATTCAAAGCCAGTGCTGCTAAGTGGAAGTTAGACCAGTGCTTAGACCAGTGCTGCTAAGTTAGACCAGCAAGTTAGACCAGCTAAGTTAACCAGGAAGTTAGACCAGCACTTAGACCAGTGCTGCTAAGTGGAAGTTGGCACTGAAAGGTAGGCAGGAGGCATGAGTGTGGCTGAGCAGAGAGGCAGAATGGCCACTGGGACAGGGTCATAGCGAGCCGCGGCAGCACTTCGGTGTGGAACTGCCCCAGGAGTTAATGCTGGCTGTGATCAGCCCGGGGGATTGGGAACACAGTGCTTTTGGTAAGCAAAGCTGTGGCTCCCCAAGGGTTTCTGGGCAGTGAGACAGGCACTGCTGGTCAGGAGGGCTCTCAGAATGCAGAACAGACCAACAAAAGATCCATAAAGTGTGTTGGGTCAGCTGTGTGCTCCCTGCATCACACACATGCAGCCCAAATCATCTCTCCTAGACAGAATTCTCATTTACACAGCATGTAAAAGTGGAGATGGCAGAAATCTGTGTAGGACAGGGCAAAATGTGACTTCTCACGGTAGGAGAGGGCTCATCATTTTCTAGTGATTTACTGGTGCTGTTGGAGCAGTGGTAGGCAGAACTGCTTGAGCAGTTCTATCTGCTTTCCTTGGGGTTTTAAGATCCGTCCACTTCTGAGCTCCAGGCTGGTGGCAAGATCTGCTCTGCTGTGTTTACAATAAACTCTTTCTTGCACAAGTGGTATTTTCTCCCAAACCAACACATCAACTCAGATGGGATCAGGTTTTTTTGTGAGACCTGTTGGGGAGGAGTGCGCATTTAGAACAGCTGCAAATGAACTAAATGCTAGCTGGAAATGGTCAGGCAACAGTCCAAGCTAACATTAGAACAACAGAGAGGGTGAAACAAAGTGCTTATGTTTTTGCTGAATCAATAACTCTGTCCAGGTTAACTTCAAGGTGTTGCTTACTTCATTGCTGTGCATCACATAATTAATTTTTTCTGCATTTGGAGATCCAATTTGTGCAGCAGGCTTCCCACTGAGGCTTCACCTAGGTTTTAGTTTAATTTAACTAGAGGGTTGATGTTTTTCCTGTGTGTTTATTTCTCCTCCCTGTGCTTCTGAATCTAACTCCTCATTGGGAAAACAAGGAAGCATTGTGGTTAAAAGCCTAATGGAGAAGCTGGCTCTGGAAAGCTGTATTCTCACCCCCGGAGAAATCTTGGAAATGGTGCAAGCCTATGGTAACTAATGTTGCCTTTGCAATGATAAATTTGTTCCTTCATTTGCAAGCAAAATTGATGCTCATTGCTAGGTCTTGATGACCTGTGCTTTTTTTTTATTTTTAATTTTTTCCCTTTTTTCTGTGTCCGTTTCCCCCATTTGCATGACACTGTGTGAGTTTGGAAAGAACATAGGGTTTTTCAGGACTAAAGGAATCATGCAGTCACATCTCCAGCTTTTCTGTTTGACACAAACAAACAAGAGAGAGAAAATCTATTATACACTGCTCTGTATGGGAATGATTTGAGCTACTCAGCAGCCTTTCTTTAAAACTCTGTCCTTAAAAAGGTAAGTAACTCCTTCTCCACTCTGTCTCAAATTTCTAGCATAAAAACTGGATTGAAAAGCCAAGGAACTGGAAAATAAGGCAGATAGATGTGGCCAATATATTTTGCTGGAAAAACTTTGCTAGCTGTCATGCCCCATGCTGTTGTATATGATTATTAGTTGCAAAATAGCATAGCTTGAATGTTATTACTGAACATTAAAGAACATTTCACTTCTAATTATGGAATAAAAAGAAGAGCTTGCAACTTACCTACCAAACATTTGCTTTGCACACATGAGAGTTTCCATTTTTAAAACCTTTTTTATTTAAAAACCCCTGCAAGCTGGCTACTTTCTTTTGCAGCTTCCTGCTACCTTGAAAGTGCCAGTGAGGAAAGAAAAAACCTTCACACCTTAAAGTCTACGTTTAATTAAAATTCATTACCCTATTTTGAGAAAAATACTGAAATTGAGCAAAGGGTCAAAATATTTTTCAGCTTAATTAGAGACTTGGTGATTGAGGACCTGAAAAGAGCATTTTTTAAGATCATTTAGGACATGTGTGAAAGAGTATGGGGAGGAAGTTCCTCAGGTCAGTGGACCTACCTTCATTCTGTTGTAAGCAATTGCACCAAAAAAAATTCCACCAGTCTTACATGAAAGCTGGTCTTAATTTTGCCTACACTACTTCTGTTGCAAGAGATTTTCAAGCCTTATTCTGCTTTTTTAAAAGCAAGAGAGCAATTAATGGCAGTTCTGCAAATTGAATGACTTCAATCTTTGGCACAGAGAATATTGCATAAGGACTGTGAGTTATTAATGATAATATTAGCCTGTTACCTAAGACATCTTTACCAGTAGATCTTCAAGTTCTTTAAAAATGAAGCAACTGTCAGGGTCTCCATTTTCATATGGGGAATTAAAGCTTTGCAGAGTGAGATGATGTACTCAAGGTCATCTCAGTTAACTAATAGCATAGCTGGCATCAGAAAGCAAATCCCTACAGTTCCAGGCCATTCTGTTATCCAGCAGATCACAGTGACTTCCCCTAGGGTTAGAAAGGATCTCTTGATTGGTGATAAAACAATGTTAACTACGGAGGCCAGGATTTTTGAAAGAACCTTGGGGCATAAAATGCATGTCTCCCACACACAGCAGTGCAGGGGTGTCATGAGCTGACCCTGAAGATACTGAAATATCCCATTGTGTTTAATTTTCTCTCTGAAAGATGCAAGCTGTAACAGCTCTGTCTCACAGCCCCATTTTTATTAAATGTATATGCATAGGAGATGATGCTCTGCCCTGTTTTTGAGGCCATTCAATTAAGCTTATAATTAGAGATTTGCTGCTGCAGCAGAGAAACAGATAGCTACAATACTGCTTCAGCTGAGCTCCACTGAACTCAGAGCAACACAGACACAGCCAGAGATGATTCCTTCTGGAAACTGTTTACTGCCTGAATAGAGTAGTCCAAAGGTGGCAGTGAGGCACAGAAAAATGATATGACTTGTGTATTGGACTTGGAAGAGACCTGAGAGCAGTTTCTGCTCCTTGATTCAGCTGCAAGCCTTCCTCAAGGAAGATCTTTCTGCGTGGTTTTACACTTGCAGTTTCAGTAGCATGTAAGTCCAGATATTTAAAACTTCTTTTCTGCTAGTTTTCTGTAGACAGAAAACAAAAAAACCCCAGGCTTAACTCTTCTCTCTGAAGTCCATGTGGGTGTAGATTGGGGCATTTAGGTATCAAGGTGCTCATTTAAACTTCAGGTTGAATGTCAAAACTGTTCTAGCAACAACTTCACACCACAGGCAGAGCTCTTACCCATTGCTGAGCATCTTGCTGTTGGATGGTGCAATCCTCCTAAGTGAGAGGAGTGGGCAGGAGAGGATGGCAAACACAAGGGAAAGCTGGAAGCTGCCTGGTTGCTGCTGTAGGATGTCTGGGGTTTGCTCAGCATCCGAGCTGCCTGGGCTGTCCAGCTGCAGCTACAGCTGAGCCAGTCCCTCTCTGCCTGCATGAGGTTAGGTCCTGGTGGGGCAATCCTGATTACCTGGGACAGAAAGCAGTCAGAAAAAAGGGAGCTCCTCAATTCAAACACCTTCCCAAGAGCTCACTTCTGGAGGTCAGTACTGTTCTCCTTTGCCCTGTGGTAATGTCCACACTTTTTTTGAAAGAGCAGATTGCAGGATGGAAAACACAGACAACGTAACAAGTTAATCACCTGTCTTGTCTGGGTTTTGTCTGATGCATTTGATTTCTTGGGGTATTTTTGCCAATTTTTAAAATATTGTTTAGCTGAAAAGCTTACCACCACCGTGGAGCTGAAAAGCCAAGTTTGATGGTAGCTATGCTAAATAATTTGAAAGTAGCAAGGAGCCATGGTTTCTGAGTAACTTAGTTCCAGTGCCCTCAGTATTGTGACTTTCAGGAAACAAGTAACATGCTATTTATTCACAGTGTTTGGATCTGTTATGTGTCACAGTAATAGCCATTGAACTGCAGATAAGTGACCTGCTTTGAATACCAGGCTGAACATCTAAACATAGAAACCAAGACGTGCTTGTACACACACCCCCCCATGCACATACATGTATTCCTTATAACTTCAAAGACATGAAATTTTCCTGTTTAAGAAAACCAACCAACCAACCAACCAACCAACCAACCAACCAACCAACCAACCAACCAACCAACCATCATTTGTCTTTGTCTTTGAAAATTTTTTCATAAGCAGATGTACCAGCTCCCAGCTTACTTCTTTCCTAAGGTTATATCAGAGCACAAAAGAAAGACATCAGAAGATTACTGTTGTTCAGCACCACAGATTTAAAAGAGACATCGTCTTGAAGAAAAAAAAATTCTAGATGCGTTTCCAGATCCTTAGAAAGTGAATATCATTAATAGACAATTAAATTTTTTTGGATTTAAATCAAAACCTTAGTTTTCAAGTGGTTGCATCCAAACATTCCCTTTCAACTTCTTTTGATGTTGTGTTTCAAAATTGTGAGACAGGACTGAAATTTTCCATCACATTCTCATCTGTAATAAAAATGTTGCCCTACATATGGTTCTGTAGCTATAATTAGTCTGTCTTCAAATTTTAATTGCCTTTTAGGTTACCAAATCTCAATAGCTTATGTAATTTAATGTATAACATTCAGTAAATTATAAGATATGGTTACAGCTAAGGAGAAACTTACCTTGAATTACAATAAAGCCATTTTTCTATTCAAAAACTATCCATGGCCAAACAGTGATGGGCTGAAATACAGTGATTGTTTTAAGGACTTCTAACACTATGTCTATAGTATTTTGAAGTTTGATGTCCATTACCATTTTTACCAGCAGCATTCATCTAGTTATGCAGAAAGCTAGGAAAAGGACAACTAAAGGGACTGGAGCCAAATATCTTCAAAGAGAAAGTAATATTTTTGTTTTTTCAGTATTCAACTAGCTGTATGTTTTAATGATACATTCATCAATAATCTAGTGAGTGACAGAAATGTTATAATTAATATGCAGTTTCCAAAATTAAAAATAAATTTGGCTTATCTCTGTGACAGCGAATAACTCCTAATGTCATTTTCCAAGAAATATATGAAAGAAGAATTTATAGTAGAAAGTCCATCCCATTTTGTAAGGAAAACAGATGTTCATTAATAAACAGGCTGACCACAGAGCACTGGACCTACCGTCTGGATGGGATGTTTTACAGGGTTTCCCCCCCTCTCCTTTAACAATTTAGTCAATGAAGTTCTAGTAGGGATCAGGTGATTTAAATTTTTTTTATAGCATGTTTGGAAATATGTTAATCTTCTGTTCTTTCCTTCACATAATTTCTTCTTTCATGCCTTTAAACGAGTTAATAAAAGGAGCAAGTCATAAAGCATTCCAGAAAGTTCCGGATATTGAAAAAAAAAAAACAACCAAAGAAAAAGGAGTTAGCTGTAGGAGACTCTTGTATTTGTCCTTGCAAATCTGCAGGTGGTGTATAAAGTCTCCTCCATTCGTGTTCCTCAGCCATTTTACCTCGAGATTTCTCTGTGTGTGCTCAGGCTCTTTGTTGGCTGGATTACAGCAGCACCTGAAAATATCAGGCAGAATCAGCCTCCTCCTGTGCTCTGTTCTGCACCTTTGTGTGGGGAAAGCGTGTCCTCACTGCTGAGGAATTTGCACCTGAGACTTCTCTCCTGTGGGCAGTGATGCTCATGGCTTAGTATAAACTGTGATACCAGTGACATGGAAGTACCTTTTAGGTGGATGAAGGGTCAGTCATCATCATGGGGGACCTCTGTGCACGTGATGAGATGTAATGTCATCCTTATTTTATGTAGGGAAAAATCATGCTACAGACAAAGCCAAGAATTAAAAAACATATTTATGTGTGAGAGTCTTGGTGAATGATGATGCTTTTCTTTTTTACCTCAGTGTATTGTTTAAGACCTTCCAAGAGTCCCTGTGTGTCCTTGCCCATTTGTAAAATGGTATGGAAAGGCTTATCTAACTGCTGGGAAGCTGAGAGGCTTTACGCTGCTGTGGGAATCTCTGAGGTACTGGGGTAAGAGACCAGGATATTTTATCACACAACATTTCCAAAGTGTTTCTTGCGGCTGGTGCAAGGGAGTACCACTACATATGTAAGATCAAGCAAGGTGTTCCAGTTGTCAGATAATTACAAGCTCTTATTAAGTAATTAATGTTCGTGGACTCCCCTTAATATTTGTGTGCCTTCTCCAGTCAGTTTTACTACATTCTATCGAGACTCCTAAATACTTTCTTAGCAACTAAAACAAGAAACGACTGGATATTAAACGTGTTACCAATTCTGTAGTCACTATTGGCTGACAACTCTAGGCTGCTTATTAATTTCCTGAAATGTACTGTTTATTGATATTGCCTTTATTGTGGTACCTCACCTCAGCCATGAAGGGAGGACACGCACCTCCATCTCCAGCTAATGGCACTGCTGCCAATGCTGCAGGGAGGCTGAAGAGCAATGTGACTAATAAAGCACAACCAATAAAAATATGAAAGAAAAAATGTCCCTACTAGAAAGAAATGCATATTCCAAGTGCTTGCACAGCGCCTGGGGCTGTTAATCATCGCTCCATGGGCACCCCTAAACAACTCTAAACAACAGTTAGGAAAGGATCAGATGGCTGTTTAGGGGACTTGGCAGAGCGGTATTTGTTTGACTGGCAGGTGGCCATGCTTGTAAGGTGCGCTGCGAATAACAAGAGTGGCTTAAACATGAAGATGAAGGATTTTGCTCATATGCTGTCTTTAGGACTCTTTTCCACTTTGTGTGAGGAGATAAAGGAGGTGCTGGATTTAAAGGGCACTGGCTCATTGCAGAGAGTGGTGGGACCTGACGAGCAGACCTCTGTAAAGGGCAAGCTGGAAGCAGCAGTTTCAAGCAGTTTACCTGGACTGGCTTGTCCTGGGGGAAAAGAAATCTCTTTGTACCACTGATTAATAGCTCTTTCCTCCCTGTTTCTTGCCTGCATTTATCATGGAAGAAGCTTGTGAACATCCTTTCCTCCCCTCCAAGTGCATATGTAAACTCTACTCTCATCTCCAATTCATTAATCATAAGCACTTTTGTAATGTGGGTTTCTCCTCCTCTCCTTTCCCTTCTGAATGCAACCCCCGCCATTCTTTTCCCTTGACTGCTCCTGCCAAGGGGCCGTGCTGCCCACTGTGGTGGCCCAGGAGCTGCTGTGTGCAAGGTGCCCTGTGGGTGCCCAGGGCAGCTCACCTCCTGAAGCTGGATGCTCCACATATTGTGGAAGCAGAGGTCTGTTGTTGAGCTGGCTTTCCAGCCTGGCTCTATGACAGTGGTGCTGTAGGACTGACTTGGCCAGTATCTATCATTTTGCAGGAAGTAAAAAATTGCACGCAATCATCATCAGTCATTCATTATCAGCCCCTCTCAGCCTGCTGCTGGGCAAAGCTTCCTGCTCTGTTTGTTTCCCTTGTGCTGATTGCTGCAGATAGTTATTTATATATTTATTTTTGCCAGAACTTTGCCACCCTTGGAAAGCAAAGTTGGCAAGTGATAATAGAGCATGGATTGCCAAGATCCGGTTCCCCTTGCCTCTCATAAAAAAAATTTGGTTTATTGCTGGTGATCCACATTTTCTGAGTTGCTTGGACAGGAAACTGTGGAGTTTGCTGAATTTTAGTGAGAGGTATGAAGGCACATTGGTACAGGCTTCAGCAGGGCTCGTGATCTGAGCACGTACCTGAAAGTCCTGGTGGGATCCCACAGCCTGATCTAAAGTCCTTGCCAAGAGTTCTGCCATCACCCATAGCAGCCTGATCCTCTATCTGTGCTGTAGGCATGCCTTCAGTGGCAGTGGGGAAATAAAGCTTGTTTGACTTCACCTAAGCTCAAATGAGCAGCAGGAAGGGTGTTTCAAACCTTCTGAGGGAAAACTGAATTTTTAGAAAGATCAGTGATTCCAATCCACATAAGCATCCAGGGGCTTGGAGACTCAGCCAAACTTTTCTGAATTAAAAATACTGAGGGATTAGGCTTTCCTGAGACTTTTTCCTATGCTTCCTGCTTTGGGAGGACTTTTTGGCAGACATTTCTCTCTATTGCTTCACAGGTCCAGAACCACTGAGAGGTCTCATAGAGGAAGGCAAAGTATTTTTTAAATACTGTGTTTACTTTGTCCGTTCCAAGTGGGAATAAATAATGTAATTTATACAATGACAACAGGAAAGATCATTACCTTTGCATTAGGATTCTCAGTGTTGCTAGTGAAGCCAAGTCTCTAGACCTTGGCCCTTAGAAACCTTGCCTGGCTTTCCCTTAGAAATCTTCCCTTGGCCCTTAGAAACCTTGCCCATGGCTATCTGGTGAAACCTCACTGACCTCCCCAGAGCTGCAGCAGCTTTGTTGCCAGAAGGTGGATGCAGAAAAGTTTCCAAGTCACATGTGTTTTGGACATACACTCCTTGCCCTGAAGTATTTAAGTTTTTCCTGATGGGCATTCATAAAGCTACCTGGTACATTTCATAAAGCTGTCTGGCTGCAGCAGGTCTCAGAGAAGTTTCTTTCTTTATTAACTTGTCTTGAGAGTGGCAGAGAAAATGTAACCCTGACCTGCTCTAGGAGACCTAGTAGTTGTGAGTTTGTGTGCATGTATCTTTGAGATTAAAGTGCTGAGAACATGCACACAGCTGGGAGATGGGAAATGGGGCTGTACTTGCAGGCAAGAAGTGTTTACTCTTCCTCTTCCCCTCTGCAGAGAGTTGGGTCAAGGGGATTTGTTGCTTTCTGGTCAGGCAGCCCCATCTCCACCCACACTGTCTTTTTCTCCTACGCATAGCACCAGGAAGCATGAACCCTTGCAATCCCACATGACAGATGTAATGTGATCCTTGTGAAGTGTGTGACACAGGGAAGTAATGGATTTAATATAACAGACTACACACCTCCAAACTGCAGTATCTAAAGGGAAAAATTAGCTGTTTTGGCATTCCTGCTCAGGAGAGGGGGATCTACCTATCTCTATAGTCAGAGCTTTCTTTATGGGATGTTAGGAGGTGAGGGAGCCCCTGGACAGTTTAGCTGAACTTTTTGCACGGCTCAGGAACCTGAAAAATCTGTAGCATTGTCATGTATCTTGCTATATGTGCCTAACTTGCATGTACCTCATGAGAACAGATGTCCTTGATGGTGGGATTTTCAAAACTGTCAGCATTCTTATGCTACTAAATCTCTTTGAAAATAGTTTGTCTCTGGTTATGCATCTTTCCTCAACTTTGCATCACTAACTTTGCCATTTAGTAGTTTCTTAGAGTTGCATCTCACCTGAATGTTACATTTTGAGGCATATTGATAACACTTGTAGGGACTCAGCATCAGGAGAAAGCTTAAGACAATGAACCTTAAGCCTAGCTTTCCTCTTTGTCATACAGATAAAAACAGTAACAATAATGATAATAGCTGAATAAAAACATATTTGTCTCTGCAATGCAGAATAATGATAGAAATTGGGTTGGGTGACCTCTCAAATGCCAAAAATCCATCAAAAGTGAGATAGACCTCTCCCTTTTTGTTTCACAGGTGAAATTTGAATGGAAAATGGGAAGCAAATACCTTATTCTCTCTGTCCCCTGACAAATTTGTTTTACTAAAGCAAAATACCACCTTTTGGCCACTGTAACTATCCTCACAAAAATATTCCTTTTCAAATGAAGAGAAATTTACCATTTTTGTATTACAGTTTGCTTAGTTTGCTTTCATTGAAAATATGCAAACATAATACTTTGGTATTGGTACAATTGTTCTTTCCTGGTTTATTCTGGAAAGAAGCTTCCTTTCCTGTGTTATGAAATTGAAAATTCCAGTGAAAACAGAGGTTATTCCACTTTACCCCACCTGCTGAATTTACTGGAAGGTGTGCATTTAAATCTGGGATTTGTATTTTCTATTTAAATATTCTAGTGCAAACACAAGCCTTGCAGTCTCAGTAGTTTGACTGATTTCTTGTTTTACATGGTATGGGCTTTATTTGATTTAGGATTCAGTACTACAGGAGAAAATAAAAGTGAAATAATCCAGAAGCCTATAATAAGGGATACTTTGAGAAAGAATGTTCTACAAATTGTTTACTTGCTATAAGCTTTCACCCTTTGGATTCACTCACAAATTTCCAGCAAGTAAATTGTCTGCATGTGTATCTGTGGGCACACATGCTGTGGATACATGGTAAAATGTGCCTGGCTATAGATTTTTGTTACAAACTGAAAAGTCAGCCCATTGTTCCTAAGTTGCAAATGTAAATCCATTTATGGCTTTGTAATTTTGCAATTTTGCACGCCATTAACATGAGATCAGTTTGCAGTTTTGCAGCTCATGTGTCCTTAAACCTCCAAGCAAAACCCAGAGATTTATGAACCCAGGTGAATCAAAGCTTCAAGAAAAGCTCTCACAGAACAGAGATTTGCACAATTCTTATCTTCTGCCAAATTATTCAAGCAGATAGTAGAGAAAATCTTTTATATAATATATGGTAAGTGAGGAAAAAGGGAATAGGAGTGTAAGCACTACACTTGGTAATATGCCTCCTCACCTTCTGTAAGAATTTTGATTGATAGATTCCTCTGAAGTCTCCTCCATTAGACTAATTTAAAGAGTCACTTGCATGTTGCAAGTTTAACTTGCTAAGCTTTTCAAATTACTCCCTTAAGAAAGAGGTGTTCTATGCTGTAGTTTATTAAACCCACTTTTTCGATCTGTCTCAGCGCCAGACACATACCTGAAAAAGAAATCCGAGCACATATTGGATAGTGGGGAATTTGGAGGTTTAAAAGAACTGGTATTGGTTTCTTTCTTTGTCTTTTTCCCTCCCCCACCCCATAAAGTAGTTAGTCTTTATAGATTATAAAGCCAGAAGGGACCACTACAATCATCAAATCTGACCTCCTGCTTAACACAGGCCATAGGCTTCACTGAATTAATTCCTGTCTGAACTAGAGCATATCTTTTCGAAAGTCAACTTCTCACTTCCCAGCATATGAAAAGGTCTCCCATGACACCTATAGACCTTTCATAATGGACAGATTCTTCCCATGATACGGACAAATTGAGTTTTTCCTGGGAGGTACTGCCCCACTCTGAGCTGATAAAGGAAGACCCAGGAACTATAGGTATGCTGTGATTACTTCTTTTGCACTCTGTGGTGTTCCAGGAGCTTGTGCATCTCCTGCTTTATGAGATATACTTGGCCTAGGGGAGCTAAGTGGAAGGATGAGGGAGAAGAGGAGGTGCATAATGGTATGGCCTCCAGCACTGTTATTTATGACAGTATCCTTCCAGCAATCTGTTCCTGCATAGGGTGAAGGCATGGTTTCAATTCTGCCCTTGAAACATGGATTAAGCAATGTTGCTAATACATATTTGTCCCTGCGGCTGTCAAACATTTCACTGATACTAGACTCTGTAGACAGCTTAATAGCTAGGTCTTCTGTCAATGTTACTGCAGCAGTGTCTCCTTTGCTTTAAGATGCTGTTCAGATTTATTCAAGCAATAGGTGTAGCACGGTGCTTGGTAAATAGCTGCACCTGACTGTGTGCTTGTATCATCACTGCTTGCTGACATCCCAAGTGACCAGATGAAATGGATGGACTAGGGAAACCAAGTGCTGAGAAGAATCCAGTGAGTGAAAGTTGGAAAGATCATCTATCTCGTCCCTATTTTATGTCTCCTAACAGAGTTACATGCACAATGCATTATTATTCTAGAAGTCTCTGAACAATAACCACTCTCCACAGTGGCTGAAAATGTGTGTAGCCAGCAATATTGGACAAATGGTTTTGTTATTGTTGTTACTATGATGCTTTCTTTACTCGTGTTGATGTAATCTAGGTGTTGTTGGTTTTCATGTAACAGTACTTTACATGTGACTTGATTTAATTTATCTAGATGCTAGAGATAAAAATTTTATATGAAAATTAAGAACCAAGAGTATGGTATGTGTCTACACATGATGGCAATATTTTGCTGCCTATTCAAAAACAGAATATAATTGAAGAATGCCATTTTTCCAGTCTGTAAAATTACAGTTCACCTGTATAATGGGATGTGATGAGTATTTCGCTTCTCAGTGCTATTGTCACTAACTGATGGAGGAACAGCGATTGGTGCTATCTCTACTTCATACTTGCTTCGCTTCTGAACTTTGACTTTTCACACTAATAAGTTTTTAGTGATAGTTTTCTGCTGGAGAAGAATTTTTCTCTTCATCATTGGTGATTGAAAAGCTATGATGAATACCTCCAAATCTCATCCCATCAGCTAAAAATACTTCCATGGGTTATTTGTACTCATCAGCACATTATTTCTTCTCCCTAACATTTGCAGATAACTAAGTGACCCTGATTGGCAGGATACCACACGCGAAAAGGTCTGAGTCTGGGGCAGAGTTGGGGTTAGGGGTCTGCATGCTGCATGAGGGCACATCCCACCCTGGGAAGCTCTGGGCCACTGCTGTGTTTGAAGCAGCAAACAACAAGGCCAGCTGTTGGGGCCTTGGCAAGATGTGAGCACACACACTCTCATAAAGCCCCACACATCTGAAATGAAGCAAATGCCTGATCTTTTGGACTTCCTTTCATTCGCCTCAAGTTTATTTTTTCTTCCAATATTGATTACAGGGCTGGAAGAAAACTGCTCCTGGACCTTGTTTAGTACCATTTTCTGTGAGGAACCAGACGTCAGAGTGCTTTAGAATTTAACTCCTGCAATACCTGCTACAGAAATTACTGTTATTATTATAGTAATTTGTTTGAAGCTTCTTCAGCACCAATAGTCAAGTGCACAATCACACTTTGGAAAAGACTTATTCTGTGTGACTTTGCTGTAGCTTCAGGCTTTATTTCCAAGCCTCCAGGGACATGAAAACCTTAGCTCTGGCCCACATTTCTTCTACTGAGCCCACTTTTGCTTATTCTGCTTTGCCAATAACACCTTTATGTCCTTTCCTTGCCTTTCTACCTACCTCCATGATCTATTGGTAACTGTTCAATCCTCTAAAATTTCTGTTTTGCCTTGAGACAAATGGAATGAAAAATGCACTGTGATTAAACTTACGTGTAGTATGGAGAAATAACATTTTTATTTCCCCTCTCAGTTCTAAGGCAACTATTTGAGGAGTGGGAGGGGATATTGCACGCTTGGTACTTTTGTATTTTCTAGAGCCTGAAGTAGGGGACAGTATCCTCACACGCTGAGGATAAGTAGAGGTAATCTAAATAATAAGAAGAGGTAATCTAAAAAGAATATTTTTAGATTACCTCTTCTTATTTTTCTTGACAACTCTTGAAAACTCAGTGTTCATGTTCTTTCACAAACTCTTACTTTCCTACCTGGTTATTGTGAACTGATGGTTGAAATAAATAATCTGGGAAGGGCACTTGACTACATGTCAAGTAGTGAAAAATGCAACTTTTTATAATATTGATGAAATGAAATGGTTTTATTCATCACAGGAAACTTGGAAATTTTGGTCATATCAGACCTAAATTTCTTCTTGGTGTGAGTTATCCTCCAAAATAAAGAAAAGAACAAACTTACTTGCCCATCCTCACTGGGAACTGCTGTCCACTTTCTTGTCTTTCAAACATCCAAGCTGACATTGTTTTTTAACATTTAGTAGTCTGTCCTTACTGAACTTCATTTCTTTGCCAGTCCCTTGGGCATGTATCCTGGTTTATTACCTTCTCAACCTCCCCTTTTCTGGTCTGCTTGGGGTTTGGTAGGATTAGGTCAATGCTCAGGGAAGGAAAGCAAGCCTTATGATCAGCTTGACCAATCTGAAAGGCTGACTGCTGAATTACAAGTAGCAAGTACTGTGAGTACTACACACTGTGAGCAGTTTATGAGCAATTTGCAGACTGAGATTGGTTTGCCCAAAACTTTTATTGGACAGCTTCAAAGAGAAAATGAACCTGCAAAAACTGCAGTTTATTCACAAACTGCATTCATGAGTAGAATAAATTATGTGGTACAAACTCTGCCCACTGTTAATTTCACCAAAGGAGACATAAGAAGCTGCTGATGCCACTGGAGAGAGTGAAGGACCCATCACCCCTACTGTACAAGAATATTGTTTAAATGAAAGAACTCATGTGAAATGAAGCAAATGATGGAATAAACATTGCAGATGCTGTTGAAGATACATGCCAACTTGTATGAGTTAGAAATGAAAGTTAATATTCCTTAGATCAAGAAATTGCCAGCTTGCATCCAATCTCCTTTAAGTTCTTAATTGTAAAAATGCAATCTTTAACTTGTCAAAAACTCAGACTGCAGCTGTCCTGAGTCATCCAAGATACCTCACTCTTCTTTCTTGCCTTAGTTCTTCCTCCTGACCCCCATAAAAACCTAACAAGGAAGGAAGCATGGTCCAATTGATGTGACATCTTTGTGACAGTCATGGTCCATAGCTCTTTCATTTATGCAAATCCAGTCAGGTATTCTGATGTGTCAGCTGGATGTAACGTGAACGCTTAGCTAAAACCACAACTTCACTTTGCTCTGATAATTGTCCTGCCACTGCTACACCTGTCTGTGATGCAGGTGTATCATGAGCTGCTCTTTCAGGTGTCCTGACTGAGGAGGATAGATGCTGAATGGCAATTTTTAGCTGAAGGGTGTTTGAGTGTTAAGTTACTATGTACTCTTTTAGGTTGAATTTCATAATTACGAAATACGTTGAGAAGGAACTTTTGATCATTTTCTTCAGAAACATTTATTAAATTTTTTCTGAGCTGCAATTCTCAGTAAAGTCAAAAGCATTTCCTTTCTGCCTCTAAGGACAACATTTTGTCCACAGATTGTAACTTAAATGTATTTTTATCTGAAGTACTATGTTTCAAAGGCTAGTAAAAGATTTATTGTGATGTATTAAACCATCTGTTTCCAAGGGCTGTGCTTCGCATTTCAGCATTAGACAATGCTTGTGGTGCTGTGTTTTTGATTCTCAAAGCTCCTTTGCCATTTTAACTTATTTGTAGGTAACAGAGTGTTTTCACTGACTGGTAAAGCAGTTGTCCTTGAGCAGTCAAATCTTGAGCAGTCTACAGGGGAGGTCATCTGCAGGAGTACTTGCAACTTTTTCCTATTGATTTTTTTTCCTTTCCTGTACAGACTCCTAATAAACTTTGGGATCAATAAAAAATTAAATGCAAAATAGCAGCTTTTCCAAAATGCACCAGTGAATGAAGAAAATACTTTTACAGAGGGATGTACAAGACATCAACTATATAGCTAGCTATAAGGTGGAATATATTTTAGTCTATTTCAATAAAACATATGGGTCAAAATGGTATAGGTCTATGGGTGATCAAAGTTCAAATGGTGTGAAATCTTCTTTCATCTGCAAAGAAAACAGCAGTTGCCAGGGAGGTTTTCTTTCTCTGTAAGCATTGCACTCAAACTCAGAGAGCTTTTGGAGGCTGTTCAGTGCTGGCACTCTTTTGTTATGATTGGAAGAAAATAAAATTTGGAGAGGTAACAGTTTATTTGCCAAAAAAGGCAGGCTTGGATCTACCAAACCTATTCACAAAATTTGGGAAAAGTGAATATGACAGACACAGATGAAAAAACAGACACAATTTTGCTGCCTGGGAAATGTTTTCTTTTTGCTATTTTTTTAATATTGTCCTGTCCAACATGGCTTTTCATGCACAATAGTGACTTGGGAGCAGATAAGCATATATTGACTGCAGGTTTGGTAAGTGAAGTGCAGTAAAATAATAAAAAAGGACCAACACCACCTCCAACCAACCTTCCAAAATCCTGCTGTTTTAAAGTGGCTTGAATTCCACAAATTGCATTATATTCCGTTCCTTTCCCTAGTCAATGTTTTTGTCTTTCAATGTCCTGATAATCCCAAATTTCAAGAAACTATTTGTTCTCTTGATGTAAATAAAGAAATTATCTTTCAAGGCTAGTTTCTTGCTTTATGAGAGGATAGATTATATCACGCTAAAAGGGAAAGTCTAAGAGGTTTCTCTTTCTCCTTAATCTCTGTCTGTGTTTTCATCGGAAGGGAACACCAGCCAGGGCTGTCCCAGGCATGAGTAAGAGATCCTAGGAGCATCTCCAAGGATTCACATGGTATTTCCTGGCAAATATGTTGCCTATGTGGCTGAATTGTGCTGCTCTGCTTGTGCTGCTGAGGAATTGCTGTCTTCTGATACAGTTTTTGAACTCAAAAATTCAGGAAGCCTACAAAAATAATATGTTTTGGGTATTACCATGACTACCAACTAAAGGTAATAGGGAAAATACCTTGTTTGCCTTAATCTGTAGTTGCAAGCAAAACAAATATACAGGCAATTATTATAGAATTCTCAGAAAGTGGACCTCAAGCATACAATCAATGGAAATTCAGAGCAACTCATAAGCAAAGATTAAAAGCTTGAGCTCTTTGGTTTTATTTTTTTCATTCTAAATTGGGTGTTGTTTCACTGATCTTCTTAAAAGCATGAACTTATTATTAAAGTGGCTGTCTACATTCTTAGTAAAACCAAGCATAATTTTTTTCATTATTGCAAGTTAAGATTTCTGCTTTCAGTAGTACTGGAGACAGCAGTGAATCAAGGTTATGTCATACGAGTCCTAAGGCTGGTTTTGCAGAATAAAATATTTCATTTAGAAGCTCTGGTTTAAAATGTAGCATTTCTTAGTGATGGAAACCTGTACTATAGAGCCTTGGTATAATATCTTGGTATACTGTACTTTGGGGAATGAACAGAAGCCCTGAGTGCTGACACAACCATTGAGCAGATGATCTTATATTTACAGTATGGTATCTCATTTTGAATAGAATTTATCCAGCAAAATATTCCAAAAAAGGTGCTAATATCTTGCCTTCTGAAGGTTAGTTTTTGGAAGAGGTCTGTCAGCTTACCTTTCTGCTTCAAGTGGATTCTCAGTATGTAATTTTTGCTCAGTTACTATTTATTTAGGTAAATAACTTTTTTCAATATACTTTCTCCTTTTTTTTTAATAATGCATATAATTTTCTTTTCTCTTGAATGGTTGTTATTCAAAACATATGTTATTGTGGTTCTGGAGAGAGTTGATATAATAGCTATTCTGGTAATCCCTTTATACTACTTTGTTAGGAATTCACAACTGTTGTACACTTGCAAAAAATCCCTAGTTGCTCTATCATCTTCTTTTTTCCCCCCTAAACAGTAGATTTAGAAGTCTTGCTTCTGTTTGCCCTAGACTTCCCAAAATAGAGCCTCATCCAGGAGAAATTCTCATGCCTGGGGAACTTTTAGTTTACAGACTGTAAATCTTGCCTGTGGTCCAGGAGAGGGGGGGAGACAAAGGAAGCTTTCAGACTTGAAAATGTATAGAAAGAGAGATAAGCTAAAGAGGGAAGACAGAACTACACTGAATGCTACGGTGAAGTTCTGAAAACTCCCTGCTAAATGAAGCAATTCTCAAAAACATTTATGGTTGATTTTAGGAACCAAGAATTTGTCAAGTGTTATGAAGCAGCAAGCAGCCAGCATTAGACAGAGAATATCCTTAGACAAAACTACTGATGCCAGCCAAAAATCTGGGCAGAAGTTATTCCTAATGTTATTTCTTTTTCCTAGTGATTTGTGTGTAGACTTGCAAGTTTCTTCTTATACACTGGAGGAAATAAAGCCTTTGAATTTGTACCCAGAATGCTCCTTTGATGAAGTATATAAATGTTTTTCCAATTTGCAACTATAACAAAATCATTTGAGAAAATCTCCGTGCCATTGGCAATGCTACTGGATGAAAGGTGTAATATACCTTGGGGAGATATTTCCCCTGTGCAGGACCTTCTCCAGAAAGTGTCATGGTCTGCAATTGGATCCCTGGGAAACAGCATCTGCTGAGAATTTTGTAGGTTAAACTACACTTGTACCTGTTTGGCCATTTATTGAACATTATAGGGGCTGCTTCAGCTTGTTTTAGAGAAGGTTTTGGTGCTGAAGCTTGCAGACAAAGAAAAAACATTCTATGAAAAAGGCTTCCTGTGGCACATACTTAGCCTGAATTTTAATCTTCTGCTGCCTACCTCAAGCAATGCAGATGAAGGAAATAAAATGTAAGAGATGCAAGGTTTAAATCTCTGTGGAGTGAACAAGTTCAGTTCCCATCTTCTGCTTGTATCAAAATGTTGCTGATCAGTAAAGGTATGTCACTTTGGAAAAATCCCATCCTTTTGCCTCTTGCTGCTTTTGCATTGAAAACCACACGTTTGTAATGCATTAAAAAAAACCCCTGAACTGATTCATTTGGAAGAGATCCAAACAGTACATTTTTCTTCATTCATGGAACCTTTGTCTTCATTTTTCTCTGAAACAAAATTTTGGCAAAATCCCATGTAAGTTTTCAAAGCATCTTACTTAAAACATTTTGAATTTTCCTTTGAAAAATTATTCCATCAAAAGTTTTTCCAGCCAGTTGTACTGGCAATGCTCTTCATTTTCTTTTGACTGCTTTTGACTGTCTCCATATTCATGTCCAGCAAAATAGTTGCACTTTTAAAAAATAAATTATTTGTGTTAATAATATTGGAACAATAGTTGCATAAATTAACATAATATACTAAGGGGGGTGTGCAGAATTTGCTGTGGTAATGCTGTGGTAATAGACATGTATTATTTCTATTGTTCAGCTGAAAAAAACAGAGTAAAAGTCTCACATGACTCTCCTAAGGGCTCACTGCAGGGTGGGACAGTCTTGTTCCACATTCTTGTGGTGTGTTCTCTGCTATGTCTGTGTTCCCATGAGAGAAAATAGCTCTGGTTGTCACTGATAACAACAGCATGGAGTTATGGGCAAGGTGGGGAAAAATAGTTTTGAATCTTGGTGTGATCTTGGGTGACACACTAGACCTTGGCTAGATGTAATGTATCTCATTAAGGTGATTTAATGTCCCAGTTAAAAAAACCAACAATATAATTTGCAGACTGTATATTAGACTTACCAAAATTGGAGAGACACGAGGTTACTTTTTATGTAGTAGAATTGTGAAACTGAGCAAAAATGAGAAGTACTTTAATCAGAACTAAAAGTCTTTACATTTTGCATCTATTGAGAAAATACTTAAAAGAGGATTGTGTTGGCATTTTGAAATAAGCAGAATTTGATTTGCTTGCAAGCTTAAGTATGAAAAACAAAATATACTTTGGAATTAGCTAGTAAAACTCCAAGGTGTATGCATGCAGAAGATACCAAAATACACCTTTAACCTTTTCAGTATGGAACATGTTAATCAACTTTTGATATTGTTTTTCCTTCCTGACTATTCTTAAAATGGAGCAAGAAAGGTCTAAGCTGCATATTCAAGTTGACAGTGATAAAACATTTATTTCCTTCCTTTCATGACACTCTATAATAGACAGGTAAAAGATGGATTTTATATTTTATGGAGCTTAATTTCTTCTGAAATATGAAACAATATAAAATTATGTCTCAACTTTGTCATATAAGGAACTCTGAAATATCATTTTCTTATTTCTAGATTTTTTTTCTTAAGAAGCATATGAACCTTTTTGTTTCAGTCTTAGTTGAACCTCTAGTAATTTTTCTACAAATACCTATGCTTGTAATAACCATTTTTATTGTAGCCAAAATTGTTGTTATTTAGAGTAGAAATATAAAGCACATGGGTGAATATATGCTTGAATTAGTTCAATTAGACATTCTTAGTCTATTGAAAGATTATTGTCTTTTAGATTTCAGATTTCATCAAGGGAGATTAAAAACCCAAGCATTTTCTTTAAAAACTAAAGGAATTTCTATACAGTTTTGGCAAAAAACAAGGTATTTTGATTTGCAAATCAGACTTTGTGACAGTTGTGGGGATATTGTTTCTTGTCTCCATTCTCTTTCAGAGACAGACTTTCCAGATACTCAGTGCTTGTCACCTGAGTGCTGAAACCATACATGCTATGCTTTCCAGCACACTGCCTTTGCATTGTCCTAGAGGAAAGGTTGAAATGACTTTCTGGGAGTGAAAGCTGCCTGCAAAATGGACCAGCAGAAGAGAATGAGAGCATACAATGTCTGACTTATATATATACTTTTTTTTAATTTTATTTTTCTGCAACATAATTGTATTTCCACATCAGCCTGTGGAGTATTTTGAATTTTGGAATGTTTTGAGTTTTGGAATAAAATTTTTATTGTCTGAATTAGTACTAAAGGGTAACTAATCTTCCTAGAAAATTCTAATTGGAGAAACACTTTTAAATGAGTTATATTCAGGACTTAAGCCTTTTGTTGTTAACTCCTGAAAAGGCCTTTAGACAACATCCTACTTTGTAGAATATTTCAGCTGTCATGGTCAGGCTCTAGAGTTTACTGCTCAGTTTCTTAATGTCCTGAGGTTCCAACTGAACTGATTCAACATAACATGCCTACCTTCCCTATTTAGTCTGAGAACTGCGTTTAATATATGGAAACAAGCCCACAGGATTACAGAAAAGCCTTCACCATAGATGGCATCTCCACACTGACTTTTCCCCTCACATTTGTTGCATCCACTTCAGAGAGCATCTTATCAAGAAGCTGAAATATCATGAGAAAAGATCTTTTATTCCTGAAGAACTTTGCAAACCTTTGGTGACTGATTCACCCTTAATGAAAGGAAAAGTGTTCTGTCTGAGATTCCTGATTTTATTTCTTGCTGTTGTTGTTGCTTATAACCAATATATAGTTAGAAAACAGCCACATTCAGATTTAATTACTCCTTTCCCTTTCTGGACTGTGTTAGAGGTATGGCAGGGTCATAGTAATGTATGGGAGATTGATTAATTTGTGTCTTCTTGGTTTTTTGAGTAGGGGAAGAATGGAAAAAAAAAAAAAAGAATCTGTAGGATTTCCAGGAAAAATCAAGTTTAAAGAAGCCTGGTTAGAATCAATGACTCAAACAGCTCTACACATTGGAACAGAGCTGTGGCACAACCTACAGTGACTGAGTCATCTCCAGAATGATGTTTGCATGATATATATATTATTTTTTTTTTAATGTGAGCCCTCTTCATGACATTTGGAGAATTATAAATCAGATCTGACTAACAACCTTGAATAAGCTGCCAGTTGAGACAAATCCAAAAAACAGGGCCTCAAGATTTTAATCTCAACCAGTTTGTGCAACACTATGCAATGCAGATGAAGGAATTGATCATAAAGAAACGACTGTGTAATCAGGAAGGATTTTTACCCCTATTTGTCCTGCAGCTTATTTTGGAACTGAGTTTTAGTCAGTCATTAAATTGATCAATCTATTATGCTACTCTCTGTCTCAGTTGCCTGATATTAGCTGTTCTGTCTACTTCACTTACAGCTTGTTTTTCTCTAATCACAATTTTAACTGATTGATTTAGCTGTATGTTTGTTGAAGGTTTCTAATGGTAACATCCCTCAATATCCAAAACGGAGGGGAGTAGAAAATAATTTTGTAAGTCTCTTTTGGTGTGTGCATGCATCATGGAGATATATCTCACTTTCTTAATAAACAGATTTCTGAAATACTTAAAATCTGAAAGCTCTGCATGCCCTTCTGAAAAGCCCTTTTCTATGCAGACTGAAGTCATGTTGTCTTTGATTTTCTTGTTTCTTATTTTTGCATAAGGTTGCCTTCATACACAAATGTCATGTCTGGATTTCCTTTTTCCTTAAGAGTATAAAAACTCATCATCTTCTTCAGTGCATCCATTTAAAATGCCCAAATTCAGTCCACTTGTTCCCAATTTTTCAGCATAGCTAGGTTCTGAAAACTTTCAGTTCATATTATGGGTTTTTGAGAAAAAAAATCAGATGACAGAATTGAACTTACTTTCATGATTGTCTCAGGAATTTTGGCTTAGTTTGCATATAGATATTTGATGCTTCCCAGATTTCAGATGGAAATGTTAAGAACCATCTCTTCTTAGTATCCCTAATTTATTCTCCATGAGACTTTTCTGTGAAGGATCTTGAATGCTTTCCTTGTCCAAAAGTTCCTAGGCAAAGCTGTGCTTTACCATGGCACTGGTGCTTGCACACCTCAAGAGAAGAGCAGATGCTTTAGTAGCAAATATGCAAATCATGTCACTTTATATGTCCTCTTTTATCAATAGAAGATGAAGGAATGTAAAGGATCAGATTCTTCAATATTTCACTAGAGACTGATTCCAGGAAACTAGAGACAGAAGATAAATGAATTACATTGTTTGTTTATAAACAGTCCCAAAATCCAATTCTTTTTGATCCTTCAGAATTTGGCTCTACTATAAAAAAATGCAAATCAATGCATCTCGAATTCTGAAGTCAAATTCATAATTAAATTTTGCTAGATTCTGTATTCTCTTAGAGTGAAATTCAAAGGAAAAAAATTATCAAAGCACATGAACCCTGGGAAAAAAATTTAATGGAGACTATGGTTATTTAAGAAAGCATAACTATCCCTCAGTTGAACAGGGCACCTCCCTTTCTGTAGATTTTGCCATCATGCACACAGTCTGAAGATGTAAAGCTGGATTGTCTTTTGCTTCTGTGTTATTTTTAGGTGCAGTTTATGGTATCACTTCCTGCCATTCTTTTTTTTGTTGTTGTTGTTGTTGTCACATTGCAAAAGTGAACAGATTAATACTGACCAAACAAGAGCTTACTGCAAAGTTTCTGTGTGCAAATTTTTGTAAGTATACATTTATAATTTATCTAGAATTACACTTTGAGAAATCATCTCTTTACATAGAAAATTTTATAACAATTTCTAAGGATATGTCCTCTGAGAGAAAAATTAATGTGAAAAAATGTCATCCTGTGCAATCCTGGCCTCTCCTGGTGGTTATTTTCACCCTTACTATGTGAAATTGCCCTTGGAATGAAAACAGAAAAATACAGTAGAGAAAATGATGTAGCTCTGAACCCTGGTGTAATTTACATTAGCACTTACAATAAACAGAGTGAAACTGCTAAGTATGGACCTATTTACTGTATTTTCTTTAGACATTCCTGCCGCAGAAACATTTTTTTAAATGAGAATTTTATTCCCACTGATGCTTATTTCCAATTATTCTAAAACAATACATTAAAAAGCTTTGTAATTGAGAAAATACTAAGTTGACTGAATTTTCACATTTGATTACTGACCACTGCTGAGAAGCCAAGTTTCCTCCATTTGCCGTAAGTAGATGAAAACATGGCACCTGGGACTTTGGCTCTTTGACCCAACAAATAACTTGTATTCATTCTGAGATAAAATGTTCCCTTTAGTCCTCATCTAATTACTAAATAGATTCAGTAGCCTAAAATCTTCAATCAAAACCTAACCCTAAGCCTTCATATAATTTTTCCTTCCATTAATATCCTGCCCAAACAGGAGCTATTTGTTAGCAATATCTCTCTGGTTTAATTTGTTATATTAACTTGAATAAAAGTAGGGTATAGACCCTGTCCTATGCAAATTGAATATCTACCTTCCTTCTAGTGCTCTCCTGGCTGCCTGCTGACACTTGTAAGCAACACATCAGTACTTTGCTTAGCACTGCATCTGCAGCTGTATCAGCTGTATGTGCTGTCTTGGCACGGATGAAATAAATTACAGTCCTTCAGCATTTCTTTGCATTTAATTAGAGATTTTTTGGGAGTTCCTGTTGATTTAAAATGTGAATTTAGGGCATTGGTATATGATGACCAGCTTAAGGGTGTTCATGATCTTACCGATTTCTCTCTTACTTTATAGGTAGACTGAGTTATCTCAAGCTTGTAAATTTCCTTGCCCATTCTTGGTGTGTAGTTGTAATATAAGTTTTGTGGGCAGTTAATACACAAGATATGTTGAAATTTAGTGCAAGAGTTTTGGGTAATTCCTGTGGTACTGTGGTGTGTCACCACTCTAGCAAAAAATTCATCACCATTTCTCTCAATTACCAGTAAATATTTTGCATAACATATCTGCTGTCCTTTTTTCCTTTCTTTTTGGTATTTATGGAAAATATTTTCTATGTGAGACTATCAGACAAGTATAGTTTTTTTTCTTTTTTATCCCTCTTTGTTTCTTGTACAGGAACAAGAACCTTGTATTTAAGTTAGGATCATAAAACTAAGGAGAAGTCCAATCAGAAGATTGCATTTTAATCCAAAAATCCATAAAGAAATTTTATCTCTTAGGAGAAAGAAGCCTTTAATTTTAAAGTTAAAATTATAACAGAAGATTTACAGTTAGAAATAATAGATTTTTATATTAAAGCTAAGCTGAGAAATGATTGAAAGCTAGGGTGCTTAAAACTTCTTAGACCTCTCTCTGCCATCTATCTTCACCCTAACAAGGTTATGAAATGTGAGTACCTAAGATTTCTCAGCTCTTATATCTAAGCAAAAATACTGGGAAAGGAGTGTCTAGAACCCCAGCTGCCAAAACCCAGTGCTCTTTGCAATCAGGCATCAGTCTGGAGTACAGCTTTAGTGGTCTTGATGGGTGAATTCCATATGGGAAGATGTATGTGTTGCTGTTGCTTGATAGATCAACCTTTGGCACCACGGGTCTCCTGGGTGCAGCTGATTCACTCTCAGGACCTGGCTGGGCTGGATGCACAGCTCTGAGCTGGCTCTGCCTGTTACTCTGGGACAAATGACAAAGACCCTCCCTTGTGGGCTATGTAGTTTTCAAACCTCTATGTTTTGCAACATCTTTGTGGGATCCATCATCGGGAGCACACATGCACAGCTATCTGTCTGCTTTTGCAGAGGCAGCCAGTAATATTGCCCAGATGTCCCAGTGCCTGTGAGAAATAATTACATGGTTGAAAAGAATCAGGGTGCAGCTTTTTGTCGATAAGACCATGTGAGGTTGGCAGGGAAAGGCAATACTTCAAGAGGTCTACTTTTGTTTAGGGCTCTTCCCCATGGGTTGTCAGTGTGATGCACAGACCCAAGTTTCAGCTGGGAGTGCCATCAGTCATGAGGGCATGGTGGCAACCATGTAGTACCACGAAGGTGGCAATGTTGAGAAAGGTCTTCTTTTGGGGTTAGCAAGACATGTGCTCATTTGCCTCCAGTGAATGACTAATTTCAGTGGTCTGTTTGTAAACTGTCTCCAGCTTACTGCAGTTCATTTTGTCTTGTGCCATGTATGAACAGCACATGGCAAACTGATTAATATGTTGTGATCTAGCTCATAGACAAAGGAGGCCCAGGTAAAAAATGTCACACTCACATTTTTGGCTTTTCATTTTGGACTTCATTATTCCAAACCAACCTGCTATTTGCAGCATTTGAAAGAGTCTTGCGCCCACTGTAGTGAGGATTCTGTGGATGACTGGCCTTATGAGGATGTATCTTGGGGATGGGCTTGGATTCTTTTGCATAGAAAATTTTCATTGCCAAAGACTGAGGAAAGGAGTTTCGTCCCTGTCTCACAGACTTTAAGACTAAAGTAAGATATTTGGGGTAGTTATGCCACTCTAGAAGTAGCAGAAAAAAAAATTTTACAATTGTCACAAGCAAGAAATGGCATGAACAGCATCAAGAACTTCTTGAAAAAAGGAGGTCTTTTCTTCAGACCAAAATATTAATTTGAAACTTGATTCTGTGATGGTAATAATATGCTATAAAATCCAAGATGTGAATCATTAAAAACCACAATTAACGATGATGCAGTCCTCAAAAAGGAGAGATACAACAATAGTAATTTTGAATAATAGTTTTAAAATGACAAAAATCAATGAATACTAATATGTGTAGTAAAAAAACCTCAACTGAATTAGCTGACAAAAAGTGAACAAACGGCATCACGCCGTGGCTACAGAAAAGCTTTTGTATAAAGTAAACCAGCAAGAATACAAATGAGAAACTGCCAGCATATGTTTTGTGTAAAGAATAGGATGAAGTATCCCAAACTGTGTCAATTATTAAAACTAAAGGCTCAAATTTTGACATATGATCTAGAAATCATAAATTGCACTTTCAAAGAGCAGTGTCAGACACTCTAATCTTCCAAGTCGCTTTAAACAGGAGATAAAGTTTGTAAACAAAAGCACTTTGTTGAAACTTTCAACTGATCAAAGTGCAACCTTAGACTTAATAAGAAATAATAAATGCTGCTAAAGTCTAACAGTGGGGAAAGATGCATGCTTAGATGAGCTGCCAGTAAACACTCAGTGAGAAATGATAGATACACTACTGAACTGTTACTGTAACTGAACATTTGAATCGAAAAGGCTATTATTACACAACTCAACAATCCCAATGAACTGGTTTTCCTACCTATCTGCATCACTAAATATTGGTCTTAAATGCTGGACAAAATTTGTTTATAAGCGCTGAAATACATTGCCTGCATGCAGAGGGCACATACAGGCACTCAAATATCTGAGACATTTCCCCAGCTCATTGCAAATGATTTCCACATAGGTCAGCCTGGTTTATTTCCATTGTGGTTCACTGGGGATGATTCAGGTGTTTTGTGTTTGCAAACCAAGCAAGATCTTGGCTAATATAGATTTGTCCACTCGACTGACTGGGTAACTCTTTGGACTCATTAAAATGAAAATACTTGGTGACTGGTCCTGAAAAAAAACCAACATGGAAATGAAACAAAAAAAACCCCTCCAAACCCTCACACTCCTCACTTTAGAAAGACCTTCATAAAAATTGGATTAAAAATATTCTGTAATATCCTGACCAGGTCTGTACATACTAGCAATTTAAACTCGCCCTTTTTAAAATGACACCAGGGAGCTAGACAAGGCTGTCCATTATCCTCTTTTCTTTTTGCAATTGTAATGGAACATTTAGCCTGATTTTTTTCAGCAACAAAGAATTGCTTCAAGGAATGAAAATTGGAAACTCCATAAATTTCAGTTCATTGTATGCAGATGACATATTGATTTGCTCCTGTAATCCTGGTCATAATCTGCCCATAATCCTGCAAACAGTGGATTGGTTTTACATTACCCTTGCCTTCTTTGCAGCTACAGTGATAAAGCCTGTTTTCTTAAAATTAATGTGCTGTTGCAGAACCTACTTACCAAAGTATGACCTGATGAGACAGGGTAATGCTAGATACCTTGAGATAATTATATGTGAAGCTACGATCAACAGAAAACTAAAAACCTCTTCCCTGAGTGGAGTTGGAATGGCTCTATGTATGTCCTTAGTTTTCTTCAAACTTCCTTTAGAACTATAAAACCAATGAATATGATAGATCTCTCTCTCTCTTACTAATGCATTTGTAGTTTGAACAAGTGATAGATTTGAAATCTGTTTTTTAAGTGTTGTAATCACTGTTAGTAAAAGGTGGGTCAACTTCAAAACATTTTGTGGTATTTCATATTAAAATTTCAGTTCATTATGCTTAGGATGGCTGTTGCTGCAGAACTGAGATACTATTGCTGTAGTAAGTGTTACACATAGAAAGAAATTATAATGACAAAACCTGTATGCTGAAATTACTGGTAGTTACCTGAGAACAAAAACTCTAGTTGTGGAGATGACTTAAAAAATGTAATGTGTTTTTCTTTTTTTTATTTACTCCTTGAGAAACTCTCAGAGTGAATTCTCAGATCGCTGTCTAGTTATTTAAAAGAGTTTGAAAGATTGGAACAGATACCCAAAATTTGGTGACACTTTCCGAAGTCCAAATATCACATATATTAAGGTGCTCAGCAATTAGACCGGTCTGGTCCATTGTTTTGCTGTCAAAAAACATTAAAAGTGAATTTTTCAGCTATACATCATACAAGCAGACTACATAATGTTATATTAGAAAGGGATTGTTGCACAGATATATTGTCAAATTATTTCTTTTCTACTACTTAACTCTCAAATTAGATTATTTTAGTAGAACCTGAGTTAAAAATGGAGCTTTAATTTTTAGCATAGGTTTGCTCTGTTTGGAATAAGACTCAATAGTGACTCATTCCAAATATATATTGATTTTCTTTAATATATTACACAGGTTATAATTAACTCTTCAAAGAATAGCTTCGTTTCAGACAAATTTGTCATTTAGCTGTCATAAAATATACATACCATAAAACACTAGTGTGTGACGGAGTATCCTAAATTAGCTATTTGAAAGGAGAGTGACAAAATGGAAAATTGACACAAATGGCTTCTGCTCCCAAGTTTTTAATTTAATATCGGCTGGACTACCTACCTCCTTTTTACTAATTGCACTCACATAGGAAAATAGTGCTGCCTTCTTCTGAATATATCACGCTGAAAGTGAGCAAGCAAAGTTTTCTATCAGAGAAACTAAAATAATCAGCACATTAAAAAAACCTGGAAAGCTATAATGTTTGTTTTCAGCTTTCACAATTTCCATAATACAGGTGATTATTTCTAGACACAAGGCACTCTATTTCAGTCCTCTGTGTTTTATTCTATTAATCTGGTAGTGTAAATCTACTGAAGACCAGACTGTAGATTGTAGGTAATAAGGATGCAAAATTAACCAAAGTCAAAACCAGGTAGTGCATATACAACATTATACTGAGGATAGATAAGGCCAAAGTGATGCTGGTTTTCTTCAGTAAAGCATTAATTTATATTCCGAACAAACAGACAGGGGAATTATTCACTGTGCATATAACTTTTTCTTGAAAGTAATAAAAAGTAAAATCCATAAAATGTGTAACCAAGGACAGATGACTTGGAGTAGCAGTAGTTTAAACCTTAATGTGTCAATAATAATGAACAGTATAACCCTGAAAAACAGTAGAGAAGGGGATGGGTTCCTTTGACTATTGTAGGGAGATACATACATTTTAATTGTATCTGTTCTAAAGAAAATCTGACCCACATGTAATCTTTCTGCATTTTTGCTTTTAATATACTCGAGGATGGCTGGAACCTAATTCTTCTGGGCAGTCAAGATACATGCACTGAAATATGGTCATTTTGTCTTACATTCTTCAGTCTACATGTGGTAGCAGATGAACTATGAGGTGATCTTTATGAAATGGGTTGATTTTATTTCCTCAGTACTCCGTGCTCAAACAGAAATACAGTTTGAGCCATCTCTCACTGGTAAAGGCTAAAAAATGCAAATATGCATTTGGGTATTTTTACTTTGTCTGTGTATCTTCTGCATTGCAGCTTCAAGGCATTTACTTTATCTCTTCCATTAACAGATATATTCTTACATTTGTCCAAATTCAGAGAAAAAAACCCCAACATTTTCTAGCTAACTAGCCTGTGTGCCTTATTTCTTAGAAGACTTTGGAGCAAATTGCAGATTAAAAATGCAGATTTACTTGTTATGATGAATTTTCCTTCTTAGTTGGAGAAACAATAAACATAATTTCTGGTGAATTTATGACTTTGTGTTGCAGAATTTTATTGGCTGTTTCTATTTTGAAGAAGCTGGAAGTGCTGGGTTTGTTCTTTCTTCCTTGCAACACCTATGATTTTAGCATATAGAAAGTCACAGTAGTTGATTTGAGATGTTACACATACATGGTTCATTCCGTAAGTTTTGCGCCCAAGTGTACTGAGAGTGCTAGCAGATGTAAATTAACATTTTTTTACCACTATGGGAGTTTAGATGTCCAAGCACAATCCCACAGACCTGTTTAATGCAAAATCACTATTGATAACAATGACAATTATATAAGATTTCATCAAGTGTGACATCTAGCCTATGTCCAGGTAGGTGATGCAATAGTTAAACAGCCACCTGTGATTTATTATGTGTACAAAAATTTGGAAGAACTCTCAGCAAAGTGTTCATTGGTAAGTCATGCTACCTCAATCTGTTTTGCTCATTATGTCTGCTTCTGCCTCGGTGGGTTAAATTAACTTGCTATATAATCATGGCCACGCTGTTGTTTGGAATTAAGTTCCATGAGCTCTTTTCAACTGTTGAAATAATTTCCCAGGCTCCATTATCAGAATTTTCCTCTGCAAGGGTAGTGTTTTATGTGTCTCCTGAGTGTCCTATAAACTCCCAGTATTAATAGTGTGTTAGTGGTGATATTGATGCGTGATAGCACGGGTACTGCGTGCACTGTTACAATGCTTTAGGACTGTAAACCATTTTTAGAGGCGTTCTTTGCAAGGCTAAGTCTTGATAGCGTAATATACCACTGCTAATTATATTGATCTAATTAATCTAATTAAATTGCAGCTAGATATGTTGTACATGTCATTTGTCTGTATTAACATTATGTAAACCTATTCTGCTTGTCTGTGCATTTTATATACAATGCCTCTTTAGCATTTGACCAGGAAAGTGATTGTATACCTGCTGCATCTCATACTGGTGAGAAAGAGATATGGTCATCAGGTGGCTTATGAGATACAGAAAGCCTGACTGTTTTTCAAATCTGGTTTTGTTTGAAGAGACAAAGGATTTTCTGTTCCTGGAGGTTAGGAAATGTCTTCCCTGCTTCCTCGTTTGTTTCTATGACCTTTGACAAAACGTGCCTTCATTTTTTTAGAAATTGGATGCATCAGTTTCAACATATAACAGACCAAATATTCCAGAGTCACTTTTGTTGGACTGAGTGAAACATAACTGCACTGCTTCAGTATTTCTCTTGTATGGAAGAGAATGAATACAGGGAAAATTCACTCCAAAAGGAGCAGGTAGCTCCTTCCTGCTGCACCCCACAGCTGTTAGCTCTGCCTTCCACCAGCCGCTCCAGAGGAGATGCCTGAGCAGAGGCCAGCAGTTGATTGAACAGCAAATCTTTGACTTTGTTGGCCATGGCCTCTTCTTGCGTAGCAAAGGCTCTTTTCATAGTGGTACATATGTACAATGTACCATTGTGGTTCTAGCAACGAAGGGTAATGTAAGCAGATGGTATCTCTACCCTCCTCCTAACACAGGACACACACTTGAATGTCATCCAAACTCACCCTTCTCCTGGGTTTTCTTTTATCATCAATTAAATCAAAGCAAATATTCCTTCGGCATGAGCTGCTCTTACAGACTTTGCATAGTTTCTGCTTCTTGTTTTTAATTCAGAGACACTCCATCATTTTCTATCATCCCTGTCTGGCGTTAGGAAGGCTCACTTGGCTCAGTTGCTGTTCTGAGTTCGCTGTGTCACTCTGCAGAGTCATGGCAGACTGTGCCACGCTAAGGGAAGAATGTGACTCTTCTTCCACGTCAGCCTCCTGCGGCAATTAATGCTGTCCCTGCTTAGTTGGTCAAATCAGCTGAATGCTGAAAATATGCAACTCTGGGCAGGTTAGGAGCCCAAAGCATAGCTGAACATTGTGTTCAACTGTCTTGTTACTAGATTTTCTTATTTTTTAAATATTAGAATAAGTAAGATAGAAATGCCTTATTTATCTTTAATTATTATGTAGGATTTAAAAAAAATATCTGCAGTGAACATTGTATGCCAGATTTTGCTGCTGCTTATATGAAGATATGAATGATCTTCCTTTTTGCAAGTGACCACTGTCTTGTTGCTGATGAAACTGCCTTCACATTTCTAATGTGAGCAAAACTGAGTAACAGAGAAAAAGATAATAAGAAAAATATTTTTAAAATCTCATTTTTCTTTGAGCATTGTAAGAAGAGGTGGCTTCTTCAGCTTACTTTTGGTAATGGTATTAGCTTAAGTAGAACATTTTAAAGCAATTTTCAATTCTAATTTCACTAGCTAGCTACACTTATAGTTTTCCACGTGAAATAGTTTTCAATTTCTAAATAAATTAATTCAGAAATCCACACAGGCTTTCAACAGTAGTCTACCAAAATTCTGTAAAGATGCCTGATTTACTGTGCTTGGACAATAAAAATGTAGTGTCAGCCTGCCTATTCCTTTTGTGTTGTGTCCCTTTCACTAGCTGGCATAGGACAGGACTCCACAAGGGAGAAAATTTAAAATTGGAAGTCTTCCACTGGTTGCTTGTTCCCCCCACTCTGTTCTAAGGTCTTTTAGACCATCTAGAAGCCATATGAAGAGCAAAGGTGGCAGCCATAGTCCTGCTTTTATCTGTATGTGGTGTGCATGTATTGAATATGAAATGAGGGACTGAAGTTTGCAATTTAAGGCTTTTGCTCAAGCTGACACGTGGCAGGGAGATCAAAAATAGTGTGAAAGAGGAAGACATGAAAGATGAAGAGCTCTGCAGATGACAAGTCGAAGTCAGTGGAAATACCCTCAATGGTGTCAGTAGACTGGGAGTCTGCTCCTCTTAGAGAGAGGCGAGGCATCAATTTTTCTGAGAGAGTGAAATCTTGGGGGTCTCCAGAAGAGAAAAACAACAGGCCTGCAGGGACTTTGGAGCAGAGCCAGCAGAAGCTGCTGTCATCTCTATCCTGCTGTCCTTTCTTGAACTTGGCACAATCAGCTGATCTGCATGAATGTGATGTTTTTATGGCACTGGTTATAATTGGTAGTGATAGCAGCATGACTGAACGAGACAGCACATTGCATCAAAACAGGTTGAAGGGACGATGAGATTCAGTTATAAAATCTTAAACCTCATTTCATCTGAGCATTTTTTTGGCTAATCAGAATATTTTCTGTGAATCTTGGAAATTGCTCTGATCACAAACCAGAGAGTATGAGAGGGTCTCATTCATAAATGCTTTATCTTCTCAGGAACAAGTCGATAAGCCTTTATTGTTTAATTTTTCTTTCTTGGGAACTGGGCAGCTGACATTTTTTCAAAGTCCCTTAATTTGTAGGGGACTTTGTGGGAGTCACAAAACCCCATTAACCGTATTTTTCATCTGGCTTTAGGAGGAATATATTTTAAAATGGTAAAAGAAAGACTTCGAACAGCTTCTGATAACTCACAGTTTAAGCATGGCTATAAAAAGAAAATGAAAAGGCAATTAAAAATGGAATATTTCTTTCTTCAGTCCCCCTCCCCCCCCAGCTGTAATTTGTCACTATTTCTTGTAGGCAGGCAGAAAGATGAGGCTACAGAAGATCATTTAGCACTGCAAAGCTGGCTGCTATAAAGCACCATAACTTGGCATTAGAGTGGGGGACTAATTTTTTTAAATCTGTATCATCCTCCTGAAAAAGTTCTGAACATTTAGTTTTTTTTTTTTTTTTTTTTTTTTTTTCTGAAGAATTGAGAAAGAAATGGAAAGAAATTCATTAATGTCTCAGCAGCACTGGCTGGTGTCACTAAGGGTAATAAGAAGCCATGTTTCTTCAGATTCTTCCTCTTGACTATTAGTACCCAGAAATCCCCACATGACATGTGAAAACCCACACAGACGTATATCCCAGAAAATCAACAAAACAGGGCTTGAAACACTTGCACTGTCCATGCTTGTGTGTGCAAACTGGTATTTATGCTTCTGCAAATGCATTTGTGAATAGATATCAGGAGTTTCTCCGGTCAGTGGTCTGCAGAAGGTGGGGTGGTTCATGTGGGTTTCCCTGCTGACTCCAGAACCTCCAGAGACACAATCACCTCTCCCAGATAGACTATTCTTTGTTCTGACCATACCTCTCTGCAGAAATTACAAATCTGCTGGGGTGGAGGTGTTGAGAGGCCATGCTCCGCCTGGCCAAAGGAAGACCTACATCTCAGCTCCTTGCCAGGGCAGAATGGCAGCCTGAGCTGGTTTCCACACCAGAACAGGATAACCAGAAGGCCACAGGTTTCTTTGCCTGGATTTTACAGCAGTATTGTGAGGTTTGTGGGGATATTTTAGGTAAAATTATTAATTGTATGATGCTAAGGAAAGGTAAAATAGTATCATTGTTTTAAAGGGTGCCGTTGACACTCTCTCTTGTTTGTCTACATGTAAAGTTTTACTTATTTATACCTTGTGTTTACGAAACAACCACACTATATCATCCAAGCTCAAGTTTTGAGAAAAGTTCACAAGTGCATATTTCGCATGAGCCATATGTTGAGCTGAAGGCACATAATTTACAAACCTTTTAAGCGATTGTGTTACCAACAATTCACATTTCTGCTCTCAAGATAAAGTCCTAGGCCATTCCATCTGATCAGCATCTTCTTCTTCAAGCGGGTGTCATGGTTTCTGAATTTTGTCCAAATGGCAGCTGATGTGGAATCACAGACTGAATAAAACCTAACGCTGTGAGAAGAGCCATTGAGCCTTTGCTCCTCGTGTTGCTGCTAGTGACAATAGATTTAATGCAGCCATTGCTCATGATCTGTGAGTTTATTAGAGCTAAATGGTTAGGATTATCTCATCAAACTATAACAATCTGAGAAAGTGATTAAAAATAACGCCTTAAATATATTGCACGGTTCATCAGCATTTGCAGTTCATATCTTTTGGAGGTATGCATATATCCAGATATTTGTTCGTGTCCAAAACCAGTTCAGCCTTCCAGATATGCATTTGACTTGTTGAAAACCAACTGCAAAGCTAGTAGACACAACACAGTATGCCATGAAAGTTTCAGTATATGTGTGTGCAGAAAAGGCTCGGTCTGGGGGGCTGTCTCAGTGAGTGTGGAACCACTAATTGGACCTGTGAGGGTCAGCAATTTCCTCTGAGCAATTCAGGCTCCCTGTCAGAGACACCTTTATCTGTGTGCTGGCTCCCAGAGCTGCACCTCTGGGAGCAGTGGGCAGCGAGGAGTGCGTGTTCCCAGGGATACCTGCAGCCCTTCCCCATACACCCACGTGTGGGAGGGGACCCTGCTGGCGGATGCCCAGCGCTGTCTCTGGAGCAGGTGTGAAGCCATCCATACAGAGCTCTGTGCTCCGAGAGTTAGGCTAGGTCTGCCCTTTGGTTTTATGGGGATTCTGTGTCTGAGTGCCACACCTGCTGCCCCATTAGGAGCTGAGTAGTCTGGGAAGCGAGTCATCTAGAGTTACTCTGCTCCTTCAATCTGCGTTTCTATCTGCTGGGTATTTGCCTCCAGAAAAATCCGTATCTTTGAGTTGCCTCTCAAGGAGGCTCTAATGACACCAGTGGGCAGAGCCCTTCACAGTTTGTAAAATAACCTCCTGCCATGTCAGATTAAGTTACATGCCATCAAATTATTTAAATCTTCACAGTTACATTTGTTCTACAGATGTGTGCGCTCTCTCTCTTGAGACTAGCATTTCTGCACTTTTACAAATAATTTCAAGGTTTTTAATTTTTTTTTTTAATAGCAAACATCTCAGAGCTCTATTTAAGACTACAAAAAAGGAGAGGTGATGCTCTGCGTACATTTTATGGCTTTTCTGTCCAATGACTCTAATGTCAAAATTGCTACAACCTTCTAAGAGAAATGCTAAATCATAATGTGGTAAGAAAGGCACCCTCGACAGGTCTGCAAATGACAGCTCTATAATTTCAGCATTATTTGAATACAATGTAGAAGTGCCTTATATGTTTAAGCAGCTTCATTTTGCATCTGCTTTTTAGAATAGTTGATTCATACTTGTCTGCACAGGCTTTCAATAGTTCTTCTTTTCTTTCTTAGTCTCTTTGTCTACCCATTTCTCTTTTTTTCTTTGTTTTCTTTTTTTTATTCTCTTGATTTTTTTCATATAATATTTATTTAATCAGTGTTAAGATGAGAAGGTCAGGCTGAGCATGTGTTAGACTGAGCTGCAGTGTAACAAGTTGAACTTACCTCTGTTCTCATTACAGCCACAGAGTAGAATGACTTGAATTACATGTGGATCTTTTGCTACCTACTTTCATACATATGCTAACATGCATTACTTTATTTGTGGCTCAAAAATTGCCATTATTATTTCTGAGAACTGAGCTTTATTTGATCTGTTTTAATATTTCTCGATTATTTTTCCCATTGTTCCTGAAGTCTGTATGGATTGGTTAAAGCCCTTAAAAAACTTTCAGTGATTCCTACTGAGAATTTTTTATTTGAGGCTTCAAATCCTAGTAAACCAGAAAAAAGTTTTATAGTTCTGCTTTTTTGGGGTTTTTTTTGCTGTGATGTTTCTGCACTACTGTACTGACAACTGAGGTACTACCCTGTTTTTTCTGTGCCTGATAACAGATGCAACTAGTGAAAAACAAAAGGCAGAGGTATGGACTGGGAAAACCAATGTATTTTGTGGAGTCACCACCCCAGCTAAAGTTGTGTATCAGATGTCAAAAATCTAGGAGACCTGGCGGATCTCTGTGGAGGCAGCTTTGCTTCTGCAGTATGTCCATGGAACCTGTGCTGCTCTGACACCAAGCCATGGCTGTAGCCTCTGCACCACCAACAGTGCCCAGAAAAATCAGACTTTTCAATTAATACAAATATCTACAATTACATGAAATGAAGTACACTTCAAAAACATTTCTTAATTGCTGGGGTAATGTGATACTTACTTCTGCTGTCACAGGCTTGCACATTGGTGGCTCTCTTACTGCTGCCCATGGTGTGTCCTGTTACTGCTCTGTGGTGGGGAAACCATGAGCTGTCATATCCTCACTCTGCCAACCGAGCTGTGCCTTTGCAGCAACCCCTCAGAAGGACAAAGGCTGTGCCAGTCGCTAGCATGACGACACCATTTAGTAAAAAGTGAAGCCTTTTTACTCCATTTAAAAAGACCCAGTGACAGTCATTTAAATGAAAAGTTTTCAGAGGATACAAAAAGTTCTCGAATCAATGATCTTCAAAATTTAGCTTTAATTTCAAGACATTGGGGGTTTTAAAAATATTTTTCCCTGTAGGTGTCCAGTTTGTCTAATTTCTCTCTTTTGAGCTGTTCTGCCTGTATTGATGCATTGCTTTCATGTCCTTAGAAGGAATGAATAAAATGCTTGAAACATTGGTTCCATCTTTGCGCCACCTTTCCTCTCCCTGTAGATTTTGATGCTTTGGAGGGCACCACAGCACTGGAAAAGCTCCCTGGGGAGTGTGGTCATGCATGTGTGAACATTTCACAAAGTGTGAAATTTGTATGTGAAATTGAATAAGTCAGTGTGCAGCCCCAATATCGCAGAATGGGTGGTGTCAAAGCTCTGAGATCAGCCTGGGTGGTGATTTCTGGTCTTCTGTGAAACAAAGAGCTCTTCAGATAGCACCACAGCATGTAAGGCTTATAGATGGGTAGATAGAAAGGAATAGGTAATAACCATAAAACAGTATTATGAAAATATAAACCATAATTAGTGATAATGGCTTACTCAATTAAATACATTAAAGTATGGATGCAGAGTTTTGATGCATGGATGCTTTTGTCCAAGAGCATATGTGTGTTTATATACTGATCTAACAGTGATGTATAACTGACATTAAATATGCATCAAAGGATGAATACTCTGCCCTAATGTTAAATAGGCCTCTTTAGTGCTGTCTAGTTGTGCAAATATATGGAAGAAGATAGTCCCTGTCCCCAAATTCCCTATCTAAAAAGAAAAACACAGATAACTTAACTGTACATGTGTTTCAGGTCGCTCAAAATTTTAAGTGCAGCGGGCCAGGTTAAGTCATACCCATGGATGCTGTGCTTGTCCTGCTGAAGGACCTAAATGCCAGTGGAACATCTCTTCTCCTTATTAATCTAGGAAGCCTAGTCTTGCAATTAAAATTCAGGTTCCCTGTTCTGATTTCAGTGTCAGCAGTTTGGGGGGCTGTGTGGGAGTAGTGCTCCTCTTCCTCTTTCTGCTGTCTTCCTCAACAGAATTTCTGCTGCTCTCCTTTATAGTGATGAAAGTAACCTCATTTTCTGACCTCCGAGCTTTGAGTGTGTTATTAAATAATCTGAATCCTTTCAGTATTTAGATGATTAAAAGAGGATTAGATTATGGTTAGTGCCAGGGAGGGGGAAGTACTGAAACACCTCTAAGTGATACATTTGCCCTAATAAATGCCAATGCCATCATGATCCCTATGGATGTTGGGGACTTATTGTGGCCAATGTGCACCTGTAGCATATTAGTGTGGAGGCCCAGCCTTGATGGCCCTGTACTGATGACCTTCCTATCACACATTGAGTAGGGGGTCTTATCAATATGAAAAAAAACAACTTGGGTTTATTTGGTTTCTCTCCTGTGCTGTGTTATCCCTATTGCTTTGGAGAAAATGAATGCTTGACAATAAGAATTTGCCTTTTTTAATTTTAAGTTTTGTTTAGTTCAGGAGCAAAACAAGCTTTGCCCAACCATTGGATCCCCAGAACTTTTGGGCTTTTCAATTTTTTTTTTTTTATTCTGAGGTAAATTTTACCCCAACGGCAGAAGTAGTGCTCCCATTATTCCCCAAATTTGGGTCTTCCAAACTCAGATTGGGGAAGTCATGTTCCAGGATGTTGCTCTTTCTAAAAATGGACCAGCCATAGCTGTTTCCTTTCAGTATATTCTTCCCTTTGTGTCCTCCCCCCACAGCCAGCATCTCCTGCCTTAAACATTCCCGTTGATATTTTCTCTGCCTGGTCTCAGGGCTACAGTGATATTAAAAAAGGAAAGTCCAAGTAAAATGAATTGTTCCTTATTAAGGTAGACTATATGGGGAGAGAAAAAAAATTACACCTTTTCCTTGGAATTTTAGCATAAGCACACAGTAAGTCAAAATGGCAGGGTCCATAAATGTCAGTGAGGATTTTATTGGCAGAAAGAGTTAAACATAAAGATATTCAGATGCTATTGTCCTGCAGTGTATGAGCCCCAGATCATTTCAAACACATGGGTAGTCAAAACCATACCTGTAGGATCATGAACTGGTCTTCCATGACTTAATTCAAACTTTGAATAGATGGGATATGCTGCATGTAAAGAGAGCTTCTAGATGCCTTCTTTCTTGAATACTTGGTATTTAAATCTGATGCTTTTGAAATCGTAAGAAAGATTTCCATCAAGCTAAATGTCTTCAAAAGTGGATCTTAACATGAGATTACTTTTTTCATTAAGGACATTACATTGCATCATTCAACTCAATGTTTTTTTTCCAACAACTTCATTAGATGCAAAATTGGCCCCTTAAAGCATATGCCTTGATAAGGCATTTTGTCTTCTGTGAATGCAGTAAAAAAGGGGAAAAACACCCAGAATCACAACACAAAATGCTGTTTCTCATTTCTGTGACACGTTTCCTCTGATATTTCTGCATTTTGAATCATAAGGGCTCTATTCTCACTGGGCTCTTGTCCCATGTTAATCTGATATTCATATAATTTTGCTAGAAAAGAGCCTGTGAATGATCTCTCCCTTCTAATTTATTCAAGACTGAAATTCTGCTACTGGCAAACTTGCCTCCATGGTTCCCCTGTCTGTACAGTATAACCAGATGTTTTGTAGTTTGGGTCCCTCTGCACATCATTGAACAGACACTACAAGTACCTCTTTCCTGTAGATTTCTCCAAGAAGGCTCACAATGGAATACATGTGGAATGTGTGAAAACAGGTCATAAACTGAGCTAAAATGAAATTTAAAAATACAGAAAGTACTTCTTAAAAAGCAGAAGAAAAATTACAGATTTTTGTAGAGCAGATTGGCCTGTCATTTGGGCACTATGTGCATAATGGTGTGGTTGAAAAGCCTTGTAAATAGGGGTATATTCATTTAAACCAACTTCTAAATGAAGAATAAAATTATGGGAATAATGTGGAATTGGCTTTGAATCAGTAGTACTTCTATTGCACCTATTATCAACACACTTGTGCCCCTCAGAGTTGAAGGCATATTCCCAGCACTGCTGTCAGGGAGGAAAATGACTTCTAAAAAAGAAAACTGGGAGATAAAGTCTATGAAGATTTAAGATACAAAACTTTGTATTTGACTTCAGTGCTTTGGTAGTCCATGCTTAAATATTTTAAGTCTTTTGAAGTTTTGAGTTTCTTGTTTTGTCTAGTGTCACAGATGCATTTGTAGTAGAGGCATAGTCCATTTTGGTGCTGCCCTAGCTGGGCTAGCCTTTCCTTCATGAGGTTTTCCAAAGCTTATTTCCATTCAAAGTGAAGTCAAGGGTATTAGAAGACTATGATTCTTTCACCTAATAAATACATTAAACAAAACAAAACAACCCCAAACAAAACAAAACAAAACAAACAAACAAAAAAAGCTAGGTCTTTGATACTTGTGAATACAGCCTGAATTTTCCACAAAGTTTGAGAGAGTTTCAGTGGGAGGCTCTGAATTGGATCCATCTCTGCTTAAAACAAAGAACAGGAACTGACTGTCAATTTCTATACATCCTCTGAGCATAGAATTAATGATTCGATTAAAATGAGACATCCCCAAGAAATTCTATAGTAATTGAACTACTTCATAAATTAAGACAAGCAAGCACAGTTGTATAAACACTGGAATCACTGACCCAATTATTTGGAATAAAGTTTTGTCCATTATAGCCTTCAATCCCAAATGGGTGAAATCAGAAATTTCTGAATATCCCAGAAAATAGTTTTAGCTGTCATTAAAAATAGTTTTAAAATGAATATTTTCAGATGATGGTGTGACATAGATGGATACTCTGTTCTCTGGTGCTCTAACCTGGTTTGAATGGTCTGCATCAATCCTTACATTTAATGACAGAAAACTCATCTTAACCTTGCTGTAAAGTAAGTATTTATACACATCAATGAGAGAAATAAAACACCTTATTGATTTTACATCTGCTTTCACTGTGGTAATTAAAATGTACTTTTGCAGCTTGCAGAATAGTAGTCTGTTTATATTAGATCAAAGAAAATCTCTGCCACAGACCTTATTTTGTATTCCTGTTGTCCCTTGAAAATTCTTTAAAAAATGCAGAAGGATGAGCCCAGTCTTCATACCCTACCACGATTTAGCAAAAAGACACCTCTTGGACAAAGGACATAATTGTTTGCAATGCTGTATTCTAGTAATTTCTGGTCAAATTCAGTGTTGAATACCCCCTAAACTCTATGCTCAGTATAGTTAATGGCTTTTCCTGAATATATGCTTTGTCAGGAGTTTTCTGAGGCAAACTTCCTGCTGTAACTGTTCACAGGAGAGCCATCACCACAGAAAATCTCTTCAGAAAAGCCAAGACCTTGAGAAGGGCACTGCAGACCTTCCAGTCCTACTGGATTTGGTGTTGGATCATCCCTTTTAGCTGTATGGTAGCACTTGGCTGCTTTGGGCAGGATCTACTGGCCTTCTGGAAGTATGAGACACATCCCATCTGGAGCCTGGTGCATTTGCAATTGTTTCTGTTGGTGGATCTGGACTATGGTCATGGACCTGATGTTAATATGGGGACATCAGTAAGTACAGCCACTCAAACACCTGAATGTGAGGGAGTTTTACACTGTCAGTCCATACTTGACAATTAATACTCAAGAATCCTCTGGAGATGTCTGACAAGATTTCTACCCCCAAAATTCTCCATCTTTGGTCCTGATGAACAAGATGGTTTCCTAGGAGCACTTTGACTGAGTAATTTCAGTAATATTGGAATAGTCTTCACCAGCATCTTGGTTTTGCATGCCTGTGTGTAAAGTCAAGCTTGTGGCAGCATGGCAGCACAAAAAATTTTTGCAAAACACATCTGTTTCCTATGGTTTATATTTTTTTTCCTACTTTTTTTTTTTTTTTTTTTTTTTTTTTTACTTTTCTCAGGTTCCCTAGACCTGAATGGCCACATATTATGCATAATTTTTATCCATAGAATTGTTGTCATTTTCTCATCTGTATTTCCAGTGGAATGCCATGATCAGACAAGTTTCCTCAGGTAGTTCATGTCCAGATCAGGCCTGTGGTTTACCCTGCGTCACACCAATGTTAATTATGTGCTTCAGCAGCCTCACAGTTTTAACCCAGATTTACCTGAGCCCAAAAAAATACCTGAAATTAAATCAACTATAACAGAATATTTTCAGTTTGATTCTCAAGACTCAAAAGTTTGGGAAAACTTGAGGTTTGCAGGAAGTAAACTTCTATTGGCACCTTTTCACTTCCCACTCCCAGTACAGGTTGATAGAGAGCTATTAACCAGTTTAACCAGTGATTAATTTAGCTCCCTCTGGACATTTTATCCTTCTTCTGTCTGATTAGTTCAAGGTTTGAGATTTGAAACAAAGCCAAGATTTTATATATGGAGCCCTCTTAATTACTTCCTCTCACTTTTTTTTTTTTAATCATGTGGTAAAAACCTGGTTTTATATATGCCTACTTAGTAACTCACTGTAGAGATATTTAAGCTAGGTCTAAAAGAGCTAGTTTGGTAGTGGAAGCAGTTTAGTCATAGCAACATGAGATGCTTTATATAAACATACATTTACTACACAAAAGTGTGAGAAATTCATAACATGCCATATATACATATATATATATAATACATATATATATGTGTGTGTGTAAATATATATATAATATATATATGGTAAGGACTGCATGATATGTGTATATATACATACACATCTAAAAAACTTGCTAGTACAATTTACCCAGTAACACATTTCAAAAGGAGAGAGAGGAGAAACAGAAACACAATTGTGATTAATCATGCTCATTATCAACTCAGACTTATGACCTGTGTAAATTTTAGGGCAATTTTTTGAAGTCTGTGTGTGGTGGTGGATGGGAGGAGGGGTGCATATGTGTGGAATGAGAGATGAAAAATACACTCCTTTCTCTGCCAATAAAATGACCCTTCCACCCTCTCACTTTTCAGCCTTCCCTCCAAAAGTTAGGTGGATGTCTAAGGCTGGCTAAAGCCTTATTATTAAGTTAACTCTAGGTGGTTTCCATTAGCCTTACAGTACATGCCACTGAGCAGACATACAGTAACTGAATTGTTTCAACTTATCCAAATAACATTGAAATAGACTTAATTGTTGAACTGCAGGAAAGACCATGTGTCTCCAGAGACTATTAGTGTCATTTAAAAGGCTAAATGTATCATAAAACCTGTCTTTAACAGAATAAAATTGTACAGACCAACACAATTTTAGCTAATGTTTTCCACATTTCATGCAAAAAAAGTCATTGGCTGTAAAGGAAAGTTCATAACATTTCTAGGAGTAGTTTCAATGCAGCACTTCCCAACTAGTTTTAGCCTAGTACCCTTTTTACTATTGTGCAGCAGTTTACTTTGAAAATAGTCACAGCAAAACCTACAGGATTTATTTACAGAACATATTTCTATTTATTGTGAGTAAAGAGAGGCTTTGGCACCGCAGAAGATTCAAGAAGCCTCTGATTTCAATAGATAAGCATTTTTCTCTCTGTCTTCCTCAACATTTAAATTGAGCTTTGATTAGAGAAGAATATAGTAATATTTCAGAGGAAAAGTAAAAGTGAAGGAATCCTTGCTGAAAAGGTTTTCAGTGAGATTTCCTCAGCCATCAGTGTTTTGGTATTTTTTGAGTTTTATTCTGGGATTTACGTCCTTGGTTTTTTTTGCAATGTTACATATTTTCTTTTGTTGAGTCTGTTAAGAAAATTGTTTGGATAGGGAAAATTATAAAGGTAGCTGACAACAAACAAAATAGGAAAGCAGAAGAGCAGGGGGGGAAATAGATAGGCCAAGGAAGAATGAATAAAAATATAAAATTGCTTTTATGCTACAAAAGAGACAAAGGAGTGTTTCTTTGTTCCAAAGAAGTTCAAAATATTAAGGGGAAAAGAACTAGAAGGAGGACAAATAGCAGATCAGCTCTCAACAGAAGAAGCAAATCTTCCTGTTTATCTATCTCAGATTTTCACTGGAGTTTTATATCAACTCACAAGGAACTGTTTCAAATAACTTCTGCTAACATTATTGTTCTTTTACAAGTTTTGTTTCTATGGAAATGAATGATGTAATTGACTCCTTCCATCACAATCTCTTACTTTTTAACCTGAAGACATCTTTTTCTTTCCAAGTTAGTCCTCTCCAATCTAGGGAACAAAAGTTATTGTCTTTTTTTTTTTTTTTCCTTTCTGGAAAACCTCAGAATCATAGTGTAATTACCTACGTAGGAGCACTAGTGCCTTTCCTGAAAAAGTTAAGAATTTCTTGAAACAGCAGTTACTGTCAAGCTTTTCCCATTAGAGCTATGTGTGAATGGAAACAACTGTAATTTCTTCATTTCTTGCTATTAAAATGAACTTGAATCATGTAACTCTTTTGAAAAGGAGACATTATGATGACAAAAAATATTGGTTAAGTCTAGCCAGGGTTTGATTTATTTGGTTTTAGTCCTGCGATAAGGAGAGGGTATGTGCTAATGAAGCAGTTCCCGTTTACAGGGAAATTCATCCAGTAACAAGTCACAGAGCCACTAATTCTTTTTCATTCCCATTTTGGGAATTTACGTAGTGTCTGGTCTCCTGGCGCTGCCCCTCACCATGGCCCTGAATTCACCTGTAATGAAGGAAATCCCCAGTTGCACAAACCTACAGCATCTTTACCTTGAACTAAAATGTCTCTTACTATTTCCAGGCTATCAATGGAACACTATTGCACAAATCAGGGAACAGATGTTGTATTCAGAACTGTGCAAATAAATGCAAGGGGAGAACTCCCCACACATCTGATGCAGAACGACATTGCTAATTTGAAATTTTAGAGAAGGGTAATTTCACCACTATGGTGCTAGACACAAATTAAGACATCTGATATGTGTCCATGCAGAATTTCTACTGGCCTGTAAACTTCTTCAATCTCTGCTTTGTCACTTTGCCTTTCAGGCCTGAATGAATTTTATTACAATACCCACAAACTTTACCAAAAAAAAATACTTTGTAGGAATATGATTTTTTAAAATGTAAATTGATTTTAAGGCTGTCACCTATGAAGAAGAGATGTGAATCTCATGGACAATAGTGATTAAAGTCCTAAAGTTGGGGACTTTGAAGTATATTGAAATGATGATATAACAAATGAAAAAATACTTTTTATAAATGCATTTATTTGGTGTTTATAAATATGGATTTATTGAGTATATATGAGACTCCAAATGCATTTTAATTCTATGAGCAAATCAAAACTCACAGAAGACATTAAACTTTTTTTTTCATTTAGCAGCTGAAAAAGTAGAAGTTTATTTGATTTTCCCAAGCTCATATGGGAAGAAACAGTAAAGCAAAGAATAGAAACAATCTACTTAGACTCTCATTCCTACATTCACAGATGACCTGAATTAGGACTTAGTGTAGTCATGACAAATGTAATGTGCAAAACTAATGAAATTTAAATTAAAAAAGGAGTGACTTAACTGTCCCCTGACCTTTCATGTCTCAATGAAGTCTCATTCTAATATAAAGTGATAATTGTCCAGTGTTGGTCCTGTCACTTCATTCCTGATGGGAGTGAAAAGATGCAGCTAAACCTACTAATTTCTAAATTCTGCAAAATTAGGGAAGATAAGGTACAGTAAGTACTGGTAAGAAGTGAGGTGCTGGTAGAAGGAGCTGAAAAGATGCTGTTGGCAGGCTGTAAAACCCCCTTCCCACCATGCCCATTATGCACTGTTCACTTGTGTGAGGGGTCCTATTTAACCTGTTGAGATCACTCAGCCAAAGTCCCAAAATCTTGTGGGATCAGGCCCTACCAAGGTTACATACTTCTGTATTCTTCATTGGGCATAGAGACTCAATGATAATTACTGGAAGAAAATCACATAACAGATTTCTACATTTTCAGCACATGTCTTGAGCTGATTAACACAGGACCTAATTTGCTCTAATCAGCTCAAGGTGGATAGAATGTGAAACAGATGACCTTACTGTTTAAGAACAGGTAATTCTGTTTATTTGTGGTGAATAATGACATTTTCCTACTGATGGGTATTCACCTTGCACCTTAAATTGCATCAGGTCAATGCTGAGAGTAGCTGGTGCAGGAAGTTTGAATTCCCCTCTACTGCATATTAGGTAACTTTTCTGTCACTGCCAGTTTAAACCAGACCCATATATGAAAAACAAAACGTAGGTTCATGGTAAATATAACAACTTTTAATATCCCCAGCCGAAGAGAAAGTTTCCTCTAGTACATCAGAAGAAAGCATGTAAGGATCTGTAAAATATCTTCAAAAAGAGAATTTAAGAAAGGAGAAAGTCTTTCCTTTCCCTATATTTAGAATTATTCAAAGTACACGCCTGGAAAACAAAACCTGTAAGTAAAGGGCTTAGCTGAACCAATGTGCAATAAAAATCGAATCACTTCAAGGTTAAAAATGTGTCTGAAAACAAATTTTCAAGAACTGAGATCTGATTTGGTCAATGTCTACATAGGTAACTCATTCTTTACTTCTGAAGTGCCTTAAACCATCAAAAAATGGTGACTTCAGTGTAAGGGTCATTAACTAAAGTAAAATTTGAGTCAAGCATTTAAAATGTAGCCATCTGAGAATACTGGCTAGTGCTCAAAATCAGATTCCTGAGCATCCCATAATGATATAAGAATATATAAAATACCAGCATTCAAGTCCTGAGAAGGAATATCTCCTCTTTGCCCTTTCACTTCTGAAGGGTGGAAGCCAGGATGTTGGAAGCATGCTATTACACTAACACCCATTCCACCCCCTAACACACAAATACACACACTGGTTTATGCCTTTTGTAACCCCTAAGTCTTAACCTCTGTTCCAGCACTTTTTTGGATTCTGGCTGTTTGCAGTCTGCTGGCTCTTTTGTTGGGAAGGAGTAGGGATGTTGGGATAATGACATCAAAGACAGAATTAGAGAGGCAGCCCTGGTGAGACCTTCAAAGAAAGAGAACTGCTCAGCTGTAAAGGATAGACATGAATATGTGAGCCTTGATTCTTGGACCAGCAAGAGCTTAAGGTCACTTGCTTAAAGGCACAGTCATAGAGGTACAGCCTCAAACTGGTAAAAATCAGGTAAGACTCACATTTTCTTCAGGAAAGAAAGTCACATGTTTACTTTTGCTTAGGCAGAGCTGAGCAGTTGTAAGTGTAGGGAAGAAATTTACTTTCTCCCTGACATATTTGCAAGAGGAAAAATGAAGTGGCTTTTCTCCTTTCAGATAAATAGTGCAATGAATTCTTATTATCAAAGGTGATCTGCTCTTGTAACTCAGGGGGAAGATGCCACATTATTTTTTGTTTAACAGGAGTAACCACTTTCTGGTGCTTGGAGCCCAACCCTGCTAGCTGCTGCTCTCCTCAGAGGGTTTCCAGTAATGTTTTTGCAAAATTCTTTTCTCAAGATTGAGCTGCAATTAGCATGGGCTTCAGTCAGTTCTGTGGAGATGTCACTCCACATAATGCTACAGGCTTCATGCTGCAACATGAAGATGTCACTTTAGATAGCACTGTGGGCTTGAAGTGGCAATCCAGAGATGTCACTTCTCTGTTATGAACTGCTGCAGGAGAATCTGTCCTTTTTGATGGAGCTGGCCTCATACTTCACGAATACCCTCCTGATGTCCCTCTCAGTGGGCTTGACATCACTCTAGCAGCATGACAAGTTAAAACATGTCCTTGAGAACTCATGTTAACGAATGCAACGATGACCGTGACTACACAGTGTACCTAGGCAGGAGCAAAGTGTTTTCTCAATCACAGAAATACCTTACTCTAGTGAGAACTGACTCATAAGTTGTTGCAGGACACAACTTATCTCTGTCTGCTATGACAGCAAGCCTGTGGTCATCACTGTATCAGCTGGTGTGGCTTCTCAAGGTCATGTTCCACACTGCTGTAAATTCTGAAAGAAGATAAAGGACCACCAGGAATTTATTTTCCTTCTAGATGCCACTTTGGCTCAATTAAGCTTTAGCAGTGGTCTCTTCTTAAGTGGCTAAAATGATAAAGAACAATGCCACAAAGCTGAGAGTATGAATCATAAGTTTCGGGCCAGTCTAAATAGTTGAGTCTGATTTTCCCTTCAATATTCTAAACAAAATAAATGTCTGTTGATAAAAATGCCTGTACAACTTGCTATATAAATTCTTAATTTCAAATATTACAGCATTTGCTGTGGTTGGAATAAGATTTTTAATGAAAATAATTGCCCAACATTATATTATCCCAGTTAAATGCCAGGTGTGATCCCACAAGTACAAATGACGTTTGGTAGTGTCCCCTTTTGTAATTGCCTTAAATTAAAAAGCAATTAGAAGCCCACTAATTTCAGCCTAGACCCACTGGGTCAGGACTGAGATCACCAACAGAGCAGTCAGAAGGCACGCATTACACATGCCTCCCTCCACGTTTATACTGCAGGTAGGTCAGTAATTCCTACCACTGTCAGTGGCAGCCTTTTAAGGTGGCCCAAGGACACAGGCAGTGTTCATTCATCCTTTGACAGGTGCCGGTACCAGGGACAAATTTCCCTTCTTGCTTCTTGTGGGTAACAGGAATCCCGGACCTCTGCGGGGTGGTGAGCATGGCCAGCCCTGCAGCAACAGGGTTTGGGGCACAGAGGTGCTGGAGACTCAGTGCCACCACTGTGCATCCCGCAGATGGGAGGGCTCCAGCTGCCCCACCAAGCTCTGCACACCCCCTCAGCCCACCTGGCTTCCTGCTGTGGATACACTGATACGGACACCCGTGTTGCTGATTGCAGAGAGTTTGTTTAACCGGAGGAGAGGGGAATGATAATGAGGTTTCTGAGCACTGCTGATTGCCTGTGCTCGCTGAAGGGCGCTGGGGGTGACCCGGCTCGCTCGGCCCCTTGGCTGGGCCAGCCCTGGCTCCCCAGCACGGCTCCTGCCCAGGCACCACTGCAAACCCTGGCAGTGAACTTTCTTTGCAGAAAAGGGCTCTTCTGGGCTTTTCCCAGAATACACTTTTTCTTGGCACGGCTTCCATTTCTTTTCTTCAGAGAAGCTGTGAAAACTTTTCCTGAAATGATCCTCCTCTGCCTTCTGGCTGAAGAGTATGACTGATGCCTTTTCTTCCCCAGTGCAATAGTACATCTGTGGAGTAGAGAGACTAGGTAACCAGCTGTCATGTCAGGTTTCCTAAACATACTTGCATGTCATTTCTCACTTGTTCATCTGTATCAAAGCAGAGAGCCTCTGCTGCTAGCTCCGCTGCACATTAGGGCTAAAAAATCATTTCATTAAGGCTAAAAAAAGTGGTTTATTTAAGTCAAAATCAGTCTATTCCTGCATCTGTTATTTCTGTTTCTCTCTTTGACAGGCTGATCATAACACTTATCCTTCTCTTCTCTCTTGCCTTGTTTTCTACATCAAAGATACTAACTACTGTGTTCTTTAATTTAACAGCTTCTGCAGCACAAGACAGAATAGATAAATTTTATGAATAGTGAATCCTTGTATGATGTCATCTTCACATAATCTCTGTTTTGCTGCTCTGAAATAGATTTCATTTCAGTAAATGTGCAGACCACCACTACAGAGACACCATACTGACTAAAGAAAGTTACAAGTACAGTAATTCTATTTTAAAGCACAATACTGAAGTGTGCTCATTATTCTGTTCTTCTAGCTGTCTAATAGACAGCTCTTTGCTTCCCACTTATTTTTCCCAGAGAGCATGGTTTTACCTGAGATCTCTTCAAGTGCCAACTCTAGGCAATACAGCCAAAACAGGGGCTGTGACACCAATGAATAATTGCCATACTTAAGAATCAGGATGCACATTATAATATAGGCATAGTTAGAATAGAATTCCTATTTGCTTGCCTTGAACCCAACAAGAAGAATACTAAAATAGTGTGGCAAACATCACAAATATATATATATGTATATAGATATATTTGACACATATGTTTGCACAGCAAAACAACGTGCAGCAAGTATTGCATTTAAGTATATGAACAATGTGTCCATGCAAGAGTAAACAAAAACTTGTGTAGTCGCAGGCAGGTAGGAAGTGTGGGAAAACATATAATCAACAACTGAAGAACAGGAATTTGCAAGACAAAGAACAAAAAGACAAGATAAGCACAAGGGACAGCAATGAGGCAGGATATCCTACTGAATGCGCAAGTATCAGGATGACTGGTAAAGCCAAAACAAAGATAAGCAGCACTGGTAGCAGAGGGAATCCCTTTTTCTGAGAGAGGCAAGCTGCATAAAGTATTAGGCCTTCAAAGGAACTTTACCCATAAAAGGGCTCCCAAACCTGACCACTTGACCTCCTCAACTGTTGACCACCAGTACTGAATCCACTGGTGCATCACCTCCTTGGTATTGCATACTCATAGCTAATTCAGGACATAGTGGACTAGTAGATCTGTGTGTGTAAAGCTATTTGGTGATCATTTGTAACAGCTAACCATTAGCACATCTGTCATTAACGAATGTCAATCTACAGAATTTTATTTTAAAGTCCCTCTATCAGTCTTCTAAATACTCCCAAAACAGCAATTTCTAATTCCCTGACTCAGTTGCAATAATTTTACCAAAAAAATTTAATCATGGTTATCACATCTAGCAGTGTGGCCATTTTGTATTTTACATCAGAAGAGGACATAAAATGGGTGTTTCTCTCCTTCCCTGTGACAGAGCTAGAGGCTGGTCACTGCCAGCCTCTGTGTGAAGCAGAATGTGTAGATATGAGCTCCTCATTGCTGACCAATAAAATACACTGCCTTGTGGAGTTACCTTGTTCATATGGCTTTGAAACACTCAAGGGAAATATGCCACTGCTGCAGAGATGAGTGATGAAGCAGTTGGCTTCTGTTTATGTGAAGTTTTGATTTTTTTTTAATAACTTTTTTTACTCTTTGAAGGTATGTAGGAATGTGTGCAAAATAACTACAGACTATAGCATATCTAGAAGCCTCTGAAGTATTTGTTTAAATTTTAAATGCTGCATCTGCATCTGTACTGCAATTTCAGATATTAAACCCTGATGTATGTTTTGAATCCCTACAAATTACACAATTTCTTTTCCTTTCCTGGTGCTTCTCCTTTAATACTACTACTATCAGCAAGTTTTTTTATTGCTTACCAGGAGTAATACTGATTTCATCTGCAAGAATCAGGCCAGTCACAAGTTACCTCATCATTAAGAAAAGCATTCTCTATGTTCATTAACAGAAGAATAGTAGCAAGGGTTCATGTAACCTTGACCATCATTTTGCTTTCTCCTCTTTCTTGTTTTATACCATCCTTTTAAACTATTAGTCAAGAGTCTCACCTGATATAAAGTGATGTCACCCCACTGAAATCTCGACTAACACAATACTCAGAAATCTTCTTCCTTCAGATCTTCATGGACAAGTATAGATTTGTAGCCAAATTGGTGTCTGTGCTTGACATGAAAATATATGAGATCTAAATGAAAACATTAAAATGCTCTGATAACATGAGTTTGTCCTGCATCCTTGATTTGAAGAGCATTGGTATATATGTTGCAGTTTTAGTCATGCTGTAGTAGCACCAGCCCTGTTGTGTGAAGATACATAGAAGTACTAACATGCCCGTGTCAATCAATTTTTAATTTTTTTTTTTATAGTTTACCCTGATGCAGAATTCATGACTTGGAAACTGCAAGTCTCTCTGATGTTGGAATTGATCCACAGGAACTACAATAATTCTACAACCAGTACAAAACATGCTAAACACTGTGAAATCTTCCAGTCTTTGAGCTACTTTAGTCCTTCTGTGTAATTGAACCTTCGAGCTGTCCCAAATGCTTGCAATGGCCAGAAATAACTGGAGCAAGAAAGAGTGAGAGAGGGACCACTGTCATGGCAATTTTTCTTCCAAATTTCTACAAGGAGACTACTGCACCATTCCTCATGGATACGGATTTGCCCATGGTTGTGTGCAAAGGTTGTGGGCTGGGCTTGTGTCATTACATTCAAACCTGCTAGAATCAGGTTGGCATTAGAAATATAACTGAAACAAAATTACCTTCTGGTCTAGAGTTAATCAGTTATGTCTAGTCTGGAAAATTTGGCACATTTAGGAATATTCTTTGGCATGAAGGCAGGGTCTCACATCCCCTGTGACTGTTACTGAACTGTCTACCAGTGAACTTGCACATGAATTATGGCACAAGGTCCTTGGAGAGCAAACAATGTTTGGAAATGGCTAAGAGAGGGATTCTGGCTACCTGGGAGAGGCCACACTGTGATCAAGAATTGTTCTAACAGTTCACCAGTGCAGGCATATGAACCCCTTGCTCCCTGCACCCATCATCAACCACTCTTAATTCAGCATCTACCAATGCAGCCTTAATAATGCAATACCTTCAGGGAGAGAAATTTTAAAATTATTTTGATGTTGCAGCTTCCTTTGATGTTAAAACCAGTGATAATGCTATATGCAGCAACAGATTCCAAGTGCTTGAAAGAAACAATTTCCAATGACTCAGAAATCATACTGGCTATGGTATGTCCTGCTGTGTAAAAGTTTTCACATTTGCCTTGTCAGAGCTTCTACATGTTAAATTGAGTGACATCATGGACACTGTAGATTTTTTCCTAGTATCTTAGACTCATGAGGGGAAGAAATATCATGATGTTGATACCGGGTTTTTTTGAAAGGACTTTTAAAATGATTACTTTTCTGAATGGTGCTGTATACTTACGCTGAAGAAAGTGAAGCAAGGCGACAAATGTTACGAGACACAAGAAGTAACATTTGTGAGTATGCTAAAATCATTTAACAAAGGAAAGCTGACACCTATGTATACAAAATAATTCTAGAACATTTATACTGCAAGGTTTTTTGTACTTTGTGCTTGATATATACAGTCAAGAAACAACTGAGATTAACAAGAGACCGTATTTGTTCAATGAACATCTCCAAATATTTACCTGACCTCTAGATTGTAATTCAACTATTAAGATGAGAATTTGTGTTTCTTTTCTTCTAAGCAACATTGACTCCCAAATAAAGAAGTGGCATTTTAGGGGAAAGAAATTATCTCAGATTTATTTTACATATCCCTTACCTTTTTTACTTCCCTGTTTCATTTATAAAAAATATTAGATTTAGTAGTGATGGGCTAAACAGAATGCACAATCCACTTTGAATTCAAACACATATGAATTTGATATGGATTTTTATTTGTAGTTTGCATTTCCCTGGATTGGAAGAGAAAATATAAATATATTAACAAAATGATGTCACTATCATGGTCTCATCACAGGGTCTGAATTTTACGAAGGGAGACAGTTTATAAACAAATAATTAAGTGACAGACTTTCTCCTTAAGGGTTACAAGCAACACATTAGACAAGATGCCAACTGTTTGCTACAAGAAATAGAACAGACAAGTGTTTCCTATCTGTTGTAATTCTTATACAGCAAAACTTTCACTGAAATGAAAAATTCAGAGGAAGCATTGTCTAATGAAGGTGTGGGAGATCAAGTGATTTTTAAAATTTGAATATCAACAGGAAGCAAAGGCAACTATCTTTATCCTGCTAGGGAGCAAGATTCTGTTATCAGAAAATGTCTAATTTTGTCTCTTGACCAGCAGAATTTTCATGTTTTCTGATATGATATGTCAAAAGCAGCTGGAATCTTGGCTTTCTATCCAAAGAGAATTTTTCCTAATATTGCCATTGTTCTTCTTCCAGCAAAATTGCATTTAGTTTAATTTTTTACTTAGTTTATAAATTAGACTTATTTGTGATATAATGTCCTTTATAATTACTAAAGCATGAGATTTTTCATAGATTCATAGAATTGTTCATATTGGAAAAGATCTTTAAGACTATTCATCCAACCATTAACCCAGCTGTGCCATGTTCACCACTAAACCATGTCTCTAAGTGCCACATCTACACATCTTTTAAATACCTTCAAGGATGGTAACTCCATCACTTCCCTCAGCAGCCCGTTCCAGTGCCTGACAACGCGTCCAGCAAAGAGATTTTCCCTAATATCCAACCTAAATCTCCCCTGGTACAACTTGAGTCCATTTCCTCTTGTCCTATCACTTATTAAGTGGGGGAAGAGATCAACCCCGACTCGGATGCAATGTCCTTTCAGGTACTTGTACAGAGCAATAAAGTCTCTCTTGAGCATCCTTTTCTCCAGACTAAACAACCCCCTGAGTCTTGCTCCAGACCCTTCACCAGCTCCATTGTCCTTCTCTGGATTCATTCTAGCACCTCAATGTCCTTCTTGTCCTGAGGGGCCCAACACTGAGCACAGGATTTGAGGTGTGGCCTCACCAGTGCTGAGTACAGGGGGACAGAGAGCCACTGCCCTGCTCCTGCTGGCCACACTATTCCCCACACAGGCCAGGAACCCATTGGCCTCCTTGGCCACCTGGGCACACTCTGGCTCTCATTCAGCCGCTGTCACTCAGCACTCCCAGGTCCTTTTCTACCAGCAGCTTTCCAGCCACTCTGCCCCCAGCCTGTAGTGCTGCCTGGGGTTTTTCATGACCCAAGGGCAGGACCTGGCACCTCAACATATTGAGACCTCATCCTGTGGTTTTCAGCCCATTGATCCAGCCTGTCCAGATCCCTCTACAGAGCCTTCCCGCCCTCCAGCAGATCAACACTCTCACCATCCAACTTGGTGTCATCTGTGACCTTACTAAGAGCACTACAAAACTCTCCAAAATGTGAACTTTCTGTCACCTAAACTTTCAAGAAAAGGGACAATTTTGATTATATTTAAAGTAAGTAATTGACATATTTCACACTACAATAAACCAGACTCCTCTGCAAAATTTAAAATTATTTTGAAATTTAATCATTTTCATCTCTTTGGTGAATATGATTTCATTTTGTGTACAAGTAGGCTGGACCGTGCTGTGAATTCTTGGATAATTGTAAGTCTCTCTTTGGTAGAACTCCTCTAATTTAATCAGAATTTACAATTCGTTCCTCATCTCCAGCTTCTCCCTTTACTGAACTTATTTTTTAATTTGAAAAAAAAATTAGAAAAAACCACAAAATTTTCTGAGTTACAGTCTTCTGTAGACAGTAATACATTATTGTATATTTTTAGATTATACTTTATTGCCCTGATCAAAGAGCTTTTAAAAGTGTAAGAATATAGTGTAGCCTCACCTTGCCAGTACAGAAATTAATAAATTAGAATAAGCCAAGGTACTCTTTACTATATTAAAGAAACTTCCAATTTCAGCATGATGTACAAATTATTAGAGAATTATTATAATGTGGTTTCAGATTTTTCCATACTTGGACGTTATTGCCCATTTTATGATTAATTATTTTTTTCATAAAGGCCTGATTGTTTTAATCAAATTACCTTAAAAGCTTGGTTTTAATTATAAATGTGATGCTTCTTAACCCCATAATGTTAAAAAACTTGATGAAAGGACAGATAAAAGTTTGAATTCCACACAACAAGAAAAGTACACAATATTGTTTTTAAAATAATCTGATTTTTAGTCAGTGTCTTGATTTATAAACATATACGCTTGTCAATACTGAATCGCCAATCTGACTTAGAGCAGCTCTGATAGTGTTTCATTTTTAAAATCAAATTTTCCAATTTGACAACTATTTTTCTTCCATTCTGCTATGTGAAAGAACCACACCCACAAAAGCATTTTACAACATGGGCAAAACAGTGAAGCTGATAAAAATCGTGGAACAATGTCTATAAAACATTTTTTTTCTTTCTTATTTTTAATTTTTTGCTGCATATATAATTGTAGGGTTTTGTTTAAATGAGGATAAAAGATAAACATGTTTGACATGGATGTATCCTCCTTTTTTGATAAGCTGGTTGTACCTGCCAAAGGTCTATACAGGAACATAGCAAATTTTATGCAGTTGGATGGAAAGTGACTCTAGATACTGGAGAGAGAAGAATCCACTGTGTTTAGTGGCCACTGTAGTCCTTTGGTAAGAGGGAATATTGCAGAGAATAGTATTGGGAAAGCTTGCACCTGCTGGGTTGGAGTTGAGAGAGCATCACACTTGCAAAAAGATAGCTTTGGACATTAAATTGTGGACTTATGATTTAATGACAGAGAGGGCTGATTTATTTTAATTTTTCCATAATCCAGTATGAAGGATCAAAATCTACCCCTTGTATTAAGTAAGAGTTCACATTTTTTTCCCATATCATTTTAGCTCACAAATGGATGATAAGATTTAGCTGGTTGGATTTACCTGCTGACTTCATGGATTAGCTGCCAGATGGCTGTCACCTTTCCTTGGAAAGCTGTTGTGTGTCTGTTTGGCTTTTGATTTTTGTCAATACTGATAGTAGTTCCATGACAATAAGTTTTGAGCAACAACTTTCGTGTTCAATTTTTCTCCTAATAGATGTAGCTTTGGAAACGTTTGGAAACTGATGGGCTGGCTGCTGGCAGAACATACCTTTCTGCTTCCCTGCTGCATTTAGTCAATTTTACTAAAGACTTTTAACTTTCTTCATTAAAGGAGAACCATCAGCCTCCCACATAAAGCTTTTGCCACTACAGTTGCACACAGATAGCTCCCAGACTAGTAAGGGCTGGAGGTAAAGGTAATAGCAGTAAGTTCCACTCATATTTCTGTCATATGTATCCTATTTTAAAGTGTCTTCTGTCCCTTGGAAAAGCCTACCACTGGCATTTAATGTAAGAGTCAATCATCTTTTCTTTTGGAAATGAATATTGAAATCTTGCTGTTTTGAAGATAAGTAGATTTAAAAAATAGATTAGTATTGGAGCTTAAAAGTTGCTAGCTCTCAGCTAGAAAAACTTTGTTAGGATTTCCTGTTTCACACATATTTTGTATCTTTTGGGCAGTATTAAAACAGCCTTCATAATGAACCTCATATCTCACAGTCTTTCATTCTTGCCTCTTTGACTTACTCTTTCCTCACTGATTATTTACTGATTATTTGAATTGAAGGGACAAACTATGTTTAATTGTGCAATTTTGTTTACTGATTATTTGAATTGAAGGGACAAACTATGTTTAATTGTGCAATTTTGAGAGAACTTAGTGAGTAAAAAGACTCAGACCCTGATAAGAGGATTAAGTCAGGGGTAGGGAGGTGGTGAGACAAGTACAATTTTTTAGTACAAATACATCTATTTTTGTAATGGGCCTTGTTTTGTTTTTCTCACCAGGGCATTGCCATCCCCATCATACCCCTGATTCAGCTCTCAGAAAGTTTGATTTTCTGCTGAATAAGGTCCAGACACTTTGGATTGTATTGGTTAGATTTTTCATTTCCTTACTTGGACAAAGATATACAATGTTTAGGGATTAAGTTTTTCCGATTTCAATTGCAACCTATATACTTCATTGCCTAAGTGCTACTTTAGCATCAGTTGCAAGAATATAAATAAAAAGCACCACTCTCTATTTGTTCATCTAAGACCTTGAAAAGCAGTAAATCAAAATCCTTTCGTGGTCTGCCTTCAGTTCTCATGACAGGACCAATACATTTGGACTACTGCAACTTATTTAGATGATGTTTGTCAAGATGGTGGCTTTAAAACACATAGCAGCTTTTTTACAGCAAATCTGATTACTATTTTATGTGTCTAGCCCCATGGCAAAGAGGACCTTAAACATTTCCCCTTTCCAAGTAAGTTTACTCCACAATTCAGGGACAGTCTCTGTGTTCCTGGAAACAATTTAGATGTGCAGAAAAAGAGAGATTTTGTCTCTGTTAGTCTTTCCTCAATGTAATGAACTCAGGTTTCTCCCTGGTCTTGAGGGGTCAGTGAGAGAGAGAGAAAGAGAGCAGAACATACAAAATAACAATGTTTCCCATCCCGGGAAATGAAGCAATATGCACTATTTCCTCACAGAGTAAAATAATCTAATCAACACTGTAGAAGGACAGCTGTGATTAACTTATTTGCCTAAAAGCTCAATTTTGCCATACAGTGTAGCTGTCCCAGGTGAGGACCCAAGGACTTTAGGAAACAGGAAATGAAGCTTTTGGTACACATACACATCTTTTTAGTGGAAGTCATAGTAAAAAAAATAAAATTTTGTCAAACACAAAGCAGAGTTTTCTTAATGTACCAGGAAGAAAGTTCAGGCTACATTACTGCATCTGAGAGTTAAATAGTGATAACTCTTTGATCCTTGGAAGTATTTTATTCTCATTCTGGCTTTTTCAGCTAGTTACCCTTCTTTTTTCTTTGTTTTAAAGCATGGCTTTGATTGCAAGTTAGATCTTTGAAAATATGTCCATGAATTTAATCTCTTGGACATGTAATTAATCTTCATATAGCTTTGGTAGTAATGCAAACACACCTGTAGGATGTTCTCCTTTGAAAACACAAGGAGAACCTGTAATAAATCTGAGAGTGATAGCTTTATCGTGACTGACAGAGCTGCTGGAGGCCTCTTCTTTATGAGTATAATTTGGGAGTATATAAAGGAGAGATTGATTTTGACAGACCACTCTCTTTTCCTTAGTATTTATTCTTAGTTTGTATAACCCACTCTAATTTTTATTTTACAAAAAGACCTAACACATGTGACTTGATTGAAACAATGCATATTGCATTTCTGTGAGTCAGCACAGGCCAATGTGAACACAATTTAATTTTGTACTTTGCAAGCCCCATGACTGAGTGCTGTGCATGATTTATCAGGGACTTGCAGCTCTCTTCCTTGTCAAGACTTGTTCTTCTGGATCCTTTGGAAACAACAGTTTAACCTTTTGAACAGAGCCAGTACCTTCTAGCAGGCGAAGATGAAGTGCTTTGAGAAAGAGGCTATGGGAGTAATGAGATGTGACTCTGAGATGAGTCTTGCTTGACAAGGTACAACAAACCTCACATCTCATGCTAAGAAGTTGCTGTCACTTTGATCTGCATGAATCTCAGTGCTCCATGGATTTGAGCCACTATATGTGTATTGAGTCAGATCTTTTTTTCTTAGGGAAAAGGTTCTCCCAATGTCCACAGGGCCGACCAGGCAGTGCAAAGGCAAGAATCTGACTCCTTGACTAACCCTTACAGCATTCACTTGGTACATAACAACAACACTTTTACTGATAGGGAAATTGAAAACTAACATTTTAAATAACGTGACTAATGTGTTCTTGCCTTAAGTTTTGTGTCTTGTGCCATGCTGCTCCAGGACACTTTTTCCTTTTTACAAATCACATCTCCTTAGAAATCTACAATTAACAGTTTTCTTAAATACCCCTCTGTTATGAACCATTATGATTCTTTCTTACTTATTTATTCTGTAGGATGATTATGCAGTAATTCTGTGTGGGACAGAGAAAGTGAGTGTTGATGGGTATTCACCAAATACAGAAAATGAAAAATTTTTGGAAATGAGAGGCTCTATAGAACAAAGAACATCTTTCTACTTGCTTGTGCTCCTTTATTCTTGCCCAAATCCACAATAAGATATTTTCTCTGCTGTTTCTTTTATTTATAATCAAAACAAAATGAGGAGAACACAGCTTGACCACAGCTAAGATATGTCTTCATTTGAGGTCATCACATTTTAGTGCTGTGTCAAAAAATGTGTTCAAGACAGAAAGAGATTCAGTCTAGCTGAAGTAAAGACACTGCACTGCCAATAATTGTCTTCTGTAATAGTTTGTCACATTGAAAGTATTAATTAAAGGAGTTGGGTGTTTTTTAAAGTGTGATGTAACTTGTTGCCAGCTGGCTGACCAAGAGCCTGGGGTAGGTTATATTTGTCTCTCTCAGAATAGGAAGAACAGATCTTTTATTTTTCTTTGTTAAAACCCTGTGTGCTTGGCTGTACTACACCAGGCAGATTGCTTGAAGTGACTGGCTGCCAATGTAATTTGTGTTGGTAAATAAATATAAAATGTTGGGATCTTTCAAAGATGGGATCAGGAGGCAATGACTGATGCCAAGCAGAGTGCACTCATTTCCTGAGAAACAAAACTGCTCCATCAGCTCACCTTAAGCTTGATTTGCACAAACTCCATTTGTTCTGTCTCTTCATAAGAAAAGCTGTTAAACTGAAAAATCTCCTACGTCTATTGTGTAATGTCAGGCTCACCTGGCTCCTTCATGCAGCCTGAATAAAGGGCTATCCTTTGCCCTGTCCCATAAGGCTTGCTTTTTGTCTTCCTGTCAACCAGCTTAGCAATGCTGGTCAGTGTATGTGCTAGCTTTGGCTGGGATAGAGTTAATTTTCTTCACAATAGCTACTATGGGGGCATATTTTGGATTTCTGCTGGAAACAGTATTGATAATCACCGGGATGCTTTCATTACTGCTGACCAGAGCTAGCAGTGTTAAAACCCTTTCAGTTCCTTATGCCACCTCACTTGTGAGTGGGCTGGAGGTGCACAAGGTGTTGAGAAGGGCCACAGCCAGGCCATCTGAACAAAACTGACTCAAGGGATACATCATACCATATAACATCATGTTCAGTATATGAAGCTGGGGGAAGAAGGAAGTAGGGACATTTGAATAGATGGCATTTGCCTTCCCAAGTCACTGTGACATGATGGAGTGTAGCTTTCCTGGGGATGGTTGAACATCTGCCTGCCCATGGGAAGTGGTAAATGAATTTCTTGGTTTGCTTTGCTTGTGCCTTTGGCTTTTGCTTTACCTATTAAGCTGTCTTTATCTCAACCCGTGAGCTTTCTCAGTTTTACCTTCCTGCTTCTCTCCTTCATCACACTGCCTGGAGTGACTGAGGGGTTGTGTGGTGCTGAGCTGACAGCTGGGGTTAAGCCACAACAGCATAGTGGCTGGAGGTGGAGCAAGGACATAGCTGACATAGGCATGCTAAAGTAAAATAGTGAGACACAGATAATAGTTGTGGACTAGGGAAAAAACGCTAGTGGGAAAAACGCTAGTGTTTTTTCCCTAGTTGTGGACTAGGGAAAAAACACTAGGGAAAAAAAGCTGAGACTCTGGTGCAAAAATTTCAAATTTGTACAGTTCTTCCAGAGGAAGGATAACTATGGCACAGCAGAAGGCAACATCTCCCAGGCCTGAGGAAGCCTTCAGAAATGGATATCACCTGATAAAACGAGGTGTAGATAAACCTGCTGTTTCCTCATCCTTGGAAAAGGCTAGAAAAAAGTGTAATAAAGTCCTGCCCATTGTTGGTAGTAATAAGTTAGTCCCCTGTTGCACTCTACTTCACTAGGAAACTCAGACTGGTGTTTCCTACATCACAGGGATCATTGAAGGTAAATGGAGAGTCGCTGTTAAGACAGACATGCAGAAACAGAACAAAAACCCACTTATTCTGAGGAACAATTTAGAAGGGGGAAAATCCTTTGTAGAACGGAATAAACTCAACTAAAAGCAAACCACTATGCAGTTCAATAAAAGGTTGCCCTCTCCAGTCAAACAGATACAATTTGCCACAGTGTATAAAGAGGATCTTTTTCAATTTAGCTATTTCCATTAATCTATGAACCACTGATCAATATTAGACATCGCTTAGCTTTTCAGGTCATGAGAAACAACTCACTGGCAAGCATTGTATTTCTAGGAGACAAAGTCAGTGGGGTAATGTCTTGGTTTGAAAGACAGGCGTCTGCTTGGGAAGGAAAATGTACACCCTTGGAATGGAAAATGTAAGCCCCCTCCCTCCGAATTATTATAATTTTGAAATTAAGGGGCTCTCAGGCAAAGATATAGGAATCAGAATAACAGTTCTATACTAGTGTGTGTAATAAAGTAAACAAAACAACAACTACAGCATTAACACCAAACAGAAGCAGGAACCCAGTCCCAGCCTCCTCCGCTGCCGTGCTGTTCCCTTTGGTGCAGTTCCGGGCACAGCCAGCAGAGGCGCTGCTGGCTCCCGGTGGGCGGGCCAGGTGCGATGGTTCCTCCGCGCCTGCAGGGGGTGCTGTGGCACAGGGAGCACACCGCAATGGCGCCTTGGCCCAGACAGGAAGGGATGGAAGAGGCTTCGCTTCACAAACCCCCAGGGCAGCTGATCCCGGTGCCCCAGCAGGACTCTGAGGAGCACCAAGCTGGAACAGCAGGAATGAACAAAAATCCCAGGCTGGTGGATGAGATGTATCAGAAGCTGTGTGGCGCTAGTTGGAGTTGTGGGATGTCCTGGCAAGGCAGGGGGTGCAGGGCCCCACAGTGCAGGGAAACCCAGAACAGTGCCAAAGAAGCGTCAGGGGTGGGGCAGTGGTGGCCTGGCTCCCAGCAGGGCAGGGGGGAGGCAGGCTCAGGGTCCAGGGCACCTGAGCAAACAGTGATGGGTCCCTCTTTTGGTGAGGTAGGTGTTAATGAGGTCCCAGTTCATGGCTGTTCTCACAAGCAGAGGCTCAACCCACAGCAGAAGAAACAGCTCTGGGCTGGGTTCTGATGGCAGCAGCGAATTCTCTCCCCCAGGTAGAAGCTCCGACCGTCCTCCTCCAGAACTGAGAGAGTAAGCACCAGCAGCTGCCCCCAGACCTGTCCTTTACCTGCCCAATTCCTGCCATGTCTCCCCCCTCAGAGAGAAACTCCCAGAGAAGTGTGACTAGATACCCTCCTTTCCTCAGCTTGATCACTTCTTTTGTTTCTTAAGTATCCAGTTGATAGTCCTTCCTAGCAACTTATGGGAAGAAATTCTATAAGTAAAAATGAAGGGAAGGTACAGGTAAATGTATGACCATACAAAGAAATTGAATACTTTCCATAGAAAGTTAACAATTAACAATTTCCCTTCATTGCATCAAAGGTATAAAGATTCAGGACTTTTCCAAAGGCTGTGAATTTCTGGGCAGTCATTTCAGCGTGTTTCTTGAACACATCCAGAGACCTCTGGAGAAGGAAACAGACCCTGAGTTGAGCTTCACCTGCCCTTGTATACTAGCAAGGTCAAGCAAATTTCAAATGTAAGGAGGATCTGGGTAAGTAGACTACAGAAACACAGTCAGGAAACTACATGACAAACTCATAATTTGTAATTTCTGATTGCTTTTTGTTAGAGCAGCTTTCTGAGGCCTCAATTATCAACACATCTCCATAACCAGCACTGAACATATTTGTAATTGGACACTGTTCTTGTTCTGCAGTCCATAGCAATAAAGGAAAGTAATATATTAGCTGTTATACAGATCGAGGACTGGGAGATTAAGTATCTTGTCCAGGGTCAAAAAGGAAATGTGTGACAGGTCTGGGACTTGTGAACCTGGAAATGTCGAGTTGAAGGCCTCAGCTGTGGGCTGTATATTTACCCCTGAGTGTTAGCTGACTGCACATTTAACAAAACACTCCAAAGGACACCAATATGTTATTGCTCCTATTGGAAAATGACTATTGGACAACCATGCTTCTTCTGACAAGTGGCCAAATCTTGCCTGGGCAAACTATTCAGTTTTGATAAATTGTAGAAAGTAATTTTAAAAATAGATTGTTTAGTCTTCTGAGTATGCTTACATAGATTCTTCATAGAACAAACTATGTCTCCTTCTTGTAAATATTAATAAATAATGTTTTTTACATTTCACTTAGGAGCACTCAAACAAGCAAGAAATAACCATGACTGCAAAGCCTGAGCTACTAACTCAGTTCAATGCCATCAGAAGAGTTTTTGTCAACACTGAGTTCAGGCAGTTTAAAAAGATGGACTAAGTATAGCAGGGATTTTGCCTTACTTGAACTACAGAGCTCCTCTTTTAGCTTAGTAAAAGAAGAAATGCTTTGGGAATCAATGACCCAGGTTGTGGCTCCATTAGTAGTTTGGCCCAATTTTAATTAGCTGATGATGGGTGCACTATCGTTTGCTAATAAAGGGTGTAATGATTTTAGATGGATGCTGCTATAAAGCCCCCAAATTTTATGTGTGCACTGTCCAACATTAAGCCTTTGGTCTCTTCTGGGTCATCTCCACTTCCAGTGGGAATCCTGAAAGGCTGTTCAGGTTTGAATGCAGCAGAGATGCTGAGCGAGGAGCTTTTCTGACTGGTGCTGTGCTGCAGTGGCTTTTGACAGCAGGATACCCAAACTCTCCCTGTAATTAACTGCGTACTGAGGGTCCATTAGAAAGGTGTGTGATGACCCTAGGCCACAGATTTCTGCCTTTACCATGGCCCTGGAAATATCAGGTTAGCCATGAAATAATTTCAGTTTACACCATGTGACTCAAATCGAGGCAAACCTTTTAATACCCTGAGTAGCAGGGTAGGAGGTCAGAGAAGATAGCATAGATGATGCTTTTTCAGAGTGTGATTAATTCTTTTCCTTGTAGAAAAAAAAAAAGGAGCAAATATTAATCAGAACACTTGAAATTACTAAATTCTTTTTAGTAATTTCTAATTCACTTTCTTCTGTAGTGTGATTGCCTCTTTTTTTGCACAACAAATGAGGGAGTCTATAATTTGATATTGAGTAGGATTTGCATCTTATTTAAGTTATTTTGCTGTTTAACAGAGGTACAATACAGAAGTTCCTGTAGGAAAAAGGAAACCCAAAACCCACCAGAAAGAAAAATTGAGGCAAATCTAACATGCATGAGTTAAAAACTATGAGTCCTCCACTAAATCTGTTTTTTGAAAATAAAGAGAGTGCATATATGTGTATGTGTGAATTAAGAAAGTCCTATTTCTTTTCTTAGCAACACCACAGAAATATGGAACAACTCAGGTTGGAAGGAAACTCATAAGATTGTCTGATCCAAACTTTCATGGAAAAGAGAATTGAGGAGATCATCTAGCACCCTGTCCAATTGCATCTTGAAAACTCCCAGTCATAGGAACTCTACCACATCCCTGGGTAAAAATGTTTTATCAAAAATGCAATCAAATGCATTTTAAAATCCCTGTTTACCCTGTTTACACATCTGAACAAAAAAGAGAATAAAAGTGAAATGCCTAGTGAGATACTCTGGATTTGATTGAGCATAATGATCCCCACACTAAGGAACAGAGAAGATTTAGTATAATATATTATCAGTGCCAGAGGACCTTACCTTTCTCAAGGTATCATCTTGTTTCCTCTCTCCACTCTTAAGTTGCAATTTGTGCTTACTTTAGAGGATTTTCTGTCTCTCAGAAAGGCAAAGTGGCCTACTTGTTCCTCTATAATCACGTTGCACACAAAACAAAACTAGGTGGTTTACCAAGTCCTGTGGGATTGCTCCTCATAGAAGAAAACCAAATTCAGAGTTAATGCTCTTGGGACTGGCAGCTCTAAACAGCTCATTGTCAGACTGATCTGCTCCTAAAATCCCTGAATGGGTGTAGGAAGCCCCTTGGAGTGTTCAATGATAATGTGGTTTTCCTCTTTCATTAACTTTTGTGTACAAACAGCTATCATGCTCACTGGATACTAAGCACTTTACTGCCCATCTACATCCACATCAATGCTACTTAAGGCTAATCACATACTAACTACATCTCCCAGTGACAAAGCTGCATCCCCACTCTGTCTGTATTGATCTCCCATCAGTCATTTGTAAGTGACCCTGCTAGACATGGGCCTTGGGCATTTTTCCAATACAAAAGCCACTTAACATTAAAATTGCAGAATCTCTTTTGGCCGTTTTACAAGTCTTTATCAAAAGCGTATAAAAACCTACCTTTAATCATAACTACTCTATGAATTTTTTTCACCTTTGACCATTGACCCCTTTAAGATAACGGGAGCATTTGTGCATCAGACTGCCCTTCTTGAAGTTTTATTCATTGTCTGAGAGGGCCACTAGAAGCAGTGGCAAAAAATGCTGGAAAGGAAATCCTTTTGCAGCAGTGTTTGTTTCATTTTAACAATAGCAACACTAAAAAGGGTCATTATTTCAGTCATTTATATGCCCTTTGGGTCATGTGCCCATCACTTCACCTCATTCAGATGAGCAAGGCAGTAGGTCTGCCTTTCTATTCCCAGTCCTTTGCCATGTACCCTTGTACTTCTTGGCATGGAGACCATGTTTGTTTTGCATGTCTATGTGAAAAGCCAAACTAGTATAAATTCTTTTACTCTATCACTGCCACATATGAACACTGAATATATAATTTCAGACACTTTGTGGTTGTTGGATCTTGTTCAGGAGGTTAGATGAGAATTTTAATTGCATAATTCTACCATCCTTTCTTTTCTGTACTATTTCAAGTTCTTTCTAATTTGAGGATACATCTATGGCTGCAGAACAAGCTTAACAACTGTCTTTTTTTCAAGTTCCATACTTGTCCAACCAAATGAGCTTGTAACATAGTTTGGCTGTGCTCAAGTAGCAACTATTTTAACAATTTATCTGGTCATGTACAAGGCTGTTCCAATGCCCCATGGAAATTATTAAAAAATATTTGTGGTGGAAATCTACATTGTTTGCATACAAGCCTGTAAGGTCTCCTCCTCCTTGCTAGAGCTCCAACTTGCTTTATTTGTTGGACTCTGAAACTTTAAACATTTCACAGACAAGTCTGACTTTATTCCCATAAGAGGATTCATCAGTGCATTTGAAGGGCCATATGTTGAGTTGACACTATCAACTATAGGCAATATGCCAACGAAGTACTCAGGCAGGCAGCTTTTCCTGAGCTCACATGCTATCTTTTTTTTGACTATCTATTTTGATTTGTGTCTCATAAAATGCATCAATTACATATATAAGGAGAATTTCTCCACAGGATGTTAATGGAGTAGTGTACAGTAAAAGGTCAAAAGCACTGTGACTGATCCTCTCAGAATAACATCCAGGCAAAGCTTTCCTAAAAAAGACAAAGTATTTATAGTAAAGATAGCAAAATACAAATGCCACTTTGGAGTCTATTTGTCTAAATAAATGCTCTCAGAATTTTTCACTCAGTGTGTTACTTCTTAGGACTAAGACCAACCTGTCTGCTCCAAATTTCACAGATTTTATACATGTGGGATGTTTGGCTATATGAAAACAGGTCTGATAGGATGCCGGTATACTATAAAGGAAGCAAGATTAAAATGAACTCATCTAATGTGATGTGTTAGCTTCTTGTTGCATCATTCTGTGTCTGGCAGTATCACTGCTATGCAACGGCAATGTTGTGCTAGTAAATTCAATCATGCCAGTGACAAAAGACAGAAAAAGTGAGGTGTTCTCAGCACCCCTGCCAAACACCAAATTTGGTGGAAATTTGTATGTGACTTGAATCAGTGTTTCTGTTCCTTTATTACTCTCTGAGAAACTTGTGCTGGAAAATGATTATGGTTGTAATCACATTGTAGATGGTTCACCCGGTGATGGAAGTAACTCTGTGATGGGGCATTAACAGCCTTGGATCACACTCCCTGAGGTGTTGGACTGAAGCATGCCAGTTGGTCAGAATCTGGTGCCTAACTTAGCTATTTTGGACAGTAACTTTGAAATTTCACGATGGACAGCTAGAAAATATTTTTTAAGGCTTGCAGTTGCAATACATATATAGTACTAATACAACATACAAACAATTATATTTCTTCCAGACTTTAATTAAGCACATAATCCATTTCCCACCAAATATATCAAATATATACATACATACATACATATATATATACATATATATATATATATATATATATATATATATATATATAAATTATTAACAGTATTTCTTGAGCTGTTTTTTAATAAACCAGAGAAGGTACGTAACCTAAGTGACTCTTACCTGGGTCATAAGCTAATTAATGGGTTTTATAACAAGCCCAGCCATTGTCTTTGTGATCTGGGGAACTGTGGGGAGCTTTTTAGAGCCTGTGGGAACTTTAAAAAATTCTGGCTAAAGGACGGAAAAAAGACAGATAAAAGACAAGACCGCATCTTACAGAGACTGGTTCTAAACAGAATTTTTCAGGTTGGATGGATTTTGAGATTCCTCTCAGAACGTATATTTGTTCCAGAGAGAGGAAAAACAGGTTCCTGGCATATTGGAATCAGAACTCAAAAACTTTTAAAAAGAAGCACAGAAAGACTGCAGCTTTCTTATGAGAAACAGTGCAGAAAAAACAACTTGTACTAAAGTTGTCATGGGGAATTTCCAGGAGAGACAAATTCCAAGTGATGATAATGGAGAGATATAAGAAACATTCATAGAAAGGAATCAGAATGCAAAATGTTGCAAGAAAAAAAGGTAAAACTTTTAATACTAAAAGAAATGGGAGAAATTGAGACAGGGATACAGAAGAGAAAAGAATAATTTCCTCATTAAACTGAGATACACATTTTTTAACTTTCTTCATTTGCTGCACATTCAGAGGGGCAGATGCTCTCAGCTGATGCCAAACCACAGTAAATTCTTCTGCTCCTCTTCCTTTAAGATGCTGAGGGAGATCTGTCAGCATCTGCTGCAGCAGAGAAAGCTTTTCTCAACAAAGAAAATGACTGTCACAGAGGTTAATTATGGGAATGGTGCCTGCCTGGGTATGGCTAAGAGTCTGGACTGTTGAGTCTTCATCCACCTGGGAAACTCTAACCATACCAGTAAGGTTACCCCAACCTTCCCTGAAATGAACAGATACACATCGGAGTGTGTACCCTGCCTCAATGTTTGACTCCTTTGGAGAACAAAAAAAGGTGCCATGTGTTGCAAGTCAACATCAAGTTACTGCTAAATCAATGCATTCCATTGGAATCTTACTAGGCAACTTACAACATTTATTAAATAATTATATGTTGTTTTCATTTTCCTATTTTAGATCCCTTCTTTCAAACATAAAAAATTTCTTGCCTTCTTTCTTCCATGGGCTTATTTTAAACAGATAAACTTTGGATTTCAGTTGTTGCATCCATAGAATCTTAATGCCTAACCTCAAAAATCCAAATGCTAAATAAAGTCTTTCCCTCCAGAGCTCTAACTATATCCATTTCTCTGTTTTATTTCTGTTAGGCTTTTTTCATTCTTCAACAAAAGAATAAGTAAATCCTCATTATCCAGAATCAGTTGAAGCTTGTCTATATAAAGAATATATTGTGGGTTTTTGTGAGTCTGTATGTGTGTGCAGAACTGCACTGCATTAGCATTCCTGAATACAGGCTTTTTAATGTACTAATCTTAGGAAGGTAAAATGAACATTCAAATGGTAATTATTTAGGAAGTAAATTGATCAATTTGTCCTAAGCTCCATGAAGATGAACTGAGGTCAATCCACTTTGCCTATTAAGATTTTGAAGATATCTGGTTGGATTACTTTCACAGTGAGCTCCTGTTTTCTGCTGAGGTTTAAGGAAACAAAAAAAAAAAAAAAAAGAAAAGAAAATATAGACAAACAGAACTTTAATGATAGACCTTAGGAAAAACAAACTTCTCCTGTAAGCACAATTTTCCTGGTCCCAGCAAGATGTCCCTGTAAATAACCTCTGTGTTATTAGCTTTTAGTACTATAGTTCTCCCTGTGATGAAAGTGAAATGGTTGGCAACCAAACAGTTGAGCTGTTTTGGTTCTACGGCCCTATATATATATTCTGAGTTATTTTTAAGGCTTGGGAATGTGTAGATGAGCAACTACAATCTATATGGAAGAGAGACTGAAAGAACTTTGAGGCAACCTATTGAAACAACTCTGTATTTTCAAAACTGAGCAGAGTGAATTTTTTAAACTCAAACAAAACATTACCAAATTGTTATATCTAAAATAATATTCTATAAGTCTTAGAATTATCACATAAAGTGTTAGGGTAGAAGCACATATTTCATGATGGCAAATCACTAGGCCACATGAATTCAAATTCCATAAAATCAAAACTTTTCTTTCATTTCAAGAAAAGTACATTTTGTAGAAAAACAGACAAGTAGGCATAACATGTCTCACTAGTGACTCTTTCTAGCTCTTCAGCTTAAAATATCCTCAGTTCAGAAATGGACCTGTGCAGATCAAGGAGTTGGACTCAATGATCCTTGTGGATCCCCTCCAACTCAGCATATTCTGTGATTTTGTGATTTTTTTCCACTGTCTCACCACTTTTCTGGAGGTACTTTCCAGATGGTAAAGATTCCTTAGGTCTTAAACATTTATTCTGAGAGTATAATAAAAGTATGATAATTTCATATGGATTTTCCTAATGATTCTCTGACGTAAATCACTTCATAAATAAGAAAATGAGTAAGAGCAGCAACTCATTTCATATAGTGTTTTTCAGCTCATCATTGTCCTCATCATTGGTGGCTTGATCCGGGAGTTGGACTGGCTGGGATGGACAGGGACTTGGCCTTGACTGAATACACAGAGGCATCAATCTGACACCATGGGAAACAGGATGCTAAGGAGGAAAACATCTACCTAAGTTACAGAGAGCTGCATGGAATCATAGGAAAGGTTATGTTAATATGTTCCTGCCAAATAAGGTGGCGTTCTGAGTTCTTGTTAGTGATTGGTTAGTTATGTTCTCCACATAAGGTAATGTTTGTAGTTTTTGTTGTTCATTGGTTCCCTGCCCTCAGGCAGCACTATATATTGTCAAGTTTTTCCCATTTCAAGGTCTTTGAAACAGTCATACATTGCATATGGCTTATCCCTTTATTTGTACATTATTAAAGTTTTGCTTTCTGGGTTTACTTCGTCGTTCCCACTTCTTCCTCACCAACGGTAGCTGACATTCCCGCAGGCACGCTATGTCACAAGTCCTTGTCACCCTGCTGTCAAGGATCCATTGCCGCTCCCAGGGCTGCACCAGACAGTGACAGCTTGAAGATTAATTTCTTGGGGTTCCCAAATTATCTGCCTTGGACTTGATTTCAATATCAAGGTTCTGAAAGCCAAAGAAGAATGGTGGACACTGCAGAATTTTTCAAGACAGGGTAAGTTTCACCATTTAGGAAATCATTTAGTTATCTATGTGCTCACTGAAACACAGAATCACAGAATAAGGTAAGTTGGAAGGGACCAAGAAGGATCATCAAGCACAACTCCAGGCTCTGCACAGGACAGCTTCAAGAGTCATGCCTTGTGCCTGAGAGCACTGTCCAAATTATCCTTGAACTCTGGCAGGCTGGTGCTGTGACCACTTCCCTGGGGAGCCTGTTCCAGTGCCCTAACACCCTCTGGGTGAATCATCTTTTTCTAATATCAAACACAAGCCTTCCCTGATACAACTTCAGACCATTCCCTTGGGTTCTGTCACTAGTCCTGTCACAGGGGAGAGGTCAGTGCCTGCCCCTCCTCTTCCCCTCATGAGGAAGTTGTAACTGCAATGATGTCTCCTCCAGGCTGAACACACAAAATTACCTCAGCTGCTCCTCATATGACTTCCCCTTGAGACCCTTCACCATCTTCATTGCCCTCCTTTGGACATTCTCTAATAGTTTAATATTTTATATTGTGGCACCCAGAACTGCCCCCAGCACTCGAGGTGAGGCTGCCCCAGTGCAGAGCAGAGCAGGACAATCCCCTCCCTTGCCTGGCTGGTGATGCTGTGCCTGATGCCCCCAGGACATCCCTGGCCCTCCTGGCTGCCAAGGCACTGCTGACTCAGGTTCAACTTGCATTGACCAGAACCCCCAGGTCCCTTTCCATGGCACTGCTTTCCAGCATCTCACTCCCCAGTCTGTCTGTATATCCAGGGCTGCTGTGTCTTGGGTTCAGAATCTTTCACTTGCTCTTTTTGAACTTCATATTTTTGGTGATTGCGCAGTCCTCTAATTTGTTGAGGTCTTGGAGGGTCTCCTTTGTCTTTGAGAGAGTGAACAGCCCCTCGCACTTTCGTATTGCATGTAAACTTGCTTAGCATCCCTTCTATTCCTGAATCTGCATCATAGTGCAGAAGCAGATGGACTCAGAGCCCTGCAGGTAGTTAGTCAAAGCACTATTAGTCAAGGATCTGTTAAAGATGAGGGCTGGAAGTAGTCCCTGCACATAGCAGGAGGAAGATTCCTCCTCCTCAGAATTTGGTAAGTGGGACTGATACCTTCAACAATAGGTCTGAGGCTCTGGAAGTAGAAGGCCAGACCACAGATGAGGTGAGAGAAGGTCCTTCTGAGACAGTGGGGCCTCCTAAAACAATACCACCTGTACCCTGCATCAAGACCTCCTCTGTTAACAGGAGAAGAAGGGTAGTTATTATAGGAGACTCCCTTCTAAGGGGAGCAGACATCCTGATATGCAGACTAGACCCAACTCACAAGGACATCTGCTGTCTCCCAGGGGCTCAGGGAAGGGAAATTACTGGAAAACTTTCCAGTCTAGTAAGGCCCTCTGAGTACTATCCACTATTGGTTGTTTAAACTGCCAGGGAAGAAGTAACAAAAAGAAGGCTGAGGGCTATCAAAGGAGGCTTTGGGGCCCTGGAACAATTGGGAGAGGGATCAGGAGCCCAGGCAGTGATTTTCTTGATTCTTCCAGTTACAAGGAATAATACTGATAGTAATAGGCAGATCCATCAGGTTGATGTGTGGCTCCAAAGTTGGTCTCAGTGGAAACATCGGTTTCCTGCTGATTTCTGGTCTCATTTATGGCAAGAATGAAAACCAGTGATGTTAAAGGCTCTCATTTTATGGCAGTGACATTCTCTTGTCCTGTCAAATGTGTTGTCTTGTGCAGCTGCTGCTGGAAGAGTTGTGTAAGCTGAAAGGTGAGAATCTATACACAAACATGAAGCTTCAGTCACTGTCTGGGTCTTCAAAAACCAACATTTTTAATGATTTCCATGGCAAGACTTCCTCTCTATGCAATCTGCAGGACAATACATTCCTCACAGGACCAGAGTCCTGGTATCAGGTAGGCAGCTTCCAGCTACTTTGGGAAAGAAACACAGGAGCTGAGTATGGTAAGAGCTGGGGTGCAAGTGTTATCTCTAGGCACCGAGGGGGCTTGGACTCTGAAATACTTCTGATCTTCAGTGAGTATACAGTCCTTGTATTTCATGGAAATTGAGAAATCTTTTGAGATGTGCAGTTCATAATCATAAGGCCAGATGTATTTATAACTTCCTTTCAGAATCAATAAGGAGAGATAATTATTTTATTTTGGAAATGCACAATTTTCATTGAGTGATTTTTTTTTCCTGTGAGGCATTAAGAGTGCACTTGTTTCCCAGGTATATATAAAGAATACTAGGAAAAATATGGTGATTCTTCCACAGTAAAAGAAAGAGAATCTTAGTTTTAGTGTGAATTTTACTGCTTTTTTGAGTCTATCTTTGCAGTATGATCCTAGTATTTGTCTGTCTTTCATTTCTTTTCTTTCCATGAGCTCAAGATGTATCAGCAAGTTTCCAAACAATAGTTCATCTGAAGAAAGATGATAGAAAGGAAAATTTGGTGCTATTATAGGGATCCATCATAATGGTAACATTTCCATGGAAATTTATAGCAGTAACTTCTGGCCTTCTTCAGATGTTTTATAAGACGTTAGGATATGTGGTGTATAGAGACAGTAGGAACAGATATTCTTGTGACCCCTCTGGACTACACATGTACCGAGTGCTTCTGACTGTGGGGAGCTAATTTGAAATACTGATACAATCTTCCCTAAATCTAAGTCCCAAACCTACTTTTTAGTATCTTTATGAATCAAAACACTCCATATTCCTTGTACAGTTTCACTGCCCTCTAGGTTGAATTTTGGTTAATAATAGCGAGCTCCAACCTGGTGGTGACGGATAAATTCCAAATAACCTTTGACTTTACAATAAGAGACTTGAGTGAGTAGAGCAGTACATCAAATATTTCTGTGTGAATGCACAGTTTATTAATCACTGGAGTAGTGTTTGGAGATTGTCTTTAGACAGTTCAGTTGTAGATTTGAATGTCTGCATTATCATTTGTGAATCCCTATCCTGTGTAGTGATGGCCTCAAGGAAAGCAACAGGACTAATGGTAAAATCAGTTTTGTACCTTTTATTTGAAAAACAGGTGTTTTCATACAGAGGCCAATCAAAGATTCTCAAGGAAATAAAATTTTTTGGTGCTCCAGGGATGAGGAACTATGGTATAGAAAGGAGGAAAACTGGAGCAAAATCAGGAACCCAGGAAGAGAATGTGTGTGCATGTGTGCGGGAAGCTATGAACTCAGACAAGATGTGATTTGAAAAAGGTTACTGGATCTCTGAATCCATCTTTCTGCCAGGAGAGTATATTCCCTAGCAGAATTTCATGTGGAGGGAGAGACAGAAGAGAGAATAGAAGGACAAGAAAAACTATGCCATTCCTAGTTATCATTCATGAAAATCCACTTACTTAACATTAAAATTTAAGAAATAAGGCTTAAGAGAATACTTGAAGTTTGAGTGAGCTGAGTTCCCTTTCCTGTGTCCTCTCTAACTGGCTGTTGAATGGCAATGGTGTATTTGGACATGAGAGGACTTCCGATGAGACAATTCTGACTGTTATAAACAGAAAGGATCCTCCAGGTTGTGAAGATAGACCTGAACCACCTCATGCTTATTTATCTTAGAATCATAGAATCACAGAATGGTTTGCATTGGAAGGGACCTTAAAGTTCTTCTAGTTCCAAACCTCTGCACTGGGCAGGGACACCTGCAGCAGACCAGGTTCTTCATAGCCCAGTCCACCCTGGCCTTGAACACTTTCAGGGACGGAGCATCTACAGCCTCTCTGGGCAAGAAGTGCTATACTATACCCTTAGAGTAAAGAATTTTTTCCTAATATCTAATCTAAACCCACTCTCTTTCAGTTTAAAGCCATTACCCCTTGTCCTATCACTACATGCCCTTGTGAAATCTTCCTTTCCAGCTTGTCCTATGGGTATGAGAGAAGATTACTTTAATGGGAAATGTGATTATCAACTACAAAGAGGATTAAGCACAGCTCCTGTTACAACAGAGAGAAAATTTCACAAAGTAATTTGCAAAGTGTAAAAACAGCATTTGGAACAATTATTTGGTTGGAGGACTATCTGCTATGAGAAGATGACGTGTACAATGGTACTGACCAGAAAACTGCTTGGGAATAGACAGTATCATCTTTTCAGTTCAGAAGCTCTTATCTTTTGTAAAAGACTATTTATAGAAGTTACAGGAGTTCCTTTGGGTTCTGCCTTTCTCTATTTTTTGTCTAACTTGTACTACTAAATTTAGGAAAAGATATTTTGTATTATTTGGGAGTGAGAAGGGCAATCAAATGATACATGGGCAAATATGGAAAACAGTGGATGTGGGAAAGGGAGGATGGAGTTCAGTCTCTTTTGGAAACATCTCTGTATTCTACCTGAGGTACTTTATGAAATCATTTAAGTTCTTTCTTACATTTGTAGTCTTTTTAGGCTATGAATACATCTGGTAAAAATTTTACTTCTATAATCATATTCAGTTTTCCTGAATTTTCAAAGGTATTTATAAAGGACCATTTCTTTGGTATGTGCAAGAGAGCTATCAATAACAGGCTGCAAGGTTTTGTCTTGTTGCTGAACCTCTGGCAACTTATTGTACACCTTGGAAAGCTCCCTATTCAGTTTTTGGGAACACTGAAATGTACTACAATGTATGGTTTCCAAATTTTCCCAGACGAGCACAGGAGAAATAAAAGGCCCATTTGTCCACATCATTAAACCCCCTTGCAGTCTGGTACAATTGGCAGACTCTTCTTCAGAGAGAGTCAGAACAAAAACTGCATGGGTTTTTCTAGGTCAGGTTGGAAGGAGGCTGGCAGAGCTGTGACAGACAACTTCTTCTGTGTCTTCCCAAATGCAGGGGTTCAATCCTGAGATGTTCTCAGGAGTCTGAGTCCCACAAAAAACACACCTATCCCTATTTTCTTTTCAGGAATATTATATTCCCTTGAAAATCTTTATGTTTAAAAGCTGTGAAATTGCACTATGAGTTTTGCACTTTTGTTACTCTCTTTACTATCTTCTATTCTTATTGACATTGTATGACTTTGTTAATAACATAGTCTTGGTCTTGCCTCTTTGACTTTTTTTGAAAGTGAAGGAAAGATATTTTATATTGCCAGAGCACTAGAACTCAGCAGACTTATGTGAAGGATTTTTTTTAATGGAAAGCATATAATGCAAGGCTAGTCCTTCCTTTAATAATATTGATATTCCTCTCCAAGCCCATTTGTATAATGCCAGTTTTGTATTACCTTGCTTGCTGTTTTTATTATCCACAGAATACAAATTAACCTCTTGTGTTGTGGAAAGTCTTGGCAAACATAGCCAAGACTGGGACAATGGGGTGCAGAAAGTCTCTCTATTTCAAATAACTTTGAATAAATATATATTCTTTAATTATTCTTTGAGCATCACTCTTCCTGTTTTACCCCTTGTTGGTTTAGGCAGAAGTAGGTCAAAGTAGGTCTAGATTTCATGGTTCCTGATGTGAAGGATCCTATTTGACTACTTAAATCACAAACACCAGTTATATTGAAAGAATAGATTTAGCTTCAGCATTATTTGTAAATTAAAGCCCTGCAAGAATGGAAAGGACTTTCAAAACAGAATTTAAAACTGAAGAGCATGATTTATTCCATGTACCTTTATGTAAGTTTCAGTAAGTTTATTTAGATTTCAGTAAGTTTCATTCTTATGTGGAAACTTTTGAAGGGCAGCCATGAAAATGCCCATGTATGGAGCCACTGTTCAAAGCAGAAGCCATGCTGGCTGGTTTGTGCCATGTTGGCTGCCACTGGCAGGAGGGTGCCAAGAAAAGTCTGTGCTGTGTAGCAGACCCTGGGCACAGGGGCTTGCCCAGGTCTTGTGGGGCACACCTGGTCCTGTGTTGCCTGGCAGTGCATGAGAGCATGGCACTGTTAGAGCTACCCCAGGCTTCCTCTCAGGTACCAGCCCAGCCTCCACTCCTTCCCAGAGCAGAAGGCCAGCTCTTCTCCCCTTGTACAGACAGACATGTCTTGATTAGCTTTCCTGATGAGGGCTTTGGCTTCAAAGTGAAATGGGGGTGTTGGAAAACAACCTCAGTGTGGAGCACCAGGTGTATGGTCACTTTGCTATGTTTTCAAAAGATTCTTTATACTATATTTTCTTTACTAAATGGTTTTAACCTTGCTAGACAACTGGCTCTGCCCAAGTTCAGGTAGGAGAGTGAACAGCTCTCACTTCAGCTCCTTTTCTTAGTGGCAGCAAAGCATGTAAGAGGAGCTGAAAAAAACTGCTGAACCCCCAGACACAACATAATGAGGTACATATCCAACAAGACACCAGGTATGCATACAATGAATCAGCTCCTTACATGTCTTCCTCAAGTGGGGATACTGTGGGCTTACTGAATTCTTTTTAAAGCATGAAAACTGCCTGTGAGATAATTTTGAGTACCTGAATTCATTAATGATGTTGCACAGAATAGAAATGTATGGAACAAATCCAATATACCTGCTCCTTCCCAAACCAACCCTATACAGCTAGTTGAAATGCTTATATACATATTTTTGTGTGCTCATTTGTTTGTTTATGCGCATGCTCATGTGTCTTTAACAGTCCTGTAGAATGATAGACTTTTTCTTTAAAAAACTCACTTGTAGGCTTGTACTTGATTTATTGTATTCCTGTATTACTGTGACTTTTTTTACAAAACCTCATAGCTTATAAATTACCATAAGATTAAACCAGATATTGCTAATGTATTTTAAACAGTTGTTAAATTACCAAAGTTGGTTGATCCCTTCCTTGAAATTTGCTGATCCTAACTTTAAATGGCTCCTAGGTTATTATTTATATCTTTTAAATCTTTTATAGCGGTACATGGGTGCTTTTATGAAACCTGGCGTAACATATTCTAAGAACAAAAGCATATTTATGTAAGTAGCACTGGGAGCTGAGTTGGCAGGTGTTTGCCACAAAGTCTTAACCCCTAAGCATTAGTAGTAGGCATCAAGTGCATCCTCAAAAGGTTGTGAGAGTCTGTTTCTACAGAGAAACTGTTCAGGTCCAAAATGTTTTTAACTGGAAAGAATGACTGGACTTGTGCTATCATAAAGTTTGTGGGCTACAGAAAGAAATGAAGATTTAGGAAAAACATTTGCAACAAATACCATAAATAGAAAATCAAGACAGTTGTGGTGGCCAGGGCTTCTCAGAGAAACTGCAAGCTTATATAGCTCATGAGAGAGACAGGCAGAATTGTTCTTGGGAAGAAAGCAGTCTCAGATATATAAAGGAGAAGGCAAGGCCATAGTCTCTCCTCTTGCACAAACCAGACAGGAAAACTGTCCAGCTGGAGGAGACCCAGGGCTGTCCTGCATGAAGAGGTGTAGCAGAGGGAGAAAACCCTGTAAAAAGAAAAGGACTTTGTCTAGAGCAAGGGTCAGTTATCTTGAGTTAAGGTAGTGAAATCTCACACGTAACTCCAAGTTTTTCCTTGGCTTCTGCTAAAGCCAATGCTTTGCATGAATCTGCTGGAGAAGGTCAGCAAAGAATAACAGTAACTGAGAGTAGGGTAAGATGTGGCTGGAGATCTCCTTTCAGCTTGTAGGCACAAAACATGTTGGGTCCTTCAGCTTCTTCTATATGGGAGCACAATCTGTGGTTCAACATGCTTACCAAAGATTACCAGCAAGTCCTTTCAATAAAAATACTTTCATTGAAATATGTCATTTCACTGAAATCACACTTTGGAGACAGAAAGTATAGCCAATTCAAGAAGATTTTGTTAGGAAAAGTTTCTGGCTCCAGAACTTCACTTTAGAGAAGCCAACACCCCCATGAGACCCATGATTTGGTGTTCATAAGCTACACCAGTGAAGTGAGAAACGTTAATTAAGTCCTTGCTCTCACTGAATGAAATCAGGGTATAATCACCTTCTCTGACTCAGAGGACAGGGTCATGCTTCAATGTTCAGCTCTGGAGAGAAATGTTTACTGAGAAGTTGCTGTGAGACTTCCGTGGAGAAGGTAGGCAGCATCGCATTGACCCTGCAGTATGGCAAGGGAGACTGGGCTGGAGTCAGCACAGCCACTTCTTGGCTGAGTGCTGCAACCGGAGAGTGTGGAGGTGGTAAGAGGTCTTTTTTTATTTTGTTGTTGTGTTGTGGTTGGGTTTTTTGGTTGTTTGTGTGGGATTTGTTTTTTGCTTTATATGGTTTTTTGTATTTTCAAAGAAAAACTTCAGAATTTTTGTAAGGGGGGAGTTTTCCTATTCTTTTCTTACAGTTACTTACTAGCAAGTGGTAATGTGGTATGTTAAGGGGCTGAACAAAGTATTCACACATATATGAGATGTGTTAGTGTTTTTCTCTGAAAATGGGGCTTCCGCTGTGTTGGTAGAGGCTTCTCAAAAGGGCTTTATTAGGCTTTAATTGCATGGAACTGGCATGGAATTGTGGTTCTCCACAAGCCATTCATCTCATACTTTTCCTTCAAGTCTCTTCACTGATGGCATACAAAATTCCCAAGAATCCTGCTCTGTTCTGTGACTAACATTCTCTCAGTGAAAGGTTCTATTTTAGGCTTATTTGAATTTTTTTTTCTATGAGGAAGTATAACTGTTAGTTAATATTCACTGCAATTATACCAAGAAAAATACTTATTAAAAACCTTCCTTGTAGTTCCAGGTTTCAGTCACCTACTTTTTCTTTCATATGTCTGCCATCATTCATATATTAAATATCAGCCATACTAAGAAAAGATATGAAAGACCTCCTTTTTATGGCTATGATTTTTACTGCAGTAAAAATTCCTGCATGTGTAATTTTACTAGCTTTCATAAGAGTATTCAGGCAGATAACTTCATACAGAGTCTTGCATGCAGTTCTGGTGTCTCATTTTAAAAAAGTGAATATAGATTTCAGAGGATGGCTACTAGGGTGGTTGGGAGCATGAAAAGTATGTGAAATGAGAGGAAGCTTGAAGAGCTTGGTTTGCTTGGCCTTCACATAGAGCTCAAGAAATGAAATTGTTTCCTGAGTGAAGGAGGACAAACACCAATAAGGAAGATAAACTGTTTGAGTTAAGTATGATATCAGTGTGCAAACAGATGAAAAGAAATGGGAAGATATTGAGCCTGGAAACTGAAGGAGAAGTCCTGGACTTGTGAAAGACTGTTCTGCTTTGAATGCTGGGAACAGTGCTGTACATTTAGTCTGCTAGAGGGAGGGCCTTGTCCTTGCCCCAGGAGGCTCCCTTTGGAGTGCTCCAGTGAGCCCAGTGACAGACCTAGACACGTGTTGTGGGTTAACCCTGGTGGGCAACTCAGTCCCACAAAGCTGCTTGCTCACATCACATCCTGGTGGGATGGAGGTTGGGAATAGAATACAAGTGTGAAAATTTGTAAGTTGAGTTCACAGTTTAAGTTAAAAAAAAAAAAAAAAAACAAAAAAAACCCAAACAGAAGAAGCAAAGAAAAAACCAAGAAAAACAAGGGATGCAAATTGACCCACAATTGTTCTCTGCCAGTTGACCGATGCCCAGGCAGTTCCTGAGCAATTGCAGCCCTGGAAAACTTCTTTCCCAGCTTTTCTTGCTGAGCACAAGGCCATATGGCATGGGGTGTCCCTTTGATCAGCTGGGGAGCTGTCTCTTAACCTCTTGTGCACTCCCACCAGCCTGCTCTCTGGTGAGGTGGCATGAGCAGCAGAAAAGGCCTTGACAGTGTAAGCACTGCTCAGCTATAACTCACGTTAGTGTTATTGTGTTATCAACTCTTTTTTCATCATAGATGCAAAACAAACACCATGCCAGCTAGTATGAGGAAAATTACCTTTATCCCAGAGAAAACCAGTACATTATGGATTCCACAGACAGGCCTCTCTTATATTATCTATGTTCTAGGAAGATAGTGGCTTGAACTGCCCACGTGACCCCTGCAGTTACCAGCACCTACAAATGGTATGTTATAGAGTTTCAGGTGGTTCCTACCAAGACAACTGGTGTCCACTTCAGTAACTTTACACTTTCAACTGCACTATGCAAAGGCAATGGAGTTACATTTATTTTAAACCAAAATTTCCCATTGAGATTGATGGAAAATTGTGATTAAAACCGATGACCTAATAAGGCCCCATTTGGCCTATAGAACAGTCTAAACAAAGGCTAGAGGAGTCTTACTTTGGGCTAAATTTATTCCAATCTCTCTTCCAGTGGTGCTGCTACGACATAAGAAAGATCTTCTGATTGGATGGCAAAATGCTCCTTGTTAAAAATTCAAAAATTGTTTGCTTCGCAGCTACACTTCGGAAACTGGTGTATCTCTTGTTTGAACTCACAAGCCTGTGGGATTGCCTTCAGTCTGAACTTTGCTTTCCCTCCTTTACCCAAAACCCACCAGGTTTTATATGTCTGTCACTTTGTACTCTTCTTGAGCATCCTTCCTATAGGCGATTCTTTCTAGTGTTGACTGAGGTGCATTGGTTTTCTCATTCCTACAGTCTTGACTTGATGTGTTTCAGCTTCAGAGAGACTCAAGTGGAAAGAGTTTCTCCCAAATCTTACAGCAGCTTTATTATGCCAGAGGAGAAAGGAAAGCACAAAGTGTGCTTTTGCCAGGTTGGGACTGGCTGCTGGTGAAGGCAGTGTAGTGATGCCAACAAGGCCTTTCACTTCCAGGAGTGCTCCACTTTCCATTTATACCTGTAAATGTTCTGCTCTTCAAATCCCAGACTTCTCCCACCTTACACCCCCAGAAAATTTAGCAAAGCACATTTATTGTCTCAGGAATATTTTAGATATTTAGCAGATAATTTGATTCTCTGAGAAAGGCATTGACTGCTGCAGCACAGAGGCCAGACCCTCATTGCAGGCAGACAGGCTCCACTTATTTTCCTGGCTCTTCAGATTTACTACTAACACTCTGGCAGACAGTAGTAGTGGATATGATGATGTAGTGTTGGAAATAATCCTGGGTTTTAGTAATACCTACACATTGCCAGACAATTATGTCCAAAGAGCCCAGATTTTCTAGAAGTGCTGTTCCACCCCCCCTTCTGTTGGACACCCTAATTTCCTCCTTGCCCCTCTTCCCTTGCTGTCAGCCCTATCACATCTTTTGTGACCAGATCAAGGATGTTTAAATATAGATTCAGAAATTTCTGAGGGAGGAGCAACTCTGGCAAGGCTTTGTGGCCTGAGTGATCTCACTAAACTACTGCTGACTATTCAGGATCTCTTCCAATACTAGCTGGTCCTTCTTTAAATTTGCCAATGATTTAGAAATGCAGAAATAAAGCAGTAAACAGATGCAATGAAGCTTCTGAGTTTTTCTGTGCTGCAACTCAATACAGTCTGGGCTCACTTAGTGAACAAAAAAAGTGCTTTTCTAGAACTAGCAGGCTTGGTCCTAAACCAGTCACAGCACATGGCATATCTTCAGGGATATGTGGGAGATCTGGTTTCAAGTAAAGGCAAAAAGCAGAGCACTCTTTAAATCTGTATTAGAAGTGGATTAGATGAAACTATCCCTTCTTTCCTTTTTCTAAAATTGCCTTGAGGCTTTTTTTCCTTTGGAATACTCATGGCACTAAAGATGTGAGGAGGTATTTCTAATGACTTGAGCTTCTAGCATGACCTAGAGTGGTTTTATCCCTCTGTAATTACTTAGACAAAGCAAAACAGTCCTGAGCGTTAGCATGGTTGTGATGACCTGGTAGAATTATTAGTGTAGTTGCTGAAATTTGGGGGGAAATCAGAACCTGGTGTGATTTCCTGAAGTGCTCACATATGGTCAGCTCCTCTCCTGTATGAAGTACTAGCACCAATCCTGTGTAACTACTTCAATCACTTTTATATCCTCAAAATGAGTTTAAGCACCTCTTAAGCCTTGCTCCTGGCCTCATGTTCAAGAGTGGATTTCACTCCTTGGCAGTTTTAAGCAACTTAAGCAAGTTTTAGCAAATCAATAAATTATAACTTCTGTTTTCTTCAGAGAATGGACTGCAGCAGATCTTGCAGATGGACACCATTGTGTAAAAGCAGGCCTTGGCTGCCCCTACAATGGCTAAAATCATATTAATTTTGGTAGTATTTGATAAGAGACAAAAATCAACAGCCAGACTGATATAAATAACAGAAAAGTGTGCCTAACAAAAAAAGAAGACCGAAGAGCTGAGGCAAAATGCATTACACTTCTTAAATAGGAAAATTCAATACCGTGGTTGTCATTACCACAAGACACTTTCACCCATGAAAGTAGAAAATGTGTATATGTAATTGTGTAACAGTCTAAGATGCATATAGCTCTGTAATATGGAGAAATATAGAAATAGTTTTAAGAGACTGATTGTCTTTGAGGTGTATGAAAATAATGTTAAGAATTACTTAAAACCCTTTATGGGGTCAGTTATCTTTGGGAATAACTAAAAGTCCATTAGTGACTACATGCTATACATTGTATTAAATCAGCTCTCTTTTTCTCTAAAATTTGCCTCATCGGGTTTTTTTCCTAGGGTGAAATTCATCCCTAGGCAAAGTATATGCATGCAATGTTGAGTCTACCATTTAATATAACATCCATAACTCAGTACAAAAAGCTGTGCATATGGCCTTGATAACTATCTACAGTGCACTGAATTTTCTTTTTGCATACTGATCCAAGGTGAATGACTGTGTCTCATCAACATTTTATTCCTCCGTGCTTTATTAATAACAAATGAGGGACTCATGAATCCATTCAATTAATTAATTTCTTCTTGGTCTCCTTTTCTTGCTTAACAGGTTGATCTGTCTCCAAAATGTACATTTTCGGCATTCCCATTGGACTAATGACATTTAGATAATTTTTTTTTACTTTGGAATATAGCCATCCAACTTAAAAGTAAAAAGAGACATTGTACATTTGAAGACAGTGCTAATGCCATTCCCTGCCAGTAAGTCCTGCTGCTATGAAAATGAACAAGGTTGGGATCTGCCTTCCTTTGAGGTTATTAGACCAGGCGTATCACTGACACGCATGGAGACACTTCCCTTCAGCTATCTTGACTTGTATGGAACTTTATTTAGGTTTTGATTCAAATAACCATTTTTTTCCTAACCAATTTAGGGGTTATAATATCCGCTATTGACCTTCTATTACAACCTGTGAACCATTCTGTTTAATGTGAAATTACATCATGTAAGAAATTCCTTTTTGTCCATTACCTTGGTCACTGACTTGACAGGGCTCTCAGAGAGTCATGGGAGCATAAATCAAAGATGGGACTAAGAAGTGGGGAACTCGGGAGTAATAGGCACGAGACTAACACGGTGATTCCTCCTGTTCCTAAGGCCACAGCAAGAGTGCAATGAAGAATGGACATTAGGTGTTTCTTCCTGGCACTGTGTCAAGTGCAGAATATTTTATGCAAATGAAATATCCTGTTCCGAGAAATAATAGATCTGTAGTGATTTCATTCCCATGTTAGAGCAAGGTTTACATTGAAAAGATGGGTTGGACATAACTATGACTAGTTGAGCACAAAAGGATTATCAAGAAGAAATTAATTGTGTGGCATTAGCTAATAGGATGCAACACACACACGAAAGGGAGGTCACAGATAAAAAATTTCATTGATCATAATTGATTATTGTGATTTGCTTAACTGGACTTGGAAATTATGGGAGAGAGTGAATGTCAGAGTGGGGAAGGTGGAAGTCAAGGATGAAGGATATACCATATCTTGCATATGTTATCCCTTATCCTGGGTAATGTCTTAGGCCAGCAACAGGGTTCCTCCCTTATAACAGAAAGCACAGCAAATCATTTCAAAGGTGGGTGAAGGTAAAATCAGTGCCAGGAAATAGGATTCTGAATGAAAGATGAGGAGTAGACCATCACAGTGAATCCCTTGGAATTTAAGGGTCTTTATGCAGTGAGATGCAGTTCAGTGAGTCCTTGGATATCTCCATGAGAAACTGGATACACTTATTCCAGTTTCAGGTGTTTTGAAGTACAGTGTTTCAGATATTTCTTTTGGGGTGGAATCCTATGCTTTTTTTCCCTGTTGATCTGGAGTTCAGTTGCCAGTTATTTACCATATTGCATATGCAGATGGGATGCAAGTAGTGCTTTGACTTGGTTTCATGAATGACCTTTTAAATACTGTCCTTAGGCCAAAGTATGAATTTAGGAAGTTCAAAAGAATGATGAAGGGAAGATTTTACAAAAATCCATGGGAGTATCCTCATCTATTCCTAAGCTTTGCTACAGGCCAGAAAATATGGGACTTTCTCCTAAAATTAGAGGAAACCATCAAGCCACAGTTGCTTGGCAAGAAGGCCATCTTTCTATGGGCTTTCCTCTTTGACTTTTCTGCAGCTTTGCTTAGCATGCTTCTTGATGCATCCATGTCCCATGTGGGGGGTGCTGTGCTCGAAGCATGACCTGTACTGTGTTTTCATTGACACAACTAAGCAACTCGGGAGAATCAAGAGGTCACCACTTTATCAGGTGGTATAAGCAGTGACAACAAAATTTCTGCTGCTGACCCTCATGGCAGCACAGTGTGTTTTTAGTAGAATAAATAGCTCTGCAGAGAGACTTAGTGAAACTGGACTACAGACCTTCTGCCAGTCAGTGATTTCTCTCAGAATCATATATAAATTAGTATATAACTAATAACAGACTACTATATTGTTCCCAAATCCTGCTTTGAATATAGTGGAAGACCTCCCCTTCTTTTGGGAACAGCTCTGTTCTTTTATTTGAAAGGAAATTGGGTTTGGGAAGGTTGTTTACTTGTATTTTTCCTTACCTCTGAACCCTGCTGCGAACTGTTCTTACATTCTTTTCCTTAGCAAGGGAAAGAAGTTAGTTGAATTTGTCAAAGATGGCTTCTGTTTCCCTTCTCTTCCCCATTGCTGCTGTGGTTTATTCCAGTTTCTCTCCCAGCACTGCCCTGCCTGCTCACAGGTACATCCACTTCATGGCAGACAGTGATTCAGCTGCCTGACTGAACTGAATTCCTTCACTCTTCCTTGTTAGTTTTGCATACAGTCTTAGAAATCCAGTGCATAAATCACATTTTGGATACAAATCAAAACATATGATTAATACCTAGACATTTATGGCCATATAATGTTGCACCACAGTTAACAAGTAACATTTGGCTATGGGGTCTGTGCACCTGCTAAGCTGTAATGTGCTGCTAATGTTTTAATGAAGGATCTCAGGGAAAAAAATACCTCTCTAAGCCAGAGGTAAAGCTTGTGCTCCTGGAATGCACATATGTGGATAGGAGAGTTGACTGACTGGGAATGCAGCCATTTGTTTTCCCAAATTACAAATAATAATTAATAAATAAAATGTTTTCTCATGGCTGTAAGCAGGGAGTTGGGAGAATCACTTGGCAAACAAACTGATATTTAAGCTGTGATTTGTTGAGAATATTTGCACAGTACTCTAGAGCAGTGGTCCCCGGAGGAGCAACTTGCATTTTGTGGACAGGTTTGCTCTCTCTGTTGGCCTTGGTTTTAAGTTTTTAATTTACTGTATCAAGAGGCAATATCAGAAAGTCTTGTGGGCAACATGTTGCACATATGAAACAAAGATTGTGAACTGTGACTTTCTAGTGATGTACCAATTTTATTGATATTATGACAGCTTTTGCAGCCTGAAAATGGGAAAAAAACAGAGGATATTTCACTGGGAAACAGAAAAACAATCTGCCATCTTGGTTTGGTGCAGTCTGGATTAGAATATGTTCTTAAGCATTATGATGATAAATTCCAGGGATGCTACCTAGCATGGATGGTTTTTCACTGTGTCGAAAGTAGTGCTTCTCAACAAGAAGCAGAGATGGACCAACACCTTCATTCATTTTTGCAGAAAAGCTTCAAAAGTCATCTCTGCAAGAACTACCTGAAGAAGGCCTCCATGGAAAACTTCTCTCAAATGTTTGTAATGGTGTCTCTGCTTCTTGGAGGCATTTGTCTAACCTGTGGTATGGTTGGTAACAGTGGTGAGTAGTTGAGCAGAAGATCCCTAGAAGAAGAACCTTGTGTGCTGATTACATCATATAGTACAATTTTTGTGGATGCAGGTGTTCTCTACCTGTCAATGAATGAAGATGTTTGAAACCAGGATGCTGTTTTACTCCTCACAATGACACAGGGAAGATTAGTGAAAGAGATGCAAAAGTTTGCTTTAGAGAAACTTAAATATTTATGTTGTCCTTGCTGCATTCTTCTCAGCGTCATACAGTCCTGATCTGGCAGTGACAAATAAGAGTTTTGGAAATTTTTCCCAACCTTATCCCAGCTAAAATAAAAATAAATTAATAAATAAAATTTTATAACATTTTAATGTGATAATTGCTGAGATTTGTCAAAATTAATGTTTTCTCCCTTCACAAACTCTTTCTTGCTTTGATTAATAATCATTTTACAAAGGGAAATATTTTTTAGTAACTGATTCTTCAATTAATTTTTTCACTTCTGATCTTCCTTGTAAGCATCCTCTCTACTTTTCTGTTCCCATGGTTGAGAGTAATTTGTTGTGTATTCTCTGAAAGCTGTCCAGATTTGTTCTAAGTTAATCAGATGGTGTGTTGTGAGACTGCCTTTAGGCACTCAACTGTTGCTAGTCTGGAACAGGATTAGATTTTCTAAACCAGCTTCTTGAAAACCTAAATTTTCCCTTAGTTTTTTATTTAAGCAGTAGAAAAGGAATCCAAAGAACTTTTTTTTTTATGAAAAGCCTTTTCAGATTAATATAAAACCACTTTGAGATTGAGAAAATACCTATTGGCTGCCTTTGCAAGTGAATGTAAGTGAAAGAACTTGGGAGTGCATCTGCACTGCAGAGTTAATTGCAAGGTCTGACTCAAGCGTGGTTCCCAATTGTCTCCCAGTCACCTACAAAATATCTAGCTTAGAAGTCTTGCAGAGCTTCTAACTGGACAGGCTGCTTCAATGTTGGCTATAAGCTGGGGCTCTGGTGTTGTCTTCATGTGGTGTTGTAGTCCACCCATCTTGCAGGAAAGAATGAAATTAAACCATTAAATTATTGAAATCCTCAAAAATCTTCTCACAGTTCTCCCATGTATCAAGGAGGATGCAAAGATCCTCCTGCAATTTATTGGGCAAAGTCCTTGAAGCTTCAGTTCTGCAGCATGGAGAGCAGTGGAGATGCCAGACATCTCAGAGAACTGGAAGGCATGAGGGGAACTGCCAGATTGGTCTGGCCTCCTAAAATATCCTTAAATTTCACCCAGTCTCTGATGCTGGGAAAAACAGAGCAGGAACGAGATGTCCCCATGCTCTGTTGGACCATAGTTGTGATTTCTGCTCTGTGGGACATTTGGACCCCTGTAGTTGACATCCATGACAAATGCATTGCTCAAAAAATATGCTTCAGGGTTACGCCAGCAGTTTCCCTCTTCAGCTGTGCTCTGAATTCCCTGACTGTAGGCAAGGACTGGAGACTTTTCAGATCTAAACAACTAAATGGACTAGGAGACACTGGAGAATTTGGTCTCCTGTTTTAGCAGAGGGCTATAGAAGAAGCATTTCATGCAGCTGTGAGGAGACATGGAATAAAAATGCTCCCAATTTTTTATTGCGGGGATTATACTCATTCAATGGCTCAACCATGGGCTTTTTAAAAGGCACCAAACAGCAGTCCAAAGGTAGAAATAATACACATGAAAGGAAAAGAGACACAAGGCACGGTTGTACAAAGATTCATGGATAAAAACTTGATGATCTGGAGAGCACTAATTTAATTTTTTTTTTATGGCTAATGAGTTTTGTAGAATTTCTGCTTTAGGCTGGCACTCCACATCCTCCCCTCTTAAAAGAAAAAAGGAAAAGGAAAAGAAAAATCTCAACCCTCCCACTCTATCCAGACAAAACAGTTCCCTAAACTGGGTAGTTCCATGCCTATTCCATCCCTGAAGTCTAAATTCTACTAAATTAGTAAGTAAATTAAATACACAGGCGCTGGAAATACAATGCTCTTTCTGCACTTGGTTCAACACTTGTATTGTGTTCAGGTAGTACATGTGATTTCTGACAACTCATGGTGTCAGTTCAGGACTTCTATTTCTAAATGCTAATGCCCTATGCAGTCCATAATGAAGAAATATTTCCAATTCATCAATCCGATTACAGTATTTCAGCAAACTGAAGCTCTTGATATTCATATAGTCTTTATAGTAGATATTTATTAGGTGCTGCTCTTAGTTTTTGGAGGAGTTTGTTTTGGTTTTTACTTAAATAAAGTAATAAGGGTAAATAAAGCCTCATTCCACATAATAAATAATTTTCTTTAGTTTTATATGGGTGTAGCAGACAGTAAATGTCGTTTTATCTACTGTCCTCCTGAAAAATACAAGAACATCCATCTCATAGTGAAACTGGAGCTGGCAAATCTGGGGTAGGAGAGGAAGCACACTACACAGAAAAGATGAGGATCATTCTCTTCTGGTTTGACAGAACTGAGATTGTGGATGAGGATGGCTGAGAAGAAACACTGGCTGAGAAAATGTGAGATTTTTGAGAACATGTGTGAGTGCACTTTCCCTCTCATACTTCCATTAGAACATAATTTCCTGAAGAAGATAGAAACGTTGGTAATGTTGGTGACATCATTGACATCTCAGTAACTCCAGGTTCTCTTTGAGTTAGGTGAGTCTTCCTTTATTTTCAGAGAAATATGCCTACTGTTTAAATACAAATACTGTGAACTATTTGGCTCATAGTATCGAATTATTTATTTTTCTTCATGGGCAGAAAAAGTTTCAACACCTTTGCTCTTACATGATAACAAGCCCTAAGGTCTAACTGAGCATTCAAAAATAATAGCTAAACTCCAACAGTAAAATGATAATTATCTTATAGAATATATTTGCATTTACCTGGATATAGCAAGTATTTCTTGTTTGAAAAATACTAATTTTCACTTTCAAATGTCTCTGTTGTGGGTCTAGCTCAGTAGAACTGCCTTACCCAGTGGGAAGCCCACAGCTAATGTTGGTAATACTGACAAGTAGAACCATCCCAAGCCATGACCCAACTGAGCAGTAATTTCGGAGCTACACTCGTGTGTTGCTCCTCAGTGCAGCTGCCTGCACAGGGATTCTTGGAAGGGAACTGAACAAGCCCATGGTGGTTGCCAGTGAGATGGATGGGCATGGTGCAGAGAGGATGGTAGAAATCTTTTTTCTTCAGTTTTCACATACACTCTTCCCAACTGTGATTTTTCAAAATAATTTTTTTCTAAAACTAGGGCTTAATGCTTAACTCAGGGCCATAATCTCAAGGTAGATGGGTGTAATGTGGATTGTATTTGTAATGTGTTAATAAGAGTTAGTAGAAGTGGTTTATAAACATTTCTGAGAGAGAAAATTTTACAGCTAGACTTTATTACTAATTCACTGGTATGTAGTTACTTTTAAAGAATTGCTAGATTTCATTTGTGAACAAGAAAAAGACTGAAAAGGAGAAAAATTTATTTGTGTCAAGATTGTCATCTCCAAAGTAATTGTAAGCAGATGTAGAAAGTTTCACAGACTACCAGACAGGGAAATCAGTGATTTTCAAACAAATAGGAATTTATTAATTTAAAGTGCTTTAAGAAAGGCAAAAGAAGGTATCACTGAGCTTTTCATGAAACTCTGAGCTGTGTCTTCAGCCTGCAGTAATTTAATTCTTATATTCAAAATGAACATAGTCTGATTTTACTGTCAGTGGAATCTAATCTACTTTTTAAGCTGTATGACTGCCATTGGTAAGTACAGCTTTTAGCTGCAAAACCGTCGAAGACTGCCTGTGTAGTAGGTGCCAGCCATCTAATACTGTATCCAGGAGGCTGGAAGTGAGCACACCAAATAGCTTTTAGTCCATCTGTGTAAGGAGTAACAGCAAAGTAGTAATGTGAGAACTGAAACCAATACAAGGAGGTGACAGAGTATTTTTCAGTGGGATGGTGCTTATGTGGGAAAGAGCTATGGCAGAGAGGATGCAGAGGAAAACAATGAGAGCAAAAATGGAACAATATGGTCAATTAAAAGCTGCATGCGTGTATGGTGATGTTAAAAGATTTTTTAAAAGGCAAATTATGGTAAGGAAACAAAGGGTAGGATTTGACTGTGACAGAGCTTGTGTTTCAGGAAGTTGCAGAGCACAAGAGTGATGTTTTCCATGACTTTGAGGCTGGGAGAGATTCAAAGAAGATGGTCTCAGCATCCTATCACATCTCTGCTGTACAAGTTGTCATAAGGATACTTCAGGTGCCTCTAAACAGTCCAGCTCAAGCATCCAAAGAAAACTATCTGTGGCAGAAGGAATCTCCACACCGTTGCTTCTTCATGATGTATTACTATTCAATAACAAATGCTACTTTTTGTAATTGCTACAAAATGTATATTATTATTGCTGCTATATTACTGACAAGTATCTGATGAGAAACAGGAGAAGCTAAAAGCACAGGAACAGATAATTTTTAATCAGAAATAGTCATGAACAAAGATGTCCTCTGAAAGCAATCATAATCACCATGAAAGTGGGCACTTACAAGTTAGGCTTTTGATTAAACTTTAGAGGGATTCGTGTGTTCAACTCTTGGTTTTGCAATACCTAGCCAATACAAACTATCTTTAATTTTTGAATTATTGTCTCCTATTCTACAACTTGTAGGAATTATATTCACCAATTTATATTAATTCTTACTCCAGAAAATACACAGTCCTTTAAATTCATTGAAATAGCTCCTCATTGAGCAGAGCTGAAGAAGGCAGAGTAGCTTCTACAAAACAAGGAGGATGCAGCAGAGGGGATTAAAAGAAGGTGAAAGCAGTAAAGGAAATTCAGGAAGAGGATATTTTTAAGGGAGACCCTTTAGAGTAAAGATAAGTTCCTTCTGCTCAAGGAACAGAAATGAAACACCTGAAGGGAGCAGGGCCAGTGAGAATGGAAGACATTAAGCACTGTGGGAAGAGAATTCACATCATTAGAATGAGGCATTTACTCTCTCCTTATCCGAACAACAGAAGCAAGACAATCTGCTGTTTGTGTTGTAAAAGTGTTTGCAGTGGGAAGTGTGGTATATGCACACAGAAAGAACATCTGTTCGAGGAAGGCTCTTGCAAATATAAAGCTGCAATAATGGGGTAGAAACATCTGCACAGTTTATAGCAGGGCCACCAGTAGTGCTCTTAGGTGGGGGAGGGTGTGATACATGCCACATGAAGGAGAAGGTCACAGGAAACCTCTCTAAGAATGAGGCAGCTTCTTGTATCTATCTGTGCAAAGGTAAGTTGCCTGTAGACAAACTGCAGTGTTCAGTGTTGCAGAATGCTGCTGTGGAAATGCTATAAACCCTGAAAACCACATCATGGTCCTTTCACTTAATCATTAAAAGGACAACTTGCCCCTGTTCTTATGTAGTCATAGAATGACTCAAGGATTTTAAATAAAGCCCAAACATAAAGGTTTTCCTCTGCCCACCTACAAAACCTGCAAGATTTTATGGCATAGTTCTGTTAGCAGAACACCAAGAAATTCAGAGAGTAAGTGGAGCAAAATGAAGTGCTGACTGGCAGCTTGCTGGCAATGGTTTTGGTGCAGTCCAATTGCAGGAAAATATGCCCAGGCATGGTTCCCTGCTGTGGCTACGCAGGAGCTGGTACCTGAAAGACTCATTCCTGATTATTTGGGGTATCGCTTCACTACAGACATTGCAGGGCAAATATGATTTGGTGCCCTTTGCCTCAGTTCTTTTTTATTGCAAATACAGTTCACATGCCTGAATAGAGTAACTTTGCTTGTGAATGGAATTTATAATGAGAGAAAGGGAGGAAATCTACAGCTCGTGCACACTGCACAGCCTTCAAAGGATGGTGTTTGGCAGCATCATGGCTGTATCCTACCAAGGCACTCTTACATGCTTCACACAAAGCAGACTATCCCTCTACTCCTTTACAACTCTCCTCCTTCAGACTTTGTGACTTCAAAGCTGGTCCAGAAAATTTTACAGGAATTTTACAATTTTTTATTGCCTCAGTACTGGGCTCAAACAATTTGGATCTCAGATATACATAAATGCATAGCTTTATCTCCAGACAATGACTCCTTTACCTGTATCTAGGGATTGAAGTGCAGATTTTAAAAATTTTAGCTTGAATATAGATAAATGAGCAGATCTAAAACCAGGAAATACCTGTGAGCATGGTATCTTGAATGGCTGCTTCTGCTCTTCTTGGCATTTTACTACCTCAACTGGAGTTCTTTTCCATGTGCAGTGTTAAGGGGTGAGAGAGGGTGCATCTGATGATTAGGCTGTGTTGACAGCCACTTTTATAGCAAAAGCCTGTTGCTGGAAATGGGAATGTATTTGTCCAGTTCAGCAGGTGATGGTTGAAGACTTTGGCTTGTATTAAGCTTAAAAGATGATTTTTAGAACATGCAAACTGCTGTACATAATGCTGGATATCCCAAAGTTTGCAGACAGACAACATTTTCATTCATTTGTTTCTGTTCTTTAATGTTCTGAAAAAACAGTTAACAAGTACTAGTCTCAGAAACGTGAGCAGAGTTACCTAATTAGGTACAAAATACGAGTTTATTTTGTTTTACTGGAATTAGCAGGAGTAACAGATAAATACTATTTGTAAAACAAGAAAAAGATTATTATGTGTAACACAACCTAGATGAGGAATCCAAATGCCAAGACTAGGCTCCACTTTCCCACGTCTCCCAGGGTAAGTCATGGAAAGAGTGATACCTGAAGTACAGAAGATGAATTTGGGAGCTCTGTGAAGCCCATGTCTCTTCTGTGGCCATATATGGCACCAAGCCTGCCAACTTCACTATTTGACTGGTATGAATCCTCTCCCTCTCCTGAACTGGTAAAATTCTACTTCAGCAAACTGCTTTGGCACTTCTATCTTTTGGCATATTCCTCTTTAAGCATCTGAGTAACTCCGTGCAGGTTGAAAGATACTACGTGGATCTAAAGGCAGTGGCATATTTCAGTGTTTGGAAAAAAATACATGGGGAAAGTTCTTCTGCCTTCTAAGCTTAAACATGATGACTGTTTTTGCTTCACTTTGATGTGGGGTTTTTTGTAGTAGACATCAAGCAGTTAGAATAAAGGTGTTATTTCCATTTCAGCATATTCCTCATTATTGCTTTAAAAAAAACCCTTGTCCTTTTCCTTGTGAAACATATGCTTAGCTCCACTGGTTCTGGAGAGTGTGTAAATGATACTCACCTTGGGAGAAAAGAACTTGACCTTGAAATCAAATACCCTTTCCAGAGCAACTATGTGATTTCTGGCTCTGGAACACTGCATTGCATCATGCTTAGCAGAAGAATTGTTATAAAGGTGATGGTTAGCAAATCTAAAACACTTTGTGAAAAATGCCTTTTGGTGGGGAGGGGAGTTGTGTAATTTTTAACATCAGGATGACCACACATGGTCAAAATCCAGATGGAAAAGAGTGAAAGACTTTGTCATGTGGAAAATATATCTTGAACAGGGGTCGTGTATGAGACAAAGTTTGGTCCCTGTTGTCCATGTTACTGTATGTTAGAAGGATGCCAAGCTTCCACATCACTTTGGAGCAAAAATCACCCTAATTTTACGTCCTGAGGAGTGAGAAATGTTTTGGATTTTCTGCACTGCAGAAAGAGAAAAATCTGAAAATCTCACAACATGTCACTAGACAGGAAAACAATTTCCTTCCTAATTCTAATGACTTACCATTTTTCACAGAAAATAATGCCAGTAACATGTTAGGGTTTTCAAATAAGATGGAAAAGAGTAGTTTCATCACTAATGTTATGGTGTAGGTAGAAGAGGACTTTAAAGCTGAGAAATATCAGCCCTCAGGTCAGAAGGGGATTTTTCCCTGATCTTCCTTTTCATTCATTTTTACATGGCATTTATCTCCAGCCATAGAAAAGGTTATTACTGGGCTTCTAGATACTGGCCATATAAAAATGGCAATATTAAGCAGATGGGAGGAGCAATGACTGTGGTATTTTTCTAGATGATTTTGGCTGCAGTGCTGTCATGCTGTTCTGTGCAGGCAGAAGTGGAGGAATGGCATGCTGAAAGGAACAGTGCAGACACACTGGACATAGCCAGGCCAATTAACACCACTCATCACTGAGGCCATTAGCTTCTGGTAAAGAAACGTTAACCCCACAGATCTATTATTGCCTCCAGTGTCCTGCAGAGGGGGGTGAGGATGAACATCTAGCTACTGGGGATCTCATGGCAAATATAAAGAGCTGCCAGTGGCCAAATAATGTGCTCCTAGAAAAAGGCATGGTCCATTATCCCTGCTGAAAACAGAGTGACAAATTACTGTAAAAGTACTGTACTGCAGCTGAAAGAAGCCAATAATTTCATGAATTTTACAGGTACAGCGAACCATAACAGTATGTTCTAGTACTACCCTCTGCATGCTACAGTGCTTTACACTATAGTTCTTTTTACAGTGCCCACAATATAACCCTGTCCTTTCTTAGAAACATCCCTCAAGTCAGGATACTGAGAAAGTACATCTGCTTTACCCTGGTAGACAAATAACACCAGGTTTAAGAGGCTGTGCTATAACTTGCATGCTTATTACCAAGATCCAGTTCTGATTTCATCTCTGTAGATCTTATTTTGGTGTGCATCTGGCAAATAAGAAAGATGTTACTACTGATTTGTACTAGAATTGAGCCTCAAATATCTTCTGTGATGATTAATCTCTTCAGAGTGTTTCCTGCATCTCATCTGCGGTCTGACCAACTCATGCTGCTTCTTGAGTACTGGTATGATGTTCAGTACACTGGATATGAACATATGCCTTACCCAAAATATAATAATAACCTTGAAAATGCAATAATATCTGGAGTTGAATGCCAAATGCATTTGGTAGTGCACAGATGCACTGGAAAAGGGAAGTGAAAAGAAGGGAGATACCTGGAAAACTTTATAAAACAACATAGGTAGGAGGTGCAGTACTTGATGTGCTTCAGTTTTGGATATGGAAAACATTGGATTCACAATGATGGTCAAATGAGAGAAAAAACAGGAGGCAAAAGCCAGTTCAGTCAAAAACCTTGAGGCTGCTTTTACTTAGAGTGTTTGATGCTTCATTACAGATCACTGCTAGAAAGTCCTCTGTTAGCGAGAAGAAATTTAGCAATAAGAGCAGTTTGTAATCAGTAACTCCTTTTTGGAAAAAACATATTTGCTGAAGAATGAAGGTCTTTTCTATAGGGAACCTAGTGAGGGGGGGATAATTTTTACTCTTAACTTACCTGAGGTGATTCTTTTGAAACAAACTAGCTTTGTTAGTGCTTTTTCTGTGATTTTTAGATAGAAAACCTTAAGAACTGTACAGTTGGTTTATAAATATTTTGAAAAGTGAAAGATTAAATGATTGATTGGTGTCAACAATATCCACATAGCAGTGTAAATACAGTCTGTGATTCTTCTGTATATCATCTTCTGAACTTGGGATCTTTATATTTCACAAATACTGATTCTGATTTCTGTCTGCCCCAAAAGCTTTATTCATGGTATGAAAGGAAAAACATACATTAAAAAAAAAAGTATACATATGCAAAGCAGACTTGTCCCATTGGCCTGTGTTAAAACAAGACAAAGATTATTTTGTGTAACACAACCTAGATGAGAAATTCAAGTGCCAAGACTAGGCTCCACTTTCCCACAACTCCCAGGGTAAGTCATGGAAAGAGTGATGCCTCCAGTTATGAGAGGCTTTTTGGCAAAGCAAACTCTTGAACAAAGGCAATGCAGAAGACATTGGTGGCACAATAGAGAGCACAAACTGTTTTCTTCCAGTCTAACCAATTTTTTACCCAACCATAATTAATTGCCTGTTGCCAGTGGTGGTTCTGAGGCCACAGAAATGTGTCCATGTTAAAACTGGGTTTGCTTATTCTAATACAGCGGTTATTAAATGATGTCTCTCTGCTCCATTCTGCCCTATGGCTGGGATAATTCTTAACTCTGTGTTTTGTTTATTGGTTGCATTTTTGACAACAGCAGTTTTTATAATTCTTTGATTTATCATCATCAGAGGAGAAAGCAGGCTACAATGTTGACTGCTGGTATCAATACAGAGAGACAGGACAGGACTATAATTGTTGGAATTGTCATTCAGATGTGTGTGACTTGATCCAATAAACATAGGTTTCTGGCACCTTTGTGAGTGATGCTTTTACAACAGACTGCTGCTTGAGCTTGTCTTGCAAGGATTCCCAGCACCAGGAAAAGCTACTGCCTTCAGATTCTCCCCCTTCTCTCTCTTCCCTGAAAGGAAAGTCTGCACAGCTCTTTCATATGATCAGGTGGATTTAATACTACAAAATAGAAGAAGAAGGGACTACCTCTTTTCTTCTGCCACATCTTTAACTGCTAATAATATATCAGACAGCTGGGACATAAAAAACTCAAGAAACTCAAGTAAAACAGCCCAAAGTAGGCATCCTTGTTGCTCCTTTACCTTTATTGCACTGGCAAATTTTCCAGTATCAGACAAGGAGTACACAAATAGCAGAAAAATGCAGACAGGCTAAAATGCAAACTTTCAAAAGTTGGCTAAAGAACAATACTCTTTCTGTCCTGAGAGATGGAGTAATCCAGTAAAATCTTACCAGTGGTTCAAAGCATGAAATAGAGTCAAGGATGTAAAAAGACTCTCAGTGGATTAAACCAAATCCACAATGGCAGCCAAGCATACCAGCTATAAATGTTCTCTCTGAGCCTGCGGACATGGATGCTCTCCGAGTCTCAAGTGATAAAGCACTTATACATTTGGCTTTGGGCCAAAAGATTTGGAGATCTGAGGCAAAACTGATCACTTTAGGAGAGAGTCTGCTATGGGTAATTAAAGGCAGATTATTGGATTAAGATTTGATGTAAATTTGAAGTCCTTCCTTTTCTTTCCAGATTTATTTTATTTTTCTTGTCTTCTTTGTCTCTCGGTAACTATAATTGAATGCGTCTTTAAACTGTAAATTGTAATTTTGCTGTCAGCAGTGGAGCTTTAATTTCAGATGTTTATTAGAAAATTTCTCTGTGAGCCTCTGAGTTTTGTTAGCTGGAGGGACTTGAATCAATTGTATAGCCTCCCCCACAAAGCTGTGGACAGTTTATCGTGATTTGATGCTTTGAATGCTTTATTTGCTAGTGTGAGAAGAAGAGATAATCTCTGTCCCAACCTATATTCCCCTCTTCTTCACTGTAGTCATGTTCTTCTGCACATAGTTGTTTTTAGACAAAAGGATAAAGTCCCATCAAGGTTCCCTGTCTGGAAATGTGGCTCTGGTCCACATTTATGCCGTGGAGAATCCACTGTGATATTCTCTTCAGAACTGTGGCTAAAAGGGAAGGTTTCCTCTTATGTAGATGAACAAACACATTTCTAGTCAGCAGTGCTGCTCTCATGAGTTGCTACTGAAAAATATGGCAAGAGTAAATGAGTGCAGAAAAATGGAGGAGAAACAGTCGCAGGGGGAAATCAGTTTAATTTATGAGCCCCCATTGCTTCTTCAAAGGGAATACATACCCTCTTGCAAAAAAAAAAAAAAAAAAAAAAAAAGGGATGGAGGATAAAAGCAGCAGCTGAGGATTCTTGGAGTGCAGGACAATCCTCAGCTGCCATGGAAATAATGAGGATGGCACCAGCTGTTCCCAGTCAGTCCCACACACTTTGGGGGCACTGTTGAAGGCCAGATGGTGCACACTGCTCAGGTGATACTGTTGGTGAGGTATAAATGGTGTGTGTTCAAACCACTAAGGAAAGGTTTAAAATGTGTTTAAAGATCATCATGGCAATGTAGAACAGCTTCTTTTCTGTTTCACTCAGTTATGTTTCATAAAACATGCTCTGGCATCACAAATGTGTGTCTGTGGTGAGTAACTGAATGATCTCACAGTTGCATCTGTGTCTTTTCTTCCTGTTCTCTGCCCACTGCTCTGTGATTTCATTGCTCCATGTCGAGGGTGCTAGTAGGCTCTTTGGTAACTGGGTTTTGTGTCTGTAATGTCAGGTGACTCATTTATTTTTACATCAATAATCTGAAAATAAACAGCTTTTCAGCTTTCTGAAAATAAACAGCTTCATTTATTGAGACAGTAAATGAATGGAGAGGCTGGGTGGGACCATGTCACCAATAAACCATTTTTGGGGGTTAGAACTTTCTTTCTGAACCTGCTTGAGAAAAAATGGCATGATGTGTTTTATCCTTGTTAAAGATGTATACTTTAGGAAGTTTTTATTTTTCTAATCCTCTCTCACAGTGCACCACAGGTTTTTATTGTGTGATGTCGCTCTACCTTGTGGAGTCATGTTGCTTAAATAGCTGTAGTTACTCAAGCAACAACAAAGCTGTGTGTCTGCAGAGTGTACCTCTGCCCCTTTACCCATTGTGCTACCTGCAAGAGACAGCAGAACGAAGCAAACCTTTCACATCTGCCTGAAGAATGGGGCCTACTTAAACGCTGCTCTGCAACATCTTAGTTATATGATGGCATTATGTCGCTGTCAGTCATTCTGTGCAGAGCTCTTATATTGCTCACTCTCACTCTCTCAGTCCTTCTTGCTTCACTCTAATTGAACCCCTTAAAATTAAGATAAATTCTGAGCAATCAAACCTGGAATGTGGATGAACAGTCCCTTGTGCAATCCCAAAAGTTCAGCTTTAGGAGGTTGCTTGACTACGCTGTAAATCATTATCCCAGTTTAACTACAGTGTGTGGGACTGAGAGTTCTTGGAAAAGCTTCCTACAGCAACTTCATTTATGAAGATAACTCAGTAGGAAAGGTCCTCTATTTACAACTGTGTGATTTTATGGGGCAAACTGGATTCTTTATGGTTAGCACCTTAGCAATCAGTGAGAGACAGTCCAGTGCATACACCCTACAGCTCATTACCAGAAAATGAAGTGTGACTCCTGAAGATGGATTTCCAGTATCTGTTAGTCACACCAGCATTTCAAGATAGAAGGGGACACACAGCTTATTTTACTTAGCTTGAGGTACAGCCCTCTACTGATGAGTAACAAGGCTATGATGCAGAGGTGCTATGAATCAGAAAAATATTCCGTGCATGATGGGGAGAGAAATGAAAAAAAGGAGCTTTCAGAAAGACTAAAAAAAAATTAGAATACGCTAATTCTCATAATAAATACCAGAAACATTCATGTGGTTTGAATGGTCCTGAAACCAGAGGTGTTCGGACCAGAACAATGATCACAGCTTCAGACAGTTCCCAAAGACTGCCCAGAGCAGAGGCCAGATGAAAGAATGGCGTAGTTTCCTACAGGATTCAACAGGGTTCTGTATTCATTGGTTCTTTCCAATCAAGATTAATTTATGAGGCCTTTCTATTGTGGGGCTTGTACACAGTGTTTTGTGACTTTAGACCCTAGACCCCTCTGACTGTTCAGATCATTTTTCAGACATACTTCCAGTTTATATTTTTGGGAATATTTTGTGCTTAGTTTTATCCTGATTTGATGTTGCAACACAACTGATAATTTCTCAGATATTCCGTAGTTTAGGCATAACTTCACTGGGCTGTTTTGAGTGGGTCTAGACCATTTCTGGGTTTATATGGAAGCCTTATCAGATTATTTGGTCCATATTCAGGAAGTTATAATGAATATCAGCTTGCCCAAATTGTGACAGCTGCCTGAGGAGAGACGTAGGAGGGGCTCAGAAGCTGGGGTATCTCAATGTTTATGGCTGTGTCTAAGACTGCTCTTCAGAAATAATTTACAAAGTAACATACTGACTCTGACTATGCAAGTAGAACTGCGATGAGAAAGAATGGGTGGGTTTTTTCCTTTTCAAATCATCTGGGGTTTGAATTTGTTTATTAGGATGCCTTGCAATTATGGTCTCTTGAAGGAGTACAGCATCACAAATGCCATGTGAAATGTTCATAGACATCTATACCATGGTAGTTTGAGGGGAAGGACCAAATATGTTTTTACCTCCATGTTTGCTATCTTGACCTTTCACTCATGGATAATTTTATGATAAAGCAGCTAAGTCATACACAGATCTGCTTGACACAGTGGTTTAAAGACCAAATAGAAAAGCAAATTTCAAATCTGAAGGAAGCATGAAGATGGCTTATTCCAACAGTCAAAACCTATTAGGGAACGAGATAACTTTACTCTGGTTAGACTTACCTGGAATATCCTGCTTCACTGTAAAGGAATTTAAAGGAATTTTTTATGCTGTCTTTGGGGATCTCCAAAAGGACTTTGATATTGGATCAAGGAATTTGACATCCTTAGGACTTTTCCTTCATAGGCCACTCTTTTGGATGTGATCTTTGTCTTAGGCTATTTTTGATCTTCATAAAATGAAAAACCCACAAAAACAACAAAACAACTATTGATTTTGTTGCATTAAAATCTTACCATGAAATAATTAGGTAGAATCTGAAATCATGGCAAAGAAATAGCCTTTAGTGTACAAAATCTCTTATTACATTCTCTGATGCTATTTAATTTTAACTTGCCTGAGCTGTGGCCCTTCACATGTATGGAGTATTTTGTGAAGGTTGTGACTCACCCCTGTGCAGAAGGCTAGTACAAGCTAAAGACAGTCAAATACCTTTCAAAATCTCAAAATGGATCTTACATTGGATTCTACTCTGGGGGAGGAAACAAATGGATTGTTTTAAATATATCGCCCTGTCTGGGATCTCTTTCTTCTGTGTGCTAATGCTTAAATAAAAACTGATTTATCTTATTAGGTAGGAATTTATATCTTGCCACATGTATTTCTGAAAACGATTTTTCCTCTTGGTTTGGGACCCGATTCTCTGAAGTGCTGAGCCTTTGCAAAGGGGTGCTGAGCACCTTGCATCCTGCTGAAGTTCAAGGTGGGGTGAACTCACTCAGTACTTCCATGATTAGGCACTTTGTGACTGTGTTAAAGCTTTTCTATCAGAAAGAATTGCTCTTTTCATGGCATTTATTACATGTCTCCTTGAGTGTCCTTTGCAGACTCTTTCTGCCATCTTTCTGTAATACAAGGAAATTTGATCCTGGAGTTATGGTGACAAACCCTTTCAAGCCACGCCACTGCAGCTTTTCTTATCACCAAAAACCATCAGTAGAATTACAGCTGTCTATTATTTTGGTGCTTTTTTTTAATATTCTATGATACATGGGCTTGAAAGCCCAAGTGCACATTATTGCTCAGAAACATAGAAGATGGCTTTCACATTAAAATCTCTTTGAAGAAAGGAGTAAAAGGGGGAGGAAACACCTAATTAAGTAATTACCTGGTTGTCTCAGTTTATTGAGATATAAGTAATAACTCATTAGCAACAATGCAGTTCTGGGTGACTGGTAAATAACTGCCCAGAAAGCTCTTTGCAATGGTAGTAGCAAAACTACCGAGAATTTCCTGCCGCCTGCTCTACTCTGCAGTCCTGCTCTCTTCTTTCCTCTTCTTCCACCCAGGCACTTCTTCCTTCTCCACTTATGTTTCTACCCTGGGCTTGTGTTTCTGGCAATCTGTTCTGCTGTTGGCTGGTGGGTTTGCATGGGGCCAACTCCACATTTTTAAGGTGAACTGCCACAGCTCAGGTTGATAACAGCTGAGGATTTGAGCCTTTATATATCCCTAATCCCCTATGCCAAACCAATTTGGGCAAGCAGATAAGCTGAATTATAGACACATACACTTCCTTTTTTAAGTAATACTTGTTTGTGAGCATTTTTATTATTAGTCTCCTTTTAGCTCACCAGTGTATCTCTTGTGTATGTTCAGAACACGCAGCTGTGAGGCTTTTAACTTCTGTTCTTCTAGACCTGTTTGAAATAGGAATGGCTGATAACCTAAACAAGGACTGGATAAGAGGGGTTTTTAAAGAATTTTTTGCCTTAGCAAAACCACCAGTTTTGTAACACCAGTTACAGTTTTATTCAAACTGAGATAAAGAATATTGGCTGATGCACACTTGATGGAAAACCCTCTGTAGATTCTTTCTTCATAAGTATCATCACCAAGATTTTATTTCTAAAGTCCAGGATGATATTTGGGCAGAGCTCTTAGTCAGGCTGCAGAGTCATGCCTGATGTCACTGCTTGTTCTTTATTGTTACTGAGGATGGTGTAGGAAAAATTGTTACTGAGGGTGTGAAGGAAAAATGTCCCATTTGAATTCTGGGTTCAACAGACGAGCTGAGTCTGTTGTGTTGACTATTACAGGACTGGATGGGCCAGTACTTGGGACAGTTTTCCTCGGCATTTTTAAAGGAAGAAGGAAAACCCATGTCCCTAATCCTCTCCCACAGCTAGCCGTACAAACTGTATGGGCTTTCTCACACAGTTTTAGGTTTGGAGGTGTACCAGCCAGGTCCTGACCCATGTGGCAGAGCTGTCTACTGGCTGCTTCATGCTGCCAGCAGCCTCTAGGGACAGATCTGGGCACTATGAAGAGCCAGTTTAACTTTGGAAAGGTGCCTCTTTCTGGCATGCCTCACTGCCTCTATGTGAGCTTTGGGTTTCTCAGTCTATGAATTGCCTCAGCTTGCTCCAGGCCATCCACTGTATCCTCTTGATGCTGATGGGTATGCTTGTTTTGGGAGGTGAGGAGGAGAGACTGAATGGCATCAGGATAGAAAATCAGACCAGGGCTTCAGATTAATGATAATCAATTTGATTTTAAACTTTAAATTTATGTTTCCTACCAATGGTGTAAGCTGCTCTTCTATCAATGCTTCTTTGGGCATTGAATCTTCTGTCCTTCACTCCACTGCTCCAGAGTTTCCTGTCTGCAAAATTGCTATAGTCCCTTCATACAGAAATTAAAGTATATGCGTCTATTTGCAAGCAAACCTGACCTTATCTCTTTTCATAGAGGTTGGGTACATAGCATGTTTGAGGGAAGAAAGACGCCTTGGATGAAAAATGTTGGACATATTAAAAAAAAATAGATTTTTAAAAATATGTTAGTGGTATTTTTTATCTTGTGTAATCAGATAAATCAGTATGCAGAGCAGAAATCCCAGAGTCTTTAGGTCAGTTTGGATGAAGCTTTGCTGTCCTTGAGATCTGTATTTGATGTACAGTTGTGTAGTGTTGCATAACCATCCCTTTGTAAACATTAACAATAATCTAAGGTTCAGGCTGAGTGACAGCTATGCATTGTGAATAGGTCTGTTTAGGTGGCAGGGTGATGTAAATAAGGATGACTAAGCCATGCCACATAAACAGAATTCACCATATGATATTGTTCCCTTTACATTTTTCAAAATCTTTTGAAGCTAGGGAGGGGGAAATGACAGGATGCACAAAAGAAGCACAGCTCACAGCTCAGCAGTCAGTTGGAGTTTGAGATTTGAATTGCAATATCTCTGCCAGATGGACACAGATACCTATGAGGATGCCAGGACAAGACTGCTTCTTGGAGAGGTCAAGTGACTCAGTGTACTTCACCACATCTGTAAATTGAAAATTAAAAACCTGGAGGCATAATTTTTGTAATTTCCAAAATTTAAAGAGACAAAATTAATTTTTTCCTCTTGCGTTTTTCTTCTCTCTCTTTCATTGTCTGGCATATAGATTAGAACCACATTCAGAAGGCTCATTTTTCCTTGTCAATCAGTAAGGGCAGCCAGTCAGACCTCATCAGTGTAATAATGGATGTTCAGAGTGAATTAGTTAGCTTGATCGTATCAGAGGTGACACAAAAGAAGGGAGCAGAATACTTTATGGCCTGTGGTATATTCACTTCTCTGGTAACTTGTCCACATCTGGAAAAGAAAGGAAACAATCCCCCCTAGTTATGGCCAAACAACTTCAGCAGGAATTGAGGGAGAAGATCACCCCCTGAATGATGCTGGTCTGGCCAAAACATCACACTAAAAGCTCTCCAGTGCCAAGAACTTAAGCGTCCAAAGTACTCTTTGTTTACCATTTCCCTCCTCAGCTTATACATCTTCAAACTGTGACATGTCAGAAGTCTGAGATTGTGACATCCAAAAATTTGGACTATAATTTTTGACTATAATATAATAAAATTTGACTATAATATAATTTTTAATTACTTGGTTTATTTATTATTTGTTGTTAATACAGCAAAGTCTGCTGGTAATCCAGTCTCTGGAGAAAATGGACACGTGAAGAAAATGCAGTGAGAGAGCCAGAGAGAATTTTGGCTTGGTCTGGATGAATTTGAATGATGGGAAAGTTAGCCTGGCTTTGCACTCAACAGACTTCTATGAAGGAAAGAGGGTAATTGGTATGAAATGGTGAACTTTACTCCTGGATGGACCATAATAGAGAATGGAGATAGGATTGGCTGGTCTCAGAGTGAGCATGTTGCCCCAGCTGCAGGCAAACTGTAAGGATATTTGCCAGGGCACAGAAAGGGAATGCTCTTAAGAGCATTAGGACAGACCAAGGGGCTCAGATAGGGAGATAAAGTGAGAGCTTTGGAGAATCCATCAGAGGATTAATGTGAGGCAGAAATGATGCCGGGTGTGATGGAGCAGAGAGGGAGGTTTCACTTCTCTTACTTGGCTAAGGGAGGTTCACACAGCCTTACGGAACAAATGAGATGGGCAACCAAACGGTATTGACTAGCATCACCTTCATAAAAAAGGAGCTTCTGGGAAACAGCAAAGGGGTTATTTGCTCTCAAGAAGAGCAAATCACCAGGTTGGTCCTTTAGTGATACCCTTTTGTTCATTTAGATATTTCTGCAATGCCCAGATGTGACAGGGTACTGTTGCATTGTGGTGCTCAGTTTCCCTGCATGTAAATGTTGGTTAGAAAGCACAGAACAAAAGACAAAGGAGATGAGTTGTAAGCTTTTTGTAGTTGCACTTTTGTAACCTTTGAAGTCTTATGAAAACAGACACATCCCCCCACACTGCCCCCAAAAATGTGTTTGCTACGAGGATCAAAATACATATGTAAAAGCTGCTGAGACAAGAACAAATGAATATAAATCTAGGCATAAATAAATGTAGGCCAGATATTTTCAGATTGCTAGTCATCAGAGAAATGAGATTCTGACCAGACACTAATCAGAATTTCAGCTGGTCTTAAGATGATGATCAATATATTTGCAAAGGACTCTTAAAACACTGGTCAAGAATAGCAGATACCTGGATGGCATCACTGAGAAAGTTTTCTGGTCCTTTCTGTGTATTTTATCTATATTTAATGTTGCTTCTGGACTGACCGGGCCTTGTGGGAAAGTCTTGCCACTTTGAGAAATTTCAGTGTGACCACTTAAGCACATTAAGTAATGTAACCAAATATGATTGTCCACAAAATTAATTTTTTCTGTACTCCCAACACACAAATAAGCACTTATGCAGACATGTGCATATGCATATATCTATATACTTATATAAACAAATGGAAAACACGGGCTGCTATGAATGAATCCACAAGACATTGAATGGTAATATTTACAGAACAGAATAATATTTTTCTAGGTCCTTACACTTTGACACCTAACTTGGAGCTTTTACAATGGATATGATTCTTAAAGTATGATGATTTTTAAAGATCAGGTCTATGGAAAGGGCTTATGTGGGGCATCCAAAAATCAAGTGTCCAATTAGCATTTGAAAAGTTTTACTATTGTACTGTTTAAGTGGGAAGAAACTTAATTCAATTTGGATCATATAGTTTTATTACTTAAAAATCTCTTTTCACAACATAAACTCAGTAAGAACTGCTATTTTTAACTGCTGTGATGGCAATATGTATGTGTCTAAAGAGAGAAAATATATTTCAAAAGGTCTTTGCGAGAATTCTTGAGTCATGATCTGTGGATGATTTTCTTGCAAAAACTCCAACTGGTGATTTTTCTTTCTTACAGACATATTTAGGAAACCATTTCTAATTCTTATTGTTCCATTGAAGACTTCCATAAAACTACTAATATACTACCAGATGACTTGGGGGGGATTAAATAATCTGTGCAAATATTGACTCACAAATATCCAACACATTCAGTAAACTGAATTAATAAGTAATTAATTGGCTAAAATGAATAGAGAAGTTCAAAGCATTTCTCTGAAAAGAAAGTTTTCCAAGACCACAGCCCCTTCATTAAAAATTTACCTAAAGGGGAAAAAAAAAATCAAAAAAAATCACCTGACTCCTAATGCAATGTAACATATCTTTTCTTCCCTCTCCACCTCTCCACTGCCATGCCTCTATTAGCATTTTTATTTTGAGCACTGTATTAATTGGAGTATTTATTTGATCAGCATAACTTTTAGTAGCTTCTAAAATTTTGTTGTTACTCATTAATGTTTTCTTCACTTTTGTAATACCATGCATCAAGGCTGGAATGTTACTGGTGCACAGTAGCAGAGAGATGTTTCAAATTTAGTCTTTTTTCTTCTCCAGTACAGAGAATACGAAATACTGTTTTGCAGAAACTCTGAATAACTGTAGGAATGTCTGCCTCAGAGGAGCCATGCATTATGCACCCATCTTCTGGTTTCAGGTTTTCCTTTTTTTCTTAGGGGTAAAAAAATCTTGTTGCAGTGAAATCTGCCTTCTGGAGTGAGGGTATATCAATAAAATAACATACAGTTCGGAACTGAGAATATTTACAAAATCCGTTAAAGGTTTTCTGTTCCCCAGCTGTTTCTCAGAAGGCTCACCACCAAGATGATTCATACAAAAAAACCTTAAGTAATTTTTATTAATACATTCCCAAAACATTTTCAAATACATTGAGACAGACTATTTAAAGTTGTGTTAGCTGTCACGGATAGCCTAGGCAACCTGCCATCGGATGGACCGATCTTCATTGATTTCTTTCTTTTGACAAGAATCTTTGGTTTTACATGCAAATTTGTCATCCTAAATTTATCCAGTACATAACTGTTCTCATCCCACAGCCATGCTGCTAATCATGTACAGTATCAGTGTACGGCTTAATTCCCACTCGGACGCTATTGGTGAGCCTTGAAGGAGAAGCAGCAACTTTTCACTTTGAAAAGTTGCACTTGTGGTGTCTCTGCAGCCTGATACTAACTCTTTTGAAATATTCTTAGAGACAGCCTCCCCACTGAATCAGCCTAAGCTAGTTCAGAGTGCTGCCATGTGTGATAGGATAGCTTCTTGGGAACGGTGTTGCAGAAGGACAAATGATCAACCGCAGTACTCTTAGAAAACTTTAGAGAAGATGGCTCACCTTAGTACAACCAACTGAAAATTTCCAGGGTAACATGCCAAGGGAATGCCAATAGGGTATCCACTGCAGCTGGAATCATCATGGAAAGAGGCAATTTGTGGCAGCACAATTAAAATGTACAGCCATGCTTGCCAGAGCATTTTCTAGCTGAGTGGCAGCATTCAATGAAACAATTGGCAGAACAAAACCATCTTGAAGCAAGCCTTTCTATTGTCACAAGTTTTTTGGCAGAAAAGTTTTCTTTACTATAAGCTTATGACTGACCCTACAAAACAGTAAATAACTGAGCAATCTGGTCTAGTGGAAGGTATCCCTACCCATGGCAAGAGGGTTGGAATGAGATGATTTTAAAGTTTCCTTCAAACCCAAACCATTCTACGATTCTATGTATGTATGTTTGATTCAAGCTTCTCAGATGGGTACTAATCAGAACATGGAATATTGCCACTTTTGCCATCTTCATACAATATGAAGGATGCATTCTGCTTGGATGAGTTTAGAAAAGACCATGGAGGAGTTTTTTGAAGAAAAGCATATTAAATTTTTAAAACCTTTTACAGTAATACGCATCTAGCAGTGTTCAGAACACTTCAGAAGGTTTGGTTTACCTCTGAATAATGTGCTACCAGTGTTTGACCTGGAAAACAGGCTCTGAGAAGCCCACCTTTCCTTTTGACACCACTGAGCCAAACAATCTGGGGTAAAACCTCAGCTGCTGTCAAAGATATTACTGCTGAAGTCAGGGGAAGCACACTGATTTACATTAGCAGAAGTTCTGGCTCTGTGCCTTCTTTTGTCTTCCATCCCAGTTTCAGGGTTGTAACAGACCACTCCTGAGTCAACTGGAAGGATTAGGCTGATGATTTGGTATTTCAGGGATTAAAATGCAGCCTATGATGGAGCATATGGTCTTCTTCTGCCCTTTAGTATTCCTATATCATGCATCTAATGCAATCTGCTGCCACAGAAATAGGAAGCCTTATAGCCTACTAGAAATAGAATAAATAAGAGATATGTAAATAATAGCACCCTGTATAAATTATGTAAAGAGCACACAATAAGTTTATTACCCCATGAAAATGAATTGATTAAAGTGGGTGAGCATTTCTGAGCTTTTAAAAAACAAATGATCAAAGCTACAAATTATATAGGTCTTTAACAGTACAAATAAAGAAAATTAATAACCAGCCCAGCCAGTATTAAAGATTGTGTGGCTAGAGAATTCATCACTCTATTGACCTGAACTTTGGACTGGTTACATAGCCCAGCTGTAATTAAAACATACATACAGTTTACCTGCCTCAAAACTGATCAGGTTACACTGGGTTAAACTAAATGCCACAAGCTTGGATGAGTCCAGAAGGGCTTTTGTCTCTTGCACTAAAATATGAGATCACTGCCCTTTATGTTTCAAAATGTATCACAACAAACATTCTGTGTAAGAGGATACAGCAGTTTATATTGCAAATGCACCACAGTTTCTGCCAGCACAGAACTGGCTTTTATTTTTTTTTCCACCCGTTTTTCAAGAGTTCTAAAGCACTGCCTTAATCCTTCATTAAACAAAATTATCTCTAGTCTCATTAAGACTCTGGAGTTCATCTTAACTGGCACCAAGCAGCAAAGAGGCAAAGGGAAAGAACTGGGTATCAGCACTGATAACAGGCAACATGCGTGATTCTTTGGTGCTGAAATACCCTTCTGCCATGGCTGGCTGTAAGTGAATTGGCTGGACAGATTTTCCAGATCCCCTGAACGTTCCTAAATTACTATACTCACCCAATTACAGTCCTCAGGGGTCACATTTCATTTTCTGAAAACTGGTAACAGGCCACCACAGCTGATGAAATGATGTGGGTATCCAGGCAACTATTGTGCTGTTTGATTAATATAGCAAACACTTGTGTGGCATGATCTCACATACTTCCAAATGTTCCACATGATCTGCCTCGAACTGGAGATCATAAAAGTTTGCCTCATAGTTACATTCCCAGTCTTGCATGGATCAGATTTTCCAGATGAAAATATTTATTAGCACTTTTTATTATGCCTCTCTTTTGCATGATTTAACCCCCGACTTTATGCATGAAGGTGTCTAGAAACAGGTTGATTTCTGCTTTTTTTTCCTCTCTTCTTTTTTCTTCAGTAAAGTTTATTTACTTCACTCTAGGCCAGTTAGCTATAGTAAAATTCCAGGTATTACCATAAATAGATTTGCCAGAGAGTTTTAGTTCCTAATGTAAGGCCACTCCAGTGGACATTTTGAACAGCTGTAACCTGGATATATGTCTAAGTGTACAAAAAATGCAGCCCCTTGTTGCCAGAGAAATAACAGAGAGATCTCCATGATACCCTAGTTCTCTCACTTTATTGGAGTGGTTCTGAGTGCTGCTTCTGCTTCAGATGCTCTGAAAGTACATTAAAAAAAACCCAAAAAAACAGACCCAGCAAGTGGCACTAGAACTATATACAAATATCTAAGCTAGTTTCAGTTTTGAATCACACCCCTTTCTGCAGGCAGCAGATGCACTCTGCTTTGCAAATGCTGGAAAGACAGAAAGAAATAGCCTGTATCTGACATGTTCCCCAAGAAAACTCTGCAGCTACAAGTCCACAACCCAGACAGTACCAGCTGCCCTTCCCATCGAGCAGTTTCCATGGCGTACTCAAGGGGTTAATGGAGCCTATAGTGGAGTGTTTGCTTTCTTCTGTTTGAAATCAAACATCTGATCTTTATCCGAGGTGACAGGTTTAATGTCTTCCTTCTCTGACAAATTTTTACCCGAAGAGGAATGCAAACACATATATTTCTGTGGTTTTATAAGTGCTCATCTCAGCAAGCCAATATTGGAAGATTCGTCCCCTAATAAACAGCAAAGCCATGAGCTTGTGCTGCTTGCTTAAAAGAAAAGTTATATCCCTTACATCATTTAAAAGATTTTACTTTAGATCTGTCAGGGGTCAGGTACTTTGACAGAGCTTTAGGCAAGGTGAAGTATCACTGTTCAGCAATGCTGACTTCCTTTCTCTGTAGTGTTTTTCTTTCCTTTTTATTTCCCTTTCTACTGCTTCTTATTCAAGTAACTTTAATATTTGCAAAATAACCTATTTCCAGCCTGATCAAGGAAAAAGCCTTTCTCTTGCACGTGGAAGGACAACTTTTGGTCAGCAGGAATTTGCTTTAGACAAGGTCTCTCTGTCTGGCTTGTTATACTCCCTTCCTGAAGAATCAGAGAAAGGACAAAGGAAAAAATTAGTGGATTTGATGTGGACAGATGCCTGCTCTGGAAACAGGATTGTGAAATACAGTCTGTTTTAAATAGGCCAATGAAGATTCACAAAGCCATGGTACGTTGCAGATTTTTTTCTCTCCATATAAATATAATCTTTATATACCTAAGCACAGCAAATACTGTCTAATTCAAAATGGCTTTCCATCACCTCTAACTTATTGGGTAAAAGACTAGGTTCTGCTTTGACTGAAACTTTTGTTATAGAACTGAAGCATAAAACAGTTCACTAACAAAATCTGTGACAGTTCAGTATTTCTGGTAAGATAAAAAAACATCCTTACTTAACCTGACTCACTAATTCCATGTCTGGATGATATGATAATGCTGAAAGTACCTGCTGGAAACATTGAAAAGCCATTGTGCTTTATCATGAAGTTTTTGTTTTGTCTTAGTCATAAAAATGCTGTAAGAAAGCTTTTTGTCTGTTTGTGACTGTTTGGAAACCCCAAGTGTTTGGTTAGATCACAAATTAAATGAAGATTAAAGGTCCTCAGTTGGTCTCTAAATTGGAGTGGGAGTGTAGAGAAAAATTGCAACTTCAGGATGCTTCCAGTCAATCAAGTAAAAATTATTTTCAGTGATGTCAGGCAGAGTTTTGATAAACTAATTCTCTGCCTATAGCAAAATTAGGGTCAGGTTTGTTCAGGTTGTGTTTTAAAACATTCCTCACCCATGAAGTTTCAAGTGTAGTCCATTTTCTCATACATAGTGTTTCCAGCACCCACTGATATCAGAGCTTTTCACCAACATAACATCCATGAAATGCAAGCAACATTACTATGGTATTTAGGAAGTCAGCACCTATTTTCCAGACCTTTTGCCTCTAGGTCGGGCCCTCCTAGTACAGAACAGAATATGCAATCTATGGTATCTGAACACAGGACTTCTAGGTTTTTTTCAGTCTCATATTGTTGCTTTCCTTACAGGTCACAAAATTGTATCTTTTTAAGGATGGACTCAATATTGCATCAAACATTGACTAACTGATGATGCTGTGGGCTACCGTGGTGCCATTGGATAATGACTGTCCATTAAATCCTTGTATCCACTCTCATGGGGAGCCCATACCCACACAGACTCCCTAAAGTCTCTTGCAGCCACCTTAAACAGGAAATTCAAATATACATTTGATTGTGAGTTTGGGCCAATGCAAAAACTGGTGTGCAAACACTCGTGAGCTGGTGGACAGGTCCTGCAAAATGGGAGCCATCAGCATTCTGTTCCCAGCTGTTGCAGTGGTGGAAAGCCCTTGTGTCTGGTGGTAGCTGCTCTGCAGTGTGGCAAATTGCAGTGCTGGCACCAAAGCTGCTGCTGTCGCTTCCAGCTCCAAACTGCTCTCGTCTTTGCGATTCATTACTGGGAGTGAGAGTTTTCTGCATGTCAGGTTTTGGTTTCACAGGAAGTGTGATCCCAACTGGATTCCTGCCAAGAATATACTTGTCACAGAGCTTCTATCAGACTTCAGTTTTTGGAAGCATTGCAAATAGATGGACATAAATGGGTGGGAAGGTGCTCTTCTATACCTATCCAAGGGCAGCACCTGAATAAACTCTGCTTTTATGCTGTGTGTTGAGGCCCACCTGCTGGAGGGCCTTAGCAGAAGACCTGGGACAGGAGACCCTGACAGGTGACAAGTTTGTTTGTGCTGTGATGAGATTATGGCCCCACAGATCTTCGATCATTTTTCAGGGTTCCTATTTGGTTTTGCCTGTGCAGTCCCTGGCTGTGCCCTTTCCCCCTCTTACTGCTCCTGCCAGCAGGCTGAAATGCCAATCAGCTCTTCCCTTTTTTAATCTGCTGGTGCTCACTGATGTAGAGCCAAACAGGAGCATAAGCATAGTATCATAACGATAAGGCGATGCGATGTTACTCTGCTCATACAATGTTTCTCCTTTATTTTATTTTTCTGGAAAGAAGATGTCACATGAGAAGAAAAAAAGGTGAAAAATATCCAGTCTTGGTGCAGTTGGGAACATCCCCAGCCACCCTGCATGGCTCCCACCACCTATTATAGGGGGGCAAATATTCACCCACCTGCTTCTGCTGAAAATACCCAGGACCCAAAAGAAGATGGACCTGTGGGTGCCCTGGGTGGGGAGTGAGGCAAAGCACGACCTGTCCCAGTGGTGAGGCCAGCTGGGGTGCCAGCCGGTGTGTCCAAAACCACCACCCCGCTCCTCAGCTGCGGGCTTTTCCAACATGATCTATAGAGCGATGCTGACAGTAGATTTTCTGGCAGCAATAAAGGTGGCCCGATTCAGAGAATAATTACTGTATGCAAATGAGTGTGATTTTCCTCTGCCCTTTTATGGATGACTCTGCTCTGCCATTCATCAGGGCCACAAATTTCACTTGGTAGGAGACGGATTTAAAGAGACAGCCGCCTCTAGAGCTTTGTCTCGGACTTACTAAATCCATGCTTAAGTGTCTTCATAAATAGACGTGCATATGTTATAAAGGGGATGGCAGATTCCAGCCTCTTTATCTATGTATTATTGCTTAGAAAACTGTTGAGAAAACATCGGACTCTATGGCCATACAGTATATGAAAGCTTTCACTGCTTTGAATAACAGTCTCTTCTCAGATCAGGGTTATATGTGGTTTAGTATAGCCTCTAGTGTGTTTTTTCTCTCTCACTGTGTCCTTTATGATGTTTATACGGTATGTGCCTCAGTGTGCAGTGGAGGAGGGAGAGAGTGCTATATTTTTTTCTGATGACGATTAGTTAATGGCTATCACGTTCACCATAGTAATGGTAGAGGCTGCACTCACAGCAAGGAGCCTTGGCATGTTTGTGCTGTTCAGGTTCAGTCCATCTGATGGGGGGGAGGAAATGTCCTGTAGTCGTGATATTCCTGTCATGGCCTTGATCTGATAATGCCATCACCAGTTTGCGATAAAGGGGCAAAACCCTGCAGAAAAAAACCAACAAACAAGTCAAGATTTTTGTTTTGGAGCATGGTGTGAGTCTGGTGGGCTAGCAGGAAAAGAAAGCTGTGATGAAGTCAATCTGGTTTTATTCCCTGATGCTGGACACAGGAACACGGTGGTGTGTTCACGGGAAGTCTGTGGTACTTAATGTGTCACTGCTAAGTATCAGTTTGTGCACTTCACCCATCGTGTGCTGTGCACCCTCCTCCTCAGCGCACAGTGAAGGGAAGGAGGGAGCTGTAAAGGAAACAGGCCTGTCTGTCACTGGGCTGTCTTGTTACTCATGAGGCAGCAACACACCGGTGTCAGTACAGCCACAACACTTTTCTCCCAATGCCACTCAAAAAACACAGGAGAGAAGCTGTGGTGCTTCAGTGTTTGTCGACAGTGTGCACCACTAGAGGCCATCACACACTTCCCTAAATAAATATCAATTAATGCACTTGGTTTTGGGGAATTCCAGGAGATTGGTCCTGGGCCCTTTAATCTACTCCAGCAGCACTAGTACTTCAGTTCAGGGCTCAGATCCTTCAGCTAACACATCTGTGCAAAATATATTTCAAGAGAGAAATTCTTTTAAGGAAACCTTTGGTCCATATGCAGAATGCATCAGACATTTCTTTTTCTTTGAATATGACAAGTGGGTATCAAATGAAAGTGAAAACAAGCAGCCCCGTTTTCCTGGGAATGTCAAGAAAAGTGAACATTTGCAGGTAAATGGGGCAATGGGGAAAGTTTACCTGCTTCTAAAGTTTGTGCCTTGTTCACTTCTACTTCTGGCACATTTCCTGTCTTGCAGAGGCAGGCTTACATCCAAATCACTCCACTCCTTGTGACAAATTGTAACCGTTTGCAGCAGACTGGGTAGCTAAGGAGTTACTTGGCCTGACTAAACATTTTCTGTCATTGGAAGGCAGAGGGAGGTGAATTTTTTCTGACAAACAAAACTCGAAGAGTCATGGACATTCAAATTTTTCAGTGGAAATCCAGGAAAATTCCTGATTGTGATTTAAAGCTAGTAGAAATCCTGAAAGGATTTTATTCCAAAACTCAAAGCAGAAAATGGGAAGTGTAAAATCTTACTAACTAAAATTGGTGTTTCTTCAGGGACACTACAAGTGCTTCCACATGGGCCTGTGATTAAGCTGAACTCAACACTGGAGAACCTGATCCCCACGCTCATACAAGAAGAGCAGGGCAGAGGCAAATGTTTGGAGAGTAAAGTTAATTATTGGCAGAAAAAAAAAAAAAAAAAAAAAAAAACACCAGCTTTCCTATATTATTAAGAGGTATTTATCCTATGTCTGTTGAGCTGCTGTTTTAATATAGGGTGACCTCTGGCAAAGATTATTATAATTTGCCATTCTTGTATTGAATTAATAGCCAGAGCGACTCATTTGGGAGGTGGATTCTGACTTACAACTTCAGAGTCGATCTGCTTTGGTCCCATTATTATTTCTGTGTTAAGATGAGGCTTAAAGCTTCAACCCCAGTGGGTTTTCATGTAGCTTTGGTGTGTAGTAGGAGATTAAACCAGTTAAGAAACTGTTTCCTTGATTCCCTCTTTCTCAAGACACCACTGGCAATGAGCAGACCTGTATTGCTGCTGGGAAGCATTTTGCATTGAGGTCAGCCTGCTTTATGTGCCATCAGGCACTGGAGTCCTTTTTGACTTTTTTTCTTCAGTTCTGGACAGGGCACTGAGATTTAGGGTAGTCATCCCATGAAGGGCAAACTTGATTTATTAAACTGCATGCTGGGCAAGGATGCCAGGGCCCTGATGGCAGGACCTGGTGGGATGCTCTGTGGGATCTGGCTGAATTCCTACCAGCCACAAGGTGCTGCTGCTGCTGGACAGCCTGTGTAAAAAGTGTTTTGCCATTGCTCAGTTTACACAAAGTCTTACTGATGCTGGAAATACTAGCTCTGGGAGGACACCAGAGGAATTTCCAGTAGTCTGAGAGAAAACTGCATCTAACCAATGTGGAGTTAGGGAATGGAGCAAGCAACTCCAAAGAGAAGGTTTAAATAAAAATATTTCTTTTCCTTTAGACCCACAAGACATTTAAGACTGAGGCCTTTTTAGACTGATGAAGCCAGTGCTGCTGGTTGCTTATGTAAGTGGGAGTAAGGCATGAATTTCAAAACTGCTTTTCTCTGCTGCAAAGTCTCCGGATCACAAATAGAGGAAAGGGAAGGAATGGGGAAGGAAAGGTCATAAAAGGGGAAATATTCACAAAAGCTTCTATTGAAACTGTGGCTTTATGTGGCTGTATCCCTTCCCACCTGGAACTTTCTTCCTCTCCAGCTTCTCCTTCTTCAGTGAATACAATTAAGAGACAGTTTCCGCACTCTGGGTATTGCACCCCATGTGGTGTGAATATGTACACGGGACAAGGTCTGGGTTTATTGTTACACATTTATAGTAGTTCACACTGTAAGCTAGGCCCTGATTAGGCAATCAAGAAGAAATTTCTCTGCTCCAAGGATTTTGCCGACTAAGAGTGGCGGCAAAAGTTGACAGAGGGTAGAGGGGGAGCAATGGAAAGTTTACATGCAGTCAGCTGTACTTGAAAGGAGCAATTTAAAGTATAGATGCCACAAAATCCTGCAGGTGATCTCTGGGAGGTCTTGCTGGCCATCCAGAATCACACAGGTGAAGTCACAGAGGCAGCTGGGGAGCAACCAGACAAGCAGATAAACAGGTTGTTGGCATGGGAGTCCAGCTAACTGAGAGAACCATTTAGGGTTTTTTTCTTATTCTTGAATAAAGTAACTATTTAAATTAGACATCTAAATACAGCAAATTTACATCTTTTTTGTGTTCAGAAGTTTCTATAAATTTTGAACCAATATGTTTTTTCAGCTAAATTTTCACCAGCTGAAGTCGACTTGTAATGCATTCTTCTTCTGCTGAACATTTTCCTCCTCTTCTCACAAATGCCTTGTTCTCCCTCATGTTCATGGACAAATGCCTTGCCAGGCAAGGAGCAGCTACACTACCTCAAGACAGAGACTTTTGTGTCCATTGCCAATAATGCATTAAAATGGACAAAAGATTTCTGAAACACACACTGAGACACACCACAGGAGGATAGTTAAAAGAAAATAGAGCATCTTTTCAGTCAAAACATCCTGCAGAATCTCCACATAATGCTTCATGGCATATGACAGGAAGAAGATGACATCTCTCATCACTAGTCAATAATAAAAACCATGTCAAGAATGAATTGCCTTTGAAAAAAATACTGTCCATGATTTCCATGGTCCGACATCCTGGAAAACTTCCAAAAAGGGGGAAGAAGGAGGGGAAAAGAAAAGGGGAAAAAAATTTTATTGATTTCCTCATTGGGAATGTTATATAACCGTCATATTTTTATTAAAAAACTTTACTCTCACTTTGTGAAACGTCCTTTAACACATTATGTCATTTTGTAATACAATAGTTTTCCAGCTCCTTCCAGCCCCATCTCCCCTATGTGTTCTCTCAACTGTAGTTATTTTCTTTCCTTTTAAAAAAAATTTCAGATAAAATGTTTGCAAGTGTTAAACAAAGGGGTGCACTTTAGTGCAGCATAAGTTAATGCAGGCATCAGGTAACACTTGGAACATGCTGACATATTTCAAGCAAAACATGGGAAATTCAGTTCAAAAACCTTATTTTTTGTCTTGAAATAGAGACTCATTGTCTTTGTTTTAAGAACACAAAAATTGATTTCTTTTTTTTTTCCTCTTGTAATAGTGGATTCCAGCTGCAGGACTCCTCAACTTTTCCTTTCCCCCTTCCTCCTTCTCCACTTCTCCTCCCCCCTGCCCCCCAGTCTCTCCCCCTCCTTCCCATCCGGCATCTACTCACGCACACATACTCTCTAACTTTTTGTTTTTAGTAGCTGCTGCCCCATAAGAAATGTTATCCAACAGACCTGGTGCCTGTCACCGCTTCCCATCACATGCCTGGTAATTAAACCCTGACTGATTTATTGACTGACAGCCAACAAATCCCAACCCAGTTTTTATGATATACATGCCTCCCCAGGCTAAATTCACTCAAACAACAGCCCAGCTGAAAAGGAGGAGGAAAGGCAAAAAAAAAAAAAGGAGTGATACAGAAAAAGTGCTACACACACGCGCATGCACACACACTCACATACAAAAAAAATCTCGCATTGGTAGATGAAGGGGAGACATTTTGCAAAGAAAAAAACTCAGCACAACATCTCTTTCAAATCCAGACTTGGAAAGGGAATGGAGAGGGGGAGGAGGAAAGAAGTAGTAAACATCATTACTTCAGCTTTAAGATTCATTTGAAACGTCTCACGTACAAAAGAGCTCTGAAGGGGAAAACAAGACGTGCTTGCAGCTAATATTACAGTCAAGTTCCAATTTTACCTAAGGGAAAGCAGCTTTATTAAAAGTCATGACTGAAATTGCGTGACAGGTGCCAATATTCTCCACCCTGACAGATGTGTCAGTTTGCGAATGCCATTTTCTTGTCAGCGGTCCCTAGATGGAGTTGCTCCCATCACCATTTGTCTCTCTTCCAGCTAGATCACACATGCCCGTTGCTTGCCTCCAAGCTGCGCTGCGTTGTTTGATATGTGGAATCTTCACAATGAGACTTATTAAAAGACAGTCCATTATTTTTATTTAGAGCATTTCCAAAACAAGCAGAGCGCGCAGAGATAATTTAAAAATTGTGTGGCGGGTCATCTCCAGGCCAGAGCGGCTCAATTGTAAATGCATAAGAAAGCAGTGTCTCCCCGGAGCCCCTCCTCATCCTTCAGTTCATAATGAGGTTGATTTGAGTGACATTTAACCCTTGAATAATGGCCCTTCGAGTCAGCAGGACTCTATAGTTGTGCTCTGCAGAGGCGGTTCAGCCTGAAGAATTAATTCTGCTCTGATTTTTCCTAAATCTCCCCCCCACCCCCTTGAGCTCTCCTATTTTGTTACAGGTGTGCTTCACAGCGTACTGCTAGATGTAAAAGACTCTTGATCGCCTGTATTTATGGACCCTTTTCCTCCTCCTGTTGGTTTCAAACACCAAGAAAAATGGTATCTCTCAATCGTGCTTGGTATGAACATGCAGGTAAAGCTGCAGCAGACTCCTCTCCAGCCTCTGATGGAAAATTATTACAGATGAAATGATTCTGTAATGGAAATGGTAATAGGAAAGTTTCATTCTAAAGGATGTTTGTGCTAACATGAGAGGCTATAATATGTGATGGATTTGGATGCAGGAATAAGTGTGATCTCAAACTGAATTTTACTTCATCATTTCTAGAGGTGGCACTGGGGGGGCTGGAGGAGGGTTAATGGACAGTGCTTGCAAACATTGCTGGGTGAAAGGACTTGAAATGTGAGATCATTGATGTTTCATTGTCCCAGGCTAAGTGGCATAGCAGGCTGTTACTTCAGCATTTCTTTCTTAAGTACATGGATGCTAATTCTTCTTAGGCTGATATAGCTCATCAGCCCTGGTGAGTATTTGTCTCTCAGGGAAGATGTGTGGTGAAATCATAACTAACCCTTTGCAGATGATAGGGAGCTGCTTTCACTTCTTGTGAGGAAACAGCATTTACCTCTTCATCCTGATCTTGGCACAAGATATGGGCTGGACCCTTTTCCTGCCTGATTGCCAGAGAAGAGTTTGTTGCCATCACAGGCATCTCTGAGTGGGCTGCAGGCAAGACAGGGCTGCAGACTGGCTGCAGTGTCAGGTAACTCTTGTTTTTCAACAGCATTTTGATCCCTGCATGCTCTTTTGGATCATATCCCTTCTGGTCCCTCTCAGCCCTGTCTCAGGACTCTCAGCTAAGGACACTCTGGGTTGACCTTCCTTCTTCAGAGTATGAGCAGACTCCAAAGTTTTGGGAGACAACAGATGTGTTAAAATGCATCATAGCAATGTTTGACAGGAGTCAGAAGGAAAATGAAAGGTTCAGTCCCTAGCAGAGAAAGCAAGGAGAGGAGAAATACTGGAAAAGAAAGACCAGAATAAAATAGAGATTGGTTGCATCAATGTCCACGGAAGACATATACCATGTGAGTTGAAGAAGTTTTAGAAGAATTCAAATGAAAAAGCTCTCATAATGTGAAATCCTTTCTTAAGGGAGCATTTCCATTACACAGTCACCTGGAAGGCCCAAGCACAGATTTTTCACTCACTAGTCTCTCATCCTTTCTCACAAGCAATCCTTCAGAAATTTATTTAAGAATTATAAAACCATGACCAAACACTACTAGTGAGTTTTCTCCCCAGTCTGGAAGAAGAAGATGGGCTGCCATGGTAATATTTTCTTCCCATTCTCCCACAACAATGTTTGCAAACCTGGAGCCACAGTTCTGGGAGTAGCCACAGAAGCATTTATACCACAGTCCAAACAGCCATCAGCTCTGGGGCAGGTCGGGAACACACCAAACTGCTCCTGAATTCTACAACATATCAGCATTTCTCACTTGGGAGGAAGGGAGATAAAGCTGAGGAGGGAAGAGAGAAGAGGACAAGGAAAGGAGTGAATATGCTGCTTATTTGGTTGATTTTTCTTATTGTTAGAAACATTCATCTGCTCTTCCAGGTTCCAGGAATCCATTCTTTCTTTTAAGCTAAAGAAAGGAGCGGGCAACTTCCCTCCAGGACTGGAGAAGAGGGAATACTTGAGCAGTGTTATGTAACAGCCAGAATCTCTTAACTCAGTTGATGGAAGGAAGAAGGAAAAAACCTTTAGGTGAAAACCTTGTGAAGGGCAGGGCAGCAGACTACACCTGACTGTGGGCCTTGATGCAGCCTGTGCAGATGACTGTAACTGCTGTGGCAGATCTGCTCTGGAGTCCATCTCTCAGGCAGGATCAAGGCTTGTAGGTCTTAATAAAGTCAAATCAACACATAGCAATAAAATAATAAGTCTGGGCAGCTGACAGATGCTAATGAGCATGCTTATTTAAACCACCAGCAAAATCCAGTTGAAATCTAAGCAGATGCATAAAACTCTTGACTCAATCCTTTTCATTTGGAGAGAGATAATTAGGGCCCACAGGACATTTTCAAGGAAGATATTTGGGATGCTGTATTAAGAGCCCATTTCTGAGCATGATTAACCTTACTCACTGCAAGAGAAAGTATTCCTTGTTTTAATCACAGAATGTTTTGAGTTCCATGTATTTACCCGTTCAGATGATGTAGGCTGACAATGGAAAAAACAGATAGGCAGAAGGGGATGGTGTGATGCAGAACTGTGCCAAAAGCACTACAGCTGATGAGTCCAAGGAGACTTAACTATGTTCTCAGCTTTTTCAGAGGAAAGACCTAGGCACACATATGCAGATCTTTTGGGAGCTTTGGGTAGATAAGCATATAATGGTTATTTTAAACATCACCTTCACTGTAAATGAGACCATTTGCTCTTGTGCCTGCTTATGCTGAGTATAAGAAAGCATTTACATTATTGACTCCAAAATCATATTCATGTCATGAAACAGTGGGGCCTTCACTGAGTGCAAGTCCATCAGAGTGACTGCAGCCAGCAGAAAACAAGATTTACACACTGGCAAAAATGGAAACGATCCCTCTTCCCCTATTCCTCCCCCCCAAGTATTTGCACTTGCAAACTACTGGCCTTCAGCTGCAACATGGAAATAACTCAGATGGTAATAATTCTAAGGAAAACATTTGCTTTTTGTAAAAAAGCTTCATCACTGGGAAAGCTCTGATGTGATTTTTGCATGGCTTTCTTTTCCCCTGTGACATATTGACAGAAATTTGAAAAGAAGGTCTCCTTTCCCAGGAAAGCAGAGCAGAGATCAGCTGCTAGGGCTTGGTGGCCCTGGTGTATGTGATTCATATCCGGGGTTTTTCGTAAAGGAAAGGCAAGAAGATCCTGGAGACATAGACATATTTTGATCTTTCTTGTCCTGTGTTTCTCTGGTTTTACTTCTGTGCTGTTCAAAGTGACTGTGTCAGTAAAAATTACTGACACTTCTGCTAGCAAGTGAACAACCTGCTTTGGAGTAACCTTTCTTCTTTTTTTTTGCACCAGTTTTCTTATTTCTTTGTTCTGCTGTAGTGCCAGGGAAATCTAGAATGCCCTATACACTAATACCACTGGCTTTTCTTTTTCTTTTTGGCAATCACTAAGAAGGATAACACTTCATGTGGGAGACAGCTGTTTAGATATGCTTCAAGTGAAGCTAAGTTGATGCATATACATTATTCCCCACTTTTTTTTCATGTCTACATTTTATTTCAGATTCTTGAAAAAAAATCATGATCAAAATGTAATGCATGTAATAAAATGGTATAATTTTTGTATAAAATGTTATAAAAATATTAAAAAGGCTCTTAAGATGGCTTCTCATCAATCAAGGATTTCGCACTCCTTTTTTCAATCTCATTCACCTATTTAATATTTCCTAGTCACTAACAGGAAAGCACCTCAGACTATGAATCTGAACCTCAAAAAATGTGGATGACTTTCATGGGACACATTTCTGGACTTGAACAACCACAGGGGTCTCCAGAATGAGGAGGAGGTGAAAATGAGCATTTCTACACAAAGACTGGTTCATCCCTGAATATTTCTCCATCTTTCCTATATTATCATATGCACAGCAGGGAAAGATAGTAATAAACTGACACTTTAAAATGTAGGAAGAAAATCGGGAAAAGTAGGTCAAGAAAAAATACATAAAATTGATAAAATGAAACTGTGCCCAGCTTAAGATCAAGAAAGACAATCCCCACCTTTTTAAATGGGCAGAAAAATAAAGGAAAAAAGGAATATAGATTTCTGCAGGGATAAAAGCTACAGATTAAGATATCCAAGCCACCTTAAGTCAGTTTGTTTGAACAACCTGAGAAAAACAAAAGTCATCATCTCTTATCTATCTAGCATAGCAGTGGTTTCTTATCACTAACTTTAAAAACTCTGTTGGCTTACACCAGGTTTGATTCGGATGAATTTGGCCCAATAAATCTTACTAACACTTATTCCTTGAAGTCATGGCCTAACATCTGTCTTGAGTTCCTTTTAAGTTTAACCTCAAGTCAGAATTTCCTGTGTTTTAATAGTTGCTTCTTGATAACTGCAGCACGCTTAAAACAAATTTAACCTTTCAGTTACAGATCTCCACTTCACAACACATTTTTACTGCATAGAAAAGCTATCTTCAATGATTTAGAAGGGATTTTCAAACTTAAGCTCATATTTTTCCCCTTCCACAGCTGTCTGAACATAGCCAGTGATTCAATCTGGCTTTAAAAACAAAGAAATATAAGAGTATAAATATGGTGATGTATAAAAAAAAAAGTCTTAATCTTTTTTAGGCCTTTCTCTCCAGCATTGCATCAACAAAATTGTTGATGAGGTGTTGGCCTGTGACTAACTTGGTGTGGCCTTCATGGAATATTAATGACTTTGTGGGTCTCAAGCCAAAGAAACCCTTTAAACTGCCACGTAATATCAAGTGTTGTATCAATATCACATTCTAGATGGCACAAATGCATATCCAAGCCTCAAGCTGATGGACAAACACATGTGTCTGAGCCTCATCAACTGTTTTGGCCACAAGGCAAAGGATGAATCTGGGTAATTCTCAAGCTATAAGCATGACTGCTGAATACTTAGAAATAGTTGAGCCACATTTTGGCTGCACTATTCCACAAGCACTTAGCCTGAGGCATGGAAAATGTCAGCCACTGTGAATAAAGTTTATTAGTGTTTCGAGTAACTGGAAACTCTCCCACAAAGCCAGGAGTTAAGCAATGCTGAATAATAGGTGGCACTGTGCAATCCAATAGTCCTGCTTGTTCTTGTTTTGGAATGTCTGAAGCAGACATGCTCATTTATGGTTTGTAGACTGTCCTTTTTTCCAGTCCTTGGGGTCAATCCCACTAAAGTGTGTGTACCTGTGTAGCTTGACATACATCATCTCCATCTTGGAGATGAATTCTGACCATTTGTTCTTATTTTCTCTACTAAAGGCATCTCAAAGCCACAAAGTACATCTTCTCTCTGTTTTCTCCAGGTTTATCAACAGGTGATGAGGAAATCTATGAGTCATCACTACACTAGAGAGAAATGCTGCCAGAAGCAGTGGTCCTCTTAGCTGCTGGCACTGTCAATCAGACTTTATTTTGGCCCTGTGTCTGTGCCCTGTATTAATATAATTAACACCTGGTGTCCTTACAGCTTTTCACAAGTCCTGTCCCTCACTGAACTCCCATGGGGGTTCTTCAGCCTGGATGAGGCTGGAAAACTAAACTGATACTGTGGGTTACAGAAAACTCATGCTGATGATCTTCGTTTACTGATCAAGTAGTTGAGTTTATTCCTTTTGTTGGGAGCCCACAGTTAATTTGGGATCTCTTAATTTCTAATATTACTGGGTAAACCCAGTAATATTAGGAATTGTCCATTCTCAATGACTTATATTTTGTCTTCAATACACCTTGAAATTGTTACATCGCTCTGGTTTCTTGCAAACTGCCTGACTCTGTTTTCACCGAGGTTATTGGAGGGTTTCTTAATCAGAAACTCTGAGGGAATGGTATTTCCACACCATCTTCTGAAGCTCTGGGTGTCAAGGCCAGGGAAGCTCTTCTGGCTGTGCTGAGCTCTGATTGCTTGATTTTGCTGAGCCTGTGCAGCCCTGCCAGTCAGAAAATGAGGAGTTGTGCAAGAGCATAATCAGTCTCCAGACTTAATCCCCCACTGTCCTTATGACTGAAACATCAGGGACACTGAACAGCAGGGTCAACAAATGCTACCTACACAGGCTTTTGAGTCCAGGTGGCTTGGTGCCCTCATAGCTGAGTTTCTGGGCTCTAAATGTAGAGCCATGGACACTGTTGTGAGATGCCTCTCTCTTGTTTGGGACTGTGTTGTCCTACGCCACGTCTGGCTGCTACCCTACACAACTGAGTTTTTGGTTCCATGTTTTCCTCTGGCCCACCTACTGAGGATCCAGGGGAGAAGCCCAAGTGGATGCGATAGGGAAAGTGGAGTCAGGATGAGCAAATAGAGCATATAAACCTGAAGCAGGGAGATTCTGGGAAGGAAATAAAATCAGTTTTTAAATATAGATGATATAGGCAGACTGGGGAAATGCCCAATAATAAATTTTAAAACTACACAAAGTATTGAGGGAGAAGTCATACAATTTGATAAAAACATTTGAGGGCTGAAAAGGGTACAAGGTCCTCCTAGTCTTGTTTGGAGAGGTATGGGATACGTAAATGTGTTACTAAAAGAAAAAAAGATAGTAGCCACGTTTTGCTGAGATCACCATGCTGTTTTGATTGCAACACAGGAAAACCAGAGTGTTTTTGTGCCTCCCAGAATTTTCTGAAGAGATGCTAGCCAGCAAGTTGCTGTAAACAAGCTTCTCTGTCTCGATCCCAATTTACTTCAGGCTTGCCATTTTCTAAAACCAAGAAGAACATGACTTTTTAGAGATCCACTGTTCTTTATAATCAAAATAATACCTATTATGTTCCTCTCACTACTCCTATCTGAAGTAGTGTTCTTCTCTTGTTCTCCCTCAGGAAAGAATGTTACTTTTAAAGTACTCTGTGGTAATCCAACAAATTGTGCTTTAGTTGACAAAGGCCTTAATACAGCACACTTCCAGGGACTCACAAGAAAGTGCTCTGTTCTCTGGCCCTAAAATTCTTTCACATCCCTCTAGCTTTCACAAGAAATGCTGAAACATTTTAGGTATACAATGCTTTGGCAGGATAGTTTCTGTGTCATTCATCCAATAGATTTATTTAAGGGGTTTGTCGTGATGGATTCCTCAAAATATTAGCTGCTCTTATTCTAAATAGGAAAAGAAATTGAGGAGTGTCCTAAGCTTTAACAGCCTGCAGCATGATAAGATTTAGATTTTGACTCAGAGAGGACAATTATATCTGTGATTTCTTATCAAAATCACAAAATTGCCCAGACTTTTCAACTTTGCCCCGAGGCTTGGCAGAAGTTGTTGTTCAGAATCACAATCTTCCCTGTCATGTATGCGTGGTATTCCTCTTATGGAGTCTTCTGTATGTTCCACTATACAAACCATGGAATCCTCCATGTTATGGCTAAAGTGTTCATGGAAGGGTGTAGGGGTGACTTAGGGCAAGAGACAGACTATTAAAGGATTAATTTGTTGAAAAGGAATTGGGTCATGAGGCATACAAACTACAGTTCCCATGAGACATTGGAAAAGCATCTCCACAATAAAATTAATAGTTTTCATCTGAAAATTTATTCTTTTTTTTTCTTTTGCATTTTTGTATTTTCTCAGGGGGAAGGAGGAAATCATTTTCTGACAGGCACTAATTGTTTCCCATTTGATTTTGGCTTGCAAGCAGATCTGAGTTAAAAGGGCTAAATGCAGACATTCTGCTATTAC